>NW_027071936.1:2405000-3005000 GCF_038088225.1 Cyrtonyx montezumae
CCGGCCGCTCTACTCTCTCTTCCTCATTGTTTGGATTTGAGTGAACAAACTTGAAATGAGGGGAAAAAAAGTGTACACTGTTTTTTTTTTCCCCTAATACCTAAAACAAACTGAAGTAGCAGCAGAGCTGTCTCAATGGCTTTTGCCTCTTCAGTTATCATTACCATTGTCAAAGACTGCTGCATTCAACTGCAAGATTTTAGTGTGAATAATTATACTTTGAGCTGCTAATCATACCTTGGTTTATGCAGCTAAAGTGAAATCAGGTTGACATAGCCAAAAAATAAAAAGCCAAAGAGCTTTTTTATGGCTGTTTAATTCAAAAGCTGATTATTTAAGAAGTCTGTTAAGATTTTATTGGCCTAAAGTGCAGCCTGGAGTGTAAGTGTATTTTTATTGAAATGTGGTAATAATCGGGATGGATAGTAAGACTCCTTTCTGTTTTTGTTATTTTCAAACATAAATTAGCACAGCAATTGATTCTCCCTTCCACTTCTATCAAACAGACCAGGAAAACAGCCTACTTGACAGCTTTCATTTTTAAGTAGATGTGGATTTGTATTTTGGATACCTGGTTTGTGGGTTACTGTGGCAAACATACAGCCACAAGTTAAACTTTGTAGTTGCTTGCATACATTGTGCCCGTTAATTTCAAATATATTTCCACTTATTTGTCTGAACACCCAACATTTTTCCCTTTGCTTGTAACAAAAGTGACAAGATATTTATTCTTGCTGAAATGTTTGAAATATATGTTCTTAGATTTTTCTATTCATAGCTCTGATTACATTTAAGAAAAAAAAACACTTTTTTTCCATTATAAGTAACAACAACAAAAAAGATGAAGATCTTAATTTAAAACAATTCCCTTTGTATGCTGCTGATACTACTATATCCAACACTATATTACTGAAAAATCTCATTGGCTGTGAAGATTTACATAACTGTTGCCTCCTTTGCAGAATATCTTCTCTTTTTCACCCTCTTTGGAAGTTCTGAGTTTTGTTTTGTTTTTTCTCTAAATAACAGTAAGAAAATAACTCAGTTCTATCCCAAAGTCAGATTTTTATCAGGTTCATTTAGTTGTAAGAGTCAGTGTTGTAAATTGTTCGCTTTTATTTCACTTTAACTGTCATACAGCTTAACTAATTAGAGGTGCTGGTGTATTTTTAGATTGCTTTATATAGCCTTTCACATGTATTGTTAATAAAATCTCCATTGCTTACCTCTTAAGAAGGTAAAGCTCTTGGAAAAGAATGACTGTTGGTGCTTCTACCTTGCTTCACACTGTATTGTGAATGAGTGGTGTAGTAGTTACCCAAGCACTTATTTAGGCATGCTAATTTTGCTAAAAGTAAACACGATTTCTCAATAATAATATACTTGAGAACTCTTACCTAAGTATTTAATTGCCTCTTGTGCAACTGAGTGTCAGTTAAGTGAAGTGATTTAGTGTGTGTCTAACATGAGAATCAATTAGACTGTTATTGTGTTTAAAGTGAAGGAAAAGACTTAGTGCCTTGTAGGACCATCATGGTTCTCAGGAAGGTCTAAAGTGCTTCCTTCAGTCATTACCAGAATTACTTAAATTACTGGAATTTTCTCAGTAAGTACCAGATGAACATTGACTTTTATTGTGCTAATATTGACGATACTGTTTGAATAGACTTATTTCCATTTTCTTATACATTTGCTTAATTATACCAGCTTTGGCAGCTGTTTAACCTATTATCAGATAGACCCTCCCCAACCCTGCTCCAAATACAATCTTTCAGCAGTTAAGCATCATGTCATCCTGTTGTGTATCAGTCCTTTTCCTTGTTAACATACAACTTATGTTTATCTCCCACAAATTAATATTATCCAAAGCCTTTAAGTTCTAATCTTAAGCATTTTCTCCTCCCAGAGAATCCCAATTAAAATAACTATTTCTGGTGAGGAAAGGAAAGCAATTGAAATACGTCTTTGAAATCAATGGAAAAATAATTCCAATTTCTTCTTTATTAAGAGAAATAGCTCGTAAAGATCATGTTTCAATAAACTGAAACTTTTAATACTGGAAGTTGAATATGTGTGAAAGGTGGGACCGAATGTTTAATTTCATAATAATTACTTCTGAAAATATAACATAGCAGAGCAAAGTTACCAAGGATATGAAACCAGCGCATGCTAGTTAGTACATCCAAATTTATTTTGATTACACATTTGTAATTCAGGAATCATAGTAAATGCAGGATTGAGGGGAGGGGAAATAGAGACAAAAAGTCCCTGAGTCTAGCGAGTTTTTTAATAACTGAATGACAGTTACACTTGTCATGTACAATTTATTGTTGTATGTTAATATGGAATAGGTGATATATAAATGAAAACCTTAATACATACACTCTTCTGAACTGTTGATGTCAACAGCTGATGAAGCATGGATAAACTTTTTACTATACTGTTCAAATATCATGACACAAATTTTTGTTAAAACACTGAGGACTCTTGAGCATCAAGTCTTGATTTATAAACAAGGAGTTAGCACGCATAGATCTGCGAGTGTGTGCTTTCTCCTGAGGATTTCTTGTCCCAGTCTACTTTGAAAAGCTTTCTCTGAGGATTATTTTCCTCCATCTGCTGACTTGATGCTGAGTGAGTCACGTTTTGATTAAAAAGTCTGGGGAAAAAAAGAAAGCAACAACAAAACAATGAAATAAGTTAATGTGTTATCAGATGTTAGCTTTTTCAGAGAGAATAAATTAGGAAAAAGTAAATTGCTCATACTTTAATTAGAAGAAGAAAATGTTGGTTGTATGCTTAGATTTTAATGTGAAATTATTTTAACTCAACCACTGGGGAAATTAATATAGAGTCTTAGAGTGGTTGCCTCTAAAGTAAAAGAAATCTGAACTGTCAAATCAGATAACTGTTAACTTTTCAAAAGCAAGTTTTGAGTTCCATTGATTGAAGGTATTTCTGGAGTATCCCGAATGATAAATGTCAGTTTGAATAACAAGGCAAAAATTACTACCTAAACCAATTAATGCTGGGAAAAACATTTATTTTGGATGTGAGAATTTAGGTGCACATTTTTCATTGTCACTTTGGATAAACTCAGTTCTGTGTTTATTTTAATTCTTTTTAGTTTGGAGGTAAAGTGCAAGTTGCTGTTGCATTATAGGAATTTATAACAATATAAACAGGATTCTAGAACTAGTAAGTATGATTGAGCCTTTATGCTGTTCTGAATGATGCCGTGAGAGAAACCTGGATTTCTCCAGCAGGAGTTAGTGCTCATTTGAATGATATATGGAATTTATCCCAGTAGAAATTGTAACTCCATAAAATGGGTTGAACTAAGGCAAGTTCCAAGGAAAGAAACTGAAAAGTATGACACCTTATAGAGTGAGGAACACTTAAAGAGACACTATTTGAAGGAATTGATTTTCAGAGAAGAGGACTGTGTCATACAATACTGAATTAGTTATCTCTTTAGATAAAAAATGTGCTTTAACAAGGGCTACTTAGAGAAAGCATAAAGTACAATTTGAGATCAGTGAAACAGCCTTCCAACTGGAGGAACTGTTGCACAGAAGGCGAATTACAATAGATCTCATGAATGCACAAAATAGAAACATATTTGTTTATGTTGGCACCTCACTTATGCAATGAAAAGCTTTCAGCCATGTTTAAGAAGAAAAGTTTGCTTTGTCTCATCCATTAGGGACAGATTTTAAGCATCTCCCTTCAAAGTGTATAATATTTTAGTAGTGAAAGATAAATCTTACTCTTTTTATGTATGACTAAGTTCTGCTGATTATGTGCCATTCATTGGAATCAGAGTTTAGTAACCTTTCCTTTTCAGTGTGATTTCTGACGACCTTCCATTTGTTGAAGTTTAAGAACCACATAAGGACAAGCAGAGGCTATTGATCTCCTGTATAGAAACTCCTTCAGTTAAAGCTGGAAATTGATTTATTTTTTATTTTGACTTATGAAGTGTATTCTCTCAAATGCAGAGAGGCACAGCAGGGAAAGGACGTTGATGGGACAGGAAAGTTACACTGAAATTCATCATCTCCTTCTGGAAAACATTGTTCTATAATGGATGTGCAGTCACTATTCACAGCCAACATGTATTCAAAAGAATGGAAAAATCCTCTTTAATGAACTGAGTTGGCTTTCGTGACAAAGTTTTCCACCTAGCTGACCAAGGAAAGCTATTTAATGTAATCGTTTTTGTATTTCAACAAGGCTTTTTGTACTATATCTCACACTCTCCATCTGGACAAAATGCCCACCATAAAAATAGACAAAAAAAAAGTGTAATTTGTCTTTTTATTGCTCTGTTGCCTGTTTTGATTCTTACACTTCTGCTGTTTCTGTTGAAATGCAGGATGAAGTTTGTCCCAAAGCTGATGGAGATTCTGTTCAGCGGTGTGTTTGGGCAACTGCTGTTAATGTCAAAGACAAATTCATTTATGTGTCTCAACCCACACTTGACAGAGTGCTAATTGTTGATGTACAGTCTCAGAAAGTTGTACAGGTATTTATTCTTAATTTTCAAGTTAATGTCTAATTTGTACACAAGTTTCTTCATTACGGTTTTGAAAAAAAAAAAAAGCCAATATCTTGAGAGATATTAAAGAAGTTCAACTGCGTCAGGAGAACCTGAGCATCAGTAGTCTCATTGGGATTAAAAAGACATGGTGTTTAGTTGACACTGTAGAAATCACATACTGCAACCACTGTGCTTTTGCCTTCTGTCTTATTTTCTCTCTTTAATTTTTTTTCTTTTTGATAGCATCAGTGCATTATCAGTAGTATCATCGCACTATGAGGTTAAACCAGATTAATGTTGATTTGTCAAGGATGTTAAAGAATGCAACTCAGAAATAGTAGACATAAACCCAGTACATCGTAAAATGTTTTCTGAATATGAAGAGATGATTTAAAGTCTCAAAATATTTGTGTTTTGAGGTAAAATCAATTCATTTTTGCTATTTTATTTCTGCCTATAGTTCTGAGGCTGTTTTTATTTTATATACAATAGTCTTTAGTCTTCCTGGTCAAATGAGTCTGCCTGAAGGATTAGTTCTCTTTCACTTTCAGTGGCAGAAACACAAAGCTTTCAGCTCAGGGCTGTCAACAGCCTTTGAGGGTTTGTTTTTGTTTACATCCTAGAATGTGGGGAGGGTCTCTGGGCCCATCTGGTGGTATCCTTGGAAACCTTGAGGGGTTTCACTGTGTCTCTTCCTCCTTATCTTCAAGGGACTCCCATCTTGACAATGGACCCTCCATTGTGTTGTAGACAGCAACCCTACCCAACATGGCGTTGTCCTTCTCTTCATGGGACCACTCCCGCACTGAGTTGCAAAAGGCAGCTCTGCTCATCTTCACTTATCTTCAATGAACCATAGTCCCTGTGTTGCATTCCTAAAGTTGCCTGTTTGCTCAAGCTATGAGGCCTAGTTTTTACAAGGCTATACAAGTCTCACTGATTCACTTGTTCTGTGAAAAAAAAAAGAGCATTTGCATGAGGTTTTCTGCCATAGAGCTCTTGGCACCGTGTTGAGTCTTCTGATTCAAATTTTAATCATACAAATGATTACAAAAAATGCATCACATCTACAGAATTACTTGCAGTATCATCACATATCATCACATCACACAGATGTTCTTTAGCTAAATACAACAGGGATTTGTATTAGAATTCTAATCTAGATTGTTAATAAAAATACTTAGAGATTTTCTTCATGTCTCTTGCCTTTTTCATCAAGAAATGAATGGAAATCTTTAATGTAAAGATTATGTATATATATGCACATGCATAATATCATAGTGTAAAATTTTAAAAGGATTCAAAGTGAAGTTGAGGTTTTAAAATTGAGAAAAAATGATCTTCATGTTTATAATGTTGTATTCTTCAAACATCAGTATTTGAACTTTCTATGTCGTCTGATTCTTATTTTACATTTTAAAAATAGTTAACGTACATTTGGTGAAACATTACTATAGAATGACAGATTAACAACGAAACCAAGTTGAAACGTGTGGTTTTGCACTTCTGTGTACCAGAGCAGGATTTCTGCTATTCATTACTAAACTGAAAATAATTCCCTAGGATCTATTTTGTGAAATATATCCTATCCTATCCTTAATGGGACTTGCTTGGTGCTATGCTTAACCATGCTGATATTCAAAATAATCTTATATGTATATATATAAAAGGAGTTTGGTGGAAATAAAGTACTGTAAAAGCTTTTATACGTAGAATAAGAATATAAAAACTAAAACTGCTGATTCACAGATCGCTATCAGAATTGAAGTAAGCAGGCTTGGAATCTGCTGACAAGTCAAGTAATGCTTTCCTCACTGCTATTTTATTACATAGCAGGCATGCCCCTGTCTTCTTTTTACTTTATTATTGAGTTTATTATTGAGTGTTCCTTTTGTTGTTGTTTTCTGCAGGCAGCAAGAATTTTTCTAGGTATTAAATGTTGCTGTAGTCATAGCATGTACTTATGCACAAACACTCAGGAGGCAAGGATGGGAATTAAAGTTCCCAGTCACACCAGGCTGTTTATATATATAAAACGTACAGTACTGCCCAGTACTGAAAAAACATCAAAATACAACTTATTTTTGGAAAATAGATACTAAACTGTTGATAAATAAGAGAATTTTACCTATTGTATACACGTGACACATTAACATAGAGAATATTACATATGTTCTATTTTTTCTACTGTATCTCTTAAAGAAGAAACCTTCAATTTTCTGTGCAACAACAGGTTTTCAAAAATGTACACTACAATAAAAGCAAACATGGGAAAAAAAATCATATTTTGAGTCTGAGCAGGATGCAGTGATAACAGCTCTATTGAGGTGCAAAAAATAACCCCATTTGTAAATTCTTGAAAGCAAACAGAGGAACCTGTAATTGTGCAGTTACAATGGGATGATTTTGAGCCATGCTGATGTAACCAGAGCTCATCATCATTTAGCACAGAGTATGCTGGTGGCAGCTTAGCCTGGATAGCCAGGAACAGCTGTGAAAACATGTCTCCAAGACTCCAAGACTCTTTCTGCTGCCAGCATGCTTTTGGGAGTTGCATTATCCATGCTTGACTACGCAGGCAATTTCTTCTCCTCCAGGCAGTACCATGGCCCAATTCCTGAACACAACTGATGCTCATTGAGTAAAGATGCATGGGTCAGACCTTTCATTTGAGGAAGCCAAATGGAAATTTGATAAACATAAACAAATGAACTAGACAGCAGACCAAGTATTGTTTTAGACAACTTATCTTCTACCTTGCAGCAGAAAGTGTTATCAAACAAAAATGGCCTTTTCAAGGGTCATCTTTGCTTTTGAATGAGCTGGGAAGCAACCTGTTTTTTATCTCCAGATGAATCTGTGGCTTGCAGTACCTCAGGAGTACAGTTAAGTATCATCAGCAGTCTCAGCCAGCCATTAGAGCATTATCTTGAGGATCTACATCATTACTTTAAATTACCTTCACTTAATTAGCCAGCTGGTATTCTCCTTGACAAAACTGATAAACAAGCTGTGCTTTACAGCTCCATAACGGTGAGACTAAAAAGTAATTTCCACATATTTTTGCTGCCTTAATGATGAAGATAGAACAGTAATCCTCACAATTGTTTGCCTCATGCAGAATATCTCTTGAGCACGTACTCTGTCCTCCCTTTTTCATATCTGGATTCTCCAGTGCTTCTCCTAACAAAGAAAGTGTTAATCACAAATACCTTAAAGATCTGTAGTCCATGGATGCAGAACTCAAGAAAGAAAAACATCTTGGTACTGATCACTTCTTCCAATACTAGAAATTGCAAGGAAAACATTTATATGTTCACAGTTTTGCCAACTTCAAGAGAATATGTCCAGTTAAGAAGAGTGCAATAACACTGTTTGGGCATGACCATGTAGGAATACCTAGCATTGACTTTAAAAAGGGAAGTGTATTCTCAAGATAGTCATTTTTTACAGTATTTTTAGGAGATTTTAAATTGATTTTTATGGTATGAGAGAGCTGTAGGGAAGGAAGGTTATCTTTCTTTAATTTGATTTAAAACATTTTTTTTCTCATTTTCTTAGCATCTTCAATATAACATGAATTTATTAGAACGCATAGCGAATAAAAATCATTGTTTCATGAACCCAGTGATTTTGAATTATCCAGAGAACTGTTCCAACATCTGACAATGTAATTTTACATATGTTCTGAAAACATCAGGGTATGCACGTCTAGTCATTGTTTTAATTCAAACATCTGTAGTATTTTTCTTTTCAATGTGCGATCAAGAGTAAGGATTTCTCATTTTATTACCCTGCAGGCAGTAAGTACAGACCCTGTTCCAGTGAAGCTACACTATGATAAATCACATGATCAAGTCTGGGTGCAGAGCTGGGGAAACATGGAAAAGAATTCACCAACTTTGCAAGTGAGTATATTGATCAGACTGATTGCATGCTGGGAAATCTGAATAAATTGAATCTTTAAATTGCAGCATTCGTGTATTTCCCTTTAAACATTGTTACGATGATGCAGCAAGTGTAGGAAAATGTTTTCATGTAACCTGAAACATCTAAACTTGCTGGAAAAGTGTTAAGAGATTTTCTACACTCCTAGAAACGTCAGTACTGACTTGATGGAGGGGTATAGAGTACAGTTGAAAACAATGACATGTTTTGCTAGTCTGCCAGTCTTTGGAGAGCAGATATGCTGCTTACAATTACCCTCCTAATCAGAGGATACCATGGATTTTAGGGAAATTCACATTTCATTAAAATTATATCGATATTCTGGAGTTGACAAGCTAAGAGTTCCAACACTATTTATTGTTTATTGTTTGGGTTTGTTTTTTGTTGGGTTTTTTTAAGATATAAAATAATAAAAATCTTTATTTTTCCCATGCTTTTTATGCAGCAGCAAGCCTAAGGAAAAGAAACATTTTCTGACACTAAAGAAACATTTCAAGAAGTTGTACTTGCTTTCCTGCTTTTTCTCTCCTTTATTCTCCTAATTCAAAGTAATCCCATGAGAGTACAGTGATGCTCTTTGTGTGAATTATTTCAAAATTACTTTTTTTATTTCAACTTTTTTTCCTTTTCTTTAGAAGTCAATGAAGTCCTTATTTGTCTTTTAAATGCATAAGGAATTAAAAATCAAACATAGTGCTCAAACAGAAAAATGAGCAACATTTGAAAACAATTTTTTATACTCTTAGTAGCTATGAGTAAGTTAATTTGTGGGAGTTCAGCTATCACTCCTCCCAAGAAAATGACTAATAATTGACTCAGATCAATCCTGTTTTAGAGCAAGCTTTCATTTTCACTCATTTTCCCTTGCGTGATGCATAATCTTTTTTTTTTAATCCAGTTTTAAGAGCACATAAATGAACGTTATAGAGGCTATTAATATAAAATTGGCTTTTTCTCACCCGTAGACTTCTACCTGAGATAACGTTCAAGATTTCAGAATTCAAAGCAAATTTACTCATAAGAACTCGAGGAATGTGTAAACTGCTACCAATTAAATATATGCTATATTGGATTTCATTATGACTGACAAGACTTAGGAGAGTGTATAGCCATAGCTTCTTGTGGAGCAGTTGATAACATTTTGTATTTCACTTGGGCTGAAGTGCTTGCGAAACTTTTTCCCACTCTAGAGTCAAGTGTGAGAAAAACTAAAACCTTAGTTTGCACTAAAAACTGACTTAGAATGTAAATGAATAAATGTGGTAGAAGAAAAAGGAAATATGAGGACTAGCTTGTCTAGAGTGCAACAGTTCTCTGAAATCTGTAATTGTAGTCAGTTTTATTCACTGTCATTCACATTCCTTCTCATGGCTGAAGAATCGAGATGGATAAAGAGGCAATATTGGATGAATTTGTTTACGTATAGATTAAACTTTGAAGGAATATTTCTATAATTTATAATAACGTTACTTTATGTAGGTGATAACACAGGCCAGTGGAAGTGTTTCTCATCACACAATCCATACTCAGCCAGTGGGAAGGCAGTTTGACAGAGTGGATGACTTTTTCATTCCTGCTGCAACCCTCATCATTACCCACATAAGGTAAGTTTTATCTGAGTTATATTTAACGTTCAAATGAACTCTAACATTGTCTAACATGAACTAGCTTCTCTTACTCATTCTGTCCTTTATACTTTTTTTTTTAAATCAGGCTGTTGGTTTTTAAAGCAAACCATGACTGAGCATGCAGTGCAAATTCTATTTAGATGTGTGAATAAAATTAGCCTGATCTTTTATGTGATGAGAAAATGAAATTATAGTGTAATCCATGCTTGGTTATTAACACAAATTCATGAGATTTTAATTATTTCTCTCAGTGAGTGTAGCACTGTCTATATGTCCAAAGCATAGACAAGGTCTGACAGTGATAGAAATAATATATCAATCATGGAAGAGTGGAAGGGTCAAATTAATCATAGGATAGAGGAGAGTGTGAGAAGATATCATTATTTCATCCTGGTGTAAAGCAGAAATCTTTCATCAATTTTGCCAATACCTCTTAAATGAAAATCTCCTTCTCTTCTGCAAAACACATTAGCAGGAATGAAAACTTTATTTTATTTTATTATTATTATTTTTAGACATTTTCTGTAGCATTTATACTGGTTAGAATAGAAAAATTCTGACATCTATACATCTGAATCTTGCCTTAATATCCATTAACATTCTGTATGCTTTGAACTGTTGGATTATTTGCAAAGTGGCACAGACCTATTTCAGTTCAAAAGGGCTCTGCAAATAGATAACATTTGTTTATTCCACGCTTCCAAGTTCAACTTCCTGTAGAAATGCTTTTATTACGATGAGCTCACCTTTTCTACAGCTATAAGAAAGCAACATGCACATTTATCTAAAATTTCAAATCACATATGTAAATGTGCATCTCCATCTATAAAGATACAGTTACTTCAGTTGCTGGTAGTCCTTTAAAAGTAAAAACATGAAGTTTAAGGTGATACTACAACTATTTACAGAATTTATGAGTAATTATCTGTAATTGATGTAGTCTTCTGTATCAAAAAACATTCTGTTTCTCCTAAAGAGCTTGATGATGATAAGAGAATATTTTTAATTTTCCATGAAACTTAGCTAACAAGGAAATGAGCAATCAGCCGTGTGCAATTTAACAAGGAATGTTTAAATTTATATAGCTGAATAAAAAGTGTCTTTAAGTGCCTCTACTTTGCTATAACTGAAGAGACAAATGCATATTGTTATCCATGAAATAAACTGCAAGCCCCTGCTTTTAACCATAGAAAAGCCATCCTGCTATTTTTGGAGCAGGCATGATTTGAGGGAGCAGAACCAACTGCTTCATGAACTGCCGAGCTCTGGATTGACTAGCCTTCTTATTTGACTTCGATGTTCACTATTATATCATTGCCCTGGGGAAGACAAAGTTGTTGAGTTTTATCATAAAAGGAACATACAGCTGGTGATTCCTACTTGCATAGCTCCCTACAGGTTCTTTTTCCATCACCAAAGACTGCACTGACAGTCGAGGCTAGTAGTCACCTACAGCGAATCATTGTGGCTTCTCCTTGGACTATTTTTAAGCTAAGAGATCCTGTTGGACACTTTTACATAATGTTAAATGAATTTAATTGAAGTTATATGGATGTATGCAAATCTTTGAGAGTCTAAGATATGACTAGGGAAAAAAAAATGTCTTGAGTTATTGGAAATGTTTTCTTTGTTAAATTGAACAATTCTATATGGTATTTATTTTATTTATTATATCGTAAATTGTATTTATTTACAAGATATGTATTCTATCATACAGCAGTATCCTAACATATAAGTATTCTATCATAAATATTCTTGTTATATATACAGTAATATATAAAAGGAGCAGTAAAACAAAAGTGGTATTTAGACACATTAATTTTTGTGTAATTAGGACAAGAAAGAAATGGATTGGTGTAAAAATGATGTAAGGAAGGGGACCTGGAAAAATACACCTTGTCCAAAGACAGTGAAGAAATCATTTTGTCAAATTAA
This sequence comes from Cyrtonyx montezumae, assembly GCF_038088225.1. Classification (NCBI taxonomy): domain Eukaryota; kingdom Metazoa; phylum Chordata; class Aves; order Galliformes; family Odontophoridae; genus Cyrtonyx; species Cyrtonyx montezumae. Next base: position 2,417,055 of record NW_027071936.1, read on the forward strand.
ACCTATTTAAAGTTGGTATTCTGTCTAAGTAGGTCAGTTACTTGCTTTCATCTTTGCATGGTGAGTCTCAGCTACCTTTAGCTGAAGAGTTATGGTGATAGGTTCTGTATCCTCTGTTAGCAGAGGGAAGGAGTGATAGCGTGAGCAGTATCTCCCTTTATTTTAGGATCCAGTCAAGCCATTTTTTTTCACTGCTGAGATAAGGCAGAAATAGTTTTGGGCAAACACCATTAAAACTGGCTTTTCTAACTATTTCTAACTATTAATATATAAAATAAACAACACGTAATACTAGTTTTATTAAAAACCAACAGTTACCATTAACCTCCCTAATAACGTGTAGAGCACCCCATTGATGTTTACAGATAGCAAATCTCTCTTTATTCTGAGTCTCAGCTGCAGATAGGTTAGTTTGGCACCCCATGGTAAGGCTTTAAAAATGTTAATTCTGGAATTAAATATACACATTTTTTTCAGATGAGAGTAGTTCATATGCTGGCTCTGACAGGGTGTCCTCGAGTATTAATAGGGACATAAAAATCCTTCTCTTTCTCACATAACTACTACAATGCAAACTTAGAGCTTAGAGACAGTTTCACAAGGCTTTTCTTGAATTTCCTATACCAGCCTCTAACAATGAACCAAAAATCTTGATAAATCAGTAAAGAAAAGGACACCATGGTGCAAAACAATAATAATAGCAATAAGAAGAACACTGAAAGGAACCATTCAGACTTCTTGTTCCAAGTCTGAGTATTTCAAAGGGAGGAAATTTAAATATGCTTATAATTTGCATTTATATTTGTAATTTCATTACCTTCATTTTTGTAAACATAACGTGTATTATTACAACCTGTCCTACTGCCTTCATCTGCCTTATTTTGCCTCTGAGGCATGAACTCACTGCCAATTTATGAAAAAATTACACCACAGGAGTGAATGAATGTAAAGCTTGTTGATTTTTTGAGTATGTTGTATTTTTTGAGTAAGTTTTCAACACACACTGCTTGAAAAAATTTCCCAGCTCCCCACTCAGTTGTGATGAAAAGTAATCAGATACAAGAGTGGACAGAGTGGAATCTGTTAATCTGCAATAGATAGTACAAATCCCAAGATTCATAGGTTCATAAGGTTGGAAAGGACCTACAAGATCATCTAGTCATGTACTATCATCTAGAAGATATTTCTTCCCGGATATCTCTGGGGAATATATCTACAAATCTTATTCCAATTATAGATGGACCTTTTAGAAATTATATATATTTCCTATTTTGCCTGATTCATTTACTGAGAACTACATTTTCATCAGTGGAGTACTCTTTGTGCCAAAGCAGTTCAGTGCAACCAATGGTCTTGTCCCTAGATATCTGCTAACAACCATTTCTTAACATAAAAATAGACATTTGCAATTAGTATGTGGGATGGCTGTAAAAAGATGACTCGTACAATTCCATGAAAATATATTCTTAGAAGCCTAAGGAGCAAAAGGGCTGATTATTTCAGCTTCACTGTTCATAAATTGAAGTGAACAAAAGATAATTGGAATAAATTAAGGTCTATCATTACACTGCTGTATAATGTTTCAAAAGCAGTATTAAATGAACTCATTGTAATGGAGTCACTCTAACTTTTTAGATGGTTTAATCTTTTAGCAAGTATTTTAAATGTAATACAGTTATCTGACTTAAGAAGTGGAAGAGTGAACAATCACCTCACTGGTGAGATGGCTCAGAATCTGAATATTCTCAGTTTGAATTTTTCTCTCTCTCATTTCTCTGTTATGTAGGATAATAAGGGAAGCAGTCTTTCTAAAATTATACTTGTTCATTTGCACAACACATTCCAGAAACTAAGCTTTTCTTTGAGAGGTAATTGGAGCATGCTGCCAAGGCATTCCTCTGAACCTTAAATGAAATCCTTGTGGGGTGGTGACTCAGTACATTCAGAAGTTTGGATTCAGAAATTCACATTTCATTCCAGATTTAAACCTGCACAGAGATGTGAAACAGCTGAAGGACTGTGAGAATTTTCAATATCTTTATGAAAATATGCACACAAAATATGATCTCAGAGGTCCAGTGTAATCAGGAAGAACTTCCTATTCAAGAAAAAAAAGCTATAAATGTGAAGCCAGATAGAAATGAAGCATTGACAAAAGAGGTTGAATATTTCATGTAGCAAATATAATTTAGCTCAAAGATACGAGATAATTTAATATTTTGCAAATTGAATTAAGAAGATGCAATTTTACAGGAGTAGAGAGTTTGCAAACTGCTCTTAGTCATTAAGCTATAAATGTATCTACTTCTACAGGGGAGAAAATTTGAAAGCTTGAGGATTTGGAGAAAGAAGCTCAGTAGCCCCAGGGCAATCAGCAAAGATATAGCAATTAACTGCAATTTCTAATAATGACTGCAGAATCTTTCAGCAAATCCTCCGTGGTAGCAACGCACATGCAGAGGTTTAGGGGCTCAAGCTGTACCACCTCCCATCTCTCTGTAAACTGTTTCTTTGTGATAGGAGTGTTAAATGGGAAACTTAAAGCCATTCTTTCCCTCTCAGTACTCCTCCATATACTGGAGGTCTGTTTTGGTCCTTAATTTGAAGAGTAAGCTCACAGGAACTTCACGGGAAGAATGAGATGAGACAGCAAGAAGTCTTTTTCTGCATCTTTCTGCTTTAAATAGTATACTATACAGCATCTTTTTTCCTAAAGACATTATGAAGGACATACAGACTGAGAGATTCAGTACAGAAAGTGCTCTGAAACTTGCTCAGTTACTACTGGCAGTAACAGGAAAATTCCTTATGTTTTACTTCTAATACTCAATGTTATTCCAAATAAATCAATCTATAAAAGTTAATTTAACTTTGAGGTGATCTTAAAATTATGCAGTTAACAAAGATTTTATATGTTTACTGATTAACTTCCAGAACACAGTCATGAAAGTTATTCTCTGTTCTCCTGGCATGAAGTCACATTTTCTCCAAATAATTCTGTATTTTCACTCGTGACTTTGGAACAGTGAAAATTCATATGTGAATTTTTATTTGTACATTCATGTTTTTGAGAATTAAGACAAGAAAAGAATGTCCTGAGTAATTTTATTTGATAGTATGGTGAATTATACATTCTAATATTTAGTAAAGCTGTGATGCTTGTGTATTTATGTGAATCAAAGAAAACTCCAAAATCTGCAGTGGTAGACTGTGCTTTGACTGTGTTCATTCCATGTGCTCCCAACTGTCAACATGCAATATTTGCTTGTAGATATATGCTATTCTAACTTTCATCTTAACAGCAACGATAGCAAAAATAACACCCCAAAACATTAATAATTTAACACAGAAATTTTGCCACAGCGTGCCTCAGTTCCTCCCACGCTGATCTTACACGTGCAATAGAAACATCATCTCTTGTGCTTTTATGTGCCAAAAATCTATCACATTTTTAAAATAGAATAAATATCTGCATTGATACAGTCTAGTTTTTTGGGGGTTAATTTAGGTAATTAGTTAAAAACAAATCAGGGCAGAAAAAGTTGTGGAAAAGTTTAGTGTCTGTTGTTGTTTTCAGTGTTCGTATATCCGCTGATACCACAGTAGGCGAGCTTCATTTTTAAAATGAAGATCTTTGGGGAATGTTTTGACATATCTAATTTATCATCCCTACATTCCTTATCTCTACCTCATTATTCATTTTCTACAGGTATTGACTATTTATTTTGGCATATACGAGTTTTCCTGTGCATACTCTACAACATCTGCCCACCTTGCTCTTGCTGTGTTTTTCAGTGTGCCAGATCTGAATTCTGTTGTTCCTCGTACTGACATTCAAGGCTATCTTTAGGAATGTCTTTTGTTCACTGTCAGTGTAGCTAGCCCTTTCCTTGACTTAAATTCTTTATACATTTAAGTGATTTTTTTGTCTATGGAGAAATTTCTTAATAGTTCCTTGACGTAGGTTGTTTGGAGATGCTCTTCAATGCTCCATTTCACTTCTGTGGATCTCTACTGAGATATGTTTTAAATGCTTTGCAGGTGTAACCTAAACCTGAAAGAGGAAAAAAAAATAGTGAAAGAGACCTGCCATCAAATTTTATTCTACATCTGAACCTGACCTTTTCCTTCATTTAACAAAAATGGAAGTGATGATGTTTTTATAGGCAGAAATTGCTCATTTTCCTTCAGGGTGACCTTGCAACCTTCTGTTCTGTGTTTTTAATTTTCTTATTCTGACTGTTATCTTCTCATTCCTATTTCTTAGAACAGCTGTGTTAAGATTTCAAAGGTACATTATCAAAGTCACATGTTTCTGCTGAAAATATTATTTATATCTTTTTCTGACAGGGTTTTAAATATTTCATGTACAGTGGTAAGAAGAATCTCTGTGCTTAACACAGAGATGAGGGGGAGCCTTTTTTGTTGCAAAACAGAAATATGAAGGGTAATGTCACAATGAACAACGGGAGCAAAATTAGGGAAGCGAACTTCAAAGGTTGAGAGAGAGACTGTTGCGGTACCCAAAAGTAAAACAACTTTGCTGATGAGCAATAACCAACAGACAAAATCCACTTAGCCTTTTGTTATCATCAAACAACCATTTCTGAACCGCAGAAATTAAAGATGCTTTCTCAGCCAATTGTCAGCAATGAACTATTCTAGGGACAATCATTTTCCGAGTCCTGAGGGGAAAATTGTGTGCCTTTGCAGTGATGATAGTTTTCATTTTGGAAGTCCTTCGGATTTCTAAAGGTCTTTTCTAAATTGAAATTTTTAGATAAAATATTTATCTAGAGATAAGTGTTTCATTTGTGCAACATAGCACAGCAGTTATATAGAAAATGACAATAAAAATCTTGTATATTAAAATTTATTTATGAGATTTATTGCAAAGTGAGAAAAATTAACTTTGTGATGATTTCAGTGGTATGAATGTAAGGCCTCCATGAAGTAAAAGAAAATCAATGAAAACAATCTTTCTGAGAATCATACATTCATGGATATAAAGTGAAGAGTAATTTTAATAAAGAAAAGTAATGGCAGTGTGGAATGTTTTTCTTCTCTTGCTGATATCTTCTTCAGAACTACGGAGGATGATTTACTTGTAATTTCATCAGGGAAAAAAAAAGCTTGATATTTAACGCATTTTTATTTTGGAATTTTGTTTAAATTGTAGTTTCCCAAGTTGCCAGATTAGATCTATATAGAGTATACAGTAATTGTCTAACAGACTGTTCATGAGCAGTTAATGCTGTTTACTTGGGGTAAATTTGATCAAGCTTTGTAGCAGTAGAACTAGATTGATCCTGGATTGATTTTTTTTTTTGCATAAATTTTGCATAATGGTCCCTAATATATAGAATTTTGAATGGTTTAAAATACGAATGTTATTCACTTGGGGTGAAGCATATAATGTTTCTTACCACTTTAGCGAATTGAGTCGTTCAGATTGAAAAGCTCCTACTTTGTACCACAGTACTGCTCTTTTCTTGGTACAAGTAATTTTCGTTGTAGCTCATCTCGTTCTCTTTGCGTTTTGCTTGCTTTCTGTTCCGAGAATATCACTTTACTTAAAGGTTTGCTCTCAGAGCTTCTCACAAAATGGCTATTGACAGAAGGGGAATAATTTGTGAATGTGGGGCCAGAAACAAAAGGGAGGATATCAGTGTTTACGTTTTTTTCTACTCTTATCAATTTTTCTGAACTCAACCACAGATTCAGTTTTTTGTTGAAGCATTTATAAGTAACAAGAATAGTAATAATAGCATTTCTAGCAGTATTTTCCTCTGGCTTTCCTTGTGTTGTCATTACTTTTCAACCAGTGTTTAGACATTTCTTGTTTTCTGATGAATACAATTGCGCTCATAAATAATGTATATGGTTTGTCTAGAGGAAGAAAATAATAACAGCTGGGAAAGTTGTGAGTTTATTTCTTGTTGACAGCTCCACGCCAGCTTCTTGCTCAGCTGTTCTTTGGGTATAGGAGATGGAAACTTACATTTTAATTATTCCACTCTTAATTACGAGGGTAGTTTTTTACTGCTTCTTCACACTTGCCCCCAGTTCCCCCCCTAAATCAGGAAAATAAGGCTATCATTCATGTAGACTTCACTGTTGAGCATTTTTATGCTTTCTGCAGTTAACACCTTTTAGGATATTCTTCCTGTCTCCAGTTAAGTTGGACAAGTCATATAATTTATTTTTCTCCATTTACCCTCATCTGGGTATTGCAAAACTCCAGCTAATGACTCCTTGTGGTTGGCCGAGCCTGGCTGACAGCTGAGCCATCACACATCTCACTTTTGTTTACTGAGATGAGGAAGAAAATGGGGTAACAGAAAGTAAGAAAATTCATGGTTCGCCATAAAGAAAATGTAATAAGTGAAGGTGTAAAAAAAAAATGAGTGATGGAAAAGCATGAATCACCACCAGCAGACCTGTCCCCAGCCAGTTTTTCAAGCAGTGGTTATTTAGAAAGAGTTTTATTGCTGAACATGATGTTATATGGCACAGAATGTCATTGGTCAGCTGAAGAAAGCTGTCCTGGCTGTGTCCCCACGCTCAGCCTATTTTTTGAGGGGAAAAAGAAATAGAAAAGCCCTTGCTGCTGTATGAGCACTGTCCAGCAATAGCTAAAACATCAGTGTTCTATCAACAATGTTTTGGTCACAAATCTAAAACATGACAACATACGAGCTGCTATAAGGAAAATTAACTTCATCCCAGCCAAGCACAGTGCACTGCTCAGATGAAAAGTGCTGTAGAATCGATAAGCATAATTATTCAGATTCCTCTTTTTTAACATGATGTGGCTGAAGATTCTTGATGTGTTGCTGAAAATCTGGTATTAAAATCTTTATTATTCATACATATACGGTAACTAAAGAAAGAAACTCAGATGTCTGAGTTCCAGTATATACTCCAATTGGAGTGGTATGCCCACAGGCTACAGATTCCCACATGCATAAACTGTAAAATAAAGAATTGGAAATGTGAAGATTCTCTCTCGTATCTTGCAGGCTTGAGTTGCACAAGTTCACAATATGCACTCTGACAAAAGCCTTTATAGGCTGTCGGAAATTGTGTGTGATTTCACTGCATAGAAGAGACATGAGGGTTGAGATTCTCATAAATATTGATCAGGGTTTAATGAACAGTGGGAGACTTCTGCATATCAATCTATATAAGCGGAAATTCTGCATTAAACACACCACCATCTATCTATAAATCATTTGGGAAAAGTGAAGTTACTCTGAAGTATCACTTGTTCTCCAGCAGCCTAGTCATAAAAAACAGGCTAACAGCACAAAGGCGACAGGCACAATTTCATTGCACGATTGTGAGTGGCTGTATTTTTTTAATCCTTCTGGAAAACTAAGTGGTTTTGAAAAGTTATTAGATTATGGTAGCTCTGGGGGTTGAATTCAGCCAGCCACAAGACAGAATAAAACATAGAGTTTTACTGCTAACTTCTTCACCCAGTCACAATAGTCTGGCTTTACTTTAAGTGCAACAAACAAAAAAAATAGGTCTCCACTGTGTTGGGATTATAGACACCTCTGGAAGGCAGCACGTTAGTATTGCTAATTGATTGCTTATAGATCTAGTAAATTATGCTATCTTATTACATATGGGTTGTTTTCTTTTTCTTTCAATTCCCAGCTGATCTGTGTACCTCAAAGCTTCATTTAAAGTCCATGGAATCATAGAATATTCTGAGTCGGAAGGGACCCTTAAATGTCATCTAGTCCAACTCCCCTGCAATGAACACAGACAGGACAACAACATCAGTTTCTCAGAGCCCCATCCAGCCTCAACCTCTTACATCTCCAGGGTTTTTTTCTTTTTTTTTCTGACAAATCTGGGAAGTACTATTTTAGTACAGCCACTCTTGCATCCCCATCAGAAAGACAAAGGACAAGTTGACAGTGAAATTACTAGTTAGAATCTGCTTACTGGACAGTGGGCTAAAATCTATTTGCAACTGATCCTTGCTGTATGCAGCCAAGCAAATTTTGAAGCAGGTTTTCATGATTTACGACCATCTATTCAAAAATATGTATTTTACTTATTCCCATCAGTCTCTTTTGAGGTCTCAGTTGCAGTGGTTTGGGAAATCCGTACCACGATCAGCAAAAAAAATGTGTTGGACATTAAATAACTTACATTGTCACCCTGGCTTTACCAGTGGATCATTATTTAGCTGTAGGGAAGCTTGTTGCTTCACTTACCACGATATTTTAAAATGCTTTGTAAGTTAAAACCTCTACTTAAGTTCATCATATTAATATTCTGCTACCATAGCTGATCTTTTAATCTGCTTACCTCCAAAAACCTTACCTTCTGGACTAAAGATTTCCACATTCTAAAACTGAGTTTTTTGTTGGTTTTGTTTTTGGTTTTTTTTTTTCAACTTTGATCAAGAAAAATTCTTCAGTGTTAACATTATAAGCAATATCAATGACCAATAGTGATGACCCTTCAGTCAGTGCTCATCGAGAAAAAAAAAAACAGAAATTATTTTGCAATATTATTGTCCTGTAATATTGAAGCAGGATGCAAGGATTTAGGAAAGTAGAGCTGATATTTAAAATGTTCCTGAAAATTGTACTGATTTGATAGGAAGAACACATATAATTAATCCTGTCTTATGTCTGAGGAACTGACTGAGCAATGTCCTGAAGTCTTTTTGCATGTTTTTTCCTTAATCAGAGGTTGCTGAATATATTGGGCTTGCAAAGTGTAATGTGAAATTTTGTGCTATTTTCAACAGCTCAGTTGTTGAAACATTGTGGTTCTCATAGTGTTTCATATGGGTAGGTTCTGACAGATGTTTCTAAATTACATGTCTTCACCCAGCAACAAGAAAGCTTCATTCTTAGGATCAAAAATTCAGAGTAAAATGTTAAGAAATGTGCTGGAGGAAAACAGCTGTTTCAGAGGAGTGCTGTGAACGCTCCTTAGGTTATTAACAAGACTAATTCACTTTGACATAACTTTATAGTATTTAGAGCACTGGCTTTTGCATACATACAATCCAAAAATTGTGCAGTCAGAACTTACAGGTTAACATGAGAGAATAGTCACATAGTATATATTTAACATTAAGCTCTAGAATTTTAAGGTTTAATCATATTATTCATGTTCAGTGAGAATTCCTTCATATATGGAAATGCATAAAGATTCATTTAAAAATGTAAGAAATGTGGGGCTTGGGTAGTTGGGAGGCATAAACTTAAATCCTTTTAGGATATTCATTTCTGCTGAATTAGAATGAGGAAGATTAGGATAATTGTCTGAATAACAATGAGTACTGGATAAAGCTGGTGTTCCCAAGGAAGTTGAAGAATATGAAGTGAATAAAATCTTGTGGGATATATTATCTATTGATATTTAATATTTTTCTTTCTCCTAGCTTTTGAAAAAGTTTTAACTGGATATTCAGAGCAATGTTTACTTTCCCCCCCAGTGTCTATAGAAATAAAACAGTCAATTAATCTGAGAAATGCTTTTTAGACATTTTATTTGGCACAATTTAAAATTTAATTGCAAGAACACTGAAAATTAAATAATATAATATGCTTAATATCTGAAACATCTGAAGCTGAAATAAGTATTTGTACACTGGTGGAAGTATTAATTCATCTACTTTCTTATATTGGCTTTCCTCTTTTGTACGTGATGCATACGATAACTCTTTCTTTGACTTTGTGTTTTTCCTTCCAGGTTTGGATTTATTCTTCATAAGGATGAGCCTATGCTCCAGAAAATTGATCTTGAAACTATGTCGTACATCAAGACAATTAGTTTAAAGGATTACAATTGCATTCCTCAATCACTGGCTTATACACATCTTGGAGGATTTATTTTTATCTACTGTAAACCTGATACCACTGGTGCTGTTCTGCCACAACTTATAGTGGATAGTGTTACTGATTCTGTGGTTGGATACAATGGTGATGTAACAGGCAGACCCCATGTCTCTCCAGATGGACACTACCTTGTCAGTATCGATGATGCAAAGGGTCTCATGAGGATCCAGACCATAACAATGAGAGGAGAAATACAGGATGCATTTGACATTCACACAAATTTGCACATATCTGATGTAGCTTTTCAGCCATCGTTCACCGAAGCTCATCAGTACAACGTCTACTGTAGCTCCAGCACACAAACTGATGTTCTCTTTGTGGAGCTGTCCTCTGGCAAGGTTAAGATGGTGAAGAGTCTTAAGGAGCCTGTCAAACCAGGCGAATGGCCTTGGAACAGTAAGAACCGTCTTATAAAAGACAGTGGCCTTTTTGGTCAGTATCTCATGACCCCTTCCAAGGAGTCTCTGTTTATCCTGGATGGACGGCTCAATAAGTTAAATTGTGAGATCACTGAAGTTGAGAGAGGCAACACAGTAATTTGGGTTGGGGAAGCATAAGGATCTATGTTGAATATTTGTTGAATCAATAGTTTTACAGTACGTTGCACTTAAATTCTAGCATTCTTTAAATTTACACCAATTTCATTTGAAATTGTTAAACCCTTCTATGCCTATTAATTCTTTGACTTGAATGCGATTTGAGTCAATTTCCACATAGAAGTTACTAAAACAACAACATCTATTTGCTAATAGTAGCCTTATTAACTATCAGCCAAGATTTTATTGGTTGACTGGAATTACTACATATTGGAATTGATGACAAATACCATGCATTACATTGAATAAAAGAAGAAAAAAACATACAGCTTCAGGGAACTTAACTTGATACTTTACATTTGTAAGTGGAACAATTGAATATTCTTCAAATTTTGGTTTGCTTTGCTTCAGACACGAAATACAAGATGTACAGCTCTTTGCTCCTTAAACTGAAATATGATGTCCTGTTTTGTCCAGTTCACTGCTTAATATTTTTGTGCCTTGAAGTGAAAGTCTCACAAGAAAGGTAAAGCATAGAAATTGTATAATTTATTCCCATTCTGGCTACAGGATCGCTTGTCATTAGAGAGAAACTTTTACTATCAAATTTTTGTCTCAAGCTTTGGGACACACAAGGAGAAAGAAGTGCACAGTTTTCTGATCAGTGCAATTCGAGAAACTTATTTTTATGGTGAATCTTATTTGAGAGAGCTGCTTTTTTTCTGGTTTCTTTTTTTCTTTCTTTCTTTCTTTCTTTCTTTCTTTCTTTCTTTCTTTCTTTTTTTTTTTTTTTAAGAAAAAGAATAGATGTTAGGTTTTTCAGCTGTCACAGGGCTCCATCAGTAAGGAGACTTGAGTTCTACTACAGAGAACCACTGCACTACCCTATTCAGAGTAACCACATTTTGAATGCAGTTTCACTTTTACTGGCAAGAAAACTGATATTTTAGAAGTACGCATACTTTTAGGAAGCCAGAAACTCAGAGAATTGGAAGTTAACAAGTAGATAATATTTTTGTTTATTCATTTATTAACTTAGAATCCTAGATTTAATGATGAATAATCATCTAAATTGGGAAAAATGAGATTCTTAGAAACAAAATAACAGTAGTCAGTAGGATAAGAAAGCCAGCAGTAAACAACTATCCAGACTTAGAGCAATGACTTAAAAGTTTGGGACTATTTTTATTTTTATTATGTTCTTTGCTAAGGAATGGCTTATAAGCTCTTGAACTGACCTCCTTTTACTGAAGGCAATCAAAACATACCTTTTTTAAACCAAGTTTTACCCTAATTCAGATTATGTAAATTCAGAAATGTGGAATTTTCTAGCATTGTAATCTTGTGTACATTTAGCATCCTGCCCTTTGTGATACAGAGTAAATCTCTCTTTAGCTTGAGCTAACCTCCTGGTAGGTAGATTTAACTAAATCAAGAGTCTGCTTACATTTCTAGTTGCCTAATCTGTTTTCCTTTTTAACAACTTTTCTTCATTGTGAACAAACAAGAATCATGTAAACTGTCTGTTATTCACTTATTTGCAGTAGTCTGTCTCATGCATTTTTCTTCTGTACCTCTTACGCCATGTGAATGTTCTGTATGTAGAAAATGCTCGATAAAAGAAGAATAAACCCCTTAAATTTTAAACAGCTCTGATTTTGGTGAATGCTCCAGTGTAGCCACATTGGAGAGGCATTTAATGCATATTTTACGTGAAAGCAAGTTGGAAGGAAGTTAATCTGCCTTTTGTATGTATAATAATAATGGAAGGAAAATTTTCTAGAAGAGTTCAACTGGAAATTTTATTTATCTTACCAATCAATCATGTAGATACAGAAGTAATTAGAGTGTAGATGGGTGTCTATTCTGATGCCCAGATCCTGGAGCCAAAGGCAAACATAAACCTAAACCAAGTAGCACGACACTCAAGCAACACAGCTAAGTGGCTTCTTCTCTAATCTGCTTGGTGTAGATGGAAGGTTTATGTGCTTCGGCCTCTGTTTGTCTAAGCATTAGCAATGAAATATAAGAATTGGATCTCATTGCAGTAACAAAATGCCAAAATTCCTTTCATAGAATCAAAGAATCCCAGGATGGTTTGAGATGGAAGAGACCTTAGAGACTGCCAAGTTCCCCCCTGCCTGGTGCAGGGACAGCTTCTCCTAGACCAGGCTGTCCAAAGCCTTGAACACTTCTAGGCATCCACACCTAAGGATATCTCTGCATTTAGCTAAGGCAGTTTGGTAAAGAACTTTTGTCAGTTTCTTGGTTTTCCAGCATAATAGCCCAAAGACCGTGGTTTGTTTCTTTCCTATTTGTTATGGAATTGAAATGGGTTTCTGTGGGCCAGGAGTTCTTCTGACCCCACTGATAAATCAAACACTGCCTTCAGTATTTCAGACCTTTCTTAATACAAACCCAAGTGTAGCAATAATTAGTTTAAAATCCTGGTATTTCTGATCAATGCTGTAAGCTGAGGCACTGAATGCCCTCTGTTAATTTGCAGTAAACATCAACATTGTATCCTGCAAGCTGTTATAAACCTTCAAGATTTAGAATTTCCTTGCAGAAATACATTAAAGAAGTTGAAGATAAAAGAGATGAAATGGAGGAAACCAAGTTCTGCTCCAGTTGCCCAGTTTCCACTCTGTTTCTTCATGCAAATGAATTAGAGAAAAGTGGAGTGCAAGGATACGACGGTGCTCTTCAGCAGGGATTGTGAGAGAGGAGATTCCTTTGTTAAGGTAGAGTGCATGCGTCCAAAACAAACATGCCTTTGCAAATATGTAAGAAATACATTTGTATCAGCATCTCTTTAAGAAATTCAATGGCAAAAATGATGAAACAAATTTCAGAGAACTGTGTATTGTTAAGAATTATACCGATGAGGTTAAGTGTGTACAATTTTTTACTGAGCTTCTTGCTCACACTATATAATGAAGTAAGACTGTCTTGAATAGTGACAGAGAGCAGCTGAACATTTAAGTCTATCATTGTATTATTTAAATTTTAAATAATGACTCTTCATGAACAGATTTAACTCCTTTGAAATAGCATATCTGATTTTGAATATGGTATTCCTTTGTGTTATTGAACAGCAGTTTCCCTACATCTGCACTGTACCAAAATTTTACCAAAGAATCAAGTATTGCTAAATACAGTTTGAAATATAGCAGCATTACAAATTATAAGGGTTGCATTGATATCAAAGCATGTATTTGCTGAGTTACTGAGAGATACTCAATTTGATTTAAATTGAAAGAGAATTTTCAGCTTAACTCTGGATATTTTTTTTATCTAGTAAAAGAAGAGTAATGGGATACCGTGCAGGATATTTGGTAAATGATTTGATAGATCTCAGTTCTGGAAAAAAAAAAATATATATTATCCATCCTTTGTACTTATTATGTTTTTGCCTTTTAAAGACATTTTGAAGAGGACATTTGTAATGAATTTCAAGTTTTTTGAAAAATGAATCAGTTAGTTGCTATGGTAACTTTCTAGTGAATATTTTAAGAATTGCACTCAGTAGCATTTTCAATTGTCCTTGTTCTGGCAATCATTCACTCCAACAACTTTAGGGAAAACCAGTGCAGGTGGATGAACTTTGTAGGCTGTTTTATAAGTCAACAAATACCAGTTATATTACCTAAACGTGTGGCTTGGAATTAGACTGTATCTTGGACAAGTGCTCTCAGTAGTGAATTGGGTGCAAGGAGGAATCTTTTCCCTGCATCTACAGTTTAAGAGAAAAGCAAGGCCGCATCTTTTGTATTCAAAAGATTGCATATGGCAATTTTTGCTTTTTTGAACTCAAATCCAGAACCGTGTAAAGCTCCTTCCAGCAGAGAAGAAGCAACTTGAAGTCATAGCAGGGTCTCACACGCTGTGTCAATTCCCTTACCTACCTCTAGACCATCTTTTCCATCCTCTGCTTTTCTGGGCACCTTCATTTACCCAATGTTTTTCATTGGCAGATGGGACTCTTAATGCACTCCACTGCTACTTAGCAGCAATACGTAAGCCTGAGGCACTTCTGACTCTAGCTTAGCACTAAGTATTCAAACAGCACGTAGCATTGTAGCCTGACAGTACCCTGTTGTGGCAGAATCTGGTGCTTCAATGTAAGCAATAAGCCCAGTAAAAAGAAGATAATGGATGAGGTGAATTTTTTGTAGAACTGAACGAAAACTCCCGTATCGCTTCTTCACAGGAGGAGCTAGAAAAATGCTTAAATCTTGGACCAGTAAACAAGCAATAGCTTTAATTCCTTTAAAATCTATTATCTGAAGGAAAGTATGTGATCAAATATTAGAGGTCTGCTATCACAAAATTATTTTCCCTATATTTTCATTTATTTATATAATCCTTTATAACCCTACCTACGACTCTGTTGAAACACTGAAACTTAACATTTTTTTCCCAGCAGTGCCACTTGTTGTAATACTATTCTTTTTCTTAAAAAATACTACTACTTCTTTGATAATATTCTCCAGACTTTATGTATAACAAATTGTCACATTTCTCACCATTGTTTTGGTGAAGTTAGACAAATGATTTGTCACAACAGTCATCACCATGTCTGCTCCAGGTGAAGGTTTTCTTAAGTAGAGATGTCCAGACTGAAAGCACTGCTCTGAGTGAGGGAAAGAACTGGAATCCTAGTTTCTATTTATTTTTTTCCTCACATCCCTACGAGGAGAAGCTGAAGTTAAGGGCTTTCTAAGCCTGGAGAGGAGATGTACTCAGGGAGACCTATTAGCAACCTGCCACTACTGTGGAAGCATTACCTAATAGATGGGAACAGATTCTTCACTGCAGTTCATGTTAGGATGACAAGACACCGCTACATAAAGTGAAATGAGTTTCAGACTGGACATAAGGAAAATGCTTTTTCTTGTGATGACAGCCAAGCACTGGGTTGTTGTGCAGGCCCTGCCCATGAAGGTTCTCAGAACAGCTGGATTACAAATGCAGTGGCCTTGTCAGACCTTTTAGCTCAACTGGCTTTGAGCTGGTGTCTTCCTTTTTTTCTTTTTTCTTGTGGCTTGGAGCTCACTTACTGAGGCATTTCTTGTGGTGAGACTGACTTATCTAGGAGGCGAGTGGTGGGTGTCACCATTTGGCTGCTGGCGTCACTCTGTGGACAATTCTACATTTGATAGCATTTCCTTGGGTCTGTTTCCATTCGAAAGGGAGTGCTCAGGAGTGTTTACTGGTGGAAGATCTGGCCTGTGATCAAATAACAGGTACGGGAGACTGGGGGATTATACCGTCGTATCCTGTGAAGGCAAGATACAATTTGGCGTCTCCGTGCTTCCTCTTTTCTGCTGGCAAGGCCCAGAAGATTGGAACAAATAAGTTCCTGCTGAGGCCCACAGACCAGAAGTTACCACTCCAGAGAGAGCTGACTCGACCATTTTGGACTTATAAATAAGTTTGTGCCGTTGTTGGGAAAAAGAAGTCATCATCAACCAAACAGCACAACCTCCAACAACTCAATGACTCGTCACTACTGAAGATCAACATCTAAACAATGAGTAATGCTGGAATCCCAGTGGTGACTATCTCTTGCCTTCTACAAAGGCTCTATGCTTTTATTTCCTATCTTTTCTATCGCCCATCTTCTCTTCTCCATCTCCCTGAGCAACTCAGATTTGTATTAAACTGGTTGGGCTAACATTTGACCTATTGTATCTTGCTATCAGGTACACATATATCAAAAGAACCTCCTCTACTTCCTATGAATTGGAGGGAGACAGCTGGGCATTTTAGCAGGGATCTAAATGTCCTATTATTAGCTTCCAATCTGAATTAACTCATAATTCTATGATTCTGACATGGGGATGGAACTAATACCAGTCATAATTTATTTCAGTTGTTTAAGTTTCTGACTGAACTTGTACAGCAGGTACTCAAATGTACGTTACCAAATGAAAAGCCCTAATGTCAAGGATGAAACAAAGTATAGCCTAAGAAAACCTGGAAAAAGAAATATGTTTTGTCACTCGTAATCCTTAGCGCTGAACATCTTATTTTAAACCAAGGATATTGTCATTTTGAAATCTGAAACACATTTCTTGGCTTCCAGGAACTCCCAAGCTGATAATAGGACTTATACAAGATGAAATACATGAAGGTAAGTGCTCCTTTCTAAAAATTTGAAAAATAGCTCGGAGGAAGAGCTTTGTAGATAAGGTCTCAAATGCTCTGAGGCAGCATATGTCCAAATAGGAATGCATTCACCCAAGTGTGTCCTTGGTAACAGATCTCCAAATGCAGCTGTTCAGATTATACATGTTATAGCATGCTAAATAGAAAAAAAAATAATCTGAACAGAATAAGGTCACAAAAATAATTAAATTTAGAAGAAATGGTCAAAATCGTAGTTACGATAGCATTAGGAACTGTTTCATAGAGGGCATCACATTCAGCAGAACATGGTAATAGTACCAAAGAATTTAGTAATTTATATCATTCCTGTGGTGGAAAGAGTACATTGGGTCTGTAATCCAAGAGTAAAACTAGTGTTTTACTACACTTTCAAAGCAAAGATGTTTACATTCCTTGACACAGGTCCTTAAAATCAGCTTCTAGATTTCCTTTTTTTTTAAATAGTAATGTGAAACTAACTCTTTGAAGAACTACTAACAAGTCCATGTGCTCAACAGGAAAATCAATTGACGTTCATTTAATAAAGAATCATAACCAGTATATGAAAATGCATATTTCACTTGAATCTCTCCTATCTGTCACCTCTTAATGGGTTAAATGCCATGTTTGGTGTGCCAGTGCTTTAAAAATGATGTTAAAGCTGTCTTCAGTAAGCTATACACTTCACAAAGCTTGACAAATTCAGTTACTGATAAAAGGCTGAATGATGCTGAAATTGCCTTCTTCTGTTTAGAAGTAATGCATGAAAAATCACTTCTTCTAGCTTATGAATATTAAAATTCTTATTTTAATCTACTAGATGAAGAAAATAGATTCTTGCTATTAGTCATAATGTTCTTATTTTTAATCTTTATGAGGTAGTATGTCCTTTCTCTTTTCAGAAGAATGGACAATAGTTCTCTGACTTTTATTTTATATGTATATTTCTGTATATTTTTGTCCAATAATTTAAACTTAGGTATATTCTTCCTGTTTAATTGGATGCATGTTAAACCTATGGGTGAAAAAAAAAGAAAAAAAAAAGATTTTCATGCTGATATTTCTGAATTTCCTTTTGAGAAAAAAGGAAACGAACCATAACTCACAACTCACCATCTCCCAGCACCTCCTTCTCATCTAAAACAAGACTTCCTTTCCCATCTGGCTCTGTACATGCCATCACTCATGTACTTCTCCATATTACCTACTGCAAGTTTTCTGTATCTTCTTTTATTAAAGTTTGCCTATGAACCATGTTATAACTAGAAACATATGCTAAAGCCAAGCATCAACAGAGTACTTTTTGCACAAATTTTTCGCAGTATTCTTTCATGTTATGACAATGGAAGATATACTTTAATTTCTGTAAAATTGTCACTTTTTTTTTTAAGGATTTTTTCCTGGCTTCCTGTGCAAGCTGTGCATTGCAGATTTTTAGTGTGAATGGTCCCTTTGAGAGCTAGTGCAAGCTGTAAGTGTAATAATAGAAAATGAAAAGAATAATCACCATGCTATTTTCATCTCGGCATACCTATGCCAAATTACAGTTCACAATGCAGCCATATACAGTGAGGAAGGAGAAAAGATTTATTTACACTGAGCATTGCTCAGGGAGAAATTATTGCATAAGTAAAGGAGAGAGGAGCTAAATCTCCACGTTAGTGCAAAATTTCTCTTGAAATTAACATTTTAAATAAGTAACCGTTTCTTCTGTAATTAATGTAAAGGTTAGCTGATTAGATATGCTTACAAACTACTTAGATGCAGTTTGGAAGTGTATCATTAGGAAGCTCTTCCCAAACCAAGGTTTTCTTCTGGTATTTCTTTGAGAGCAGAACTGTGTCATTTACTCTGTTCAGCCTGGAGTATCATACCTCCATGCTGTCTCCTCCACTGCTTGGTGACTTCTGGCTCCTTTGTATTTCTGGTTAAGTGGATTTCTGGTTGGTATTCCAGCTGTCTTGCTGTCTTTTTTCTCCTGCAAACTTAAAGACAATCTCCAGCTTTCCCAGAGGATCGGCATGACTGTTCTGGGTTTATCTGTTGCTCAAAGTAGTTTTAGCTGAAAGGATGTATTATTTTCTCTCATAAACCCCAATTTCTTCATAAATGGTACTTCCACAAATTACTGCTTTTACTTTCTTTGCCTTGTTAAGCTACATTTGCTTTGGCTAACCTCTGTCTTGTACTGAAGAGACATTTTCTTACTTCTGTGAAAGTGAGGTAACAGCACAACAGGCAAGATCTTTGTAGCAGCAAACAAGTAATATGCACTGCAGTGCTTCCATCCTGTGTTTGCTTCCTTCTATTTTATATACTCAGTGTGATGAGAATTATAGGGAAATAGAGTAAAGCATGTTGTTCAGTGCCTCTCGACTGTGACTAGAGGCAAGCAGTCGCAATGCTAACTTGCATTCAGGACAAGAAACTTGAGTGTTTCAGTGCTCAGTTGAGTGGTGAAAGGAGACATGAATTCCAGCTCTCAAACCAAATGTAATATACAACTCTTCAAACCTGGGTGTCTAACTGAATTCCAATCCATGTAAGGGCACTGATGTTTGAACTGAACAAATTTTATCAAAGGAGCTGAAAATCCTTGTGTTTGCTTTACTTTTTATTATGTTTTTCCTCATCACTTTTATTAATATATGTGACACATATCTAAAAATATAAAATAATTATTTTAATGCTGTTTTTAACACCTATTACCTATTTTCCCATAGCAGAAATCTTACTATTTTTATGTTGTTTGCTGTATGCCTACAGAGGAAATGTCTCTTCATTTTTTTTCTTGTTTGCTTTCATTCAGCATAAGTAATTTTGTATAAAACACAGTAAAGTTGTGGTGCTCTAAGAGTAGAAGCTTGGAATAGAAGCACTGAAGATGTGCTTTGGCACTTCATATAAGCAAAGTATTTTATGTACAAGTGTAAAATACAAAGTATTGTGTGTTTTTGTTTGGTGTTTTCAAAGAATCATTATATATGTAGATAAAAAAGACGCATGTATTTCCTCAATCTAATATGCCATTGGCTTCATTTGGGAAGAGCAGAAACCTTACAGTATTTTTCTTTCCTATTTCTATTCAGAACAACACATCAGCAGCAGTGTGTAGGCATACAGTGTTATACTACCTGTAAAACAGCACTAAAGAGCTACCTGTAAAGGGCACTTTGAATCACAGGGAAAGTTTTACCTTTACTTGGTGGGTTTTTTGAGTGCATTCAATCTAAGATGAACTTTTAATCGAACGATTGAAGACTTAACAACATGTCTGAGCAGAGCTAAGCCACGCACAATAGAGACAATACAAAGGAGAAACATGATGGCTTCATCTAAAGTAGATATGACTAGAGAATGTCTATTCTTTGATAATGGAGAGTTCACCCCAAATAAACCGAAACCAGCATGTATGTGTCCTAGCTCGCTGAAAGGTAAAATTCATTAGCAGGTTTACCTGTCAGCTCAGTATTTACACGTGCTTAACACAGTTCAATCTCTTCTCTAAAGAAGCCCAGATGATGAAAGGCTATAGTGAAACAAAACTTACCAACTCAACACTAAGCTGGGGGGGAGAAAGGGCATTCCCAGCTGAAAGCATGGTTCCTCTGACAGCATGGGGAGCGCCAGTGTCTCAAGGAAGCGTCATAGAGCCCGTCAGCTAAATGACCTTTCTCATTTTATCCTCCCAAAATGAACAAATGAGGCAGCAATTTCTGAGCTCATAGGAGGATTTTTTGAGATTTTTGTGCAGTGGATGTTTTGGACAGATATTTGTACGTTTGAACTGTGTGTCAGGCTTGAAAACTTCTAATTGCTTATTAAGGGTGGTGTCAAGCCAGGGTAAGAACACTGAAGAACTGGACCCCCCTCTGACAAAAGGAGCCTGCTCTTTGCAGACACTCAAGCCTGAAATAAATCCTCAAATTGCTTAGCACTGTTAAAAGATAGTGAGATCTTGATATGCCCTGAAACAGACCCTTTGTCTTCCAGAAGATGTACTGGAGGAAGCTGACATGCACAGGATAATTTAGGGGACAAAGTTCTGGAGGAAGATAAGTACAGGTTTTATGGATCCAGATTTTGGAATTGGGATTTTTATGTTTTGTACATCTAGCAGATAAGACACCCCGTGGAACTGACAGCACAAAAATGGGAGTTATCTGAGAAAATGTGTTTTAAGCACTGAAGTCTCTTGTGTCCTGCTAACCCAGGATCCAGTCACACAAAATCTTTTTTTCAGAGAAATTGTTTATAACATCTAAGACAACATCGCTCATACGTTGCTAGAGTAAGCACAGTCTAGGTAAACACTTTATTGGGGAGGAAAGGGATATCTGTATAGGGGAGGAACTCCTTTAGAATCACAGCTATCCCCAGCCAGTGCTTGCAGATTGCAGGGATGGCAAATTGCTCGAGCAAATTCTGACTGCTTCAGACCCATAAGGTTTAAAACATCAAATGAAAAAAGAAGCACGGGTAGAAATAAACCCATCCCAGGAAATGAGCTCACTTTTTGCTTTCCTTTTATTAAGCAATATAAATAAATGACAATGCAAAGATCAGAGGGATCTTTGCTTTCTTTCATTTGCAATGGCAGCCACATGGTTTCCACGGTCATGGAGATTATTAGCAAGTGCTAAAATTTATCCTCTGCTGCACAAAGTAACTCCTGAATCTTTTCTCTGGACAAAAAGAAAAAGACAAACTAGGCCCTGCAGGCAGGGGATATGGGGCTTCCTCAGTTTGGTACATTCATGCTGTTAGACTCCAGTTAAAACATTGGTATTGCTAGGACAAAAAAAGGCTTTAATCAGCTTATTGGAAGCCTCAGTTGCAGCAGTGGAAATGTATTTTTCTTTGTTTTATAACATCTGAAAGATGAAGTATTTCCCCCTTAATGTTCTCTAATCCTAATGCTGGCTGCCATAGGATCATGTTTTTATACTAAGCAGAAACATAATGTGACGTTATGAAGAAAGCATCTTGATCCTGGAACCCTCCAAGGACTTAGCGGGGTCTATGGGCTCACAGAGCACAAGATATCAAACAGCACCTGAATTTGGTGGCAGCTTTCATCATTGTCTCAGGCAAGTGGTCACCTGTGCAAGTACGGTGGCACCCATCAGAAGGATTTTACCAGGGTTTTTTTTTCCCCGTTTCTTTCTCTTTCCTCCTCTCTCTCCCTCACTGAGCAGAAGGTATTGCCTCATTGGAAACAAAGTCTGATGATGATGGTGCAGGGGACTGACTGGGTCTGTAGAATTTGTCAAGAATCTGGAGTTCTGCATGCACAGACACTGCCAAATGTCTGGTTTGCTGCTTCTGTAGAGGCACCTGTTCTCAGCTCCTGCAGATTTTGGAATCATATCCCCATTTTCTTTCCATGCTAAAGCATCTGAGAATGCCAGATTCTGTATTATTTCCATGAGGACTGAAATATCTTTTATTCGCCAGGTCTGTCTGCTTGCTCATCTATTACCACAAACTATTGAAGTTATATGGATATTTCTTCATTTGGTTGTTCTTTGTAGAATTCCTTCCTTGAACCTAAAACTGTAATCCTATGTACATAAGTGCAAGGCTGGAGCTCACTACCAGCTACTCTGGGGAGAGCAGGCAGTAAATAACAATTAGTGCTTACACACTTCTGTTCTGGCACCAGAGAGGGAATTTGCTTTTTGCTCTTTCTTCACCAAAGGAGGAAGAGAGTGTTTAACAGCACAAAAAGGCAATCACCTGTGAGGTGGGACTGCCAGGTTCAGTCCCCATCCTCAGTCAAAGTGCATCTGAAAGGGCCGTGCTGATGGCATTCTAAGCACTGTACCTGAACTGTACGCTGTTAGACTTTACCCTGTTTGTGCTTCTCCTGTCGCTTGTACTATCCATGTCCTTCCTGTACAAATCTTTAATCAAGAATTCTACTGGATTGAGTTTTTCAGGAAAGCTGAGAGAAGGATTTGCTGTTTTCTGGACCTTGTTTGCACTGCCATGAGTGAAATGCTAAAAACTCTTCATCACTACCGAAGCTGAAGTGTTCATGCTCAAAAACAGAGCACTAGGCCCCTTCAGGAGGGGAACTCAAGACCAAAGTTACAATAAATTTCTTAGATATGCATGTAGAATTTAACCACAATTTTTGGGAAGTGTGAACAAGCATACAGTGCTGTATGTGATCAGTGTGTGCATCTCTAATATAATATGTTTTTTGGTTAGAAATATCAAGCATGAAATGCGTTCAACAGCAGCCTAGCCTCTGATTTCATATCCCATCTAATATCATAGAGAAATTTCAGCTTTATCATAGCAGATCCCTTTTCTTCTTCTTCTTCTTTTTTTCTTTTTCTCCCAGATGTGCATTTCCATTTAGCCATGAAAGAGAGTTGTGCTATTGCTTAATAAGAGAGAAATTTATTTCTGCAGGAGCTTTTCCACAGAAAATCTCTTAAGAGGATATGCTCTAATAAACAACACAGCCATCTAGTGGTGAAGCTGTAACCTGACCTTTTCTTCTGGCTGGGCATTGCCTAACGTAGCAGAAAATACATCTTCAGGATCAGGATACTGGAAGCGACTGTTTTGAAAGCAAATCTCATATCTGTCTAAGTTTCGTGTACAGTGATCCATAAATTCTTCATCTTCTATCACCTACAAAGTCCTTTAAGTGTCATAATATATTTTTGCCTGTCTCTTTGACCCCATAGTTTTCTTCTCCTGACCATTATTGCAGTATTTTCCCTACTTGTAGCCCAGCAATTACGACCATTGACATTGCCAGTAAAAGGCTACAGGTTTCATACTGACCTCATAAAAGCAGTATTTCAGGTCTTGTCTGGGCTTGCCTCAGCCTGAGCTGATTTCAGTTCATTTTAATAAATCTTTGGTGCTCTAGTGATTATTGCCTAGCTTCTTTTAGTATAGGTGCTGTGAATGCCCTTTGCTGTAAAGGTGTGGTACTTGACTATTCATTCGTTGTCTAAAGAGAAATAGCCTTTTACAGCAAATAAAACTCAGAGAGGCTATGGTGCAGCTTTCAAACTTGCGTTGGGAACCATGGGAAAAAGCAAACTATAATAAACCATGCAAAAATATCCCAAAGTGAACACCAGTATCAAGGCAGAAGGACCCCCTCCTCCCAACCTAAATTGAAGTCCCAATGGAAAAAAACAACTCAGAATGCTGATGACTTACTTGAACTCGGTTCCTACCTCTACTTGAGGGAGATCAGTAGCACCAACCTTATGACCCAAAGAGATGTGTGATTGGTAAGTATAACATGAAAAAAAAAGCAGTAGGGATTAGTAAGTTTTTTTTTTCTATAACAAATTTAGTGACATTACCAGTGAGGTTTTTCAGTAATTTGGACTATGTGTTAATATTAATGTAACTATGCTAATCAGTTGGCTGCATTTTAATTAGACTGTTAACATCATGTTTGAAATAAATTCCTGGCTCCATGTATCATGCTGTGTTACAGTAAAAGTGGAACATTTCTTCAACTGGGTGTAACATACCCATGCCTTTTTCAAACTATCACCTCTAGATCAGAACCGAGAAGACCTGTTTCACTTTTTATCCTTTTCTTACACTGAAAAGGCAATCAGACTGAATGGCTTGTCAATATTAACTTACACCCCTCAGAATAATTTAAATTTATGATAGATCTGTTCAAAGCTCATAAATCTTGTTTGAGATCTGTGATGCCACCTATCTTTCATTTGATACAATGAAAAATAGCAGAAGATTTGCATGGCATGTAAACTTTTAAGACTGCTTCAGCACAAAGAAATTAGAAACCAGGATTACTACTAGATCATTATTCTACTGCTGACTGAGGGGAGTTTTCTAATAATACAGTATTAGCAACTTCTACCTGCTAGAGAAAAACATATAGTCAAGCTTGAAAGTAGATTCGTTTGGACAAATGACAAGTAGGAAATTTGCTTAACCGAATCTGTCTGAGTTCTAAAAAACCCTTCAGGACATGAGAAGTATTAACAAGAAGGATTAAGTCAGTGCATTTGGGTGATGAAACGTGCTGCAAATGCTGGCTGTAATGCCAAACTACAAGCCTGTCCATCAGTTTCCTTGAGAAAAAAATGAGTAAAATGCATGTATTAGGGTTACACTTGTAACAGCCTTATTCTGAATGATCTTCATTTATTTCTTTCCCCAGATGCCTTCAGAGGCTTCTGTTTTCCTAGGAATTTTCCAAAGGACATTCTCTAAAATTGGAAAATGTGACTTGCCTAAAAAATAGCCGAGGAGTTGGCTGCATCTGTTAATTCTCCGTTCATGACACTGATAATAGATAACTTCAGAACCAGAGGGCTTTTTATGGCAACAGCAAAATGTTCCCTTCTATTCTTATTCAGATGTTAAATGTGTAGTACTTCTTGGGCCCTGTTTTTTCAATTACTATTAAAAGTAAAACTGGTTAGAATATGATTCAAAAAAAAATAATAATAAAAATAAACAACAAAACCTAAATCCTTACCAAAAATGGAGATTATTCTCTGCTTTCCCATTTTATAATATGGTTGTTGAGGTGCACATCCTGGCTTCTATTAAGTCACTGCTGTAGAGCAGATGAATCTTTAGTATGACTAGAAGTTTTTACAACTGCTGGAACAAAAATAAACCAATTACCATCTTTTAACATGAGTTTGGACTGCCAAAATTGACTGTAATCCAAATGTATTATCTCTATCATATTGGCAATAGGAATTATGTCTATATAATATCTATATGTTACCAAGGTCATTGCATACTAGAGCATACAAAAAATGTGAACTTCACTAACAAGTGTTTTGTGAGGAAAGTATTGGGTAGTCTTTGCTTACTCACTTTGGTCAGTGCAGCAGGAAGGGAAAGCATCAGTTCTGGTTGCTTATGAGGCACGTGTTGCTTAGCTTGTCATCTAGAAATTATGTCCAGACAAGGAAGCTCATGTTGCAGCCCCATTCAGCATGACTGAAATATCAGCAGCACCTGTGTCGCTGAACACAGCAAACCAGAGCAAAGTTATACTATCCCTCTCACTGACTAACACTATTTAATAAAAGCCTTATTGCCCTATTGTGTTATCAGTGAGATGCTTCATAAATTTCCTTAATGATTCCCCTTCCCATAATTATGCTTAGTATTGCCAGTTTTTATGGTCTTTTTCCTCCTTTAAGGCTAATACAAATGATATCATCTTTAGTAGTTTCCTTGATAGTGTTCTTAGAGCACAACACAGCTAAAAATGTCTTCTACAGTGCCTGAGAAAACTCTATTACAGCTTCACGTGCTTGCAGTTGTGGATCGAGAGCACTCATTTTTATCCTCTACACAGGTGTGTTGTGAGCACAGAGGTCATTCTTCTCTTTGGTTTGGGTGGGTATTCAGTGGAGCAGCTGGTAAGGTGGTAGGTGAGAGACTGTGACAGGATCTGCCTGGAAGGACAGGTCCTAGCTGTACTCAGAACAAAAGAAAAAGATTTCAACTATAATCTTCTCCAGCTAAACTGAAACCCCTGCCTATTTCTTTTATTCTTGTTGGGTAGTACTCTGCTTTCCAGAAAAAAAAATCATGTATATTTGTTGCTGGAACTAATCAACTTCCCTTGAATGTTTTTTATTTATTTATCTATTTATTTGTAGCAATTTTTTTTCTTCATTATAGCCATTTTCCAGCAGGTACCATATTCTTATGTGGCTATAGAGCTTGCTTGTTACTGACATAGCAAGATTTATGGGGTTAGGCAGGAAGTGTGTGATTCTAGGTGTGCTATGAAGATGTGCTTTATCACAGGAGGACGTGTAGGTACATGTGGAAAGGCTCTTTACTCTTTTAAGGTAAATTCACTGTTAACTTAAAATTAAAATTTGAAGTTTTTATAGTCTTTAAAATATACCTAGCGGTCTGTAGTGTGGGATAGGTCTTTGAGTATGTTTGATATGAACTGCTGGTTTTAAGGATGTAAAGGATCACAGTTCTGAAGTCAGTAGAATCAAGATCATGTTTAGTGGGATTAATAGGGGGTTTACATTAACTTCTTGCTTTTGAATTGATGTGTCTCTCAGGAATTTCTGGGTGTTTTTTTCTTACTTTATTTATAACTTTAAGTGGTGCAATGTGTTCTGAACAGTCTGTGGTTAGCAGTCTGTTTCTGAGTACTCTAAGTGTAAAGCAGCCTCTTAAAAGTAGAGCACTACGTCGACTGACAGCTTGATGCTTCAGGGCAGAACCTCAGAAGGGAGCTGACAATCCTCCAGCAAGCAGTCAGAGATGAAAGAAAGGACTAAATCACAGTATTATAGATGGTTTGGGGTACAAAGACCTTTTTTTAGCACGTAATATCTGAGAATTTTGTATAGTGGTAGTTTGTTCAAATGCTCCATGTGGAATGTCTTAACTGACAGTTAAATCTTGCACCTATATAATCTGAGCTGCAGAAATAAGATTTAATCTCCATGAGTAGACTGCAGAACAGGTCTCTTAAGATGTCTAGCAGAGACCTCTCCTTTGAGGGTATATCTACCGAGACACTTGCAAAAAGCCTTGGATAAGTAAAAAGACATTAGTTAGTACAGCACACGCCACGGCATCTGCCAAAGCTGTAGGTTGTTTATAGAGATAACTTGAAAGAGAGTGAAATCTCTGAACATGATAATATGGCTGTTCATAAAACAGACATCTGATGTACCATGTGGCCCTAGAGGTGATTTAGCTCCAACAAACTGTGGAGTTATATGTGGGGTTGTTGGCGAAATGGACTGGTTCTTAATAAACTCTGCCTTGACAGTAATTGTAATTAAAAAGGTTAAGGATGTGCAGCATGAAGAATAAGCAAGGTGCTTGTGTGTGTCATCTGGTAAGGAGAAAAATAAACACAACGGTGGAAAAACAAGAACAATTCTTCACAAACGTAAAATGAGAATGAAGAAAGATGGGGTCAAGATCGGGGGTAGAAAGGATAAAGATCCTCTTCCTCTTTTTTTCCTCCTCTGTTTTCCCAACTTCCCCTTTCCAGAATTGTCTGCTTTTAACCATGGACAAGGAAGGAAAGAGAACTGAATTCTTTTCATTGTGTTTCTTGCTTTGAAATTGTCTGAATAGACCATATTTCAATATGACCTATTGAAAACACAGAGGTTTTTATGCCAGGGCTGGTCTCTCCTTACAGTGTATTGATATTCTTCCTTTTATGAAAAGCTACTGTGTTTCTTATTTCTAAAGAACGTATTTCAATTCCACAGATGAGATGCATAATTCCAGAAGACTCTTGCAGCACTCTTCAGTACATGATAAGCATTCTTTAAAATTCCCATTAAAGTTATGTCTCTTAACAGCAAGAGGCAAAAAAAATAATAAAGTCATAAAATATGCTTTTCAAGTGGCAGGGATGTGGGGACTCATGTATGAAAATAAATGGCAGGGCTGCTTTTTTTTTTTTTTTCATCTTCTTTCAATATCAGGTAAATGTAGTTGTGATTGACCAGTGGTATCTGGAATGAGCTGGAGCTGTTCTGCGTGGTGGCAACTAGTCAGCCAAATAATGTAACGCATCAGCTTTCGTGGGTATATCTCTACTGACTGTGATAGGAGTTGAGAAACTTGGCTCGAATGCCTGCCTTTGGGAGATGTGATCTTCAAATGGATCTTTGCCTGCCTGACAGTACTGAAGAGACTTGTTTAAGCTCGTGGATACAGCTGATTTAGCATAGCGTGAACAAGACCATTTAAAACCATTTATGTTCAAATATTACTGAATGTTTTGTAAGTTTTAGGCATGAGAAAACCATGATGTTATTCTGACATTGCAGTAATGAAGTAATATTTCAATTGAAGGTGAAAAATCAGTTCCCCAAATCATCAACAATCGGAGCAGAAAGTAGATGGCAAGATTGAAAGGTTAAAACTGAGGGATAGTCACAGCATTCAGGGTAGCTATTATCAAAGCAAATAGTGTGGGCTAAACTTGTACTTGCTAATCAATGTGTAAGTAGCTGCGCTGAAAATCTTTCAGTATCTGGAAGTAATTTTTTTTTAATTCAATTGCATTTTATAAGAATTGTTTGTTGGAGGCTGTATTGCGAAGGAGTGGGGCATGCTGAAGTCAGCAGTAAGAAAACTGGTTTGAGCTCTCATTCTGTCTGACTTTTCAGCAGGAATGTGCTCCAGATGGGTGTTCAAATCCACTGTGTTGATGGCAACCTGGGCTTATAACTATTTTTTCATGTGTCTTCTTGTGAGGTCTTCTATTTGTTCTAATATGGGATGAAAACTCCAATGTTTTCTCATGAAACTGTGTCCCTGTCCTCTAGGCAGCCCTGGAGGATGGTGAATGATGCATCAGAACCCTCAAAATGCTCCCTGTTGCTACTGACAGCTCTGGCAGACAGAATTTTATCAGCTGGGTTCTGAAGGACAGGTTAGCAGAGCAGCAGATCCCCTCCTGCGAACATATTTATCATCTTCGTTGTATTCAAGATCACGACATGGACAATTCCATAGGGCATGGGCTCTGCTGCTGTGAAACTGAAGTTCCAGCAGTAATGCAGTTCTAGTTGTCCATGTACAAAATAATTATGCACAAATTTCTTGCAAACCCTCAGTCTAATCAGTGGAGTTTTCTTGTGCTTTTGTTGTTCCCCCAGGTTTATCTTAGTTACTCTTGTACAACCTCTTGATCCGAGAACAGTTGAATTTCATCAGTCTTCTTTTGAACTTGACTGCTAATAAATATTCATTTGGTTGCTATTAGTGAGTCAAAATCTGCTCAGTTTGAGCTTGACACTTGTTTTTGTTGATCAGGGTGAAGGATTTTAATATAGGATTCCACTTTTATTCTAATTGTAACATGTGTTGGAGAGAACAAGTTTCTGAATAACCAAAATCGTTTTATCCAATGGCTTTAGCTGGCAGTGCTACAAGAGTGTTTCAAGTCTATGGATGAGCAGAGATTACTATGCTTATTTGCAATATGTCAGTTGTTGCATTCTATTGCAGAAACAGTGAATGGTAATTCAAGCCTAAATGGACTTCCAGGGAGGAAGAAGGGAAAATAAATAAGTAAAACAGACTTGAGTATGTTTTTAAGTAGAACAGCACCGCACACTTTCGTATTTGCTAAGGATTTATAAAAACATTTAACCTTTCAGTGTAATCCAGTTATTCAAGCTCTAAACATTAACAAGTTTTTTCCTTTTAGGACTTTACCTGAACCATGCTTCTGGAACTGTATCACAGTATAATACCGAGATAGTCGTGCTCCGGCTGAAAGCAAGCCACGAAATATTTACATTTCAGGCATGCCCTTTGTGTAGTTGCCAGCCTTGGACTGTTTGTGAACTTAGCAGTAGCAAACATCAGGCTGAGCAATTTCTAAAGACTTGTTTCTATGGAACTGTATCTTCTTTCATTTTGATTTGTTCCTATTTTGTATAAGAAATGGATGCGTGAGAGTTGCTTTTAAATATATGCAACTTTTTTCCCTCCTCAGCCACTGCGGAGCTTAACAATATGTACAGTGATGTTTTCTAATGCATATCTCATACAAATGCCATGGAGGTGACTTTGGAGGAGGTGTGATGGGTCAGTTTGCAACTTTATGAAGTCTCTTTTTTTTTTCTAATCTATTTCTGAAGTAAATATAACTGGATAGCAATTGCTGAGCATATTTAATTGTAAAATATTATAGAATGAAATAGAAATATTGTAAGGAATATGTAACACACTGCTGTAGCGGGGAAGAAAATTTCAAGTTTAACATAAGAGACATCCACTGTGGGGTAATAGGCATCATTCAGTGCAAAGAAACTCCTTTGCATTGCCCTATTTTCATCATTCTGCCTTTGAATATTGGCATCAGAAACACCTTCCTTTTAGTTGAGTAAGAACAGATGGATCTCCCATTGGAATCTGTCTCTCTTATCCAGCCAGAAGGCTCACTTTTAAGTTACATGAGGCAAGGGGTATTCTCTCTGTCTATAAAGTTAAGTCAGCTGCCAATCTCAGGAACAGAGATCACAACGGTGGGAGGAAGCTGCACTTCTGATGTACTCATGTGTTAGGAAGAAATTCGTTGGAACTGAAATGTTGTTCTTAAAAGCTCTACCTTCGATGAGCAGTCACTTTTGTTCTCTGCTGGCCTTGTGCCACCACTCCTTGAGACAGCTGGGCCTCGTATCCAACAGCAAAAAGCACTAAGCCTTTGTATGTAGACCAGAAAGGCCTTGCAAGGATAGATAATGAAAATTGGTGGAATGATAAACCTGTGGCACCTCTCCAGCTGAGTGAGGTCAGAATGAATGCACTGGCACTCATCAGTAAATCAGTGGTGGTGGGCTTAATAGATTTCTCAGTGTTTTTCCTCATAGATTTCAGTGCTCGATCGTTAAATTTGATATATAATAAAAAGCCTTTTTGCCTTCTTAGTTTATTTTTTACTGTTCAAGTACTTGATTAAAATTAAAAGAAAAACTTCTAACCTTGGTTCATGCTGTTGACAGCAAATGACAACATATTGAAGTATAGCAGCTGTTTTTGAGAACACAGGTCAATTGTGATTGATGGCTCTTCCAGGGGGGTTAGAATAGGATAGATTTCTATACAGAAACTTGAGATTGTTCTCCTACATGCTAAAATGAAGCAACTTTGCCACGGAGAAAACTTTGTATTAGTTTACACTTACTAGATTGTTCTATGGAGCCGTGAGGTACCTTTTAATACTGTTTAAACCTGCAATTTTTTCCTTTGTTTAAGAAACAGACATTCAAGTCATGGTTGTGTGATCTACATTCAGGACTCTAATTTCCCATGTCGCACTCTATAAAATCAAGATAATAGTCTTTCACAGAGATGGCATAAAGGTAGATACCTTATTGATTGTGCAGTTAGGTAATGGGCATTTATGAGCATCTAAAATGGATTGGTAAGTTCTCTGATGAACTCCAAACTTTTCACTGCAGTTGGGAACAGTTTGTAGTTGAGGGTAATTCATTCTGCAAATAGTATCCTTACAAATATGCCAGGGAACCACTGATTCTGCTACCTCTGCAGTAGCAAAACAGGAATACATTAAACAAGGTTATGATTGTGCCTGAGCGCAAAGAGCCTCTAGTTTACTTGTAAAGAGAGTGGAACAAGCTTGCAGCAGTTTTGGGAACAGTGTCTTGGGAAAAACAGGAGTATGAGGAGCTGTTTGCTGGCAGGCTGAAGCTGTTCAAACACAGCTGCCTTTGCTGGAGATCTGAAAGGGGCATTACACCTGTGAGTTGTAAAACTTGCCGCTGATGTTGCTGTCAAGACACCTGCTCAGGCATACAAATAATTGTGAATAAATCAGCCCAGGAATTTGGTATTCTCTACTGTTATCTTCTTATTTCAATGAACTAATTGCAACACACGGAATCGATTCTTTCTCAGCCACTGGGAAATTACTGCAATATCTTTCCCCAGAGTTTACTACTTTATACTGTGAGTACTGTTCAGTAACTTTTCTTATTAGCACTATGATTACCATTTCCATATTTCATGCATGTGGGCATCTAAGCTCTACAGAACTAGGAGAACCTACTCAGTACTGTTTGCTATCTAAGTAATCCTTTGACATCTGAAGGAACGTGGTAAGAAATCTGGGAAGGAGCACAACAGTCTAATAGTTTGAGTGGTTTTCATTACCTAGTGTCAAACTAACCTGAAAGGTTCTCTTCCCGTCCTTGTGCTAAACCCCTTTTTCTTTTTTCTTTTTTCTTTTTCCTGTGGATTATCTAAACTACTCTGCAGAGGCAGCTACTTGACTTTATCACTGTAATCCTTTACTTTAGGGCTTATACTTGGCATAGATGTTTTAATGCTTTTTCATCTGGAAAATGCTGGAATGTCACAGTACTCTGAGAACTAACTACTGTAGAAATTGGAGCTCTTCCCTCAAACTGGAATTCCTCTGGATACTGGCATGTATCAGTGGGATTTATTTACACCCTGCTTTCATGAGGAGATGTTAAAATATCTAGTCCTCTGATGATACAGTAAACCTTAACTACTTGGTTTGATAGCAATTTGTTTTAAGTGGAAATTATTCTTACTCTAATGATCAGTTGAAATGTGGACTGTATTCAAGTGAGTTTGTTAAAGATGGATGTCTTTTAATATAGTAATTTCAGGCCTATGACTGTGTAAGCTGGAACGATAATGTTACTGCTCAGTAAGACAGGGCATTATTTTTCCTTGAACAGGATGTAATATTCAGTGGCTAGTATTCTTCCAGAGACTTTTTTCTTTTGTGTTTGCTATCATTAAACTCGAGTAACAACATCTTGGTGCTGGGAGTTATCTGCAAGTGTAGTGTAGAGTGGGGATTTTAAAAGTGACTGCTACTTTTGTTCTTTAAGTTGTAAGTTTTATGGAATTCCCAGAGGAAGCTGAGTATCTGCTGCTTAGGAATTGTCATGTAAGTGAATTCAGGAAACATAATATCTAATATCATAACAGTGTTTGAAATGGGAGATAAGGTAATACAAAGTGGTGTTGTATTTAATTGAGACCTCAGTGCAGTCAGGAATGAAATCTTATACATAGCACTGGGATTATTGGCCTTAGTGTACACAAGAAGAGTTCAACAGCTGCTTTTCATGGTAGGACTTTGGGACAACTATCAGTACAAAAGATGCTGGAGCTGTATCAGTGTCACTGCTGCAGGAAGCAGTATCACGTCAACGTTTTCAAGAAACAACTAACCTCTTTTTAGATGACTCTGGAAGGCTGTTTCAGAATCTTATCTGCCCTTAGAATGGCTGTCTTAAATATATATATGACTAGTTTATACTAAGTAGTATGAGTTTTTCCTCTAATTGCTTTCTCTTGCAAGGTTTTGTCTTGAGAAGCAGTAAAGTAACGGGGGAGTACATGCATGACCTGTTCTTTGACATCCACAGTTATAAACATTGTTTGAAAAATTGTCTATTACTATTTTCTGGTTCAAAAAAAACCCCCAAACCTGTTACATATAGGTTAGTTTTAAAGATCACTGAAGTATAAGTAAGGATAAATGTTTTGATTACTCAATGAATATACGATAACCATAACGAGTAATGTTTATCCAGTTAAAGGTGCAGGATTTTTGTAGGTTATAATAGTGTACTTTTTAAACCCTGATAGCTTTCAAGCTTTATGAGCTCTTGAAGCAAATCTATTCAACTTCTGGCCATGATATTATAATGATATACATCTCAGCTGAGGTCACGATGTTTCTTCTAGCTAGCGAAATAGATAAATTCTATGATTTTTAGTGTTCAGAAAAACATCCTATAGTGGAAGGATGAAATGACCTGAAACTCTGAAATGTGGTTAGAGTAAATCAGCTATAACATTTTGAACAGCCAGCATACTGCTTCCTGTTTAAAAAATATGCTTAAAATCAGAGTATGGTTGTAATATTTGAGTCTTGCATCATCACCTGTTAGAACAACAACATAACGTTGCAAATTACTCAAGAAAAGTAGATAGAAATGTTATGAAGTCTTTAAGTATGGTAGTAGAAAGTTTAGTGAATATGAAAATAATGGATTGCTATTAATATTGGCCAATTGGAAGCAAAAGGTAACAAGTCATTTTGCTGATGGTTTTGGAGCTGCATCATAGATTTCATTGTGTAAAATAATAATATTTGGAAGATCTGCATCACTTCTTGTCCCAGCTAAGAGTGACAACCTTTGTGTGATTTGTTGAGTCTGTTAGAGTAGCTCTGGCATTTCACTGCATAATGACACAAATGTGCACGCAGTTGCTCCACAGCACAAAGCAGTCCTTTACAGTGCTGCAGGCAGCTCACCCTGTGATGCTTCTGCATTGTTTAGCACTATTCCCTGGGATTTATTTCACTCTGAGATTGCTGAGAGATATAAATCTCCAAGGCATGCATTGACAGCAGAGATCAGTCTAAAACCATCCTGAACTTAGAAGTAAGTTACTTATTATAGGAAATACTGTGAAGTCTTACTCTTAACGCTTGTTTTCAATTTGGGAATACCGAACATTTAAATCCTCCTTTCTAGCTGTAGATGTCTGCATTCATTGCAGAGAGGCTGGACTAGATGTGCCCCCTAAGGGTGCCTTCCCACTCAAACCATTCTGTGTGCTGCAACAGGATCTTTATGTCATGAAGTTTTCAGCTTTGTTTTTCTACTCAGACATTGCTCTTAAGAGCAGCTTCGAGCTCTGGAGGAAGAGAAATTCTTCCCCATTGGTTTCGTCACCACTTTGTTCAGATCTTCCAGCAAAGATGGCAGTTTATGCACTGACTTAAGCATCACCCAGTTGCTGTTTGAGGATGTCACTTATATTCAAGTTTTTATTGGCTCCAAGTGTGCCTCATCAATAGTAATGCAAAACTACTTATTAAGAGTGGTGTGTGTGCTTCTATAATTTTGGATTTTGGATAGAAGTGAATCAAAAAAATGTCATGTGACTTAAGGGGAAAAAAACAATATTCAAATCAGTCTTTTATAAGCAATTTTGAATCAGTTAAAACGTGTAAAGGATATTTAAGTAAATAAAAAGAAAATGCTTGTCTGGCTCTTTCTAGGTGTTTCTCAAAATATTTGCAGGCACCAAAATAGTTCTACTATACAGAAAATATTCCTTTCTGGTGAAAGCATATAACTGAACAACGGCTACTGATTGCTGTTGAGGGATTTCTATAAATGGCAGTGGTGAATGATAGAATTTCTGTGGGGAGCAGGTTTACTAAGCATGCCATCGATTACTCTGAAGGATGACAGCAGCAATAAAAGATGCAAGACTAACTGAGAAGCGAGATTTTCTAGGATTTGCTCTTGCTCAAGTTTGTAAGAAAGGAAAAAACAATTCTATTTTCCTCTGGAGTTCTCATTCATTTAAAATGAAAATTTTTTCTGAGCTGGCTCTCTTCATATGAGCTAAAGAGAAAGTTCTCCTCAGCTACTGATCTTTTGTAATCTCTTAGTCTTTGGGTTTCCCAGTACAATTCCAGCTTCTTGCGGGTTGATTTTGTTGGTGGCTTCTTTTGCTGGTGTTAATCATCACATCTCACATTATTTTTTTCTGCTGATAGTTTTGCTGGTGCCAGGCAGGATAGCATCAGGATCTCCCTCTACTTTGAGGTGGGTACTCTTTGCAGCCTGAATGCAAGGAAGTTGAAGGATAAAGCAAAGCACTTTTGAAAACAAAGATGAAAAGAGAGAAAAATGGTGAGTTACCTGGAATATTGTCTTAATGTGAGTTAATTTAGGGTCTTTTCCATTACAATCTCAAAACCAGGCTTTGGCATCCTTAGCTCCTCTCGAAGTGGGAAAAGAACAACTTCATACAGCATCTATCCATCTTAAGTGAGGATGTTTCTGTACTAAGGTGGAGCATTCACGTACTCTTCAGATCACCACAGAAGTCAAATGCAACACAATTATATATATAGTCCTCCTTAATGCAAATAAAACACAACTTGCACATGCATCAGTAATTGACACTATCAAATCCTTTAAAAATATTGCTAATATTTTTTCTTTACTAATTAGCATGTTTAAAATAATCTTCAAAGAAGCAGCTATAGGTAAAGAATTCTATCATATCATAAGTCTTGGAAAAGCACTTATTTTTTCTGCTGTCAGTTTTATTTCACATTGTAAATAGCAAATTTTCACACTTTGTAGATTTGATTAAAGGTTCTTCCAGGTAAGCCAAATCCTCCTGTGGTGGTTGCAGGGGTTACTGCACCTGGAATAGCAGAAGTAAATATGTCATAGGGTTAACAGACTGCATAATACTTTAATCTACTAAGTCCTGCCTTCCCTGCTTCCTTCCTTGGAAGTTCAACAAAATACCTAATTCTTCTTAGAGGTTTGTTTTGCCAGCCTTTGGAGTCATTAATACTTTGCAAACACTGTTGTCTGTGGTGACTACTTGTACTGTGACTGGGGATCAGATTATTGCTGTTTTGGGGGGGATTTTAAGTAGTTAGTTTATAAAGGGATCTTTTAACCTTACAAGAAGATCCAAGAAAATTGTTCTAAATAATATCTGGTGGAAAGCAGAAGAGTTTTGTTTAGACATCCAGGAGGATTGGAAATTTCAGGAACTTGAAGGTATTGCTTATTTCTAAGCATCTTATGCAAATGTCGGAGTGTGAGCTTCCCTCCCCCTTTCTCTTCTTTAACTATGGGGGGTTGGAGTCAACTGTTTTTCTTGCCTGTGTGTTCTTTGCTTTGACTGCAAAGTGAAATAAGGAATGTTTTTCATGTTTTATCAGTCTGAGAACAAAACAGTCCAACCAATTAAGACATTTTGCTATGGACACCATTCTTTTATTTAACAGTCCTTCAAATAGATTCTTTAAATCATAGATCTAAAGTTATGCGTTTCACTTGAATTGTTCAAGGAGATGCATTATTTGTGAACAAGTAGAATTATTTTGGAGATCAAATAACTATCACGTCTGTTGTTTTTCTCTAATTCTTGCAACATCTAAGCATCTAAACATCTAAAGGATTGCTGTTGATATAAATTCAGTCTCTCACAACTGTGTAAGCACTGCTCAGAGTGTACATGAAGGTTTCTATGGTCAAAGCAAGCTGATGTACTATGTTTGAAAGATTTCCTTCACCAACTGTTTGTAAGTTAACATTACAGTTTCTGGGAAAAGTCCTGCCTTGTAGCTGGCTTCTAATGCATTCTGAAAATTCTTCTTAGAATGTGCCTTTCAACTGGGTTTTTCTGAGCTCGTGATTTATACTATGTCTTCTGAGCCCTTTGAGATCTGTTTTGATTTTTGATATCATAATATCAAGGATGTACCAATTTTGTCATGCTTAGGTTTGTAGTGACGACTGCTAGGTTTATATTGTGTTGCATTTTCTATGCGTAGAAAGCTAGGATTTCTATTCCTCACCTTGAGTGCTTCATACTAACGTTCATTTTCATTTGCTGATTTATTATATATAGGTTTTTTTAATTTCAGCTCTTTTATTTTGAACAATCTAATTTCATCATCTCTGTCACAACATGAATTTTTGCCTGTTGCAAGTAGTCTGTCTTTAATGTTGGACAGCATGTAACCTAGCACATGTGAAACCTCATTCACAACCTATCTCTGTTATGAAAATTCACATTATCCAGTCTTTGAGCAAGTTGTTTGCTCATGTTAGGACCTTTCTTTTATCCCATGACTGCTTAATTTCTTTAAGAGGCTTTGGAAACTAATCCTGTTGAAAGACTTGTAGTTGACTCTATCAGCTAGATCTCTATTATCCTTGACCTTGCAAACTATTTTAAATGCCACTTCCCAAATCTAACAGTTCTCTTTTATAATTGCAGCTTGACTTTGTCTGATGTCACTCTTAACGATGTTCCTTTTAATGTGGTGTGGGGATTTTTATTGTTTTTCTCCACTTTCCCATTTATGGTAGTTTCTGTTACCTTTCCTGTTCCATGTCGATCTTACAGGTGTTTATTTTACAAGATTTTTATCTGGAACCTCTTTTAAAAATTTAATGTATTATTATTATTATTTTTTCTTCCTCCAAATAGAGTGAATGTAGTTAAAACTTACCTAGTGCACACCAAGTCATTTACAATTGGCCACCTGGATACCAAGCAAATTTCAGCACTATGTAACTCAGCATTTTGAACCCGGGTGGCACTGGGATATGTACTGCTCAATTATGCTGCTACAGTAATTACCTCTGTGTTTTTGAAATTGGTTTTCATATCCAAATAAGTGAGCTGCTGTTAAATCTTGATTGCAGTGTGGAAATACCAGGGAACTTTCCTGAAGAAGAGATCTATCTTAGTCTCATCTTCAACTCTTTAGAGAAGTATTCTAGTTATGGACTCTTCTTTAAGGAAGAAACTATTCCAGGCACAACTTGCCTTTGGTGAATGCATGTAGCTTAAGAGTGTGCTGAGAGTGCTTAGAATCATGCCTAGAAAAGCTGTTAAGGGAATGCTCTTTGATACTAATGATCCATGATTTCTCTCCTTATCATATGAAGGGTCAGAAAAGGAGCTGTACTCTCAATCAGCAAAAGGTTTCCTTCAGGATTAGGCAGAGTTGCAAGCAGAAATCAATGCTTTCATGATATCTAAGCTCATAAATATCTATAAAAGTGGGACTGTACTTTGTACCTTTGAAGAGTAGCGTGAAGCTCGTGTATGTCTCCAAAATACTTGAATAAGCACTCTTTTATTCATACAGGTTTGTCAGAAGCAAGGCAGCTATTTCATCAAATAAATTTAACAACATGTATGCTATGCTTTTGCTTCTGTTAGGAGGTCATATCCAGTTGCTCAGCTGTTCCAGTAGTGATGATCTATGCTGCAAGGCTTCTTCTGGATGATAAAGTAGAGAGCTAGGGAAAAGCAGGCTTCTCTGAGAGTCAGCAATGAGCAAAAATATTTACCTGAAATGTACTGTGCACTCTTGTGGCTGTCAGTGCATAAGAAGCTGATCTGTGTTCTATTCATGAGATTGAATGTCCTTTGTATATCAAGGGGCACGCTTGGATTTAGCTCCAGGTTAAAAAGTCGGGAAGAGTCTAAAGGGAGGGTCACAATTCTTTTTAGGCTGGCTGTTAGTAATGCAAAACAAATCTATTCTCCTTATATGTGAGTCCGACTGAAAGATAATGTCATAATTCCTTTTCCTCCTGTCATGTTAGGTCAGTGAAAAACAGAATTTATTTGGCTCAGAACTTCTACCCTACAAAGATTAGAAAACAGCCATACAAAATAGAAGTATAATTTCTTCCACGATTATCACACGTTTTTATTTTATGAAGTAAATGAATACTTGAAGTTCTTTGCTTATTATTTACTGGAAAAAAAAAGTCAAGGTATCATTTTAGGTAGAGGCGTACATTATGCTGAGGATCTGATTCATCAAAGCTGCTTAGTTTACAAATCAATCATGGTTATTTTGTCCTGAATTTCAGTGGAAGTTCAAAATTCAGCAACAAAATTCCTGATGCGTGCTGTACAAGATCTTAGCTATTGGCCTTAATTATTGTTCTGTTTGTTAGCTGAATGACCTCTATCACCTGTTTATCCTCTGGGAACTTTTTTTGACACGAAAGAAAGGATTTAGACACTTAAATCCAGAAGAAGATTCAGGGATGTGAGTCCCCAGTTAAGAGTGACATTGCTTTGCAGCCTAGCTTAATACGTCTAGACACTAGAGAATAATTAAATTAAGACTCTCCTTTCCTGAAAGCTTGTTCAAGGCTTTTCAGTGGTGTAATTCAAATCTGAAATTCACTGATCCCACCTACCTCCCCACACCAAGAGCTGAGGGAGAACGGGGAGTAGATATTACAGCTTTGTAGTTTGAGGGAACTGAGGAGGTTTGGTAGTGGAATTGAAAGCTGCCCCTGCACATATCCCTCCTGAATTATTCATGTAACGTTCCACAGTTCCCCTCCCATAGTGCTTCTTAGTTTGTTATTTCATTAAAATCTCACCTAAAAGTAAACTTGTTACAGAAATGGAATAAGTGTTTTGGTGTATGGTGGGGAATGAGATCTGGGAGGGAACATTGGTGCATTGTTTTTGCGACAGAGAGGACTGAGTAACATTGCTTAGGGCCAGTGAAGCCGTGAAGGAAGTATACACAGAACTCTGAACAAACAAATGTATGCTACCAAATGGTTCTCTACATATTTGCTGTAAAAACTTGTTCATCAAGAAATGTATTTTTGACCACTGCTTTGAAAAACATCTGTCTTTAGCAGTGCATTGTCTAATGGAATGACTGTTTTCTTTTTTTTTTTTTATAATCTTAGTAGAAATAAGAGGTATATTTCCTTTTGCTTTGGGTTGATGAAAAGGGAATTCAGCAGGTGAGTGGGCTGATCTGTTTAAAACTTTTGCACAAGCACTTGTAAAGACTTACTGGTGGCACACCACAACCACCTAGATGGACTTCAACATCAGAATCTTGAGCATGGTGGCCTACTGTCCAGGAACAGCTGAATGGTGTTCTGGTATCTGCACGTTACAATTTCTCAGTTCCTGCTCAGATTTGTTCTTTTATTCATACTTCATGATTTAGTGATTAGATTCATTTTTTAAGCGTAATGAGAAATAAAGATCTAGCAGGAATAGAGAAGAACTAATACTTCTACAACAACTGTAATCCACCAAAAAAGCACCACCTAATAACTGATTGCAGAATAAGCTTCCTTACAAATAACATTCTTGTCTGATGGAGGCTGTGTGTGTGTGTGACACAACAGTCCTTGGGGAAAACTGTCACTGAGAATCTGAAAGAAAATCTGTTCTAAACATGTCCGTGTTCCCTTTGATTTATCAGCTCCATGCACTAGAATTCACCTTCTCTGAATAAGTATGACCCGAGATGATTTCCAAGCAGATTAGCTAATGAGGTTAAGGCAGGCAGTGATGAAAGCATGACCATAGGAAGGAGGAAACAAAGTAAACACAATGCTGATAGAATCTTCTTAGCAGCAAGTAACTCAATTTAGGTCCTGAAGAAAGAAAATGGAGTTCTTTACATGACTGGAGACACTAGAGCTAAGTGACTAATTTCTGATCTTGAATTCACAGAGACTGAGTAAAATATGGAACTTCACAGTTTCTTCCCTAAAAGGGACAAATGAATTGGAGGTGCACCTATTCTCGTGTGCGTTAAGATCACGAGCTTTGAAAATGATAAGCCTATGCTAACTGTTTTGTTA
Organism: Cyrtonyx montezumae; assembly: GCF_038088225.1. Lineage (NCBI taxonomy): Eukaryota > Metazoa > Chordata > Aves > Galliformes > Odontophoridae > Cyrtonyx > Cyrtonyx montezumae. The sequence continues at coordinate 2,458,332 of NW_027071936.1, forward strand.
CGGATGAAGTAGAGAGTATACAGTGCTTCACAGTGAGACATAGTGCATGAGCAAGAGAAAGATTCAAAATATCAAGCCTTGTGGAAGGAGAAAAGATGTCCTAATTTGTTTACTGTAGTAATTTTCATTATGTGAATATTTGGAGAGGAATGTATTGGCAAGAGGTAAGGTTAGGGTTCAGTAGTAAAAGGAGGTCACTATCTTCTCTGGTTTTAGCACAGTATGGTGGAAGCCTGGGTCTGAAGGTTTTAAACATTAGCAATATGACCCATCTGTTAACGAGCATCACTTTTTCTTAATTTCAAAGTTAATAGCATATTTCTCTTGACCTTTTTCTGTAGCTCCACTATAATCCTTTTCTTTATCAGTGATTTTCATTTGCATTCTTTACATCTTATTAATTCTGCTACCCTTTAAAATCAGCCAACTGTTTATTCCTGAGAAGAATAAAAGATGTGTAGTGAGGGCAATAACAAGTCCTGAATTAAGGTTGTATCGGCTCCAGCTTTTCAAATGGTATTAGTATTTTAGGGTCAAACTGCTCATCAGATGGATCTCATGAGTGTGCATGTGGGACCTCTTAGTCTGAATGCTCAGTAAAACTGGCCCTGTAGGTTAATCCGCTAGGAAGGATTTGTAAGTTGGAAGAGAAAACATTTTCCACTAAGTCACCTGTTGCTCAAAGAGCACTCAAGTACAATAATCAGTTAATATATCATATGGGCTGAATGGCTGATGGAAAACTATGGATTTTTACCTGTGGGAGAATGTACCCCAGTAAAATGCCAAACAGGAATTACATCTGCATTACAATGAAGGTTGCAAAATTACATTTTTTGAATGCTGAGGGTATTCTTTGAGCCTAGCAGTGAATACAATGTGATATCCATTGTTATAACAAGGGGCAACGTACATAGACTGGAACATAGCAAGTTCCATCTGAATGTGAGAAAAACTTCTTTGCGTTGATGATGACAGAGCTCAGGAGCAGGCCACCCACTAAAGTTCTGGAGTTTCCTTTTCTGGAGATATTCAAACCCCACCTGGATGCTTTCCTGTGCAACCTAATCTAGGGAACCTGCTTTAGCAGTGGTGTTGGGCTACGTGAGCTCCAGAGGTCGCTTCCATCCCCTATGGTTCTGTGGTTTATGTTTTAGGAACTTCACGTTTTCACTTCAGAGAATCAAGGTGATAGTTGGAGAGAGGGTTTTTGTGAACTTCTGTAGGTAAATATACTGAGATGTTGACAGTAAAAATTGGAATTCAGTGTCTGCTCCATTGCATATACTGACTTTTTAAGGATAAGATATCTCCAAAGGGTTTTATCACTAAAACCTTGAGGAATGCTTGGCAGATCAGATGACATTACACACTTTTCAATTAGTCCTGTTTTAAGTTATGTGATAAGAAGTGCACATGTAGGACTCCTGAGTGTTTCTGCTCAACAATGTATTGAATGCTTCCTGTTTTTTTCTCTTCCATTGTGATGTGTTATCATACTACGTTTGGTACCTAGGGAAATTTGGGACTGAAGCTACGATTTTAAGATTTGGATTTTTGGCATTTCCATTTAATTAAAATACTCAGATGAAGCCCAAGAGTTCTCCCATTTTGAAGAATTTCTGTGCTTCAGTGGAGTAAATCTTCCTCAGTATCAAGTTTTTGTTTAGCAATTTACTTTCTTTGAGGTTTTCAATATTGCTTTGTTATCTTGCATGTTGCTTTCAGGCTCTCTATGTATATAATATATATAGTCCATTTCAGTGCTTGCATGAGTCACTGAAGACAGGTTAAAACATTTTCTGAAGGACTTAAGCAAGCAAGGCTACAGAGACATTTTCATGCAAGTTACATGAAGGAAAAAGTTGGAAAGGAGGGTGAGAAACCTTTCTCTTCAATCTATAGTGATTTGAAAAATAACTTCTTATCAAAGATCCAAGGCTGAAGACGTTTGAGAGGTGCAACTAAACTGATTAGAGGTACAGTTGTGCATTTGCTTTGCCACAGTGCTGTCAAAGTATCAAGTTCTAGTATAATGGCTTCAGGAATGCTCTCTGTCACCCAGTGTCCTCTTTTTCCTACCTGATGAATTAACACAATCAAGTCTTTGTCTTTTCGAGTACTCTGCTCTTCAAATGCTGCAAAGCATTTAAATTAGTCTAATGTAGTAGCAAAAAAAAACACAAAAAAACCCAAACAAAAAAACAAAAACAAAAACAAATTATGTGAAGTGTGAAGGAACAAATGTCATTGGTTTTTTGACATGATTTTTTAAAATAGCTATTTTAAAAATGTTCATCTCTAAGGGAAAAAAAACAAGTGAGGAATAGTAATGCTTGTTTCTTCCTCTCCCATACTTGATACAGTTCTTGTCTTCCAATTAATGATAGCGTGTTACCTCACATCTTTCTTTGTTTCTTAGGGGATTAGACTGAGTTGTACATATCCCAGTGGATATCTGATTGCACAGTTGTTTTCTTTTACCCTGGAATGACTAGCTGAGTCTCTTAGTGTGTGTGGTTATTTTCTTAATTTCATTTGTTTTAATTAGAACATTTTATACAGCATGTTCATTATGCAGCTCAGTTGACCACAAATATTATAAATGTCATTTTTTCCCCTCATGTATTAAATTTCTATCACGCATGAATGATGCATTCTACTATTTCCATTTTGTACATATTTTTCATGAAAATGTATCACTGGAAATTAATTACTTAACTTTTTCAGAATAAAATGGAATATGTAATCCGAAGCTATATTTTCCTAGAGCTGGGCAAGCTCATAATTTTTTTATGATGCTTAACTTGTTGTATATACTGATTTTTTTTCCTAGTCTTTCAAAATATATTCTGATATTACCCGTGAAGTAACCAAACTGTTATTGTATTTAGCTGCTCTCTGCAAAGCATATTATTAATAAACAGAATTTGTATATGAGGAGGGAAATGAATATGCTGGTGTAGGAAAAACAATGGAAGGGAAAGAGGAGTTTAATGAAATTGAGGAAAATTGCCTGAGAGAAAATCTCTGTGAGAGATGAACATTTAGGAAACATAGGAGTGTGTCACATCTGACAGCTTCCTCTTTCTGCATCTACTTCACCTCGTGTTGAATTTATCTCAGCTTAAGCTAATTAGAAAGTTTTCTAGAACCTCTGTCAGGGTTGACATTCTAAGAAGATTTAGGGATGGCTATTTTCTAAAAATGCTCTGTTTAGAAAAATGTCACGGGGAAACAATATTTTCATGAAGCATTTTTACTAATAGAAGAGCCTAAAATTATACGTTGTATGAAGGTGCCTGTTGTAACAGAAGAGCAAACAGAGCAGTGATTACAAACAGTTCTAAATGTCTGTAAAGCGTCTCCATATGCCCTGGAAAATTGAAAGACATTAAGTACTTAATTAAGTACTTAAGACTTAAATACATTAATGTCTTATAAAAGGCTTTAATCTTTTTTTTTTTTTTCTATGAACGTCTTTAAGGTACAGATAAAGAGGAAAAGGAGTCATTTCATGATAGTGTTTATAACTTATCCATGTGATTATTTCTTTAAGCTTTGATGTATATTTTTCTATCACTTAATTTGTGTTATCACCAGCACTGGCTGCTAAATAGCTCTGTGTGATGCTTGAATACCTTAGGAGGGACTTCTCCCAACTTTAACAAAAACAATTTAGAACTTCTGTTTCAATAAAATAATCAAATAAGTGATTGTTCTTTGTTAGAATTTAATATTGCTACGCCTTTTTCTCAGTTTGTCTGATTTAAAATTCATGTTAAGTCTGGGTCTCAATTCTTCCTCACCTGAACGTCAGTTCACGGGATTCTTTCCCCACATATAATTGGTTTGTGTTCTATATATTTAACAAATGAAAACCAGCTGTGAATATGTTCATTGTTTCCAATAGCATGCATTTAATCCCATACTGACTAAAGGCCAGATGGCTATCAAGAAGGACTTAGTGTAGTGGTTTAGTCTATTGATCAAGGAATAGAACTACGAAATCAGTGAACTTTAAAGCGCTTAAAAATCATGACGTGGTATAACTTTTTCCCACTGTGCTGTGCTACATTATAATCCATAATTGCATTATTGATTTCAATGTGCAGAGGTGTGTGTTCTAGGGACTAAATATTTGCTAATTTCTTTGAAGGTATCCTGCTGGAACCCACGTTTATGCTGTTTATATGCAAAATATGTATTTTTACTTGAGTAGTAGTTAGGGGGAAAGCTTCACAAATTAACCATCTGGGTATTACTGGGATGTAAGGATGTTGATCAGCCCATAAGTTAAGAGCTTCTCAAACATAAAATGCTAGACTTTAAGCAAATACTGGAAATCGAAGAATTTTAAGGCGTTAGAGATGCATTGCTATCTGCGTTCTATCTTACCCTGACAGTGTGTACTTTAAATCTTTGAATTACTAGTTCTTAAACATCACTGTAACACTTGTGACAAGTAGCTTTAAAAATATGTGAAGGTAGCTTGCTCTTTTGCTTAAATATGTATGTTTATAGAAGGAGCAGAAAGTTTGATTTTTTTTTTCTAGCTTTCTCAGAAGTTCTGCAAAAAGATCTTTTAAAATCCAGATGTGAGAAATAAAAGAACATTGCAACATAACTGCAGAAATAGTTTTGTTCCCATAAATATATGAACCAGTACTGAATTTGAGCTAATGTTGCAAACTATAATTACTTAATTGTAAAGCCACATAAAACATTTTCAGTTTTTCATAAAAAATGCAGGCTACTGTGACTGTAAAGTAAATAGGATGGAGAACACACATAGAAAGTAATACGGCCTGTAATTTAAGTTAACCTGAAGACTAATAAGTTTTGTAGAACAGTTGGGCTGAGAAATAGAATAAGACCTAGAAATAAGTTTATTACAAAGTAAAATTTGGGGGGAAGCTGCAGGTTAGCTTCTGAAAACTTAAAGATACTTGTAATACAAGCAGAATACAGGATTGGTTATAATAGTTCAATTTCCGACCTGCTGAACATGTTCTTGGAGCTGGCTGACTTGTTCTTGTAGTTCAAGAGGACACTGTGCTACAGAAGTGAATTGTAAACTGCTGGCACAGTTGACTTCAGTGAAACTCACTTTAGTCAGTGTTTCAAGTATCAGACTACTGAAGCAAAGAAGTACTTGAAATGCTTGAGAGGCTCTCCGAAATTCGAGTGATGTATGGGGAGTTAAGGAGAGATATTGGCTCAACAGGCTTACACTTGGGTGAGGTAAAAAGCAGACCAAGCAAAGTCTGAAGGGTATTTTGAACAGTGATATATTTTTTTTCCACGTAGCCAATCTCCTTTCCCAAATACGTTAGATAATCTAATGTTTTACATTTTGTACATCTTTAATTGCTTTTTGGACATAGTCTTAAAAACTTGCTTTGTTGCCACTAATCTATCTTTGCATCAAACCAGTATGCTCCATATTGGTGCTGTATCTTTTCCAAGTAATGAAGAAAAAACGTGTGAAAAGCTGCACACCAACTTGTCTATTGTCAGTGTTTGAACGTTTATAGGGAAATTTTTATGTAAATATGTTCTTTAAAAGTTCAGTATAATTACCTTATTCACCAGTGGTGATATCCTGGGAAAAACAAAGTTAAAGTGGAATGGGGGAATAAAGTCTTCCAGTACAATGACATTGGTTGGGACTGGAGGGTTTGTGACAGGCAAGAGCAAGATGTATTAACTACTGCAGAAAATGAAAGTTCCTATAAAACTAAGTACCTTCCGTGTATATTGAATTCTGGTTTGATATTACTGCTGAAATGTTAATTAAATTTTAAAAGTTAACAACGCTTTATACAGATTTGTTTTTTTGATATATTTGATGTTTTATATTTTACCTCACTGTCCACCGGCACTCACAGCAGTCATACTTCAGGTTGCAGATTGTGTTGTTTTTTTGCATATTATTCTTACTATGTTTTCTTTTTTCCTGTAGCATTTTCATCGTTGCTACAAACAAGGTGTTTTCTCTGTGAACTATTTGGTCAAACACATGACGTGCAGTCCCTTCTCCAAAGAGATTGCTATTAACACATTAAAAAACATTATAGGCAGCAGGATTACAAGGAAAGGCTGACATATTATTTAATATCACAGCTAGTGTTTACATCTACCAGCAGCCTATTGCTGTACATTAGGCAAGTGTACATCTCAGTGAAAATGAAGTCCAAAAATTGTTCTTCAGGCTCCTGTGCCATTTAATGCAATTTCACTCACAAAATCTCTTTTGGAACGGAACAAATGGAATCAATATCCTTCTGCAGTAAGATTTTTTCAAAATAAATATAATAATGCTTCACGTGCCTTTCTGCAAAAGCTCCTGTAAGGAGGATTAAAAAAGACAGACGTGTAAGTTGATCAAAAACAAAGGGACGTTACTTGGAAGCAATGCTGTTAGTCATTGGAAAATTATTTCCTGGAGTACTTGTAGGTGGACACAAATCTCCTTCTGTGGTTGCAAAGATGCTACTCTGTACAAACCATAAGGAATTTAAAGCTATAATTTGCTATGCTCAAAAATACTGCTTCTGAAATTCCTATAAAGTGGCTTATTTGTTGTTTTTTTGTTGTTGTTGTTTACTTCAATTTTTTTTTTTGTCTTAAGTACCTTGAAAAGGCAACTATTAATCAAGTACTGATGTTTGCATTGCATTACACGTGGTTCTGAAGTCAGTAAGAATGCTACTACAGGAAGTAGTATTCCTTAAAAAGAAGAAAGAATTGTGATAGCTTTCTGAGGGAAAATATTCACTGAAATAGAATAGTTTTATTTCTTTAATGAGACACTTGCACTTAAGCAATGTTCTTGTAATGTGTCAGATATAGAGAGAAAAATGGACAACTCCTTTCTAGAGAATTCAAGATATTACTATTGTTAATAATAATAATATCACAAAGCCAGAATGAAGACTGAATCAGCTTGGTCTTGTTTAACAAGATTGAACGGGTTTAAAAAGAAGCAATTTGTGATAGCATACAGTGCCAGGGGAGTGGGAAACAAAGGAGAGGACCTATGCAACAGAGAAGGTCAGAGAGAAAGAAACGTATGCTCTCTAGCTGTATACCACGAATAACTTGAGAAAATAATTGAGTATTTGGTTGGTTGTTTACTTCTCCTTCTCACAAGCAGAACATTAAGCTGACTATCTTCATATCTACCAAGATAATAAAGTTCTAAAATTACATCTTACGTGTTGCTAAACAGAATGTTTATTTAATTTATGACATCTTAATGTTCTGTTGAAACTAGAAAGTGCTTTAGATTTTATCTAATAATGAACACTTCTTGTTGTGCGGTTCTAGACTTTTTAAAGATTTTCTTTCCTTAATTTTTCCCATGAGGTGTTGGCAGAACTAAATAATTGCTAATATCAGGAAGATAGTGTGAAAAATTTCATTTACAGAGCTATTGAAAGACTAACATAAAAAGACTATCTGTACTGTCATGATAATTTAAACTTCAGTGAAAAAAGCTGAAGCTAAAAAACCATAAATCTCATTTAAAAATTATGCTTCTGAGTAAGAAAAAGCTGTTAAATTGTTGGATGAAAAATGTTGGCAATAAGAATGAGGATAACAGAGCAGATCAGGGATGCAAGTCCAGCAGAGCTGATGAACTGTTAGACGTATAATAATCATTAAATGTCTGCCACTCTTTTTATTGCTTACTATGATTGTGTTCAAAACATAATCTAGATGTCTTAACTTGAAGAGGGGGTGGGGGGAGTCAAAATGCCTACCTGACAAGTTGTTCAGTGGTTTATTTTTTATTGCTATGCTGAGAAAGTGCTGGGAAACAGACAATGTTGATCTTAATGATGAGTACTTGCATTCAGTGATGTAAACTCCTTGTGCAAATCCCTTGTCTGGTTGATGGCAGTGGATACTATCAGTTGTGGGTACTTGCAGTATTGTTTTGTAATGCAAGAACTGACAAATTTGATAGTGGAGTTGTTGGCAGAATCTTGTCTTCTATTTTTGTACTGGAAATATTTCTTTGTCAATTCTTTAAATGATTTGGATTTTGTCACTTTTATGTCTCCAGTAAAATGGTGTAAGATTGTTCTCAATAACCTTGTGTAACTTGAGGAAGAGGAAGTAGAATGTGAAGTGGATAACTAGTGCTGCCATAGTTCTGGCTATTTATGTAAGTTTTCATAGTACTTTGCCTTTTCCACGAGTGCCTCTCATACGTTCATTGTATTTGCTTAACATGAAAGCCACAGCACCACAGAGTTCATCCTGGTGATCTTAGACAATGAGATAACCAGAATTCTAATAATGATAACTCTTATATCGTAATAGGAAAAAAAGTAAATGAAGTGAAGGACCGGGTGCATTTACCAAGTGTGCCCCAGTCTGTTCCAGGACCACTGGCCATTTGCTGTACAAGCTGTTCCTCTTCTTGAAGAGGCCGCTCTCACAGGCTGTTGAGTTTACCCAGTTGCTGGATAATTAACTATTTTTCACCGGCCAGTCCTATTTCTTGTTTACTAACTGCATCTTGATTTATGAAGCATCTGTATGTGACCTTTTTACAATTGTCCACATTTCTTAACGTTCTTTCAAATCTTCTGTCTTGTTCTTATTTTACCGTGCATGAGGTCTGCGCAGTGCAGCCACACAGCCAGTAAGATACAACAGCTTTCTGTCAATTGCCTTCTTATAGTTACAAAAACAAATTTGGTGAAACTTAAATTCGGAAATTTTGTTAGAAGTGCTATAAAGAGTAAAAAGAAGAAAAGCAAAATCTTTTCTTTTGGGAAAAAAAACAACAATATATATATAGTGTTTTGACATACAAAATACCTTTAAGACTTGGTCATTGTGTGTATTCTCTCTGCCCCCAGCTCATAGGTAGAGTCAGATCTCCCTTTGTTCTTGTGAAGAATAATCTGAATATATTAATTCATGAGAATGTACTGACTGGAACTCTTCTTGATGCTCAAAAAGTGCAGAAAATCACTATATTAATATAAATTTCTCCAACTAGAGTGTACTCACAACTTAAAGTTGTGTGATACTAATAAATAATAATAATAAATAAATAATACTAATTAAAATAAATAATAATAATAATAATAAATCAAAAAGTAGACTGGAAGTTTATAAAAAAAGTCCTAAAAAAAAGAGTCACTATTTCAAGTGAAACAAGTAATACCCTGTATTTGAAGACAGGTTCTGAAATATTTGATTGAGACAATGAAATTTAAGGAAAATAAATAAATTTTGAGGAGAAACCTGTTTTTTTAGGGAGCACTTGACATGCTGTCTTCAATTCTCTGTATTTGATGAATGAGCTGAAAAACTTCTGTTACTTTTAACACTGTTAATAATTGAATCACATATAGACTGAATGGATAGTGAATCAGGGGTTCTGCTAGCTGTAGGTTTTTCTTTTTCTTTTTTTGTTTGTTTGCTGTTGATTTATTTATAGAAGATATCAAACAAATTCTGTTTTTGGAGAGGTGGGAGAAACAACAAGCAACAGTATGTGGAAACAACTTTCCTGCATTAAAAAAGAAATAACAAGTGTTTGCGGTACAGTGCTCCACGGCAGGGAAAACTTTCTCTATCTAATGGAAAAAAATAGTGATGCAACTGCAGGGATTTTAAAGCTGTTTCTTAAGGCTATATCTAATTAAATCTTCAGTGTCTGTGCAGGCCCTCTAGCTTCCCTTATTCATAATCGTTTGAAATTAAATGTAGATGTGCTTAGTTGATATTTTCCTGGTAAACAAGCATAAAATTATAACTTATTATTAAGGCATCTCTCTGTTCCCAGGGGTAGTATGGACCTTTTCAACATCTGATTTCCTAGACTAAGGGATTGGCTCATTAAATTGTTTGAAATTCATATGAAGATGAAACATGAAGATGAAGTGTAAATATCAGATACAGATATTTTAGATAATGAAACACTCCGGTAAGACCAACCCTTTATAATTTTACTTTTCAACAACCATGTTTATCTCCTTTTGGGGAAAGACAAAGATCCATACAGAAAATTACAGGAAAAATCTGAAGTGCTACAGGAGTATTGACACAGTAAATGCATCAGAAGATTCTTTAGCCCTGTTACATGTAATGTGTGGCATAACATGTCCATTAATTTATTTCAGTTTTTTTGGCTTCCTCAACACAATTCCAGCTACCTCTGTATTCCATTAGTAGAACAGCAGCACTGGTGGTTTTTACTTTATAAAATTACAAACTGAATAAGGAAATGGACTCTATACTTTGAGAGACAGTTCCCACAATTACCAGTATTAATCTATCCTAGTAAGTCACCAGATTTCTTATGGCTTCAATTAAATATTTTTGACAGGCCAATCCTATTTCTTGTTTACTAACTACATCTTGAAGGGTAATAGATTTATGAAGCATCTATATATGATCTTTTTACAATGTCCACGTTACTTAACTTTCTTTCAGATCTTATACCTTGTTCTTTTACCATGCATGAGGTCTGCTCAGTGCAGCCACACAGCCAGTAAGATACAACTGTAAAATTATGTCAAAATCAACTTCTAACAACAAAAATAACAAGAGTTGAGAATACCATCAATACAAATTAGTGATTTTAATTCATTGACAGTTTATACTTTGAGGTACTTCTTAATTGCATTTTAATTCTTTTTAATTATGGGCGAGAAGGGGTCCATTTTAAGTTTATGTATTTTGCTGGACTGGTAATGTGGGAATAGTTAAAATTTTCCAACTGTACACATGTACTTTTCCTGGAAGTACACAGGATCTGGATATATGAGGTGGAATCACTCAGCTGACCTCACTGGAATTCATATTTCAAACTTCGTACTCGTAACTGAGAGATTCCAGCATTATTCAAACTAAAAATGCATTCCTGACACTGGTAATTTTCCTATAGGTGATATTAGGAAACGAGTAAAGAAATGCTTGGAATTTCAACTTGACGTAGTCCCATGTATTATTGCAGATAGCAAATAGGGATAAATTGTGTTATGAAAGTCATAATGCTTGCTTTTTTTGCATTTAACTGTAAGCATTGTTTTCTTCTCCTGTTCATCAGCAGGAAGGCTGAGGCTTAGACACAGATTTTTTTTTCCCTGAAGACCAGAAGCCAGGGCAGAACAGGAACCAGACCTTCATAAATTTACTTCAGTGTTTCATAAAGTGAAAGCGTACTCTGTGTGGAAGGACTAACTGTACTAATTACATGGCTGCAGATGCTTCTCTGCCTGCCTGGAGCAGTCCTGTGTCTACCAACAGACTTCTCTTTAATCCTCCAGCTCACTGACTTCTCCTGAACTCCCACAGTAAAATCCATTATTATTTTTTTTGTTACGTTATTTGAGGCTCCTCTAATTCCTATGTATCCCTTAGTTTCTATTCCCTTCAGCTGTCTATTTTAGGTACAAAAATACACAATGTCCCTTTTTTAATTTACTCTTTTAGAAAGGCTATCTTTTGATAGTCTAATGAGCAAAAATGTTTCAAGCTTCTTCTTGATATTCTGGTCTCTTCTTCATTGAATAGTTTTCTATCAGAGCAGCACAGTTATCTGTTAACTGTGTATTTGATAAATGCCATTATACTACCCACTGATCGGAGTAGTTTAATATAAAACTGAGGCTTGCAACTTCTGAATGACAGGGAAGGACACAGTATGTTTATTTCTATTTGTCATAGGTGGTGTTTCTCAGGATGCCAAGATACCGGGGTGAAAAATCAAAAGAAAACAAAAGCAAACGGCAACAACAACAACAAAAGATGTTAAGCAAGTATCACTATGATATTCAGCACCAGATCTTGCTCTGAGTATTTTAGAGATTTCCTGCAAGTTATTTACTGGTGCTAATTTCGCTTTGATATCACAGATTTGTGTAGAGTAGCAAACAGTGGGAAAAACTGAGGTCAAAAGAGATATGGGTTTTGGCTAAATATGAAGGCCAGTCTTAGTCCTGACCATGACATCCAGGTTTCACTGTCCTGGTCACTTTGGACACTTTTTGCCATGTGGACAGAGATAATGAAGTAAGTTATAATGAGTAAATTTTTAAAGTAATTGCTTTCTGGTAAATGATACTACCTATATGATGAGACTAAGCTAGGTACTGGTTAAATACAAATACGTTTGCTGTGATGCCAAATAAATCCTTGTTGGTCAAGCTATAGTCAATAAGATCTGGAAGAATTAATTTTCACTGTGGGTTAGAATTGACTGATCATCCTTTTTGCTGGATTGCCATCTTAATAATCTTTTTATTTTCTTTAAAATTATACATTTGCATATTGGTGTTTTCCTGTTGAATTCCTTTAGCTGATGTTAAGCTTAACTCTGATTGCAATTCTGACTTTTTCACACTTCCCTGTTTGGCTGTAGTCTTTCTATTTTCTGTTATTTCAGATGTGTCCTCTCAAAACCAGACAGCTGAGCTGTGGAAGGGGAGAGAGGATTGCCAGAGACATTTCAGGATCATGCAGACATTTAAGCTGAATGTTTTTATTTTATGGAGGTAAGTGATTAAAGACAGCAGATCAGAGTTGATTTTTATCACCTGTACTCTTTAAGTAAATTATGAAGGAGGCTTTTTGTCAGACACTCTATCATCAGTAAGCTAAAAGTGTTGTCATGAGGTCTTATAATAGAGGAAATGTTAAAAAGTGTCATGGTTGATACTGCTTCTGTAGATTATACCAGTATAGTCTGATGAAACACGTGGTACCTGTGACTATGTACAAAATGTCATAGAAGTTGAATATCATCACTGCAGTACAGATTTGCAACTCACCCAGAAAAACCCAAAACAATGAAGTTACCCGTGGCCAACAACAGATTTTCACTTTAATGAGTGAAACTTCTGTGTCCATGTGATTGAATTCCCTTGGTAGTTCCTTTAAGTTCTCTAATGAAAAACAACTGGCCAAAAATTTTATAGAGGTGGAAAATTCCACCAGAAATAAAGAACAGTCTGTAGGACTTGGCTTTAAGCAAAGAATATTCTGTATTGAGGAAGTCTTCTGAACACAGTTGAATAACGATCTTCTAAAGTGATTGATGTTATTGGAGGGTTTATCTAAAAGTCAGCAGCACCAATCTACTTGCCATTCATTTCTCTACAATTTATAAAGTTATTACCTTCTTGGAATATTACCCACTTCATGTAATCATAAAAATTTATGATGTATACCTTTCAAATGCTCATGTAGGAAAAAAAATTATGAAGAACAATAAAATATGATTTGTGAAGAGAGTAGAAGTCATATCTTCCTTTTTAATGATCTTTTTTCTTTTCAATGAAGGTTATGATATAAAGGTAAATTGTCTGCCACAGTTTAAGAATACATGCTCTGTCATCTCTATTTCTGTCTTGGTATCTGCCTAATGAATGAACCATAGTAACTATACTTACCATAGGTATATAGTAGACCAATAAGCTCTGTCAGAGGATATTCATTCCATAATAGAGATATATATATTTTTTTGTTTGTTCATTTGTTTCATTGAAAAAAGTTGTGCTTTTATTTATGAGAAGTGTGCCATGTTTGCATGATCATTGGCAATCTATACAGGGAACAGTATTTTTAAAGAGAAAATTGCAGAATTTGGCATACTATGACTGTTATTCTACAAGCATGCTAGACCTATGGGAAGACAAAAGATGGTAATAAAATACAGACAGTGTTAAATGTGCCCTTAGAAAATATAGGTAAATAATATCAAGTGCTAAGACAGTTTTTATGTGAACTTGTCTGAAACTATTCCTGGAAGGACCTCTTCAGGAGTTCTCATACCCAAAGAAAATGCTTTAGTTTCAAAAGTAAATGAAGGTGATAAATAAGTAACTGTTCAAGTTTTTCTCTGTAGTTCTTAAGGGTTTGACGTTGAGGATCGTTAGAAAAAATAACCCTCCCACCCACACAAAATCTAAAGGAAAATACAAACAGCTTACTTTCCATTTCCCCTTTCAATATAGCCATAGTTCTTGGAGACATAATGTTGTGAATGAATTAATGCTAGTTCTGATTTTAAAGGCAGAATTTCTATAGTAAATACATGCTTCTATTAACACAGCCATACAGGTATTCTTGTTAATTGGCCATTCTGTGTTCTTTTTTCTTTTCCATATAGCTGAACTTTTTGATACTTCCTTTTTAAAAATCAAAACAAAATAACCCAACAACAAACGAGTTTTCAAACAAGATTTATAAAATAAATGAATATTTTTCATGAGGGACCTGTGTGGATAGATTGCTGTCTCTGGAAAGTATTAGCTTATCTTTCTCAGTAACTAAATGAAATAAATTGAAATTATAAAAAAAAAGAAAAAGACAAATACTGAAGTTAAATTTTCTCACTGGAACAGTAGGAAGATTACTGACCACTGAAACAATTGCTATTTTCCATTAAAAACAAAAAAAGATGGAATTTCTGTTCCTTCACATCGATACAACTCTTAGCTCTCTTACCTCTTGCATCAGTACTTCATGTAGCTTCTATTACAGCATCTAAATTAGTGAATTATGTTGGTAAATGTATGCTTTGACTCATATGAATTTAGTTAATAAACTTTCCTCAAAAATCAAAGTAAAGAACGGACTCTCCTTCTCGTAGATGACTCTTGCAGAATTAAGAAAGCTGGTATTAAAATAGCATTTATATTGGGATTGGGACCTGTGAACTACCTTTGTGTGTTGTTTTTCCCAACTGAGTAACTGAGAGTTTAGAGAAAGGTGTAGAAATGAGTAGGAGCTTGACTTTTGCTTTTCTGGCTGGCCTTCTGTAGAGGAGAGATCTTTTGAACTAGGGAATACATGCAAATAAGCAAAATCTGGTTCTTATGGGGTATTAAGTTAGGTGTCTTATTTGTGTAACAACTAGGTTTTATCTCTGGATGTGCTACGAGCACAGTAATCAAGTCGTCTTGTGTATCTGTACTTACTTAAGTCTCCAACTAGTAGTAATTGTTACAGATTTTTCTCTCAGTACTTAGAAGAGTAATAATTGTTCTCACATGCAAGAATATCTCACTCTAGTGTTCATGAGACGATGGTTTTCCTCCCTCAGGATACAACTTGCATGGTGCTAGGAACTTAGGATGAAAGCAGTGGTGGTATAAGGGATAGAGGACTTGTAAAAACTTGATGAGCTAATGTATAACTGATAAGAAAGGGTCAAAAATATAGAGCCTTTCAAATCTAACAATTGAAAGATCTTCATAAAACAGCATGTGGAAACTTCCAGTCTTCTGACACAGATCATGTAGCAGACTTCAGTGATATACCAATAGCTTTCAACTTCAGCAATCATCTCTTCAAACAAGAGTTATAAAATAAATGAATAATTTTCATGAAGGACCTGCATGGATAGATTGCTGTCTCTGGAAAATATTAGCTTATCTTTCTCAGTAACTAAATGAAATAAATTGAAAAATTCAAAGCCGTAGGCTCTCTTAGGATGCAGTACGTTGTAGGATTCTTTATTTTACTTTTTTTCCCCCACTATTTTGTCTGTGAGCTATAATTCTTACTATACATAATGGATTATTTCCATTCAAATAATGAACATGGATAGACATGAGTGATAAATGCAATTACAGTATGGGAAATATTAAATGTTAGATATGAATTTTTAAATCCTGTTAATTAAATTAATATCTAATTGCTTCCAGAAACGTGTGTTTCAAAAATAGTTTTGATCCCACAGGGACTTCAATTGTTGTAGAAAAGATTCTTTTTTTTTTTTTTTTTTGGAAGATAACTGGTTTGTTGGCATTATTTGTTTATTTTTTTGTCTGAATAAATGTCAGTAGATCTAATTTGTGAGGTCTGTGGAGACTCTTGTTTAGAACTAATTGAAAAATAATTGGATACATTAAGTCTTTAATTCTAAATGTTAGAAATACCTTTAATTTTGTACTTAAATTGCTAATGGAAATACTCAGTTTCTATGAATGAAACTAGTCGACTTTCTACACTTTCTCAGACATATAAAAGGGAAAACATTATTTTGAAACAGTAAAAACTACATGTAATTGTGAAAGTTCTTCAGGGGACAGAGGAAATATACATGCTTTCTGCTGTAGTGAGAACAAATAGCTGAATTTATGTGTCTCTGAGATTATAAATACAGGAGTACTCAAGAGCTAAGGGAACATCAGCTCTTACATTAGAACGGTGTTCCCTGCATCACCGTCTTATGTAGGCATTGATAAAATGACATAGAAAGGAAAAAGCAACCAAGCTGTCACTTGCAAGATGTAGTATCATGCCACACACAGTTTGTGGCTTCAGACCTATTCCCTATTATCTCAAAGGCTTCCTTCTGTCAGCTCTTTGTCACTGGAAGTTTTTATGAGAACTGATCCAAAGGTAACGTCTCTTGTTTTGTTATGTTGGTCCACAATGTTGGAAGCAGATGGTGGTGGCATGGCAGTAGAGGTTGAACCTTCCCACCAATATTCCATTACATTTTGTTGCCATGCAACAGATGGCAGCGGAGGGGCAGTCTGACGGAGTGGTAGTGCATGTGAAGCAAAAGCGTGACATTGGATTCCCCCCTGCAGGAGAAGGATGGCAACCACTGGTATTCCCTGATGTGTGGGGACCACTCAGTGAATGTGAGCACAGTGAGGAGGAGGGTGGTGCATTTCAACGGTGTCAACATGAAACGTGAGCCATGTTCTGGATAGACAAGTAGATTTTTACAAGCACTGCATGCAGGCTCTTGTTCACTGCTGGTGAAAATCCAGAGGTAATAGTAATGACTATGTTGAAAATTGGTTTTGTAGCTGAAAATTCCCTCTATCAAACTGTTGCTGTTTGTAGTTACTGTTATAGTTTCTGAGTAAACAAATATGAATCATTACATTCACAGCAAACTAGGTAGACAGTTCTCATGTCAAAATAGTAAAATGTTACTGAAGTCAGGGGTTCAATTCAGTGTTTGGCATTCAAGACAACTAGAGTAAATAAAAAAGAAACAACATGAGATCAGATATTTTCCAGACATAGAGAGAAGTCTAGAAAGAAAATGGGAAAAGCATTGAAAGTCAACTGTCTGCAAATCAGTAAATATCAGTGACTCATGGACTATCAGTGTGCTTTTTAAAAGAGATTGCAAGAGAAAATAACTGAGAGCTTAGAGTAAGTCACATCACAACCTCCTCTGCTATTTAAATTAAGCAGCTTCATCTCACCTCTCAAGTATTTAAATCACAAATAACGAATTTGTATGCTTCTTGACAGGTAATACAGCAAGGAACTATCAATGCTGGCACTGAAACAGCAGTGTGGGAAGTAAAGCAGTTTGTTCTCCCACTTGCCAAGGGCTTAATTCTCTCAGTGTAAAACCATTTGGGAAATGGCTGCCTATTGTGCTACAATGGGAGAAGAAAGGCTGGAGATATCAGAAATCTCTAAGTTATCATCCCTCAATCATTCCAGCTTCCCCTGTACTCTAAAAAACATCAAAGTGGCTTTCACATTCTTGACCTATAACACAATGCTTTAGCTCCCAACATCACCTTCTTTAATTTTGTTTCATCTGAATTTTGCTCCATCAACCTCTTATTATGTTGGGTTTTTTTTCCTTGCTCGTTTTTATTACAGTAATCTTGAATTGCATTTTGATTTGGGGTAAGCTCTTTCAGAACATTTTTCTCGTAAATTGAGGTTATGGCATTTCATTAATGGTTAGAAATAGAGTAGTATATTTAGTTTTGTTTGTATTTAAAGACAAGCTACGGAAAAGTAATTTAGATAAGGTTATTTTAGATTTATATTGAATATTGGCATTGCCAACAATTCTTTCTTTCAAAGCTAGTACTGGAGTTCAACACAAATTCATTATTAATTAATTGTTCCAATTGTTCTGGTTTGTTTACATGAGAAGTATAGAATTTTCTTAATTAGCTCATTTCTTTTTATAGAATATTTTGCTTTATAGAAATCCTTTTTCCTGAAGTTAGTAAAAATCTCATATTTGCTCTAGCAGGACCAGGAAATGCATAATTGCCATATGTATAATTCTAACTAATGAAAATAGACCAAATCTGATGAAGTTAATCTTGCTTTGAATATCAGATAGTGATGAAGTGCTATATCATGTTAATGAAAATTCAACTCATTGTTCTTTGAGCAATTTCGGTGTTTGTTTTCTAAGCATATTACGTGGAACAATAAGTATAGATAATAAGTATATATAAGTATATTATAATATAATAATAAGTATAAATAAGTATAGATAGAGTTCATAGTTGATTTGGTTAGATGTTATCACCTTTGCTTAGTTAGTAGCACAAATTACAAAAAACTAACAAACAACAAAAAAACAGAATCGTTAGGACAACTGTCAGTGTTCACTCCTCTGAGGATGTGGACTCAATTATTTTTGTTTCTAGAAAAGACCATTTTAACAGGTCAGGATTGAACTGTTATGGTGCAGTACAAGGCAGAGTAATAGAATAACAAAGGGATATTGTCTATAGAATTTCTTTAGCAAAAAGGTAAGAAATAGTTTCAGTATTAAATAGGAAGGTAAACATCAATGGAAAACGTTTTCTAGCAAATACTTAGCATATAGAAAACTCATTCTTTTATTCATTTCCAGTTTGCTTCATGAAATTGACCACGTTAGATCAAAAAGAGACTTCAGTGTCCGATTTGGTTAGCAAACAGTTTCAGCTAAATATTTGTGATATTCGTGGGTTGGCTTTGCTTTTCTTTTTGTATTTTGTTTTTAAGGAAGAAAATAATATTTTTGTTTCAAACTTGTGTTGTTTTCCACTGTTCCATTCCCTTCAGGTAATTAAGCTCATTTTAAATAACATTAAATCTGAATTATGTTAGTAATTACTGTACAATGATAAAACCCCAGGCTATTGATCCTGGTGATATTTGTACTTATCTTTTATTCAGTGCACTGTCTGAAAATGATGTATTGTTGCTGCAGGCCATAGTTGGTAAAAATGAAAGCTCTGAACTTGCAATTTCCATTAAAACTCTTTGGTGGTCCACAAGAGTCTGTCATCTATCTTTGCCCTGGGACCACAATCACAAATGTGAATGAATGCAGCAGGAAAGACATTTGCCTTTGCTTTTAGGAATTAAGTGCAGTATGGTAATTTTTTTTTTCTCATGCAGTCTGTGTGCATACAAAATCTTGTACTACGGCAGAAAGTGAAGGAGAAGGTGCTTGCAGCCACTGAAAGAGGCTGTAACTTAATTTGTGCTAGGGAGCTGAAATATGTCGTGAAATTACAGATTATCTTTAGATTTGCCATTGCATGTTTTCATCTTCCCTCATCAAAGATGTTAATGTATTGACTTGTTGGTTTCAGAGTTGGTTTAGTAGTATGCTTTTTAATCCTTAAATGCTCAGTAGAGTCTTGCTTCTTAGGACAGACATCTACAATGCTCTTTTCCCACAGCATTGTTGTTTCGCTTGGTGTTTGCATGTTGAAAACATTAGTAAGAGAAGAAATCTATTCAGATATAAACTGAAATGTTCACCAGACGTGCTTAGCTCTTTTCAAACTTCATTTTGTTTTCCAGAACTTACATTCTTCTGCCTCTGTATTTGAGGAAAACAACACAGCATACTCTTTAAGAATCTTCATATCACTTGAAAAATCCCAGTGTTGCTGTAAATAGTATTAGATGGGTGACTCAAACTTTAACAGTAATAAAAAATGAATGAATTGAAACAGTAGGTGAAGGTGATCTATATATATATATTTTTTTTTTCCAGTTTACTTCTTGATTGAAGTTAAGTGGTTATAATTCTTTTGGTGGCAAGCTAGACGATATACCCTAATGGTACTTTCTGTGAGCTGTGTTAGACATAAGGAGAATTGAATAAATTCAGGAATGGTAATGAATCCTGATGGCTTCATTATCAGTGCACTGTTCCAAGGACAAGCCTTCAGTTTATACTTATGTGCTCTAAAATTAACTTTATTAGCTCCTCTGTCATGTTAAGAGAGTCAGTTTGGTTGTTATGAAATAGCAGCCATGCCCATGATGGTCTTCTTAAATTCATTGTTTATTAATAATTCTGAAAAGTTGATAAAAAAATAACTGGTTAAAGAATAGGAATTGTGAAATAAGCTTTTTCCAGTGGAAGATTTTCATATCCAGATACTTATTTTGATGTAATTCCTCAGACACCATATAGAGGAAAATATTTTACAATACTTAGGAATTAAGAAGGAAATGGTTCTTTAAGAACCACTGCATTCTCATCCAGTTGGAAGAAAATGTTTTGAAATGTCAACAGTTATTTCATAACTTTTTAAGTAATTATTTTGATATGATATTTATTCCAGTGAAGTAATGTGTACTATAATATTTGTGTAATGTAAGTTTGGGTCTCCAAATATATAGTAGAATATCTCTTATGAGATTTTTTTTTGTTTGTTTCTTTTTTTACTGGAGGAGAGAAATGGATCTAGTGGCACAGACTTTCTTTGGGAGGCTATGTTGATACAACTATTTTAGGGTTTAAAATTCAGTTAAGAGAACTTGCTTTCTTTTTACCTGAAGTATAAAGGCAGATATGATTAGTATATAGTGATTGTGTATGTATGTAGGTGCTTTTATATATTTTTAAAACAGTTGAGAGTATTTATGTGAATGTGCCTCAAATATTGCCAGTATGTGTTAGGATCTGAGAAAAAAATACGTGACTGCTTAGCAAGCATGCAGTCTATTAAAATAGCAGATGCATTTCATTAGAAAGGAGTCAAAATAAGTAGGCCTCAGACTCTGATTCTACAACAGTTAGGATTTGTAGAAAGGGAAGCACTGTGTTATTTGCATCTCTGATATTTGAAGTTCACGGTCTTAGCAGGCAGCAGTATTTTTCCTTCAATGCTTCCTTTTGTTCAGGAAAATGAGTAGTATTTCCCAGTCCTTGTTCTTTTTTATACTCTTTTTCTAGACAATATAAACATTCCTGAAATCTGCATTCTCCTGTAATAGAGAAAAATCATAGATGTGCCTTCATCGTGATTAAGGAAAGAGTGAACCAGGAAGATAAGATGGAGTGACCTGATGACATAACGTGTAACAGAATTCAGCTACAGCTCACTCCATTTCTCAGCTGCTTCTTGACTGACACTGCAGGAATTTTTTCATGAAACGAAGTCCAAAACAAATCAACACTGGGAATAACGTATTGTAATTGATTTAATAGAGCTCAGAATTTGCACTCTATATCAACTATCTTACCCTAGCAGCCAAATTTTTTTTTTCTTCCCTGGTATGCTGCACTCAAGTCTCAGGTGAAGAAACTGAAGGAATCATAAACTTGATACGAGTTTTCACACAATTCTGTTGTTTGTTTTGGTTTTTTTTCCCTCTCTGCTACTGTTTATTTACCTCTTGGAAGAAGCAAGGGAATGAAATGAGGAGGAAGTATAATAGCAGAAACTGAGCTGTGTAATTCCATCAAACTGCAAACTGCCCTTAGCTGTCCAGGTCCTTCTTAATCCTTTATCAGGTATTCCAGAATTATGAACCTGCTTCAGAACCTGTTGACTACCTTCTACAACCTTCTTCTCTGCCATCATCCCAGTTCCCTCAAGACAATTGTACTTCATGCTGTGGTAACAGTCACCAAACTTCTTGTAGTTTTTCTTATTTCTTCTGTATTTTCTTTATACTGGAAAGTGTTCACGTGTTCTGGCTATTCTTTTGATTTCATTTATACCGTGTAAAAACAGCAGATTGCTTTACTGGCTACCATCTAACATTCTTAGCTCATGTTTTTACTGTTGGAATTCTCCATTACTATTCTAAAGGGTAGGGATTTCAGCTGATCTAATGTTATTCTTAATATTCACAGCCCTCAGTGTGTGACAACTCATGCGTCAGTAGTATTCTGGGAGAATACATCTCATTTAGACTAACTAAAAATAAGGATTTTGCATAACTGAAGACTTGATTATTATCTTTTTTTCATTGTTGTTGTAATTTTTTGAATGATTTTCATTTCAGTTACTGAGAAACTAATCAATAGTTCCCAGACAACTTAAAATTGTTTAATATTGGAGTCTTTCTGTGGTAGTTTACTTCTCAGAGTTTGATTAAAAATTCATGACAAGTTGCAAAATACATGTATAGGACTAAATCCTTGTATTAGCTTAACTGTAATAGGAATATAACAATTGCTGCAGAAATCACAGCCACAAAATGATAACAATATCAAGTAATTTTTTCATGTCTTCACTGAATATATGCTTATAAAAAGTAGTTGCAATTTTCAGGAAAAAAAAAGTGCTTACACTTCATTTTACCAACAATGATCTTTATAAACACTAATCAGTTTCAGTGAAATTTGTTGTGCTTTACCTGATGTTAAGCAGAGTAAATGAAATATTCATGCAATGTATGCTGTCCACATTGCTTGATACGTGAATGTTGGGAAGAAGACAAAGAGGTAGCAGTACTTTTTTTTTTTTTAACTACATCTCTTTTAGCTGTCAAACTGTGCTTAGAAGTGAAACAGGAAAAATAAGATCTTCCAACAGTGTTCAGTTGTTAGAAAAGGGATGCTGACATTCAGGAGACTTACTGTTGTCAGTCAAGTGTGTTGTTATACCAAACGTTGCACTGTCAGCAACATCAGTATAGGCTAGATTTCTTGTGAGGTTTTACTAACACCAGTTGAAAGACTTAATTGTCATTGTTTCCTGCCCTGGACTTCGTATCTAGATGCTGGTGCTAAAATAAGTGGATACTATAACGATATGAGTTTTGTAGTGCTCCCTGACTCCAAGCAGTGGAATTTAATGCAGTCCGTAGTAGTCCAACATCCTGGATGTTAAGGTCTTTCACAGATGAGAAGAATAAGGAAATACAACATCAATGGGGAAGTGCACTATCTTCACAAGTAAGAAAAGGATTTAAAAAGAAACAAACAAGCAAAAAAAATTGCCTTCAGATAAAAGACACCGTTAGGGATGATGAGACTGTATTGACACATTACTACATATATTCACAACACTAAGAACAGTTATTAGTGTGAACTTTGCAGGGCATGGGAAGTTCCTCTAACCATGAAATGAATTTGTTTCTTTTCCATAGTTGTAAAGCTGATTTAGATAGTAAATTTCTTACAGAGTAGCAGAAGTTAGCATCAAAAACATAATGCATTTAATCAACTGTTTTTTGTTTGTTTGTTTGTTTTTGTAGCTTTCCTTGTTTAATGATTTAAAATGTTAAGTGCTCAGTAAATTAAGCCAGTGATTCCTGAGAATGTTATAGTTGAATGGATTTAATTAACAGTTGTTATTGTTGCAAAGTAATGTCAGAACTCTGTTAAACATCACTACAAGGAATTTGCATAGTTGTCTGTTTACTCCAGAGTCTTTCTTCCTGTCACTCAGTAACAACATACAAGTAGTGGTAGTTTTCAAATCTGATATTTGTCTAATCCTGTCCTTCAAGATCAGAAATGCCTAAGCTGATCTTGCATCTCAATTTCATTAACAAAAAAGGTACTCGTAAAGCAGAAGATATCAGGTTGGACAGCAGAATATAACGTCTGTTATATGTTAGACCAGCCTGATTTCTCTCCACCGTTCTTAAATGTCAGTAGTGATGAGACTTCTGAGAGAAGGGAACGAGTGACCCTATACCTCTGTTCTACCACTCCTGTGAAGCTTTAACACTGTGAAGAGGAGCTATGGAGGTGCATCTGCCAAGGTTTTGCTGCACCTCTGAAAGCCTGTCACTGCGTGCTTTCACTTTCACACTTGAGTGGGCATAACTGAAATGGCTGAGATGTGGAAACTTCACCCTTCTTGCCATTTTGACAGAAAATGTATTTGTTTTTGTTGTTTAAACCACAGCCTTGTCATGCATCTTAATTAAATTGACAACGGGCAATTTGCTTATGCATAATGCATTTTATCCAAAGGCTGCTGATTATAAAAGTGCTATTAGTTGGTGATTTGGAATTACAGCATACTTCCCTATTGGAACTATGTTAGCGAAGTGGATTTCTATAAAAACTTAGAGTTAGAAGAGACCTCTGAAGGCCATCTAATCCAACTTGTCTATTGAAGGTTTGGATTCCTCTAGAAGAATTAGAGACAGAAGGTTTTAGACAGTTTTGGATATTCTATTTTATGTAAATATGCTTATTTTGTCTTCCATCTCTGAATGAAGTAGGAAAAGAAAACAAAAAACAATAGGAAGGTCAAGTTGTCTTGGTCATCTTTACCTCTTGTAGGTTCTGCTGTTCCAGTAAAATGAAAAGAATTTGGGCAATCATCTTTTTAAAATAAAACAGAGGAAAAGAATCTTAATAGTTTTCAAAAACTTAAATGCCTTATTGAAATAAGTTGAATAAGGAATAAATGTTTCCAACAAATTGTCCTGCCAGGCAGGTAGATATATACTGCCCTGGAAGCCGTGAACTAAGCTGCTACAGTTTTCAGCAAGTGAGATTTCTGTGGTGTAGTTAAAGTCATTGCTGAAGTTCTGTTCTCTATTAGGGCTGTGTTACTAAATCATTATGAAGCATCCTACTTTTTTTTTTTTTTCAAGTTGTTTACATTTATGTGATTAGATGAATAAGGTCATGGCCTTAAGAGCCTTGCGAGTTCATGGGATTGAGAAGTTATAGTTATTTGATCAAAGCACTCTATATTTGCAAAGTTCCATTTGCCTCCTCTGTAAAGTGAGAAAACATTCAGTAGGAAACGTGTAGATTAAGATTCATTCCACCAATTATAGAGCGAGACAAGTTCAAAAATCTTCAGACAAGAAAAATTTTGCACAACTCTCAGTTAAAAATAAAACTAGCAGCTCAGACACTTGTTTGGTTATGATTACTAATGATTACTGATATTTTCTCTGGGACTTGCCATCACAGAAACATTCATACTGGCAGAATTTTGTTGCAGTGACCTCTTTTAAGTTGTTGGGACTCTGCTCAAATGTTTAAAGTGCTCTTAGCTTCCATGCTCTGGAGAGGTAGCACAGCTTTAGGCTTTCCCTTGAGTCTTTATCAAATGAGTTTTTGTACTGAGTATGACAGCTGAAAAGATAAATAAGGATCTGTGAATTTTCCAAATCTCCCAGGCAACGTAATTATAACCTTGTTAAGTAGAACCTTATGACAGAATCATGTGAAGAATTGTCTCAAACATCAGATCACGAGGTGAGATGCTGTTGCCTGCCCCAGAAAAACACACCACACATACCAACAAAAAGCTCAGCCCCATGAAGCTCCAACAAAGTAACCTGAAGATTGCTGAATGGATGGGGTAGTATGACCGTGCACATGTTGAAAGTGACTTTGATCGCAAGGAAAACAAGGAGTTGGAAGAAATGCTGAAAAGCTGTAGGAAAATTTGATATATTTTAGCATAGTAGCAACTGCATGTACCTTTTTCCATGTTTGTGTGTATGTAATTTGTTGCAATGTTTTCCTGTCTTCATTCTTGCCTAATATCAATCTCTATTTGTTAATTTATCTGAGAATGCCCTGAGATAGGAGACTCCCTTAGAGCCATTGAGGCAGTCCACAAAAATATTACGTGGCTGTGGTTGATCATATGAGCTGAGTCAATGTGTCATTTCTTTTATATTTTTTTGTTTGTGGGTTTTTTCTAAGCTTGGTGATTCTGTGATTTTACAGAAAACACTATTGTAACAAGTACAGAATAGCTTTGAATAGTTGAAGCAAAGATGGTTCTTCTGCACTCATTCTTTGTGTAGTGTTGACCCACCAAAAATGGAGTGCTTCGGTTACATCAATGCAGTCTTTCACGACATCTGATAGATGTGGAAAGTTAGAGCCTGTGAAACTACAGGGAGTCAAGGAGTGTGTCTATACATATAAGCTGGTGGTAAATTCATCTCTGTGTGAAATAACAGCAACTAAAAACTGGACAGGGGGTGTATGTGTGCATCTGGGAAGATGTGGGACACGTGGTAGGAGAAGGAAATTGGAGGAGTCTTTCCCCACTTTGATGTTCGTCCTAGCCAACGTGATGCTGCTGTGGCATTGTTTCACATCACTTGTCAGAATGTGATTACAAGAGTCAACTGTGTTTAGTGATTTATGATAAAATGGAGAAGAGATGTAAGCATGTAGATGTATGAGTCTATGTAGATAATGAATGAAATTCTTTAACTCAAGGTGAACCTTTTGAGCAGCTGCCTAAACACAAGCTATTATTGAAGCTCAGTTCATGATGAGCTGTACCTACTATAATTTTCCAGCATGTCACTTAAGATTTCAACTTTGTGGAATACTACATCTTTAAATGTCTAAGGCAACTAAATCTCATCTTTTGAGGAAGAGAAGTGCTTGCTGGAAACAGGCAGGAGAGCAATAAATCCATCAGAAACCAAGAAATGCTTGGTGTTAGGAAGAAAACTGAAGGCTTCATTTAGAATAAGCAGCTATAGGGGGATGCTTTTACCTGCATGAAGATTACATCCTTTAAATCAACTTTAGCTCTTAGGGACATTTTCCTGTTTTTTATAAGTAGGATTTGTTCTAGACTGTACTATAGCCCTTCCTGCTGTTTTGATGTAAGGCCTTCTCAAGCTTATAAATCACAAATAACTTTGCTGTTTGACTTCATAGCTCCCACATATGCAGTTCCATGTATTCAGTATGTCATTCAAGGTGGATAGGGTTTCATCAATCTTCAAAATGCGCCATGAGATAAATTTCCAGTGTTTAATTTTTCACCCTGTCTTGAAATTTCTGTCACAAGAGAAGAAATGCAAACACAAACTAGAAGCCTGCTTGCAGAATATTGAAGGAAACCTTTACTCAGATCCAAGAGTAGTAAAACTCTTAACAAACAGCAAAGTGTGCATCAATCTTGTACCTCACTTCAGTGTTATAAGGGAAAAATGTCTGGATATTCATTTTTTTATTTTAATATGAAAAAAGTGAATCAACAAAAATCTTGTAATTTAGAGGCGAGATGTTTCTTTCTGTTTACTGTTACGAGTGCTGTTTTTCACAGTTTTTGACCATTTAAATACTTATCACACTTTGTAAATAGAGGGTATGATCAATGGTAAAACATTATGTGTAAAAAGAAAAAAAGTTTAGTTTAAGCTGAAGTTTGTTAAATGATCAGTCTCTGGGAACAGGCCTGCATGATAGGAAATCTTTTCCAGTTTCCATAGAAATATATGCTGTGACTGTTGACAGGTTTTGTACAGGTTGGTCATCATCTGTTCTCATAATTTCAAGGATGAAAAAACTTTAAAAAACTTATGTAAATATTTGTTGTATCATACTGACAGAGCTCTTCTACGCTCGCTTTCCTAAAGGGTTCATAACTCAATTCTGCCTCCCCTTGTGTGACTCCAGAACTCAAACTGCTCTGATTCTGTGACAGAGCGTAATGGTTTTATGATTTTTGACACAGAGATAAGATTATTTGGCTTCAGCTTTTTTTCTGAATTTGATGTTAAAATATCAGAGAAATTCACTCTGTAGACTGCGTAAGGTGGTTCCTGCTTTTTATTATTTATTTCTAAAATATGCACCAAAATAGTTCATATTGCTTTATCACAAGAAAATAATTTTTAACTCACTTTTTCTTTTTTTTTTTTTTATCTGATGTCTGCTAGGACCTTTGTAGTGTAGCATTAATGATATTTATAACAGCTCAGAGGTTTTTTTTTCTGATTTATCTTTATTTCTATTTAATGCAAGACACTTCCTGGTGGATGACAACAAAAGCTAATAGTCTGTGGTACAGATAAACAACTTGAATTATTCTAGTTTCAATACACTGCATATTCCTTTTTTTTTTTTTGTAGCAACAGTATCTGTTTGTCTTGAGTTCAAAAACAGCAGACACTAATAACCAGAAGTGAATGCATCTTTATTGTACTAAATATATATATATATTTAATCTTAAAGAACATCTGAATATATCTAAGTCTGAGTTTACGTGCGCCAGAAATGGCTGTTGTTCTTTTTCAGCTGATTCAAGTATTCTATAAAAATGTTAATAGAAACAGAACTCAGATAATTTTTTTCTGTAAAGTACACCTAGTATTACAATTTCCATAAAACCACTTAAATTTTGAAAGGGGGCTAATCCAGCTTTTTTTTTTTTTTCTGATAATTTGCTCTAGCCGTGAGCTAAGTTTAACTTCCTTATTCTAGCTGAGTTACAATCCTGAACTTACTGAAACTAATTTTTGGCTGTTTTGTGGAAGAGGAAAAATACACTCCAATCTGAAAAACTGGCCTTTCCCTCAGAAATAATTGGTGTGCACTTCAAGCCTTGGAAAACAAACTTTCTGGTATTTGTGATGGTTGCAACTGTTTGCAGAAGTTGTCCATGTCAGCTGAGAATCAGATGATGTCCGTAAAATTCAGTTTTAGAAAGATAAATAATTTATTATCCATACCATTATATGTAAACATTTATTCTCCTGCTAGAATACTTATTTAAAGGTATTGATTTCCAAGTATGTGCTTAGTTAATATTGAAGCTTAGTATAATTTCTACAATGTTTGAAGACATGTACATTAAACAATTAGAGAATGTCTAGTCTCGTCCCTGGTTGCTTGAGATTGTAAATCTCCCAAAAAGAAGTGTTTGTTGCTATCACAGCACTAAAATCTTCACATTACCTAGAAATAGTTGCAAAATATTTTTTTTTTCTGCATGCGTTTTGGTAGTCTCCAAGAGGCATCATCTTCTCTGCTTACCTTGATTACCATAGTCAGTCTTCATTAAATATTCATATATAAAGTTTTCTGTAACTTTATTATTGCCAATGCACAGTGCCACTTTCTATCTCATTTACTCAGCTCTTTCTGCTCAGAAAGACTACTTAGTAGTGAATTAACATTTGTTCTTGTAGCAGAAATGCTAACGTAATTAGGTTCCTCATAAAGGTCTCTGTTTCTTAATATATAAAAGCCTGACTTTATTCTGTGCTATACTCCAGGTTGCTCATTCGTTCTTAGCTTATAGAATTCTGTGAGCTGTAAAAAATATCTATTTGGCTGCTGAAGTAAATCACAAACTCTGAGTACAGTACTTAGAGTTACTAGAAAATATAACGTATTTATTCTTGAAGGAAAAATCTTCAGTGATTCTACTTCAAAGAAACATACAATAAAGCAAACACTTCAATACTAGAATATGTTGTTTAAACTACTATACTCTATTCTTGAAATATCTGTGAATACTTTCATTTTGTATCTCTTAGGTAACTGGATACATCACAATACTGTAATTACAGTTTCCAGTGCCTATTCTGTCCTGCATACAGATAATTTAATTACTGTACAATAATTTCTTACACAGTAAGATTGTGTACTTCAGTATCCATGCTGTCACCTATTTTTTTTCAGACCTTGAAAATAACATTTTCTTCAGGTCACAACACCATCCCCATTGTTGGTGCACAGAAATCTATATGTATTTGTGTATATACACACGTATCTCTAGTCATTAAAAGACAGGAAATTGTATTTCAGAGGAGGTTATTTATTTCTCACATGCTTGATTTCACTGAATAACAAAGTATGTGCCTTCCATCTAGTAAAATATTTCTCCCTTTTAATGGGATAAAATCCTTGTTATAAGACTTCTAAATCTATTAGCTAATGTTCTTTCCCTATTTATCTATTTGCATGTTGCACCATAAGAAAATTGAAGTACAAACAGAAAAATGTTCTGGACTGAACTAGTCAATAGTGTACTTCACCTTTATAGAGTAAAAGTCAATCTAGGCATTGTCTGTCTCTGGGAGCTGTTAAAATTTGGTACCTCAAAAAGCATATAAGACCAAGAGAGTCATGTCATTCCACAAATTTCTTGAAGAAAATCCTGGACCACTTTGCTTATGTCTGATCAAGAAAATACTTGAGCTCAACTCTAGAGCTCTGAAAACTGAAACACCAAGCACCTTTCTAATGTTTCTTAAATATGAGCTGGCTAGCCTGACTAACAACAGTGCAGTCCACTAGCAGACAGTCTGCTCTCTCTCACTAATGTTAATATTTTACTGGAGAAAAATAGATAATATTAGGGCATTTTCAGACCCTGGCTTTCCTTCATCAATTTTGTATTAGGATAGGAGGGTGTGCTTTAACTTCTCCTCATTCCTGGGATCCTGTAAGGGGAAAATATCTAGTACAAGTCAAAGCAGATGTCCTAGTCAGATTTCCAGTCATGGTGAATGGTGAGCTGAAGCAGCGGAGAGCGTTCTAGTTTGTAAATGCTTTCCCCAGGCTTGGATGCAAGTCCACCTGCTGGGCTAATTGCTTCCATGTTTCAAGCATGAATTTTACACTGGATTGTTAATGCAATTGCTGTGAAGTATAGGCTATATGAATCTTCATTATTAGATATCAATTAATGTGTAATTCATTACCAGTTTGGTCAGTGTGGGATTTTTTGGTTTTTTTTTTTTCACAGACATGGAATTCTGATTGCTTTGACAAATGACATAAATAATGAAATCTAGTTCTTGTTTGATGGACAGCTGAATATATCATCGGAACCAAATTGTCTCACGTGTTCATAACTACGAAAATGAGATTCATTTATCATAAGTATTCTGTGAAGCTCATTTAAACTATGCTGTTTTCATGAATTTTCATATCCATTATTAGACTAAGTCCTTCCAATGTCCTTTTACGTAGGGGGAAAAAACACTTATAAATTGTGTTGAATGTCTTTTACAATTAGAAAAAGTTGTATTAGAAAACTAAACTTTTAGTGATGAAAACCCAATTGATTTTATTTTTCAGGAAATAGCTACAAACAGAAGACTTGATAATATTTACAAATAGTAAACTTGGCTTATTTTTCTACTGCCCTTTAGGCAGCATAAAATTGGACAGGTAAATCACAGTGCCATATATTTCATTAAGGTATTTTTACATAAATACCATAATAAATGTTAGATTTGCATTTAAATTCTGAGATTTTAATGTAACAGACTAAACAAAGAAATGATTGTAGATGCTGTAAATAACTGCTATATAAAAATGTATTTCAACATTTCTTTCCCTTGTTTCTTTAAAAAACAAGCAAAATTGTGAGATGCTAAATTGCAGTAATTTAAGTGATGGATTATGAGGCTTCTTTTATTTTAAAAATAATTTATGGTGTAGATCAATTTAAAACATTGGTATGCCTGATATTTAGTTTAACCAAATGTAGTAGAAATGATAGTGAAGCAACAGAGGAAATCAATGTGTTTCAAGTAATATTTATTAGAGATCTGATTAGATAAGTGGTAGGCTAACAATTGTTATCCAGATTGTTCTATTTAAAACGAAAGATACAGCTACAATAGATTTTGATCTTAGTGTATTACAAGTGTACTCTTTCTCACCTGAATACTACCTAGGAGATAACATCCAATAGTTTCTTTGTTTGTTTTTAGTGTTTTGATTTGTTCGAGAAATGAAATTTTCTTATGTGAATCTGGCACAAAATTTCAAAATGAAAATCTTGGCAATTTTTCAACTGTTTGCAATTCTGAATGTCCAAATCATGTTGTTTCAGCTTTGTGGCCTTCCCATGCTGCCTTTGACTTCATAAGCAGTGCAGAGAGGGAATTAAGTTGTCCCATGCGAGCTGGAAGGAGTCTGAGTGCTTGAGGAAATCTCATGCTGCAGAGAAAAATCTGCAGCTTCTCTCAGGCTGGGGTACTTTTTACTCCTTTAAATAAAGGACCCTGAGTAATACAGGTCTGGAAAGCATAAAAGCCTCATCTTGAGAGATGGTTCTTTGCACATCCAGGTTTCTGGTTACAAAGCCCAAGCATCCATTGTTCTCTGTTTCTATTGCAGTATGCTGCTATTGCTTTTAGTTGTCTAATTTGCTTCGCAGTGGGGGAATGATACCTGCTGTTCCAAAAGGCTCATTTCAGTTAAACTGCACATACGTGACGTTCAGCAAGAGTGAAATAGTCCACTTAATTTCCTTCCAAACACCTGTCAGTGTTGCAGCCCACTTCAAAACATTGTTGTCTTCTTAACTGCTAAATACACACAAGCAAATTGTTCGAAGCCTTGCTCCTTTGAAGATTCATGCTCACGCATAGCTTCAGACAATTAGTGGTCCTGCTGAAATTGATGGAACTGCACTTAGACTTTCATCTTGGCTCCACTGAAGATGTTTTCAAATTTTCCACTGACTTGAATAAGACCAGATTGCTCTGAAAGCATTTCATGTATCCCATGCTGTGTTACAACACAGAAGGAAGCCACACTTGTGAAACTAGATGAGCTTTTTATCACAGAAGTGTTTTTTTTCCTTTTTCTTCAGAGATACTATTGCATTCAAATCTACCTATAGAAAGGAAGGCCCTGCGCCAAGTTTCAGACTTCTCATGTTAAAACCCTTATTGCACTTTGCTAGTTGTTTCTTTTCAGTAGATTTCCACTGGCCTTTTGTAAAAGCATTTATTGTGTTTCCTCGTTAAAAATGTTCTCTCCCTAGAGAAATGACCGCTCTGACTTGGCATGTCATGATGAAATTTCTCTTCTTGCTTGTACCATTTGTACTGTTCACCCTCTTAATGCCTTCCTTTTAACTATTCTGGTAGGTAAGGCTTTGTCCAAGTTCTTCTGGGTTTAGACTATGCAGTATTTGTTAAATCTGTTGGTCAGAGTTAGTAAAACAAAAAGTGTATAAACAAATCTTGATAGTGGTCTTGATTAAGAAACTGGAAGGCAGCATACGAAGAGAAAAGAAAACCAGGACAAATTCTCCTTGGCTTATATGAATCTCTCCCTTACCTGAGACCTGTCCTAAACTATTTTTACACTTTGGGATGTTTGCTGCTCTTCAGGAAGTTGCCCTTGGGCAGTCATGGATCAGATTGCCTTTAACCTCAGCTGATCTACTTGTGCTTCTCATGGTGTCTGCAGTCTCTTTCTTTTTTCTTCTGTTCACTTCATGTTATATGTCTTTAGTATTCAAGCCTAGTAGGAATTTAGTTCTGGTGGTTCATCTGACCCCACCCTTCCCCCACAGCAGCAATGCTACATAATTCAGAGCTTATCTGAACAGTGTCACTTTGCTAGAACATCTTGGAGTCAAAAATGATATCTCATTCACAACTTACATGTAATCATATATAAGAAAATGTGTATAAAGTACATTTTCAAAACGCTCTTTTTTTCTACTCCTAGTGAAAAAAATCACAGAAGTAAAGGCTTGTTTTTCTTCAGTTATCTCCTCCAAAATCTGTTTTCCAGTTTTTAAAGACTGCTGCGGTAGCCATTCTATTATCTATAGCCAATTCAAACAAAAGACTATTTTTAAGTTTATTCCAGGGAGTTGATTATTGTAGCTGATCACAGTGGGCAGCAATAATGCATGTGGGATTTTAAAGTGTTTGTCCACAATGGCAAACATTAACAAGCAGATTAATTCATGGTTTAATTGTAAGAGGGTACCCAAATAATATGCTTTTGGAGCTATCTTTCCAAGCACAGCCTGCTGTAGAACATCTATTTTAGCCAGCATGTGGGAGGAATTGAAGGCTTCATCTCATTTGTGAAGCTGGGATCAGCCTGTGGTGATCCTACAACCCTTGCTTAATTAATCCCACTTTGGCTTTAGACTTGCATCTCTGTTTGGCACAGCAAATGCAGCTGTGCTCTATCTTTTGCTGGAAGCAGACATAACTATCTACAATGCACTAAGGTTTTCCTACTGAATATTTATTCTTTTGACTCATTTCATAGTTAATACGTGCAGGCACTTCTGACAGGCTACTACTTGCTGACTGATTGGCACAATTAGTTTCCATGTTCCAGTTGAGCTACAATCGTGAAATACAATTTGCTCATTCATTATTGGCATATAAGAGAAAAAAAGGTTCTCTCATTTGAAAACTGACCTTTCCATTAGAGACTGTCAGTCCTCAGGCTGAGATTTTAACATATTCAGATGGCTTCCTATGTATTAGTTAGGTAGTACTTTTGAGAAACAAATCTGTATCCTCTATGTATGCATCACAATTCAGGTTAATGATTTTGGAGATCCAGACTTGTTGAATATACAGAGCATTCTAATTACTTCTTTTTTTGGATTCGTTCTGAACTCTGTTGTGCTACAACATAGCTCCAATTGGGACTTACTACTTAAAATACAATTTTGTACCAGTGCAGCTATCTGATTGCTATACAAACTTGCTCATTTCTGTTCATCTCAGAAAGTAGATGGTGCTTATTGTGCCTCTTTTCATATGATCTGGATTTCCAGATTTTAGAAAGGAGAATCAATGCTGTCTTGCAACAGTAGGAGTTGTTCGTACTAGACTTTCTTGTTGAGAGGAATGATGTACTGGAAGATTTTATTTCATCATATGTTCTTTGCTCAAGCATCACTTGAATTTAGGAGAGGCAGAAGTAGATGGCGGACCAAGAAAGTCAAGTAACTATCAAATAATATACCTGCTACTGAACTTCTGAAGCAATTATGTTTTTAACTGTTTCCTTTGTTGTCTGTTTTATAATGCTACTCTATTGGAGATTCAATCAAACAATGCTGTTTTGGGCCAAACCATTCAGTGCAAGGACCAGAATGCTTTCTGACCAGCTCTGCAAAGAGTGTGATTTATCCATTATGTTATATACTGCATGAAACTATATCTTCTCCAGCTCACAATTTGATGGAGACAACCATCATTAAGAGCTAAAAAACCAAAAAGTTATATTTTCTGTCTTGGCCACTGAAACTGAGATAATTCGCCACGTTTTGATGTTAAATAAACTTACTACATCTACTGAGAATTTTTCCCTTTTTGCCTCTAGAAAGATTTAAATCTAGAGAGATCTAATTCTCTTAACACTTAGGGAAAATATTCATATTGTTTTAAATTAATCTACTTATCTTCTGATGTAATATAGAGGAGTGTTACAAAGAAAATATAATAGTTCATGTATACAGAAAATGTTAACTATTAAATGGAAACTAAACAAGGTCAAGTGAAGCATGAGCTAATGACACAGAAACAATTAAGTCAGAACTAAATGAGAATTTTATTTACTGTATAAAGTACTACAGTGATTTATACGGTATTTGTGAAGTACTGCTATAAAAATACTACAGACCTACGGTAGAAATAAAGAGCTTAAGTTGATAAGGAGCTGCAGGCAGCCACTGTTTTAAAACAGAAAATATGAATAAGGGGAGATTTGTACCACATAAGAAATACTACGGAGCATACTACTTAGTAGTAGAATCTGTGTAAGATGGTGATTGAGACAATTTGAGCAAATAGTCATGATTATATCCCTCTGTAAGCTAACTGGATCTCGGTGAATATGTCATGGCTTTATGATTTTTGGTATTGGTATTCCACATCATAACACCATGTAGTGCATTAAGAATTAAAGAGTTAATGCTCCAGCTCTGTGGATCATCGATAGTTATGGGTATATCTGTCTCAGAAGCGAAGAACAACTGCATTCCCCAGAGGACTTTGCATTGCTTTGTGTTTTTATGTTTTTCCACTCAGAGGCAAAGATAAAAACTGTTTGTGTGTAACGGGACACTCTCTTTCCTTTTGGATCGACCTATCAGCAGGTGCTCACTGCCATCTCAACTTCAGCATTTAGGTTAAGGCCTTCGATTTATCAGACACTCTCTCTTGCTCATTTTCTTTGATTTATTAGCTTTAATTCCAATTATATTGTATTATATTGTGTTATTTTGCTTTCTGATATCTGATTTAGTAAATGAGCTTTCCTCCTCAGATCGTTGCTCCTGTTTTGTTTCTAGGCCCATCTCCCTTTTCCCTTTTCCCCTTTTCCTGGGGCGTGGGTCTGTGGGTCTCCTGCACCAATCATCACAGAACCAGGACTAACCAGCCTGTAAACCATTCACAGGATAACAGTGTCATACAATGATTAAAGTGTAGCCCATGTCCTTCTGAAAACCTTTACATTTCTTTTTGTTAGAATGTTAGGTTAACTTCTGTCATGGTTTTATGATTTTTGGTACTGGTATTCCACATCATAACATCATGTAGTGCATTCAGAGTTAAAGAGTAAACTTCATACGTATATATTCTGTAATTACAAGTTACTTACTTCATTGTCAGCTTTTATTTTTTATTTTTTTCCTATTAGAGTTAATGTAGAGATAATTCTTGCAACTGAAACCGTCCTACTCTTCTGAAAAAACATACATCTGTTTCAAGGTACCTTGATACTAACTTAAACTAGAACATCCAATTCTTTGCCAATTAGTTATTCATCCTCTATTTAACTGGACTACGGGTTGAAGTTGCAATTCTTACTACAAGTCCTTTTAAATGACAGTGATAGCATTTTATTGTCAAGACTAGGACTTAAAAGACGACTGTATTTTATTGAGAGGGAACTAATAAATGTTTTGGAAGAAATCAGGAAAAGAATGGGTTGATCTGAGGTAATATAATATGGGAAGGTTGTTAACATAGTTCTTGGTAAATCTTTTCTCCCACTGCTTACCTCAGTCAATCTGTAAATCTTCTTTATGTCTTATATCGCTAGAGTTCATAATGTAAGGGTGCTTTTTCCACCAGATATTTTCCAGAAGACAAATGTCATGTCTATTGGAGAAAAAAGAAAAAAACATGTATTAGAATCCAAAGTGACTGTGGAGTTGAAAGGCTAAAGCTGAGTTAGAAATGGACTTAGAGCTATGCTTAAGGGATACTGATGAGTGTGAGGTGTAGGTTGCCACATCTTGACAATTTTCTCTAGAGAAAACTGAGAAGTATTCCTGCAGTGCTAGAAATTATTGGATATAGGAAAGGATATAATTTGGGGACCTAATATGTGTGATTTGCAGTAGAAATCACCTTGAAATAATCTATAAAGTTAAAATTGTGTAGGTTTTTTTGCTTGGAAGTTCACTTGCATGGGAAAGACTCAATGGAAGTATTTTATGTACAAGTGAGTTTTCCAGTGTCTGAAAGAAACAAAGAAATAAGTAGCAGTGCTGGTGAGTTAGATAATCCACACTTTGAAAGAGAGTACATCCTGAAGGCTAGTTGGTCAGATCTCAATAACATCTTGTAATTTACTGAGTAAAGGTAAATTTGTAAAAGTTACTGTGATCATGATAATTACCTAAACATTTTTGTATGTTCTGGAAAGAAACATCTGAGGATTGCCCCATTTATAAATTTAT
The DNA here is from genome assembly GCF_038088225.1 of Cyrtonyx montezumae. Lineage (NCBI taxonomy): Eukaryota > Metazoa > Chordata > Aves > Galliformes > Odontophoridae > Cyrtonyx > Cyrtonyx montezumae. Next base: position 2,495,504 of record NW_027071936.1, read on the forward strand.
ACCATTAATTGCTAGGAATTTACTTTTTCTCAGCATCTAATATTCTTGCTTCTGATCAGTTAAAAGGTAGATGCTCTTTCTAACCTCTTTCTAACCTCTTCTATGTTGCCAGAGATTGAATGGTTTCCAACCATACTCTCGTTAAATAGGTTGATTCAGTGTTCTGACTTACGTTAAGGTGATAACCTTTGAACTTGACACCATACTGACTCACGGTGTTCTCAGACTTAAAAAAACAAACAAGCAAACAACAAAAAAAGCTACATTGAATTATCTTTTTTGGTAGCTTCTTATGAAGTAATGATTGTATGTCCCAGTTCCATCTAAGCCACCTGCTAGTCAGACTCGGTAGAGATTCAAAAATGGTTCAAGCTAGGCAGGATTAAACTATATCCATTATCTTAAAAGCAAGTGCCTGTTTCAGAGTTCAAACAGTGCAACAAACGCTCCCTCTTGTTAGAAAAGTATGTCTGCTGGTAATGATGCACTGGCTCAGTTCACAATAAATAAGTCCTCATGGTGCAAAATAATTATTCAGATATATGCGTGAGGTTTTATTTGCAGTCTTTCTCTACTACTGCTGTGTCCCTTACCTTGGAAAACAGTGTCTACTTTACGTTCATAAAAACAAGTTTCAGGCTTGACTATTGACTGGCTTCCCATCTTATTCTGTGCATTTTCTATTATTTTCAAGAGATAGTTAAACTTCTTCCATCTAGTGTCCATTAGTGTAGATATTTGGACTTAGTAAAAATACATATTCCCATTGTGATGTGGCTTTGAGGATTGTTGTAGTCCTTGCGACTTGAGTTTATTGAAAGGCATCTCTCAGAAATCTGAACTCATTTGTAATTTTGTTGTACTAGAATGATAGAAACAAAGGGATTACTTACTTCTTTGTTAAATTCACTGAAATACTTGCATACGTATTAAGAATAATTATATTCAGTTCAGTACTATGATAAAATAAAGCTACTATGATCTATAGCTGTGGTGGAGGTTTTCATGTGTGACACATTACAAAAATTTGAGTGTTTCTTCTGGAAATCTACAATTCCTTGGTATTTGAATGATGGTGTTTGAATTAAGTCAAATTTTATTTAAATTGAAGACTTTATATTATCTTATTACAGGTGGGAGCTCACTTTTATTGATAATAAACAGTTAAGAGGTTATTCATCTTTTCCTTATCTTCTGTGCTACGTCAGGCTACAGCAAGTAATCATTTTCTACATCATTTTCACTTTTTTCAGACTAATGACACAACTGTTGTTTTGACTTCTGTTTTCAAAGGCTGTTTTGTATGGTACAATACCAGTGTCAAGTATTGCTTAAATGCACAAGGCTTATATGACATTTTTATTCATAATAATTATTACAAGCTCTTTTATATGTTTGGTAGGATTTTTTTTTTACCATGGAAAATAGGCAGCCTGATAATATTTTAAGTTTTTACATACTTCCAGACCCATAGAGTCTTTTGTATCCTGAAACGTGTCCTGAAAAGCATGCTGTGTTGTATTTATTTTTTGTTTGTTTGGTTTGGTTTGGTTTAATTATTATCTGAGGGAGATAAATGTATTGTTTTCTCCTTTCTTTGGTGATCTAGTTGTGATTATCTTCGAGAGATATGCAACAAAGTTATTAAGTGGGTATAAAATATGCAATTACTAAAGCAGAACAGCAAGCAGTAGATAACAAAGATAAGAATGAAATTAACCTAGGGCTGGAGAACTTCCTTTTAGTCCTTATTAAACTCATTGTGCTCTGTAATCTGTTTTTCACAAAAATAAATAAATCAATAAGGACTTATAAAAGAGTAACATGATATGTAATTAACTGGATAGTTATGTGTTGTATCTCATATTGATATTGTAGAAGCCACTCGCAGGGCAAATTTCTGTCCTCATCAAACAAAGCTCTGTAGCAAATTAATTTGGGAAGGTTTCATTGAGTTTGCTCGTGTAAAACTTGAAATCCAAATAAAATTCTCTAATACAGTTAAGAGAGGACTGAAATTAGGCTAATGAGGGCCTGTTCCTTTTGTTCTCAAGGGGGAAGTGTTAGTCCTTTGCATGACTAAGAAACAGTTTTGCAGCTGAGATGAAACTCTGCAGTCATAACCACGTTATGTAGCTGAGCTTCAGCAATGTAGAACGTTATATTTAAGATATATTTCTCTTAATGTTACTTCAGATGTTATTATTTGCAGAATTCTATTTTAAATAGAACCCAAACCCCAAGATACACAATTATATATATATATAATGTATTATAAATGAGATACTGTTTTTTAATTCTTCTTAACTAGTGCCATGAACAGCCCAGAGCAGACTAAACATTGATCCAAGAAATCCAGCTATAAATGGAAAAGTATGAAAATACAAGCAGCAAGATAGCCTGTTCAAAAAAGCAACAAAATACTTCATTGACATTTCTTCTGGCCTTCTACCTAATTAGAGCTGAGCTGTATTGTTTCCTGCAGTGTTTTTTTATTTTCCTTAGACCAAAATCTTACATTCTGAAATATTTATATAATAGTATGGTTTCAGTATATGTTATCAGTCATATGTAAAGGTTCATAAATTCCTGTTTTCCCTTCTTTAAAGTTGAGTGTAGGAATAAGGCACTTAAGGAATAGAATGAAGACATAAGTAGACAGATGATTTATTTGTTCGCTTTTGTCCTGAGGATGCCTTTGTATGTAGAAAACTCTTATTTTAATCACTTTGATTTCATTTTTTTTTTTAATTTTAATGTAAATGCTTCCTTACCTATGAAATCCATGCTCCCTTCACTCTAAATACGACCAAATCTCCATTCCCAGCTTGCACTAGCATTTTCTGTGGCATGCAAAAAACAGATTTATCACATTTAGAAAAGTTAGTCCACTTCCATTTACCCCACGTTAGAGCAATTCAGACTTGCATTTAAATTAACAACCTGATGTCATCTACATTGTCACATGGTGGGAAGTATTTTTCACATTTTGAGATCAGGAATAAGTTTATATTAAATCAAACAAACAAGCTTTAAACTGATAACTGTCAGAATCCACTTGAACATCGTTAATCAAATATATGAGAATTCAAGTTTAAGAAAAATCTATGGTCTCTAATCACTTCTCTATCGTTATTTATAGCAATTTATTACAGCAACTCTGAAAAAAAGCCTATTGAGTTTGTGATATATTTCATGTTTCTGAATCACAATAATCTTTTCTTCAGTAATACTGTACATGCTGATTTCTCTGCTCTTGTTAGGCTATCAGAGTTTTTAGGGATTAAAATAAGATACCATGGATATTTTTCTCTTAGTCAAAATGTCGTATTTAATTTATTCATCTATATTTTTGCAAAGCTTTTTTTAGAATATATTTTTTTTCTTATTCTGTCAATATTGTTTTTCAGGAGAAAGCAAGGGGTGTTTTTGCCTTGCTTTCATAAAAATTGACTCTCATCTTCTGTACGTTTATCTGTATAGTGCAGAATGTTTACCTTTGGGATTTGACAGTGCTGCTTGTTACCTTGGTACTAATTGCAATTTGAACAGAATAAACACTGGGTTGAAAACAGTGTTGTACATTATTCCAGTAGATGCATTTATTATTAAATTAACATGAAGGCTTGTCAGAATTCTTTCATAAAAGAGCCCTAGAAAATTGTGTAAATTAGCTGATCAACTGCCATGGTGGCTTTTTATCAGTGTGCATAAAAGCTTTTTCTGTGTTGCTTTTGTTGTTTGAGTAACTTAAAAATAGCAAATAAAAATGAGCAGGAGTATGAAATCATATTGATACAGCTGACTTAAGAAGGATGCGTTTAATGGAAAACACGAAATGAAAGCAATGGAATAAAGAAAAACACTATGGGTCAAACGATTAAGATCAGAATTCTACTATTAAAAATGATGGAAATAATATTATGTTATCAGAAATAATATTCAATTGTCACTCACTTGCACTGCAGAACTGTAAGCTTTTCAGAATCATTTGAGTGAAAGATTTGGAAGCATATTTGCAGACTTTAATCGCAGAAAATGTGCTATATAATTTGAAGTACTTTGCTGTCATGTTTAAGAGACATTGTAAAGGTTCTTTGGAGATTATAATAACAGAAACATCATTAAAAAAAGGTATGTGCTACTGCAACCTAAAGCAGCACAAGTCCATGGGATCTGATGAGATTGATCCACAGGTTCAGAGGGAACTGGTGGATGGAGTTGCCAAGCCACTATCCATCATATTTGAAAGGTCATGCAGTCTGATAAAGTTCCCACTGATTGGAAAAGGGGAAACATAACCCCCATTTTCAAGAAGGGACAGAAGAAGCTTCAGGGAACTACAGGCCAGTCAGACTCACCTCTGCGCCTGGAAGGATCACAGAACAGATCCTCTTGAAGGCCCTACTGAGGTCCTACTAAGGCACCTCCTCTTTATTTTTATGGAAATAAAAAACATGATGCGATTGGTGGTAGCCAGCACAGCTTCACCAAGGGCAAATTATGACAAACTTGGTGGCCAATCTTTGGTGGATAAATGAAGAGCAACTGATGTCATCTACCTGGACTTGAGCAATGTCGCTGGATAAGGAACTGGTGCAATGGTCATGCTCAGAGTTTCAGTTAATGGCTCAGTGTCCAAGTAGAGGCCAATAATGAGAGTAATGAGAGTGTTACATGAATACCCTCAGGTATTGGTGTTGGGACTAGTGTTATTTAACATCTTTGTAGGCAGCATGGACACAGGTATTGAGTGCAACCTTCGCATGTTAGCAGACAACGGCAAGCTGAGTTATGCAGCAGACACACTAGAGGGAAAGGATGTCATCCAGAAGGACTTGGGCGGGCTTGAGAGGTGGGCTTATGCCAACCTCATGAAGTTCAACAGTTAAGTGCAAGGTCCTGCAGGTGCAGGACCTCGTGCAATCCCAAGCACAGATACAGATTAGGCATAGAATGGCTTGAGAGAAGTCTTGAGGTTAAGGATTTAGGGGTGTTGGTTGATGAAAGTATCAACATGAGCTGACAATATGTGCTCACAGCCCAGGCCAACTATTCTGGGTTGTATCAAGAGTAGCATGACCAGTGGGTTGAGGGAGGTGATTCTATCCCTCTACTCTGCTCTTGTGATACCTCATCTGAGTACTCCAGTTCTGGAGCCCCCAACACAAGAAGGACATGGAGACGTTAGGGCATGTCCAGAGGAGGGCCATGAAGATGATCAGAGGGCTGAAACCTTTATGAGACAGGCTGAGAGCTGGGGTTCCTCCTTCTGGAGAATAGAAGGCTCCAAGGACACCTTATAGCAGTCTTCCAGTACCAGAAGGGGGCCTACAGAAAAGCTGAGGAGGGTCATTTTAGAAGGGTGGGTAGTGACAGCATAAGGGAAAACGGCTCTAAACTGGAAGAGGGTAGAATTATACTAGATATCAGGAAGAAATTCTTTTCTGTGAGGGTGGTGAGACACTGGAATGTGTTGTCCAGTGAGGCTGTGGATGTCGCCTCCCAGGAGACACTCAAGGTCAGGCTGCATGGGACTGTGAGCAACCTGGTCTATAGGAAGCTGTCCCAGCTTATAGCAGGGGGATTGGACCTAGATGATCTTAAAGATCCCTTCCAACTCAAACTGTTCTGTGTTTTTATGATGCTAGAACAAGTGATATTTGCCAAATCAACTTAATTTCTGAAATTCATATTTGGCTTTTAGTTTGCTATTGGCAAAAATACTTTCACGTGTTTCACTGAACTCTGAGTGATTGCTTTCTTCTGGTGAGAAATGACAAGGTTTGCTTTTCCTTTTAACTTGTTTTTTGTTTACCTAGAAGACATACACAGTGAAGCTAATGTACTAACTCAATTTATGGTAGGCTAAAATTGTCAACATAAAAAATGAATGTGGAATAGTAATGCATTCTAAAATTGCAAACATAACTGTTTTAACTTTTTTTCAACTAGCTAATAAGCTGGAAAAAAAAATTGATGTACAAGAATTTAAAAGCTGTGACTCCTGGAGTGTAATGAAGGACGTAGCACCTTATTCCATAGATTGAAAACAGCAAATAAAGTCTTCTGAATCTACTCCAGTACAGTTCTTTCTGAAAAAGGAGTCATCGTGATACTCTCATCTACATTTCTTGCCCTACGTGAATGAGTTGAGGAAATGAAACATTTCTGCTCAGTGGGAATTAAACCTTTTCCTGAGTGATTGAAATGTAGCAGCAGTCACTGAAAAAGCATCTACAACACAGACCCCTCAATTAAAAAATGGGCATTTATTCTCTTGGAATTCTTGTCTTTTGATTAGTTAGAAGTAGATGAAACTCTTGTCTTGGTTAAGCATAGCTTCTGCAATAGTCTTTGGGAAGTAACCTTGTCAAAAGCCTTCTGGAAATCTAAGTGAATGATATCTATTAATTAATGCTCATTAACTTTTTCCGTGTAAACTAGTAGATATTTTTTTGTGGAAATTTTGAGTATAAAACTATGTGGAATTTTCCCAAATATTTGTATCAGTGCATTCTGATCTCTGCCATTCATGATAGGATAGCCAGTATAACAGTCTGTAGCCCTTTCAGTCATAGGTATCCTTCCTCAAGAGTTGTATCTGTTTGGTCTTTTATTCTTCTTGTCACAATGTCTGATTCGAGCAACAGTTTATATATCTCAGTTTGAAACTCAGTAACTTCACACTGGAATTTCTTTGCACTTGCACAAATCATCTGGTCCTGACAATTGCTACTGCTTTATTTATTAATTTGTGCTAAAACCTCTTCTACTGTCACTTTCCTTCTTTTGGAATAGCTTTTCCATCTCAGCCTTTGTGAAGAAGGGAACCTTTCTGACCTTCTCCGTAGTGATCACTGATGAAAGGTTTCACTTATCCCTTCTGCAGTGGCCTCAACTTTCTTTAGAGCTCCTTTTGTATCTTGGTAAGTTACTGGATCCACTGAATTTTCAATCATATTATTTCTGTGTTTGAGAACCATTTTTATTAGTAGTTTTTATACCTTTTGCAAGTTTCATACTAAGGTATTACCCGTCTTGCTTCAGTTTAGTTTTCCATTAAACTTGGCAGTTCCTTTTCTCATTTGGGTATAAATTCCATTGTTTATCCTTTTGAATGTGCTCCTTCAATATGCTGGGTTTTTTTGTTCATTAGTTTTGTTGTTGTTGTTGTTGTTTGTTTGTTTAATTGTTGAAAAATATTTGTTTAAAGGCATCCAGATGTATTAAGCACCACCTCTCATGGTCACCTTTACAGTCCTCTAAAAGATGTATTTATTTGTCACTGTGTAGAAAGGTACAAAATGTAAATACTGAAGAACCTAAGGAACAGGAATCTGTGAAGTATACACATGAGTTTGCAATCCTACGTCTTATTTCAGATTGTGGAGAAGCAATTAATTTGATAGTTACATTGATTTCCAAACATCAGACAGGCGTTGGACAAAGTTTTTTAGGATTTTACTTCCAGATAGGTTTTAATGTACGTGATTTTTTATTTTTATATCAATTTATCCTCAGTCTCCTAGACTTCCTTGGTAACACTTTTGTCCTTATGAGGCATTACCTTAATTTTTGCCTGGATATGACTACTTCTTCCTATTGCTTTACATATTGAAGCCTGACGTGATTTCTTCTGTCTGATCTGTTTCTGTGGTGTGTAGTTTCAGTGGCATTCAAAAGTCCAAGTCTTTACAGCACATTTATTGTTGAGTTCATTAGCAAAGATTTAGATAATAACAGAAACTGTGAGCAGTTTCAAATTTCCTGTGGAGTTTGCAGGGATCTTTTTAGTACAAATTTTCATTTCTAATAATATTTTTGTAATTGTTTTCATTCATATTCTCAGTTTGCCTGCAGATTTTATTGCATAACGTTTCTACAGTTATCTTTCTTTCTTCCTAAAACAAGTTATCACTGCAAAAACTAAAGAACTTGAGAATATAATATGGAAAACATAATTGTAACTGAAGATGAAAATATTTTAGAGATTGTGCACTTTCAAGTGAGTTGTACTATTATTAAATATTTTATTATATAGCTGAGCCAAATTGATTCAGATGCTATGAAATACTGACTCACCTCTTCCTTTTTTATGTATCAAGACATAGCACCTGTGTCTGAGTAGAAAATACTATCACTACCATCGTTCATTTGCTTAGATTTATGAAAAGCACCTATCATGTTTTATAGGCATCATTGTAAAATTGTATTTCAGGAAATTGAAAATGTTAATGATTTCTCCAAATCTACAGCCCAAGTCAGTCAGAGGAATGTTGCTTGACAATAATTGATAATAATGACTTTTGCAGGACCATGGACATAAATTACATTTGAAAGCACTGAGTCCTGTCCTTCTCTTATTGTTGCTGTGTTTCTTAGAGAAGAACTTCAAAATAGCCACAGTACTTACCTGTTCTTGAAAATTACCTACCTCTCTGTCACTGAAATCACTTGTAAACTAGAATGAATGGGTAGCAGGAAATGGGGCCTTATCAAATGACATTGTAGTCTTAAGGACTAGAGAAAGAATAGAGGAATCGTAGCTAGAGAAGGACAGATAACTATGAACTGTGGAATAAAACTCACTAAGAAGTACAGTGCCTGCCATGGATAAATTTTAGTTGACATGTAGAAACACTTTGATAGTGGTCTGTGGTTATAACATGCAAGAATTACTGACTTTCTTCACTTGTGAAATAAAAATAATTTATGGTGTGATGTTTTCTAAGTGAAACTAGAGGCTGTCAGGTATACCTGCTTACAATCCCATGCAAGAATAAATGTGCAATTAAAAATAATTTATATTGAAAATATCCTCTGTGGGGCTGAAAGAGAAACCTTTCATTTCTGAAGGACATGGCCTACGTCTTGAGTTAAAGCACAGGCAACTGCACAAGCACAGTCTGTAAGAAATCTCTCATACTTTATCTTCAGTTCACTCTTTATCCAGTCCCAAACTGCAGTTATTCTCTAGCTAGTGTTCTTGAGCTAAGATCAGCACTGATTTACATTTTCGGTACTTTTATCAACTGTGTGGGGAGCGCTGCAGGTAAAAATCTAGACTGAATTTCATCATTCAGTGACATTTTTCTTATGCACTAGATACAACACAACCCATTCTTCCACATCACATGCTTAAAAAAAATAAATAAAAGGTTTGAGTCATTCATATAAAATATGTTATTTTTATCTCAATTCTAGCCTTGAGAAAGTAATCTTTTCTACTTCTCATGGATATTGCTTCCTAGCCTGTACAGTTTTATTTTCCTAGCCATCAGAAATTATTTACTAGCGGTTATCTATTAAATTAAAAGTAGCAATCAGAAAACCAAAACCCAAAAAACAAGTTTTATTTTTGACTTCACCAGTATACAGTAAAGTAATTAGAGTTTTCAGACTCTCAATAGGAATCAGTAATTAGAATGACCTCAACCGATGACAGCAGATGACCTTGTGGCAATTTAGCACGAGGCAAGTATTTAAGCCAACCTGAGAAAGCTTCTTGAGCCTGTATAGTTCAAAGAATAGTTGTTTTATGCCTTGTTTGTGACAGTCAGAAAGAGAAAGGGAGAAATAGTGGTAACAAGCAAAAAAACCTTCTGATCTAATCTTTGAGAGGTGCTGAGTCAACAGGAGTTTTAAAACCATATTAGATGACAGAATTCTTACAATGTGCAGCTTCTAGCTGAGCAAATCTGTTAATGTTGATGATTTTTACAGAGATCCTTTTAACTTTTTCTCAGTTTTGTCATTCATTTTGTCATTTATCCTCTTCAAAATCATGCTTATATGAAATGATGCTCATTCCGAGATTGAAGGCAGAACGTAAATGCATAAAGTGCTTAGGTAGTGGGATTTAGTTGTCTTTACCTTCATACTGAAATCCTGCCAAGTAAGAAACTATGATGAACTGAAGCTGGAAGGCACATGAGTTTTAGCATTGTACTGTTTTGTCAGCAGACTTCCCTTGGATAATAATGTATTTTGAAGCCCATGGGGGAAATTAATGATGTAGACAAAGGAGAAAAAAATATGCAATGAATAAAAATAAGTTATCAATACATAAATCTATATATTCAGTGAGTAGATATGGTTCATATTTGTTGTTTTATATTTTCTGCATTGGTATATTACCAGCTTGAAAAGAGTGATTAGAGTACTGAATTTCATGTTGTTACTCCTACTTGAAGCTCATAGCTTGCAGCTGGTATGTGTGTGAAAGGAGAATCAAGCTCTACTATTTAAAGTAGCCATTTTATACAACAGCAAATGATTACAGAATAGCTGTGGGTGGCAAATGGGCAGAAACACTGAATATTTGCTGTGGGAAGCACTGTAGATAGCTGTTTTTTCATGCCAAGTAGTCCATGAGCAGAAAGAAAGAAAATGAATGTGCGTATAACCTTTATGCTTCTCTGGGGGCATATGCTTCTTTCCAAATGATAACCTAATTTTGAGACTTCTAATAATGTTATTGTTCTCTTAAGGCAAGGAAAATATAGCATCACATGTACATAAAGCAATAAATCTATTTTGTAAATCTTTTTTTTTTTTAAATAAAAGACCTAGGTGTGCATTTTAGTGCTATTTAGTACAGTCACTCATAAAAAATTAAGCAAATAGGACAGGGTATGATCATAGCTGTTCTATAACTCTAAATAGAACTTATGTGTATCATTCGGTGACATCATATCTTTCTAAGAGAGGGAAAAAAAAAAAGAAATCCATCCAATCAGGCTTTACAAGCAATGGCAGAAACAAAGAACCAATTCCAATCACTTTAAATTGTTCCTATGATTATTGTGTATAATAGGAAAAAATATGCATGGTTTCATTCTGAATAATTGGTATAGCTTTGTTTTCCAGTTCTTACATCTTTACTTTAATGTTGTGTGCTAGGCTGAAGAACTTATTACCAAGGCTCTGTTCCTACTGTAGATACTCACAAACTGAGACCGATTCATTTCTTAACCTTCTACTTGGTAATCTAAATAGCTTCATCTCTCCCTTATCCTTTCTTTGTATGGCATATTTTCCAGTTATTTCTGTATAGGTCATTATTTGTCCCAGTGTGGTAACTGAATCTTGGTGGAGAAACTAAAGGAAACAGAAAACAGCTTCAAAATGAGAAGTACCTACCTCTCCCTCACCTCTTTTCACTTCCGTGGAAAATAACCATGAAAGTAGTTAATCCATTTAAGTCATTATTTTTCCTCAAATGTTTTTTGTCATTAACTGATCTGTTGCTGAATTGTTGTAAGTTTAGAGAAATATGTTATAATGAAGGATAAAACATGCAGTATTACTAAAGTATTCTTACAAAACCCAGTATTTCAGGTATTTTCTGTGTTAAAGACATCAGTTTTCTCTTGTTGTTGTTTGCTTTTATTATGAAAAATGAGGAATGATCATTGTGTATTTTATTTAAAGGAAAGACACAAATTTAAGAAACCATTTCCTGAAAGTTGTTCCCACACAACAGGATGAAATTTCACTTTATTCTGATAACAGTTGCTTCAACTCAGACTAACAGTGTCTTCCACAGTCTTTGCAAAATTCTGCTAACCACCTGGAGATGTAAGGAGCCTTAAGGTAGTGACTATAGATGGCTTCTGGCTCCTGATACTGAGCTGTGTGCTTTGGGTCACTCACTATAGTGGGATCCTATTGGGTATCTAGCACAGGTTTCAAAGTTTTCATTGCATTTGTCCCAAAAACTGAGATTATAAAGCAACGTTGATGTTGCATAGCCTGGAAGTCTTAACTAGAAAAGTGAAGTTGTGGTTGAAAACTGAACTATCTATATTATTGGTTCCTGTGCTCTGTGAGGGCACTGAATATATTTCAACACCTCTCAGTTTCTTTTTATTATTCATATAAATTATGCTTTTTATAATCATAGAATCTTAGAACATCCCAAGTTTGAAGGAACCCATAGGGATCATAAAGTCCTAGTGTAACATCTGAAAACAAGCCTGACTGAAAAATACAAATTTGCCTTGGAAAACTGTCCTCAAGAATGGCCTGTAGGATTTTCTTTTTACATATTTCCAAAAGCTTTTTGTAGCACTGCCACTTTGGCAACTTGCTGTATATTGTAAACCCTGGTGGCTGACATTAATAATGAGACTCCTGGGGCATGAGAGCTAAGTAGCAACTTCATTTAATCTACTTCAGTATTAACAGCAGTTGAGGAACTCTATTTTAAAACATCTTTCCTGTGTTGTTTTTTTTTCAGCGCATAATGATAAGAATGAAAATGTTCAGCTTCTGTCTCTTGTTAGAAGCAAACTAAAATCCAGTCTATTAATAAAGACTTTTCAACATGTTATTAGCAAGACTAAGGTTAACATTAGTTTTTAGTAGGCTTTTTGTTGATAAGTTCTCAAACAGAATAAGTGTTTCTCCTTCTCTTGAAAAGTGCATTTTCTTATCTTTTTACTCCTCACTCTTTTGACAGTAATAGGCTGCTAGCTGACTCCAAACAAGAAAACAGTGCGACTGTATAGCAGTAAAATACAATGATGCAGCAAATTCACTCCTACATTTTGTTTCACAAAGTTGTGTTGGTAAAGTAAAAGTGTTGCCAAGAGAATTAAAGTAATATTTCCTTTGTATAAATAGTAATGCTGCATTAAAAAGATATCACGTATTCTAGGGGAGAGTTATATTGTTAGGATTTCAATGGTCTTCCTATTGGCAATTCAAATCATCCTTTCACAGCATGGTGTTATTACCACTAACAATCCCAAATACAAAATACATATTGTATCAGATCAGCATTTAAAATCTGTGCTATTTCAAACTCCATGTTAGGAGTCTCAAAGAAAGTTCTTACTTGAAAGTTGATAGTGCATTCCAAACAGGCCTTAATTACCCTAGGAATATAACAGAAAGTTTTTATCTCAATAAAATGTGGTTCTCTAAAGATTCTCTCTCTTTTTTTTTTTTTTAATGAGTTCAGAATCCTCTAGAAATATTTTTGACTCTTTCTGAGCTTAGTGTTCTTTATCATTTCACTGCAAAAATCAGAAACACAGGCAACTAATAGCAGATATTAAATAAGAAAGAAACACAAAGACAGCCATCAGTCTGCTCTGATTTCCTTCAGAAAGTAACAAAGGGAAAATTCAAGATACATGAAATGCGAGTAATAAGCAGAATTCTTTGGTGCCCATTGGTATTTTTATTCTTATCTGATCTATACCGAAGCGCTCCAGAAAACATGTAGGTTTTTGCTTTTCTAAAATTGTAGTACATATTTTCCAATTAGAAATTAATATTAGGCTGTGTATAAACTAGGTATGACTATATTATTTCATGATTTTATTTTAAAAAGCTCGAAGAAATAGTTTGAATAGATCTACAGTTAGCTTAAGTAAACATATAAGAGGTTTAAGAAATTTCTGTAATCTTGCAACTCATGAGTCAGTGATTTTATTTGACTTAAAACTCAAGTTGAGAGATTGGATAAGATAAAAAGTATCATTCTTAGCACCACATAAATATCCCACAATAGATTTACTTTTGGACATGGATAGGATGACACATTTTTCTACACCACTTACTATTATTATTACCCATTTAAACTGAGCGTGGTTGTGCATCAAACTCAATTATACTAGCCATTTTATAAGTAAAGAAGTAAGAAGGAATTAGCATTTGAAATAGATGAATAAATAAATTCCTGCTTAGAAAAGTTAATAATCAAAATAGGAAATGATAAGCTACACAAGCTCTTCTGTGTGAGGCCTTGATTCTGAGAGAACAAGGAGGGGAAAAGTAGTTTGGTAAGACTATGCATGAGATCTGTTGAATCAGGGCCTGAGCCATTGATTGATCACCTGAGGTGAGCACTGAGTCAGCTGCAGGAGCACAGGTGAAGGCAATGCACCTGTGTGACCAGAAGGGGTGGAGTCTGGCTCCACATCTCCCAGACCCCATTTAAGGGCTGACCACCACCAGGGTAGGTTTTTTTGTTAGAGATTTCTTCCCATGTGGAGTTCTGGCTGAGCCTTGACTGTCAGTGACAGGTGAGCCTTTCCTTATTTACTGGCTGTCTTCCTACTATCTGCATAAGCCATGCATAAGAAAATATACCGTCCACCTTCATTATTCTGTGTGGGTACTATTCTTTTGTGGTATTCACTATACAGTTGGCAAGCCAGGCAGGCTTGGGAAAAAAAATCACCAACCGATATGTCTTTCATTTGGAATTTCTTCAAATGGGGCAGGGGGGAGAATGTTACCCCCCTAGAACAAACCTCAGATTTAGCTGTTTTTATGGTACCAGATAGGAGGAAAAAATCTCCACAGGTGCCTCAGTCTATAATGCCTAAACTGCCTGTTGTAAAAGATCTTGCTGTGGCAAAATTCATGGAGTGACAAGGGACATTGGTTCCCTTAGGGCTTCCAGATGGGACCGGAGGCCCTATGTAGAAGTGCCAATATTTTGGTCAGAAACAGATGTGCAAAGAGTAATGACTTCAGTGGACACTGGTATGGAAGCACTGATTATATATGGGAATCCATCTAAATTTAAGGGTAATACAGTGACGATTGGTGGGCTTGGGGTACAGATCATTCCAGTTACCCAAACATGGTTGAAACTGGGGGTTGGGCATCTCCCACCTGAGGAGTATGTTACAAACAACATGGGCCTCCCCGCTTAGGATCCAAATTACAGGTACCGATAACTGGGTAAAACCTCAGATTGTCAATGAGAATAATCTTCTGCTCCCTGCCCCTGAGAACCTAAAACCAGGCACCAATAGAATAAGATGGCCTTGGAAGGTGCAGGTAAGACCACGGTGGTGTGGCCTACTTGCACCTTGGGGGAGATTATTGGAGGTGGGAGGTTCTGTAGTCCCTTTGGTAATTGGTACATGGCCTGCTGCTATTGCGGTCAACGCTCTAGTCTTTATTGCTAGAGGGACCCCTATCATGTCCCTGTGGCAGATCAGGACACCCCCTTTGGTGCCTGATGTAGCTGTGCAGCCAGAGACATCTGGCCAAAAGGTTTGGTACAGGCAGCCAGGGCATGCCCCCATACAAGCTGAAGTGTTGACCCAAGGTAGGAATATGGCCTGAATCTTACCCTAGAGGGTGGACCTTCCCCTCTTGGTACCCTTGAAACACCTACATTACTCCCTGTGAGTCTAATTTTTCAGAATCACTGGAAGGAACAAAATGCTGCTGAAGTGTTCCAGTGTTGCTGTGAGATTATGTGCAACATCCAGTGATGGTCTAACTGGGACTGATGGAGCATAGGATGGACCTGTACCATGTGACCACATGCTTCGAGTAAACACAACCAAGAACTGGCCCAAGGAAGAACTCGAGCCATACGCTGAACATCACTCATCCCAGATTATATCTATATGCATTGTGATGGACAATTATATGTGTCGTGATGTAATGGATCTCTGTATTAAGGAAGGCTCACCCTATAGTTATCTTCATCAGTGGTTCACACTGTGAAGGGGTGGAGTGTATGGGAACTGTAGAATCAGGACCTGAATCACTGATTGATCACCTGAGGTGAGCGCTGAGTCAGCTGCAGGAGCACAGGTGAAGGCAATGCACCTGTGTGACCAGAAGGGGTGGAGTCTGACTCCACCTCTCCCAGACCCCATTTAAGGGCTGACCACCACCAGGGTAGGTTTTTTTTGTTAGAGATTCCTCCCCTGTGGAGTTCTGGCTGAGCCTTGACTGTCAGTGACAGGTGAGCCTTTCCTTATTTACTGATTGTCTTTATACCGTCTAGATAAGCCATACAAAAAAAATATACCATCCACCTTCATTATTCTGTGTGGGCACTATTCTTTTGTGGTGTTCACCCTACAGACTAATATGATGAAAACTACAGCAGCGTTAAGTGTATGTAAGATAACATCCAGTGTGGATAATGGGAAAACTATTTCATTCTCAGATCTTGGGGGGAAAAGGGGATGCCAGGTCTTGAAACATGCCATATTGATTTGGGTTGAGGGTTGCATGTGGTTGCATATGCCATATAGTTAGATTTAATGAGGATTAGCTTTTTGTAGGAATGGCAGAAAATGAACTTATGCTTAAATCTTATGAAGGATGTAAGTGAGAGGATGATGATGAGGGATGTAATGAGTTTAGGCATGAAGGATGTAATGAGTGATTTCCAGATTGTTGTTCAATCCCAGATATCAAATTTTTTACTTGCTAAGCTAAATTCCAGAAAAAGTAGCTTTGTGTTTGGTTGACTTTAAATATTTCTTTATGTAGTAAGTTCAAAGACTGCATGCAGGGGCAAAGGTAGCTGAAGATTTCTGTGTGAGGAATGACAGAGAAGAATTGCAGCAAGCAGCCAAAATGCAGTGGGTAAGGTTCAGAAGGAACCTGCTGAAAAAGATATTGAGTGCAAGAAATGATAACCTGAAGGGCAGAAAGGTGTTAGATGGTTGATCTTACATATACATGCAGAAGGAGACTTGACTAGAAGAATCTTCATTCATCCTGTTAACCTAAGCTTTCAAAAAAATATTTTCCTGAAAATGGACTAATGGGAAGTATGCTTTATACAACTGACACTAAGAATCAAAATTCCAAAGAACTTTTGTTTTTCTCCCATAGTGGAAACCAGAACAGTTTCATGTTTCATCCGGAAGATAAAATTGGATTTTGAGTTATATAAACAAAAAATGTATGTTTTGATGAGAAAAATGTAGGAGTACTCGAGGGTAAATCCAATCCTATTTCTTCTGTTGTGTAATGAATACTGATTACATCGGTATGCAGGAAAGTTTGGAGCAAAAATAGATATTACACCATTGAGAGGGGAATTGCTGATGCCCTTTGACCAAGGATGAAATATGCAGAGGTGGTATGTGACATATTGATGATATAGTTAGCAGTACAGAACCCCAGCACAGTCTGTCAGTGATTACACTCACACAAATAACTTTGGCTGTCAAGGTAAGCCAGCAGCTCTCTATTCCTAACTGTAAGAACAGAGGGAATTTATGGCATTTGACCTATTAAGCAGATGTTCTTCACAATGCCTTATACATGAAAAATGAATGAGTGTTGGTAGCAGGCCTCGAAAGTGCATCTACAAGCATATGCTAAACCATGTACAACTTGTTCCAAATGCAGCTTAAACAATTTTTAGAAGTTTTTAGAATCCTTAATATACCTGCAAGGTACAGATGTTGACTCAAGCACAGAGATTGGTTGCACTTTCTCAAGACTTATAAATACTTTTTTTGTCCATGTAAATATGACATTACAGTGAAACAGAAAAAAATTGAGGAAGCATTAGAAAATAACAACTTTGACTTCTGTTTCTTCTTAATTTCTTAATAATATACGAAGAGATACAATCCAGTTCAGGAAAGGACTTGATGAAGGTGTTTTCTCCCTCTTACTGAAAATATAGAACTATCTCAGTTTTTATTTGTTTTCATGAAGTGATTTATGGGAGCTATTCTGTCAGAATTTATTTTAAAGTGCCTTTGTGTTCCTGTCATGCTGTGTAGTATAGATTTACATATGGCCAGTGGTGTGAATCAGAAGAGCTTCCAGATTTCACAAAGTCACAAATCTCCTCTGATTATGCTCCCCCCTCCCCTCCCCCAACCTTGGATTTCAACAGCAGTTATATGTTTATGTTCATACATAGCTGATGGTGGTTGCAGGGTGCTGCAGGCCATAATTTCTGGTAACCCCTAACAAATGAGTATGCTGTGAAGACAGTAGTTGTCTTTATTCTGCTTGTTTTCAGAAGCTGAGATTTATTCTAGTTAGAAAGAATGGGTGGAATTCATGGCCTTTACAATGAATATTCCTCTGGGGTATCTGTGAGCAAAAATCTGGCTTTAGGGCTCTGGTGTGACCGTGTGTAGTCATTTGGAATGCTACTTATTTCAGGCTTAAGGTCAGAAAACCTCCAATATCCTTTGCAACCTACTTCCTTCTGAGGAGTTATTTAAAATGCAGGTTGGAGTTGCTAGCTCCTGAGAATGGTCTCTTGGGGGAAAAAAAACAAACCATAAAAAAAAACCAACCAACCAAAAATCTGCTCCAAGAACAGTTGCAATTAACTTTTTTTTTGCATCGTTTATACCAGTTGATGCCCTTCATTTACTATGCTTGTATAAAATATTGTTTGCCTTCTCTATGCAGTAATTTATTGTAATCAATGATCTTGTGACATCAACTGATTGCCTCAAGCAACTGTGAAGCACTTGTGCACACATGAACCAATTCCAGCAAATGGGACAATGCATATAAGGATTTGTACTCTTATGAATCCATTTCTCTAAAGTGATTACATGACTGCTTAGGCTAAACCATTAGTTGTAATTCTCCTCAATGCTTTTTGTAATTCAGTTTTACTTTCTATTTCTGTAAGCGCTTAAACTTTTTTACATTTGAGTAGTTAATTAGAGCTTATGTGAGAGATGAAAAATGATTTGAATTTATTGGAGCATGCATAAATGTACGTCAAATAGTAGTTGTTATAAAGATTTTGATTTCTTTTTTTGTAACTAATCTTTGGATAATTCTGTAATCCTCTTCATCTATGACTTTTCTATAGCTTGAGAAACTAACAATAACCTGAAAATTTTTCTTCTAACAAAGAGTATTCACTGTACGAGAAGTTCAGGAGGTTAAGTAAGGATATATTTTACACTATTGAAATCAATATTAACTGCTTTTAAGGCAGCCACAAATACTATGGTATTTAAAAATAAAGAAATGAGTGAAACTGAGTTGTTTTTGACTAAATTTTTCTTACCCAAGTCAGATTTTATACAGAAGTCATGCAATTTCTTTGTGGTGCAGAAAATGGTAGATAGTGAAGCTGAATGGAGTATTATATGTGAAAAAAACAACTCCAGAATCTGTTCCATTATCAGATCCAACATTTGTTCTGTTTGACTGTTAATTTTTTGTGTTCTTCACAATATGAGGTTTTCTCTCAGTGCAAATGTAGTTCATTCTGGAAACGTTGTCTGAAAAATGCTTTTCTTTTACTGTCTTCTATTTTTGCAAGCTAGCTGAAAAGCAAATCAGATTGTAAATGATGAAGTAAGCTAAGAAAATCCTAGTGAATGAACAAGTTCAGCTTGGTAAACTGCTGAAATTTCATGGTACACATATTTCTCTCAAGATTTCTTTCTTCATACTCTTTGTCCGTCCTATATGGATGCAACAGTGAACAAAATTTTGTAACACCTCAACATTTTGGGTGAAATTTAGTGGAAATTGTCAAAGTAAAGGCTAGCAGTTTCTCCATTACTCTGCTAAAACATTTGGCTTTTTGAAGTGCTAGATAAGTAATTATTTGATCTGTAAGAATGGATATTTGGATCTTCTGTGCATACAGCTACCAAACATAAATATAATTTGGAAAAAAATTACCTTCTATTTCAAAACTTTATTGCTCTCTGTGAAGAGCTGGAAACCTCCTTTCCAGCAAACTGTAGCTTATCATTAAGACAAAAGGACATCTTGCCTTTGCTAGCCAAAGCACTCTATTTAGGGGCACATTAGCATAATTAGCAGCCTGTGTTCTGCCTTGCTATTAAAGCCAAGTATGCAGGAGGAAAAGGTGAATGTGATATGTTTCTGTTTTCTCCTAACTTGATTAATAGCGAACAGAATTCAGCTCCAATAATTTTGGAATGTTTTGCAAGAAATAGATGAGTCTATGAAGATCAACGCTGCTGCAGCAAGGTGTGGGAGCCAACGCTTTATAGGCAGAAATGTCATCAGATCTAATTTATGCCCTGTCATTTGCCATGGCGGTCCTGCAGAAGTTAGCCACAGCAGTGAGCTGCTGCAGAGCTCTCAGCTGACATTTACATCGCTGTTGGGGTGACTGGTGCTGCTAATGAGTATTGGTAGAGCACTGGGAAAAAGCTTGGCATGTGTATTAGCAGATCATAGCAAAATCACCAGAGCTAGAAGCAATGAGTATGAGCTTTCTCTCAAAAAAGTGAAGCGGAAAGTTTCTTTGTGCCCTACGGGGAAAAAATAAACACAAACCTGGATTTCTAATACTCCAAACTGATGTATAAATTAATCCTAAAGCATCTGCTAACACAGGATACTTGTGCTTTATTTTAAACAGTCTTTTATGCTGGCGTTTTATGTGAGGAGATTTCCCACTTAATCTCAACAATGCAAGTGGCTTTTAGGATATCCTTGCTGATTATATGGATGGACAAAAATAACAGAAGCAGAGCACGTTCACTGTAGGGTACTATGTCAAGAGAGAAGAATTGCTGTAAGGTGAAGATGATTCCCAGAGCGTGCAGGTTCAGAATAGAAAAAGCAATAGAGCCTTGTATCCCATGGAGTGAACGGCATTCTTATGATATATTCTGTTTTTCTTCAATACTTCCACTTTTATTTCCCATTTCTACATACATAATTTATTACTTTCTACTAGGTGGAAGTGTGATGTTGCATAATTTGTTTAGCTTCTCCAAGGGACTAATAAAATAGATTTTCTTCTTTTGTTTTATGGGCAAATACTAATTTATGTTTTTAACAGAATTTAAGTGATGTGTTGTGAATGATGTATGATCTCCTTCTAGTGCAGAAAGACCCATAAACAGCACTTGAAAACTAGCATCCCATTCTCATTTGCAAGATTATATGCCTGCTGCAGTACAAACAACATTCAGTTGATTTGTAGCAAGGTTTGCACCTCAGAACTTTCCTGAGGTGGGAAGCGTGTGAGCCCTGCTGTGAGCAGCAAGCAGTGATGTCTTTAGTTCACCTGCAGCAGCTGTCCTGGAGATGCTAACTACTTAATACAGCATCTTAATACTCTGTTGAACTACCTTAGCCACTTTGTGAGCTCTATCCATTATGGAGACATGCACAGCTAGCTGCTCATTTAGGTCTGAACCAGTCACAAGCCTTAAATAGTTTAATTCAACACAGCTTGTTAAAGCGACTTGGCTCCAGAGTTTCAAAAACCTTTGTGAAAATGTCGTTTTAGCATGCTCGAGAGTACTTGTCTTCTCTGGAAATTTTGAGTTTTCTGGTAATTGGTAGGCATGACTTACCAGAAATAATTACATCAAATTGGTACTGAACACTGTATGCATATATGTACTGGGAAAGCTTTGAGAGGCCTTCAGGAGATTTATGTGAGGAAGTGCATAGTGGTAAGAAAAGGAGAGGAATGTATTGAACTTCCACCAGCTTCGCAGATAGTGATCACCTATCTTAAAAGGAAACTGGATTCAGCCATATTTTGATCATCAAGTTGCTCTTCCAGTGTAATGACCACGGTCAAGAATATTCTTGTCTTTGATCCTGTTCTGGCTTTATCAAAAGTGCATGTGAGTTTTTTTCGAATTTCATACTTTTATACTTTTTATCTCATTTATACATAACTTTTCCAGCTGCACGAATGAGGTTGACCTACAGCTAAAGACCTTGTCCACAGTTTGGTGCAGAAGTCTCTAGTTCTGAAAACTGTATATATGCTGTACAGTCTGTGCAGTTCAGTGCTCAAACCATCAGGATTCTGCAGGGGAAAGAAAAGGAATTTTTTTGCCTTAGTTCAGAAGTGAGTAAGCTTATGAATTCAGAAAATAAGTAAACTTAGTTTTCAGAGCCTTCCTAGGTTGAGCCAAAATCAAGCAGTTCAAAAGGACCAGAAAATATATCTGGAAGATTGTTTTCAATTAACATTTGAGTTTAAGTCTTTAAATTTGCCAAGTGGAAGCTATTTCAAGGAACCCAGTCTCCATGAATCTCTGGATTTTAGAGGAACTGCTTGGAGTTTTATCTGTGAAATACAATCCAAAAAGCATGTTAAAAATAAAGGGCAAAAAAATAAATTCAGTTAAATGTCTCCCCTTTTGTCTTTCTCTCAGAAATGTGCAGTAAACAGGTGTCTTAAACTAAGTATGAATTGAAGTTCTCTGATTCCTTTTTTAAATATTAAAAAATATATTCTTATTCACTACCTTAGTTATGTAGACATTCTTTCTCTGTGGGACATATTGTGCACGTGAAAGGCCGAACTTGGATGCTTTGACATTAGTCTTAAGTAGGACATAAATGCTCGCTATTTAGAAGAGGAGGAAAAATGAGATTACTATATTTTTGAGTGATTTTACAAACGCCTTGAAGGAAGAACATAAACTTCTGACAATCCTTTATGATGTTGAACATCAGTTTCCTTAGTCACAAGTGTGCTGTGTCATTTCTGGTTCTAACCAGAGTTGCACGGATTTCACTTGTTGCTAATGCTTTTAAAATTGAAGCTGCTCAAAGGGCTGTAAATCAGAGCAGCCAAGAACAAACATTTTGGGAGTCAGAGTCACACACATCATTTGCTTTACCTAACCTTTTCTTTACAAAAGGTAAGAATTATCACATGAACTCCGGTGTCTGTAAGATAGACAAAGGTTGAAAGTGTTCCGCTGTCAGATTAATGGAGGAAAGATGAATTTGCTTTTTAAAAGTATTTACTAAGAGAATAGATTTGTGGAAAAGAGTTGCTCTTGTATGTAATGTCACTGTTTTTTAATTTTTGTTATTGGTATTCCATGTCATAATGTCATGCAGTGCACTGTGAGTTAAAGTGTTACTGCTCCAGCTCTGTGGATCATTGATAGTTATGGGTATACACGTCTCAGAAAAGAAGAATTACGTACCCCAGAGGACTTTGCTTTGCTTTGCATTTTTTCATTTTCTGCTCAAAGGGAATGATAGAAACTGTTTGCATGACACGAGACAGACTCTTTCCTTTGGGGATCAACCCAGCCTCAGGTGCTCGCTAGCTGGCTCACCTTCAGTGTTTAGCGTTAAGGCCTTCGGTCTTCAGACACTCTTGCTCATTTTATTTGATTTATTAGCTTCAGTTCCAATTATATTGTGTTATTTTGCATTCCAGTATCTTATTTATTAAATTAGCTTTCCTCCTCAGATCGTTGCCACTCTTTTGTTCCGAGACCCATCTCCCTTTTCCCTTTTTCTCTTTCCCTTCGACAGGGAGTGGGTCCTTGGGTTTCCCACCCCGAATTGTCATGGAACCAGGCTGAAGCAGCCCATAAAACATTGACAGTAGAGTAATGATTTGCTGATTCCTGAAGAAGTATGCTATCTATAAGTAGAAATGCCTACTTAGAACTGTGCATTACATTTCGAGTAGCTAGAAGAAGGAAATTAAAAGTCTGGGGACGTTGCTTGTGCAAACTATTCTAACATTGGGTTTTATGCCAGTACTACTGAAGATCCATTTTCTTTTTGAGCTGTAAGGATTTTACCGTATTCAAGACAAAAATTCAAAAATATTCTATTTGTTTATATTCACATATCTTCTGGATACAAAATTTACTGTTGTACTTCTATTTTGTCAGCTACTGTTTCTATCAGAAAATATTACTAAGCTGAAGAAACATTCTCTGAACTTACGAGGTTAAATGCTAACCCAGGATGGAAAAAGAATTTCAGGGGGATAAAGGAAATGATATCATTCTCTGAATCCAGAAAAGGATGTAGCTAGTCCTTACCACGTTGCTTAACACATCCATAAGAAAATGAAGTCGTTAATAGAAGCAGGATTTTGTATACCCTGTTAGAATGTTGAAGTTATTGTGCAGCATAGAGGATTGCTGTCTTTGTTTGGACAAAAAATCTGATGAAGAAAATGTGCTTGCAGTATATGGACATGAATTTGATACAGACTATACTTGTAATCTTTTTAGTAGTTCTGAATGGAGTGTTCTGTGTTTTTGTTGTTGTTTCTTGTTGATTTCAGGAATTTTAACTTGCTTTGATGTCAGTTTAAGTTCATTGCTGGTGTTGTAAGCAGGATGATTCTTGGGATTAAAACAAACGTGTGCTTATAATTTAAAATAAAAAATTAAAACTACTGCTGCTTTAGAAAATACCAGAAGACCTTTTCAGAGGCTCTGGGAAACTGGTTGAATGCTTTCTTGTTATAGGAGCTATTCTTGGATGATTTCATCATACACTGGCTTCAAAGATTATCTAATTTAAGGAGAGCATAGAAATAAATCTTACCTTATTAAACCCTGTGTATCAAAACACATGTTAGAATAGGTCATTCATGTTCTTTTTGTCTACCTTCATGAAACTGTTAAATGCTGCACTGCACAAGTAGAAAAGAATTAGCTGTGAAGCATTAAACACAGAAGTTAAAAAAGCTTTGACAGAAACATGATGGAAGGTCTCCCCGTGCCTGAGTGATTCAGTCATTGCTTTTGTAGTGTTTGGGTAGGGTTTTTAACCTTCTCTAATGGAAGCAATCTTTTATATGTCTTTTCCTTTATATGTTTGTTTGGATTTTGTACGTGCATTGCAGATGGGAAGGTCTGTAGGTAAGAAATAACAATTTATCTCCATGTCTGTGGATTGTCTGAAAAAAGCAGATGCTTGGACTTAATTCAAAAAGATTGAACATCAACAGTTACTTTTTATTTTGTAAGCTTGGATATCTTACATCTGCGCATGCAGGTTTTGCAATCATAGCAGAAACCCTCAATCTCCAGTATTGTATTAATCCAATATTATATTAATCCATTACTACACATTTATAAACGTTAGGGATTTTTACATGCTTTTCACAAACACAAAGCAGTTCTCAGGTTGTTAAAATGTGTTTTCAGATAAAAATAAAAAGTGAAATACATTGAACTTTTAGAAAGGACGTGCAGCTGCAGCTTCTGTCAGTCAAATTGCTGGTGATAAATGAGAAAAATGTGAATGGTTGATTTACTTTGCAAGAGGGACTGTTGCCAGTAGGGTTCCTTGCAGAATCATAGACTCTGCATTTGGAATAGATCAGAGGTAGGTTGCCGAGGAGATGAGCTGTGGAATCAGTGATCTCAAATGTTAAGTGCTTAGGTAACAGTGAAGCAGAGACCACAATTTACTCTTTAGCCGCGGGGGAAAATCTATGTCTGTCTGTACGTCTATCTATCTATTATACATATATCTATATTATAGAATCAGAATGGTTTGCGTTGAAAGTTGAGCCTTAAAAGCGATCTAGTTGAACTACCCCACAATGAACAGGGAAAGCTCTTCATTTTTGTGGCTTTCCTCTGGATGCCCTCCAACAGGTCCTCACCTCTCCTGTGCTGGGGATTCCACATCTGCATGCAGTATTGCAGGTGAGGACTCACCAGAGGACTATACTTCGATATATTAAGTATCTATTATTTATGCATTAAAAAATTACAAAGCACATAACCTTTGGAGCTTTAAAAAATACATAAATGTATACGATATTGGGATAAGACAGAAGTATGTAACAGTATTGAAACTGAACTCAACATAATGCTTTAAATTTAAAACACTGGAAGCAATGTGTGGCATTCAGGATTTCCCTTGTGTTGTCCAAGAATAAGCGTTAAAAGGAATTCACAAGACTAGGCAAGTGGATATATCATGCTCTCTGATATTTGCTTTTCATACTAGATTTTTTTTTCAACAGTGACCCAGTCAGTGTTTTGCACCAAATGCATTTACAGCCTCCTGCTCTTTGAACTTTGATAGTTCAGACCTTTTATTGAAAAATGAAGGAAGACCAATATTTTCTATAAAAGCAAAAAAGAAAATGCATCTTCACAACTCTCACCTAGTCATAGTGTGGTGAGATCAACACCATCAATAAAGCAGGCAAACAGAGAGGCTGGAAAGGAAAGAGCAGGCCTTAAGAAAGCCCTGGTGAAATGAGTCAGACAATTTAACATTAAGTAGCTTAATATTCAGTTGTTAAATATCCTCTTTTGCTGATTTTGACTTTCTCTATATCATATGTTTTTTAAAGTTACAGACAGAGTATGGCTCTTAATAACCAGGGCAGAACAATGATAGATCACTATCAGTTTGGAAATCTCTTGTTTTGAACACTAGAGTTAGAGGAAGTTTTTTTCATTAGAAAATGTTTTTATTGTTCTAGAAGATTCACAGTTCCCTGATAATGCAATAAGTAAAAATCAGAGAGAGGAAAGACCAAAGAAACAGGTATGGAAGTTGAAGAAGAGGAAGCACTTTTCATGAGACAAGAAACGTCTATTGGATGAAGAGTAAAAAAACAATATAAAAAGACTTAAAGTAACAATCTATGCATTGCTTCAATTATGTTCCCAATGGTATTATCAATGTAAAGAGGAATTTTTTTGCATGCTGATTCTCAGAACTAGTAGTTCTTGAGGAAATCAGGTGCTACCCACAGGAAAGCACAGGACTACAAGAAAAATAAACTTAAACTTGGGTGGAGTTCAAAGCATATTTATTTTTTGACAGTGTAAAAACATAATTGGAGTCTGCCTTTTAGCTCAAAAAAACCTCCAAGGAAGATTATTATTCAAATGCAACTCAAAGTGCATTTATCTTTTAGCCACATACAAACTGCTCAATCCAGCTTTTTGCACTTAGTGACCTTCTTCAGTAAATTAGGAACACTGAAGAGCAGAAGCAGCATTTAATATGACTCCAGTTGCAAAATGGAAGTTTGTCTCCAGGTCAAAAGCCAGTCCACTGTCAGCAAGATTCCCCAGAGCTGGGACAGAGGCTCGTTCAGAACGAGACAGAGTCTCGTTCTGAAGGATATATCATTCTGAACTATAAAAATGTACATAATATTAATGTAGGGATCGATTGTGGGTTTTTTTGTTTTGTTTTAGTTTTTAATATCAGTTCTTAGAGCGGCACAAGTATGCAGAACAACAGCATATTGTTCTGAGTTGTCTGGATGTGATGACCTTTCCCCTGAAATCTTCTAGTGGGAGACAAGAGATGGGTATACATAGTGGGGAGTTACACAAAGTAATAAAAACAAAACGATAGATGTTACAAAATAGATGAATTTATTTATTGCTTAAAGGACTCTTTTCTCAGTATCAAATTCCAAACCTGACCAAGCTGCTGTCAGCTTTTCAGGGCAGTCAAACAGCTTGTCAAAATCAATGCTGTGATCATTTGCCTTTTTGTTCAAATGAATGAAACAACTGCTGATAGTGCTACGGTACTTGCATATGAAGATGTACACACTGGTGTACTTTGTGTAGTAGAATATACCCAAGGCTAGTCTTCTAGGTCTGAACAAGAAAGCCAGAAAGACTGTATGAACCTGCACAGTAAAATTTCTCTTTCTTTCCCTCTTTCTTTCATCAACAAAAGCAAAACTGAATATCTTGATGGGCTAGGTTTATAAGGTGCAAAGAGTGATCATTACGAGTGCTGTCTGTACTGCAAAGATGTTTAGCCACGAGTGGATCCTTTGCAAGTGTTTTACTAAAACAGCAAATTATACAAAAATGGCTCATGTGATTTACAGAAAAAAAAATCAGAATTAATTCCATCTTAAAGTAGTTTTTATTTGTGGGTTTCTACTCTGACTCTTTTGATCATCAAAACAAAATGAATTTACCAAGTCTTGTACTTGTCTTCACCAGGCCTTTGAAGGCCAATGCAGAAAAATGGTTAAGAGTAACCTTACATAACTTCAGTGGTAGAATAGTTGCAGCTGTTAATTTGCACCTTTAGGATCTTTTGTTCATCTAGTATAAAGTAATTATTTGTTTTAAAGGTTAAACATAGCTTTTGGCAGGAACCATCTTCTGCTTAGGACAGAGTTACCTTTACTTTAAGGCTGAAATTACGTTCATTTGTCTGTCTTATCCCTGATAGATCTTCGTTCTTATCTGCTGAAGTAAGGATGCTTTTGATTCAGCTGGAGGAAACGTGGAATATGTCTCATTAACTCCAGTTTCTAATGATGAATCTGATTATTGTTAGAACCCAAGCACAGAAGAGACTGTACAGAGATGAGTGAAAATGTCCATACTTCAGTGTCCTGTGCATCTTGGAATGACAACGCACTGACTTCTTAATTTTTTAGATTTTTTGTTTTACAATTCCTGTTTCTTTCCTTCAGCTTATTGAAATGATGCCTTACACAGAACATCTTTCCACACTCCGTTTATTCTTCTGCTTTGATGCAGAACAATTCTCACGTATAATTTCAGTTTCTGGTTGAAACTGCTTTCATGCACATCTCATTGATACTGTTTCCATTTACCCACATCTAGATTTGTCACATCTCATCTTACTTCAGTCACTTTTAATGAGTAAGCCCCTTGGAATCCTCTTTTATTCTTTCCATCTGGTGTAGCTTGTTTCTCTGGGCCTTAACTACTTCCATCTCATTCATGATCTCTAAGTGGAGTAACAGCTACCTCATTTTAATTTATTTAGGTTTTGACATACTGATAATGAATCTTTTTTGTTCTTGCCCAGTAGGCGATTGACTTTTTATTCAACAAGCAAAAGGGAAAGAGAGGCATAGTTTTGTTGTTATTTTCATCTTTGCAACTGAAGTTGTATTTCTGTATTTTTTCTGCCTCTTTTTCCCTCTCTCTTCTCTCTCTCTATTTTTATTTTTTTTTAATTTTCATTTTTTTTCATTTTTTTTACATTTTATTTCTTTTAAACAGTACATTTCAAACGCAGACGTGGCAGTGTGCTGGACCATTGTTCTCTTTTTCTTGGTAGTTTTGTTTACTGTCGCAGCTGGATGATATGTAGGAGATGGGGCTAGGTCTAATATATATACGTATTATTCACATGTAGTGTACTGATGAAGAATCTGTTATTTGTCTTCCCTTTCCAAGTCATATATGAGTTATCATCAATCCTCTTTACTTTACGAGGTTTTTACTTTTCTTTCTAGAGCTGACTCCTTATTACACTGCTCCCTATTTACTGCCATCTGTACTTCACTGCTGTTGCTTCTATTATTTAGAATTATTGTGTCAAATCACAGTTTTAAGGCAAAAGTTGAAGAAAACCATGTTTCTGAAAATATAGCCTCTGTGCTTCCTGGTATGCAGCTGTAAATCTGATATTATAACATTTCCATCTTCAATAACATCTATAATTCTTACTTTGCTTGTATGACAAAATAGCAGCTACCAGCATTATTAATTTAACTTGTTGACTGTAGTGTTAGCCAGACTCATGCAAAAGCACCGTGACATTTCTGAAGTTGTACATTGTGCAAGCTGAAGATTAAAGGTTGCTCTACTGCCTTAAGCATTCAACCGTAACAAACTTGCAACCACTTTTGCAATGTCAGCTTCGCTGATGATGCATGAGCCACTGTTGTGTAGTCCCCCCCGGTTTGTAGTAATAATGAGGGAAGATTTTATTTTTTAAGTATGAACTGAATTGGAAGTAGACTTCTCATAGGAGGTGTGGAGTTCCTTAGATTTTTTTTTTCCATCTAGAGATGGAAGGAAACCAATTACTAACTCCTTGAGTCTCACACGATAATGTATAAATTAGTACTAAAATACAAATATTTCAATATACTAACTCTCATAATATTTACCAATGGTTTGGCTGGTTCATCCTCTTAACTGTCTTCTCTTTCTTGTTCCCTGGGGGAGATCTGCAGTAAAATAGTATGAATTAAGGCAATGTCCACGTTCTTCTATATCCCCTACTTCTGTAAATTTTTATGCCAATGTAAAATACTGAGAGAGATTGAGTGGCAGCATATCTGGTCGGCACAGATGGCCAAATCTGCTTGAGAGACTTGGCAATTAGCAAGCATTGATTTATACTGATACAGTCACAGAACTAGTGCTGTAGTTAGGTGTCAGGTTTACTTAAGCCAACATTTTTACATCTCCTTTTTGTCAAAGTAGAGCATTTTAAGATCCATTGGCTGTGCAGAATCTCCACTGATTACTGAAGGAGTAAGCATGAGACAATGGTGAGGTTTTCACAACACAGACCTGCTCTGGGGATTGAATCTCTTGAGCAGAACGCATTAAAGAAGAGCCTTGGAGGAAGCAATGTGTACAGTAAGCAATGGCTTATTGAGAGTACTGTAGTGGACTGATAAGGCCTTGTGCTGTGCAGTATCAGCGAGTCAGTGAAATAAGAACTGAAAGCCTTGAATGTTCTGTGTTTACTTGCAGTTAAGATCGATGTCTTCTCTACCACACCTGGAAAAAATAAATACTTCTTGATTTATCACTGAGAAAAAGTAAAACATTTCTATCTATCTCTCTATCACTTAATGTGTATTTTTCCTCAATACAATTAGCATGATTTTCTTATGCTCCGATAAATGTGAGGTCTGAAATCTCAGCTGAGACCAGGTAAGAAACATGAGGGAAAATCTTGCATGAGATTCAAGACTGGCACCTTATATTTACTGGTGTTCAGTTCCCCTGTGGCAAAAGTTATTAGACTCCTAGCACATGCGCATGCTCCTAACTGAAATCATCCTAACATTGGATGCAGCTATCTCCAAGTTAACTGTTCATATGTGTGGTTTGCATACAGCTCCTGAAACTAGTCAACTCAGCAGCAATTACATCATTTTGTGTATCTTACTGGGAAATAAACATTCTAACATTTTCCTTGTGTAGGAATATGTAGGAATTTTTAAAATCTGACTTGCTTTCAGAATACTTGTTTTGGGCTTTTAATCAAGTTATACAGTAAGGAGAAATGTAAACATCCATTTTTTTTAAGTGACGTTTACATGCTAAGTGCTTTCTTTGCATTCATATTTTCCACATATATAAAACAGAGAGACCCGTTAAAGCTACTCTTTAAAACTATTTGAAACAAAATGTCATCCAAGTCCATGTAATATCCAAGAAAAAGATTTTATGCAGTTGGTTTTTACATGCTTTAGTACTCCCTTAAAAACTTGACCATTCCTGAATATGACTAATCTACATCCTGGTAGCATAAAATAAAATACTTTAAAAAATCTAAGACTAAGTTTCAAAGGAATCTTTCTGGAACTAGGCATGCGTGGTTCAATTATTTTCACAGGCTTATTTGAAAACTCAAAAAATAAGTTTTCTTCTTTTAAATTATAGTAAAAAAGCCTTCTTTCATGAAAAATAGCTTCTGTGTATAACAGTATTTCTCAGATGTTCTCTCTCTGCTTAAGCTCATGAGACAGCATGACCTTAAGTTCCTAATCAATAAATCAAATCTGCTTTTAGATATCACATTGCAATGTTTGGAAAAGGCAGTAAGAGGAATATTAGGAGTGATTTCTCAGTATTATTTTCCATACTTGCCAAAACATCTTCCACTAGCAAGAAAGATAAATTACCTTTATTTCTGTTTCAGACTTTAGTTGTCTATTCATCCTCATTTCAGTCATAGAGAGGGCAAAAATTATGATGCCTGTCTTGAAGTCCCAGTTACCCTCATTTATGCCAGTGGAAAGTTTGACTTCATGGAGGCTTCCTGCTTTTTGAACCCACTGAAACATAATCCAAACATTTAAATTTGCTGAAGTAAAGGCCGTGTGCTGTTGAGGTTGATGACATTCTGTGCCTTGCTCTGTATGCAGCCCAAAGGCTTGACCTTTCTTAACAAGGTACTATGTTGTACAGACGTGTCTGTGTCTTTCCAACTGGGAGCTTTAAATAGGAGCCAACTAATTTTCATTTTCTCTTCTTAATTATTCCACTGCAAGTTGGGTTTGTGTGACATAACGTCAATTAGTTGGAAACAAGTGAACTGCAAACTTTTGACACTGCAAGAATTTTTCGTTGGTCCTCTGAGAGCTGCTAAGCATTGTAAAAGAAAAAGGAGTCTTCCCTTTAGCTTAAGCTGCACTATTTTTACCTTGCTCAATCTTAAGCCAGGAAAAAATCTGTGGTTATATTTTAATGGAGTGGGAATACAGTGGGATATGGAATGTTTAATTGCTGTGAAATTTATTTTTTCCTAAAAATGTCCCTCAGGGCACACAGCTTGTTATGGCAGAGCTTAGTAAACTTAATGACACGTTCTGCACGTAGTGTAGAACTCTGCAACACCTTTCACAGAAAAGCAGAATAGCTGAGGTTGTAAAGGACCTTCTGAGAAGCTGTGGTCTCACTCCACTGCTCAGGCATTGTCTGTCTAGACCAGTTTGTCCATATTACATTCAAGCAGGATTTGAATATCCCTCTGTTTCTCAGTGAACTAATGTCTATAAATGTGATCAATTTATCGGTTGCAGAAGAAACGAGGAATGCTTCTTGGTGGTGTCGGAAAAGATCTTGATGGAATTGCATTTTTTTTATTTCAAGAAGAAAAGCTGAGGAAGTTTCATGTTACGTCATTGGAGGTGAGGATGTTCAAAATTAAGTACAAAAAGTAATGAACATAACTTTTGGTAGGAAAGAAAAATTAAAAGAGTTTCCCCTCGTTTCATTTAAAAGACAAAAGACCAGAATATTTGACTGCCTGGAACTGAGTGCATTTAATGGGATTTATAAGTCTCCTTTATTGCAGCTTTTTATGTTGTCTAAAATGTCATCTTGATCATAAATTTTTTTCCTAGTTACTTTAGATAAAAATTCATATTTCTTTGAAAGTGGTCTGCTTTCAACCAAGTCACGTTAGCTAACTGTGGAAAAATATATAATTTATATTTATATATCTCAGTTCAATTACTAATATTTTCTTTGGCTTGTCAAAATTCTGTAAATGTTACTAAGAAGTGACTGATGTCGTTTCTTAAATTGTTTTTGGTATGGAAAAACACGATCGTGTGCAGTATGGGTCGCACAAAACTTTTATCGTTTCATTACTGTGTAGGAGACTGCAGGAGTCTTTGTTTTGTCCCAGAAACAAGGAGAGGGGGAAACAGAAGCTGTGTGCTGCTGTTCCTATTTTTTATGCCAGTTCCTCATTCCTTCAGGGAAAGTTTTGGAGGCACGAGGTTTATAAGCCATAGTAACGCTAACATTAATGTTGCTTTTGAACATGGTTTGGGAGCTTGAGAGGTTTTTGTCCTTGAGGTGGTACAACAGAGCAAATGAACTGTTATGCGTAACGGTGAAGTAATATACACTTAAAGGACCATCTTATTTTGTGCTCTCCTGAGTAATCAGAAATTTGTGCATTCTCAGGTATGGGAAACAGAAATTGCTAAATGACTCACTTCTTTACCCTACACCAACATAGAATTGAGCCTGTAGGCTGTGCTTCAGACTAAGTTGGATAAATAATCATTGCTTCAGACTCCTCAAAATAAGGGCAAATTGCTTATACTCACCAAAGTTTGAGTAAACGGGCATTTGTTGATGCTGCAATAAAAAACAAATGGAAATCTGAAGCAGCATTTGAAATCTTTAATTTTCATAGTATGTTCACTTTTAGTCTAAACACCTTTCAGCAAGGTAACGTGGATAAATAGATCCTTCTGTCTACTTTTGGAAAATCTTTTCCATCTTCACACTTACACGGTTCACACATGCACAGCAGTGCCATATGATCACCATCTAGTACATGAATGATAAACATACTTGATAGTGACAGCTTGAACTAGTTCCTTTTTATTTATTTATTTATGGAAAGCTGTGGACGTAAGGAAAAATGTACCAATAATACTAGCTCCACATTCTTGGAATGCATCTTGCAAAATACTTCATACTTTTTATGGGTATGATTGAAATTGTGAAATGAAGACCAGATTAAAAAGTATTAAATGGTCACATGAATTATAATATCAGAAATCATGACCTTAATTTAAAGGTTAAAATCTGCTATTACTGCAAGGGATTGTTTGGCACTGAGCAGTATTAATCGGGTCAAAAGTTATCTATCTCCTTCTGTTTTAGGTAGTGAATAAAAAAGAGAAGCAGAAGGACTGCTTTTGATACAGATCATTATTATTTTCAACTTGACTAAATGGCATGATCCTGTGGTGCAGATGTTAGTTGAATTTTATTTTGCATTTCCCCTCTATAAGTGAAAGTGGGTGTGTTTGTGGTTGAACATGCAGTGGATCAGTTGTCCTGATAAAACTACCATAGTTTGCTGCTGAATTAAAACCAGACAAAGAAGAATACTCGCTGTCTCTCAATATAGCACTGTTGAAAACATATTTCTTACAGTAGCTAGAAATTCTAAGAGGGGAAATTCTTGATAATTTCTTGAGGGGAAAAAAACAAACATGCAAACCCCTCTCCCCCCCAACCCAACACATGCACACACACAAAAAAAGACAGATTTGCTGGAAATTCAAGTGAAGGAGCAGTGCAGTATTCTCTTCATTGCAGAGTTAATTAGGTTAAGATCCTTGGCTAAGTCACAGATGTCAGGGCTTCTACTTTCTTAGCAATGTCGTGGTAAGATAAGCACAGCAATTATTGTGTGCTGATATATTTGGTATTTCCAGATAATAGTAATACAATGATGTGAATCAAATATAACAGCATTAGCCAGTAATTGTTTTTATGTTTCAGAGGTTTCATTTGAAGGCATAATTTGTAGTTATTTGACTTTCTATTTCCATTGTATATCACTAGTGAATTAGGAAAGAAAAGCATTCCTTTTGTATTTTAAATATATTTTATGACACATTTGATAGAAAATAGTAGAAAAGCGTGGTTAATAAAATACAAAATGAATGAAAATATAAAAATTGAATATTGATTGTATGGCTGCAAGCACTACCTGCTAAAAATTATTGTGGTATTTGCCTTAATAATTTTATATAAAAAAAACGTGTTTTTAAAAGCTTGCTTTAAATGTAGTGTAGTCTCTTATTATAAAGAGAAATTGCTTTCATAACTCAGTGAAAGAATTCCACTAATTTTTGTGAAGCAATATGTTTTTTTTTTTCCTTCTGTTTGGTTATTACGATTAGAAGAAAATATTAAGTTATCTTAATCATATCACAAGATTTCTAAAGTCTGTATGGGAATAGTTGCATACTTTTCATGATAAAAAGGAATAAGATTATGTATAAATCTGCTATATAGAAGTAGTTAGTTTCCTTTTTGCTTATATGTTAAAGGTGTGCCTAATGCATTAGACCGAATACTAATATGGAAGAACTATTTCATTTTAAGAATTACTAATTTTCACAGAGTGATGAATGAATCCTGATGTTAGGACACGTAACTTATATGCATTATATATTTAGTTGACTCTAAGAATTTTGATCTTCTCTATATGTATATTTCTAGTTAATCTATGAAATGTGTATTGTAGAAAAAAATTGATTTTCTTTTTTAGATTGCACAGTAGTGTGAAAAACCTGTATGAGTTCTGTAGGGATTTCTAGGACTCAGAGATACAGTGTTTAAGTAGCATCAATAATTCCAGTGTTCTCTGAAGAAGAGTAAGTTCATCAAACCAGCAGAAGACGGAAAAAGATGTAGCTAGAGGACTGAATTTTTTTTTAGTTCGAAGTTGGATAAAAGGCTGTCTAACAAAGCTGGTAGTAAGGTATAAAATCAAGTGAGACAGAGCACACGTTTAATGTTATCAAATAAAACATGTATTAAGACTGTTAGTATTAGAGATGTTTGTAAGAAAAAGACATTAAGAAACACAAATTGTATCTTACTTATGTGATGTGTATTGAGGTAGAGTGCATTAGATCTTGTCTTACTGTTCAGAACAGATAAAGAAACAAATCTAGTTTTTTTTGTAGTGATGGGTTTTTTTTGTTTTTTTTTTGTTCAAGGTGACACTTAAGTGAGTTGTATCCAGATTACTTACTGAATGAAAATTGAGTTATTGTCAGTCCATCTGCTTGCCTTCCGTTTTCCTAACTGGATTAAGACCTAGGGTGAAAAAATGATATGACACACACAAATTGTGTGAGTTCCTGAGGAGTTTTCAGCCTGTGTGAGCTCCAAACCAAAAGGTCGGTGTAGAGCCACTCACAGGACGAGCACGTAGCCAATCTCATAAGACTGGCAACCTAAAATAACTGGCCTTGAGAAGCAATCCATGCAGATTCAGATCTGAGGAAATCTAAAACTGGATTCATTAGTGAAGGTTTTCTATATAAAAAAATCAAATCTTTCAGTATTCTGTTGTCAGGACTTTAAAAAAGAAATTCAGCTTCTCATTCGTGTACCTTTACACCCTTATAACTGAGAAAAAAATCTGGCTGCAATTTCAGTTCAGATATCCCCTGGATAAGAACATTACCCAAATCCTCAAAGCTCATGCACACTCTGGTTTCCTCTGCATAGCAGCACTTATGGCCATCTGTTAGGCTGGCATTATTCCTAGGCAGAAATTGTAATGCCAGTTTCAAAATGCCATGGAGTACCAATTGGTAGAAAGAAGCAATTTCTCTTCTCACTGATACAGTAGCCATCATCAGATGACTTTTTGAATTTACCTTTCTCAAAAATTTGTTTAGTTCACAACTAAGTTAATTACAGAGAATTAATTGTACATGTCATTCTTTAACCATTGTTATCTCAGACTTCTGCTCATTCAATTTTTGTGAGATAACGTGTGAGATTTCTAAAAGTCAAATTCCAAAAAAGAGAATGAAATTACGAAGCTTGATAAAAAAAAATATTAATAAGGTGAACACTTAAGCACCAAAAAGCACATCAAAATGCTTTTGAATGGCTCAAAATTGAGGGGAAAAAAATATCACTGTTCTTAATAAACGAATAATTCTTTTTATACTGAGCTATTCTGCAGGAATAACGGACTTCATTTTTAGTATTAAGTAATTAGTTTCTTACAGTTTGACCATGTACAATATGTATTCTAAGGGAAAATGTGCAATGAGTATTGCATCTTCCAGAAGAGCCTACTAATCTGTTGTTACCTGCAAAAAGTTATGCAAACAAATTTTCTCCAAAGGTGGCCTTGAAAGTTTTATTTTTAAAGTTTTATACCTGCTGCCTATTCAGCATATTAGCAATAAAGCTTTCATACATTTTAAACACTTCCAGAATTTGTAGCTGTTATTCCTTCATGTAGGAATCCTTCAAATGGTCATATGTAACACGGTGCTAATAATATCAGCCAGGCATCCACTGCCTGCCATCTGGCTTAGTACTTGGGAGTACTACTGTCATCATATGGCCTCAGACCACGGACAGAATGACAGTCACATTTAACTCTTCTGTGGCTGCACATCAAAAAAACTTTCAGTCTGATATTGAACAGTGTTGGGAACACAAACAACAGAATCAAGGTAGCATTTTTTATTTGTTGAAACAGTCATTCAGTTTATAAAAATGCATCTACTATGTACAGAAAAATGCTGCATGTCTCTGACATTCAGCTAGAGTAAATTAATTCATATTCCATAGAATTTAATAGCACTAAATGTTTATTTTGTGACTAATTCATAGCTTTGTCTTTGATTAACTATATGCTCTCATTAGTGTCTCATTAGTGTTACTTGTGCGAGATCCAGTTATGCTCCCAATTAACTACTCTAATTGAAGTATTTCCACTTTCAGTCCCTGCCTTTTGGGAAAACCTTTGTTTTAAACTGGCTTCCTAGTTTCACTTTTATGGAGAACTGTTCTGCGTTCTTAAAGGCTTCATTTTCAGACCATTATGTTTATTCATTAATGTTTTTAATGTCTCTTGCTGAATTTCTGTTACACTTTTACTGTCTAACATGGTCAAACTCGCAGCTTGAAATTTATTTCACTGTAATGAAAATTTGTGACTCTGACCTAAATTGAAATGATACAAAACATTCTGACACAACGTTCTGATACACATCAGAATTAATTGATGGATAGGCCTTGGTTGGCTGGAATTTCTCTAACTGCTTTAGTTATGTAATTATGATAGATCTTGTGAAATGGCAATAGGATAATTAGGCCTGTGCCACAAATAATTTTTTTCTAAATAAAAATCAGGAAAAAAAATCCCAACCACGGGATATTCTGTAGCATCTCATTCCTAAAAGAAAGCAGAGACCTGCTCACTGTAACTAGTTGTACCTCTGGTAAACTTCTAATTCTCCATTAACCACTCTGAATGTTTTTAAACAAGCAATTTGTTTTTTTTCAAGCATTGAGTTCTTTATTAGCACAACAAATATTTGTTTGAAACATACTTTCTCTGCTTCTCTTTACATATATTAATAATTCATTTTAAAGCACAAGTGATAGAACAGTTCTTCCAGCAGAAAGAAATAGTAATTTTCTATCGGGCTTCTGACAAGAACAGGCAGTGTTTTCCATGAAGTCCTATCTGAGGAAGGAGAATCAAATGTTAAGGATGAAGGATGGATGGGAAAAATCACCACTGAGGATAACGTAGAAGTTTTCAATGGAAGAAATGTGTGCAACCTGGGAATCAGAAGCAGAACTAGCTGGTGAGACAAGTACTGAAGCTAGACTCAAATATTATCTGGTATTCAGACAGAAAAATACAGATACATCTTGGAAGTTCTGTCTGTGATGAGAGAGCACACATTCATACACCAGGGGAAAAAATGGAATAAGGATCAATTCAGTTTTAACAACAATGGGCTGTTAATTCTTGTGGACCGTGCTAATGCAACAACGTAATTCAAGTAATTATTGGTTTATCATAGGAGTTTTTTTTAAATCACAGTGAGCAAGAATTCCAGGATGCTTAGTTTCTTATACCAAGATATCTGCATAGATACTGTCTTCAACACAAAGATATGTGCTTTCCAACAGCAATATAGCCATTTTGTCAACACATACACTTATCAAACCCAAAATTGTCAGAAAAATACATAGAAGTATCTTCTGAAGTGAGAAATTGACAAAATTGGTTCTAGTGATTGTCTAAGTAAACTCAATCTCAAGTAAACAAGTAAACTTCGATTACTTTTCCAGTAATTGAAAAGCAAGTACAGACAGAAAGGGATAGCTGTACTGAATATGTAATGTATGTACACGATATCTGGTGCAAAGAAATTGTACTCCTCAACAGCAGCTTGAAGCTGACCATGCTGAACTGCTTGGTGGTCTAATGATGTTCCTAATGTAAACATTGGTCAGTATGGGTGAAACATTTCCTGCAGACAAGAAACCATTGCAACCAATGGTCTAGAATCATGTTCCTCTCAGTTAGTGAGCAAGAACTTTCCAGTCATTCTTTCCATTTACTGGAAGGCAGGAAATTTTACAGTGAATCTCAGTTGTATTTTTTTTTTCAATTATGAAAGGCTGAAGGGATTTCAGGTACTGAGTGAATATTTTTATATGCACGGGAAGTAAGGGTACAGAAAAGGACAGGATTAATTACTACATGGAATGATTACACCTTCTGCATCTATTATAAAGGAGAAAAAAAACCTTAGAACATACAATCAAGAAAAGCCACCCTTGCATTCTCTAATATATTCTTAACAGGTCACTTTTTTCCTACTGTCTAGTATATGTTATGATGAGAATATAAATGCATATATGCATAATAGAAGTAGAGCACTTCAGCTTTTTATATGACCAAGTCTAGGAACAGATGATGCATAATTCTAGTCTTCATCTCTCTCAGAGGACAGAGAAGAATGCAGTGAGTTGAGCTCGTGTCTGTATCCTCAGATATCTTGCCATCTAGTGTATCAAAGACTTCTGACAGATAAAATAAAAACAAAATGGGTCCTGCCTTCTCGAGAACTGCACAATTGCTGAAGCAAAAAAAAAGTGTTTCTGATTTGCTAGACACAGTTACAAAAATAAAGCAAATCAGTAACTATAGCCACTATACAATCCTTAATAATAAAATTATCTATAATAGAAGATAAAACAGTAATTACTGGAACTATTCATATCAAGAAAATAAACATGGCAGAAGGATGCTAAAAATCACTCATTATGAATGAATGCTATTTTTCTTTATCAGTCATTGTCAATATAACAAACCCAGAACACGCCTGCAAGATTCAGAGTGTATATAATTCTGCTTCTAGGTAGCTGATTTCTAAATTAATCCCTTTTTAAATATTTCCCTTCCTTTCTGTTTGTCTGGCAAGGCTTGGCATGTGCTAGTATTCCCATCTCCACTTGTTATTTCTATGGATTTCTTTAGTGTGTCAAAGAATAAATGAGCTCTCGTTTGTCAAAACACACAGCAAGAAAGGATCTCATTTACTCCTTTGTTCATCTATATATTCATGTACATCTGTTTTAACTCTAGCATAAAATATATTTAGACCAATTCCTCTTTCTTCAGCATGAAGAATAATGCTTGCGTGGGATAATATTGGAGAATATATATCATTAAATCCTATCAATATTTTCTTGTAGTTTAAGGGATGCTATAAATTTAGAAGTTTCTAGTATATTTTAAGAAACCAAATGTAATAGATAGTTGCACGATACTTGTGGTGGACTTTATTTGTACTGTTTAAGCTGACAAGATATTTACCTTACTTTTATGGTGGTTTATTTTGTCTTCCCCTGGGTTTGGGCTCCAGTCAATCAGTAAGATTGAGGATGCTTGTATGATGTTAAGTATGAAACATTTCCTCTAAGCATCTGTTTTCCAAGAAGCAAGCTCACAATTTTCCGGGTTAATTCTCTGTTCAGATAGCAAAGATAAAGATGTTAGCTTTTCTTTTATGCTTGTCATGCAAATTTATAGAAATTAGTGTCAAAGTTATAAATCTCAAATGAGCCACAGATTCTGTAGGTTTGTAGTAAAAGTTTTTGTGGGTTTCACCAGGTGGGAGGCAAGCAAAGCATTTGTAGTTTCTTTAAATCTGTTTTAGGTTTTGCAATTACTTCGCACCTTCAAATTCAGCTTTCAAATGGGTGCCGTATTTCTATGTGTCTGCTTCATAACAGTACATTTTTGCGACAAGGCAAGCAAGCTGAATTCAGCATTCACACAGCCTGTCTTCTTATCAGCAAAGCAGCATTCATTATGAGACATCCCTGTTTATCTAGCTTCTTTCTGTACATACTTTCCAAATGCAGTGTCAGCCTCCTCTTTGTTGTTATGATTACAATTGCCCATGGAGAAAACCTCTTTGCAAGTTAACATCTTTTTTTACACACATGCACACGTCATGTTTATCTGTATGGAAAGTATTATATACTCTCTATATTAAAATATTTCTGAACTTTTTCTCTTAAAGTAAAAAAATGCTAGGAAAAAAATTACAGTGGCTTTGTACTGTAGAGAATATTTTATATATATATTTCTAAAAAATTTTTTTACTTCCAATTAAGGAAAGGCAGGATTTTTCCCTCTGAGCTTTTTCCATCTGCTACCCACCCTCTCCAGCCATACTGTGGCCAGAGAGCTCTGTAGAAGATAGGTCCAGAAGAGCCAGGCCTGTTTCTACAGCTATGTTTGAACTCGCTTCATATCTCTGGTTCATAGACCATTTTGTGGTATTGTACAGTTTATTTAGCTTTCTCAAGTGGCATTAGAAATCTATACTTAGTGTAACTCTGTGTCATCCTGGCCTCAAAGAAGACTCTGATGTAGTTTATGTTGACTGTCTTGATTAGTATTACACGAGAATTTTAAATTGAATGTAGACATGAAAGCTGTCTGTGGCGAATGCCTCAGTTTAAATGAAATTTGTATCTTGAAAGTATTCTGTAATATGATATGGAAGTTTTTCCATGCCACTTAATCCAAAACCTTCTGAAAAATATTTATAATGCAGCCATAGAGCAAAGCTGCTGCTCCAAGCCAGGCCTGCTGAGGTGTAGGTGGAAAGCTTTGACAGAGGGCTGCTGTCTGTCATAGGGCTTCTCTTGATTTCTTCCTTCACCTTCTCACCAATAAACTTCTATATATCCTGGGTTTTCCACACGGCACGGTTTGTTAACGCTTCAGAATGCCTGTCCCCATCCAGCTTGATTCCTTATTCTTTCTCTTGTTCATAGCTATGCTGTTTCAGATTTGCAGAAGTTATGGAGAAATGAGAGGAGGGGGAGCAGAGGGATCATATATTTGACTTTCTGCATCATTGACCTTTGCTCTTCTCTGTGACTTGTGAGTCCTTCAGGATACTGGTGCATTGCTGCAGGTCTAAATCAGTTCTACTCCACGAGTAAACAGAAACACAATTTTTCCCCTTATATGTGGTGACAGAAGACCTGTAATGAATTCATTCTTATAAGAATATATCATTGCTGGTATTACTTAGGTAGATGCATACCCAGGGATTTTGCAGTATAAACAGGCTCTGTAAAAGTGTAATATCTCTTGGAAAAACAGAAAAACATTGATTATTTTTTTATTATTATTTTTTGCTTAAGGTTTAGTGTACCAGTGATGTAAAAAACAACCAAGCCTGCAGTAGGGTAAAAAAACTACATGCAGGAAGATTGAGAGGGTGTTTGAGGAAGAAGAGCGTTATTGTTTTCATGATTTCTGAGGATCACATGAACCACAGTTTTTTCTAATGCTATAAATCCTATTTTTGCTTTGAGAAGCTATATAAAAAGGTAATGCTACACTTTTAAGCACTGAGCCATTATAAAAGGAGCAATGACAGCTCATGCAATTCCTATTTCTTCTCCAGTACAGGTGCTAAAAATGGCTCGAGGTACACTTCCCAGCATTCTCAATGAGGTTTCTGAACACTCACAGAGGTAAGTAAATGATGTTACAGTTACTTTAAAAAAAAAGTGTCTGATTTCTCTCCTTATGTAATGGAAGTTTTAGAAATGCATTCATATTTGGAACTATGGAAATTACATTCTCAGCAGTTCTGCTGTTTTAAGTAACGAGGAACTGTAATTAGACACTTCAAGTTTTCAAAGCCAATTCAAAAGTCTTTCTAAAAGCTCTTACACTAAAGTGTAGGATTAACTATTGTGGGGTAAATAACTCCCAAGGATGGTACTTCAAAAGAAATAGCATAGATTATGGTATACTTATAGGTTCATAAAGTTGGAAAGGACCTACAAGATCATCTAGTCCAACCATCCTATCACTATCCCTACCTAACTACTACTAAATCAAACCCCTAACCCTACTTGAGTAGGTCTATATAGATAGTACACAAATAATACACAAAAGAAGATGGCTCACCTTTAAGATGACAAGGCTCACAGGGGACTCTGTGTAGGAGGAATCTCCAAGAAGATGATCCTTCCCTGGTGGTGGTCAGCCCTTAAATGGGGTTTGGGAGAGGTGGAGCCAGGCTCCACCCCTTCCAATCACACAGGTATATCACCTTCACCTGTGCCCGCATGGCTGACTTGGTGCTCACCTCAGGTGACCAAGCAGTGGTTCAGGCCGTGATTCAGTAGTTCCCATACAACTATGGAATAAATATATCAGAGATTATTAAATGCTGTATATTTCAGTATGATGAGAGAAAAAAGTCTGCGCTGTTACTGTAGATGAACTGCAAGGTCAGGGCTTGATTCAGTGATTGAGCACCTGGTGAAGGGCTGTGTCTGGCCTAGGGAGTGCAGTTAAATTGTTTGAACCTGTGATCCCCATGTGACCAGAAGGGATGGACCCAGGGTGAAGCCACCCTGGGCTCATATAAGGGCCAGCCACTGTAGCAGGGACATCTTGGTCTGGACAGCTTCTCACAGAGGAATGTTGTATAGCCAGAGAGCTTAATTGCTGTTTGGGTGAGTGCAGCTTTTCTTTTTGTATATGACTCTCAGCTTATCCTTGAGTAGTTGGCCTGGTATTGCCAAGAACGTGTCAGAAGCAATTTTGTGTTTTTCTGAGCTGAACTATTATGTAACCAAATCCTGTTTTCATTTCTGAAGAATGCTGAGAAATAGGCAAGATCTTAACTTTTTTTTTCAGTGATAGAAAACAAAAAAATATATATATTTTGATGTTATTTATCAAATGAAGTTTAAAGACAGAGAGGAGCTAGATGGATGCTTATTCTTGTCAGTGTACTGAAGCTAAGGGATCCAGTTGAACTATTGTAAAAATATCTTGGAGTGTCTGAGTCATCATCATTGCTCTGGAGAAGGTGAAGACGAATGGACCTGTGAGGCATGTAGATGATACTAATTAAAGTGATGTGTGATGTGTGTTACAGTAGGATAGTATAGTCTAATTGGAAAGCACCTTCAAAATTCACCAACCTAACTCCAGGACCTCTTAAACAGTGATAGGTATGAGGCATCAACTGCTGCTCTAGGAAGCCTCTTTAATTGTTTGACCATCCTTGTGGTACAGAGGATGTCTGCCCCCTGGTGCAGTTTTTTTCCTGTCCTGCCAATTGCTAGAAGGGAGTTAACAAGAAGTAATAACAGAAATCTGTGATGGGGAAAAGTAAAGAATGTAGTATATTTTCTCTGAAATAGATACTGTCATGTATAAGGATGAGGGAAAGTTGAAGAGAAAAAAATGTTGTTGATGTTTTTTTTAAATTGCTGACTGAAGTTTCCTTTAAAATGTTTTACCTTATATTATATGGTAGTGCAATGCCAAAGGGGTTTGACAAATGTCAAATTTATGCACTCTTTAAAGAAAATATGTGAGGTAGTTTGGCTGTAGGTACTAGTATGTTTACATTTGTGTAGTACAGCAAAAACATCTACAAATTATCCTCTTGTGGGTTATATTATTTGTGAATTATAATGCTAATAATTGGCATTTACACTCCATGTTGTCTCCTAAGTGTTTGTTATGCTGTTAGCAACTCCTTAAGACAGTTCTGGAAGCTCTCACTGTCAAATAATTCTGAAACATCAACGTTTACAGAGGGTTAAAAAAGTTCAAACCTTTTAAGATATTGATTAATCTCGAAGTGCAGAAGGATTTACAATGCTGGGTTTTCATCTCGTACTCACGATAGGTACACGGTACAAGCAAAGATGTGGCTAACTTAGATGCAAGACTAGTACCTAAGTATCTTCATTATACAAAATTTCGAGGGGATATATGGCTGGCTGTTTTCTGCTGCCCTCTTGCTGTCTGCATAAAGGCTGCTCCTGCTGTGCTCATGTGGGTACTTGTGTGTGTTCTGAAATTACATTCTGCTTTCACTATAGATGAGCCTATTACCCATTCAAGGCTATGGCAACCAAAACCAAATGATATTAATGGCTTTTTTTAGAAAGCAGTTTAAATTTTTGTCGTTGAATAACAGTCTCGAAATAGCTTACCCAGTCCTGGTAATCAGAGGACTGCAAGGTCGCAGTTCAGGTAATCAATTCAAATTCCA
This sequence comes from Cyrtonyx montezumae, assembly GCF_038088225.1. Lineage (NCBI taxonomy): Eukaryota > Metazoa > Chordata > Aves > Galliformes > Odontophoridae > Cyrtonyx > Cyrtonyx montezumae. The sequence goes on from NW_027071936.1 coordinate 2,540,397, forward strand.
TCTTTTATCCTAAGAGGTCCAGGAGAACTTTTATAGCCAAAACATTAAAGTTATGATGTCTGCGACTGAATGAAGTGGACAACAACAATGAACTCTGACTTTTTTTTTTGTAAAACACCTTGAAGAGCTTTATTTACTTTAAAATAACAAAATAAATCTGACATAGCAGAATCTTAACACCAGGTCATATGTAAGAGAATGTGTTATCTCCCTGTACTTTAATCTTGACCCCAAATCTTTGTAGAATCACATGATGAAATCTAAAACACATATTGCAAATCCTAATTCAATTGCAAATTTTTGGGTCTAGAATGAAGGAAGAATTATAGATGTCATTCATAGGGAGGTTAATAGATATTTAAACAATAACAAACAGGAAAAAAAAAAAGAAAAACAATAACAAGAAGTCTTTGTTCTTTTCAAAGTTGGTAAGATGAAATAATAGCTTGCCCAAATCTAAGCCATTAAAAGACACTCATATGAATTGAGTTTGGCTGGAAAGGCATAATGTGTGTTTCAACACATCAGCCTTCACTAGCCTCTAATTTAGCTGTAGTTTGATGCTACTCTTCTTAAGCTGTTCTCTTGTTGCTTTCCTCCCTGAAAATCACAGCTGGAGTTTCTTTAAGCAGGCTCTTTGTTTTTTATTTTCTTGGTTGGGGACTGTCATTCTTGCAGCCTCATGTTTACGTGAAGGAGCTAAAAAAAAAATTAAATTAGTATTACATGGAGAACAACAGTTAATCCCAATAGCTTGCAAGCTAATAAAAGTGAGCTGTATAATATAAAATTGCTAAATTGGAATTGGTGAGTGTATATGAATGTTAGTATACTAATAAACTATGCTAATGTTATTCATAGTTATGAATGTAGTAAGGTCTTACATAAAGTTAACCTGCAAGAGATGCAAGAGAAAGTTTTAATGACTCTTGAGAAATCAAGTATTTCTTAGGAAAGCAAGTTTAGTCAAAACAGAATTACTGAATTTCTTTTTGATTGAATTGTTTGTGGCTTGCCTAAAACTGTTCAGTTCACAAATCTGATGTAGAATGTCAAAGTTAACCTCATATTTAATCAGGTCATCAAAGTATGTGTTTATTTACTGATGTGCAGTACTTCTTTTATCAAGTACTTTAATGGAAAAAAAAATGTAATCGTGATCCTAATTTTGATACTTTGGAATTATTCTGATTTTTATTTAGATGAGTTTCTGAAGTGAATCACAGATATACTGTGTGTGCTTAACTTTTCTCTTTAGGCTCAATTAAGAGCAGTAGCTCTTGAACTCACATGTCAAGTATCAATTGCACTTCTCATCAAGTGTCACTCATCTATCAAGCATCAATAAAGCACACAAAACATATAATTAGTTTTATACATAAAAGTAATTTTATTTGGTTGGTTTCTAAACAGTTGCTCAGAACTACTTTTTTCATTTTGTCTGATTTCTAGTTAGCGATATTTTATGTCTCTTCTGGCAATTTCACCTTTCACAGAAGGGATACTGGGGAAAAGAGAGGAGGCATGGTTTTGTTTCACAGCAAGGATCTCATCAGGCTGAACTGACATGCGTTCCAAATTTGAAAGTGCTTTATGTTATTAGAGATTATCAACCTAACAAAGAAGATATCGGAAATGAACGAAGGAAGTTATTTGATTTTGGCCTGGAGGAATAGAAATGATTTCTAAGAAGTAGATTATTGATTTGATCACTTGTGTAGCTACAACTGTGCAGAAATTATTATGTAGTAAAATATATATCCACAGAAAAATTGCACTGGAATCTCTGAGCTGGCAAAGACAATTCTTTAGAAATAATGGACACTTTTCTCCACAACTCAAACACTCCTGATTAGTTTTGCTGCTTTCTATAGATTGCTACTGTCTCAAAAGTATGAATTACTGGGATAGCACAGCAGATAGAATTTAGATTTTTATAACATCTAATCAAAATTTTCTGTCTTCTGCAGCCTGACTTGGTTGTGAATAATTACTGTGGTTTATCTCAGCAAGAAGCTTAGTGCCACGCAGCCTTTCACTCACTCCTCCCCTCATCCCCTGCTGGAGGACAGGAAAGAGGTTTGGGGGGAAAAAAAAAAAAGCAGTAGAACTAAAACAGAAAAGAAAAATAATAATACTGATTGTAGTAATGTGTATTTAAAAAACAAGTAATGCACAATTCAATTACTCCTCAACTGCTGGCTGATATTGGTCCCTGAGCAGCAGTAGTCCTCCTGGTAAATTCTCCACATTTCAAATTAATTAAATAAATTTGTGATGTCAGCCAACATGGAATATTCCTTTGGACAGTGTAGGTCAGCTGTCCTGCTTCTGTCCTATCCCAACTCTTTGAACCCCTCTTTCCCCCAGACCCCTTGCTGGCAGGATAGTTCAAGAAGCTGAGAACTTGAAATATCCTTGGGTCTGTACAATGTGGCTCAGCCACAACTTAAACATCAGTGTATCATCAACATTTTTTTAATCTCCTAATGATGAAACATACCAGACTGTAGGAAAAAATAAAATCAACTTTGTCCCAGCTGAAACATGAACAGTAGTAAACAGTGGATTCTCTAACTTCCAAATCATGTTCCCTTTCCTGTACTATTTATAACTTCTACAGACCCAAAATTAAGATTAGTGAGATTTTTTTTAGATTATATTTTACCAATTGTTATGAGGATATTTCTAGAGGGGAAGTGAGAGATGACTTCCTTTTTTCTCTCCAAAAAATTGGTGAACTTGGTAGTCATCTTTAATTGATAAATTCTATTGTATTCAGAGGCTGGAAAATTCGAAGGCTTGAAAGACTCAGAGCTCAGCCCAAAATAAAATGGAGCTCATTTCTAGACAGACATAAAAATGAACAGATCCATTAAAGGATTAATGTGTTAATTAAAAGTACATTTTTCTCTTTTAGTTTATTCCAAAGATTCCGAAATGTCTTATATCAAGAAAAACAAAGAACTGTGTAGTCTTTGTAACTGCATTGTTCTAAGGAAGGGAATTTATCAGCTTGTTAGAAAATCAATTATGAGAATAAATAATAATTTGAAGTTAGAAAAAGAAGAGGTTAAGCATCTGATACTCAGTAAAGTGGTCTATTCCACAACTACAAGCATTTAGTAAATGTATGTGTATTGTCCCATTTTGTTTGGGTTTGGGGTTTGTTTTACCTGGAAAATTTAATATTAATTAATATATATAACTTTTGCTAATGCTATCCTTATCTGCACTGATTGTGAAAGAAGTTGATCTGTTCAAGGAGAGCAAAGCTGTTTAATTTCAGGATCAACAGTTTACTACACGCATTTTATGTTTGAGTTAAACTCTAGCAGAGGCATAATGAATTCAATTGTATATTGCAATGAAGGTTTTAGCTAATCAGACAGAGTAAACTGACAAAATTTTCCTTTAATAGTCTGCTTCATACCCTGTGTAATTTCATGTGTTGCATAAAAGAGGTTTGTGAAGGAGGGAAATCAGGACAGTTAACCAATAGCTAATGCTGATAAGGGTATGGTAGGCAGCATCTGAGTCTGCTGGGACGGCTTTGCACTGCTTTCCTTGATTACTTCACTGTTGCTCCCTAATTTTTAATGAGGTTTACTCATCCACTAGAGAAACAAACTTGTTTTTCAGGACACAATGACCTTTGAAAGTCATACATTCATAATATTTACTGTAGACGTTAAGTAAATGGATCTTTTTAGGTTTTTTTAAGAGGAGGTTTGAGAGAAGAACGTGTAGTGTAATGTGTAATTCTGTACTGTAATTAACGTTAATTTCCTTTGTAATGGCAAGTTCATAGTACTGACAATCCTAGACTTAAATATTTGTCTTTAAGAAATTCATTTAGGTGTGAGTTCAAGAATAGTTTCCTAAAGTAAATGGCATTGATATCCAGTGAGTCTAAAGTGTACTTACAAGTATAAAAAAGAAAGGACATTTGTAAGTTATGGAAGTAAAATCTGTTTCTATCTCTGATTGCCAGTTCTAGCCTGGATTCACAGTTGTTTTTGTTTTGTTTTTCAAACATTCAGAGCAAGCTGAAAAACCTGGATTTGTTATTCTAAAGCTATTGCATAGAACACTTATTGGATCAAAAGTTACAGATAAAAAAAATTTGAAAGTTCAGACTCCTCAGTTATAAAACTCTTAATCTTGAATTTGCAATCTCTTTATATGGCTCAAAACTAAATAAACAACAGTCTACAGCCAGAAACTTCTCCCTGTGCACCTATTTAACAGATAGCTATCAGGCCCCTTTCTGTTGATAAGATAAATAGAGGGAAGAATGGTCTGAATGCAAATCAATAACTGTGTGTGTGCCTCTGGCATGAACTTTGAGAGTCACTTTCTGTTTACTAAAGGATCTTGCATTACCAAATATCTTCCTGACTGGCAGCATTGTTAAGTCTGTGCAGATCACTGTAAGTCTGAGCAGCCGATGAGAAGAAATACAGCTGGGAGTTTGAGGGATGTTTGTCATTTCTCATTGAAATGAACTAGTGATTTTGTTGAACATTGTGCTCGGTGTGTTCCTTTCAGAATATTTCAGACTTCTACAAGGGAGGAAAGTAAATAGAACTAAATCTTGAAAACTGAGGACAAGGAAAAAGCCTAAAGCTGTTCCTTCAGTTTTTCCAGAGGACTGCCTTAGCCAGCTATGCTGGAGTCAGTTAATTCTTAGAAATGATAGAGGTAGGTATTTTATACAAAATGTAAGTGTATTTTGTCAAGTAAAAATAACTTGCTAGAATATGCCCACAGTCTGTTCAGGAGTTGGTGTGCATTAGAAAGGGGAGGGTGATCCTCATCGTATACTCTGCGCAGATGAGGTTACATCTGAAGTATTATGATGGGGAGCTTCTAGAGAGTCCAGCAGTGGGCTGCAAGGGTGATTGTGGCCCCTTACCATTACCCAAAAGTTGAGTGTTGTGGGACTGTTCAGCCTAGAGAACAGAATGCTGAGAGGAATGCTTGTAAATATCTAACGGGTGGATTATTCAATTTCTAAGGATTTGTCTATATTTCTGGTAATTTTTTATATTTTTTATATTTCCCATCCAACTCTATGAATGCTTCTCAGTTAAATGTTATCATGATTTTTTTAAAGAATATTGTCAGATGTATAAATTGTTTATATATCTACATTATAAAAAGGAGCCCTTTCCCATCTGAGCGTTTATTTTCTCCCAGAAATGGAGTCTGTGAGAGCAAGCCTTCAGGTGACATTTCTGATTATGCATAACTGTAGAGTCTTTCCCACCTACAGCTCCTATTCCTTGTCAGAATGGTCACAGTAGACGCATGCATTTTCACTGATACCTGCCAGAGGTCATTTCTTCCTCCTCTTGTTTTTTTTCTTCCCAATACAAAATAGTTTATTTCTTAATACAAAATGAATCTTTTTTTTCTTAGTTAAGTGCAATTCTAAAAGTTGCTGGGAAGTTAATGATGGTTCCTGATTGTCTTGTGTTATATCTACTCTAAACTATTGCCAAATATTGAAATATATATGCTTTCAGTATCAGTGCTAAAGCACACTACATTCTAATCCCTGTGAAAAGTAAGGGGAATAGACATTCTCCTTGCTCTTCTGCAGAGTTTGACAAAGGTTTGTGTGCTGGGGGAGTTTTTAATGTATATTTCTCTTGCAAATGCTTTTAAAAGTTGAATTGGAAATACTAGGATCAAAATATTAGTAAAACTGAAGTTGAGGCAATCCTGTGTAGAGCAGATGTCTCATGTCAGGCAAAGGGTGAAAAACCATCAGAGAAAAATGAAAACTGCAAGTCTACAGAGATTTGATCCATTTTGTACTATGGCACAAAGCTGCTGTTTTACTTCACACTGGGAAAAAATATTGATATATAGAATCATGTGTGTTTTAAATCACCTTCAACCTTGACTACAAGTGTATAATTATTCCTCTTTACAGTTCTCAACAACATATTCTTATTGCTAATGGAAATATTTTAGTTTCAAAGTGGAGATAACTGGAAAAACAAGTTCATTCTTCAGGGCATTTTTTTTTCCAGCAATCAAGTATGTATACAGGGTGTCTTATTGTTTCAGTGAAGAAAAATGTCAAATATTTAATATACAATATTTTGACCTAGAGCTAGCAAGTGCAGAGACTGACACTGCTTCAAGAATTAAAGATCCTAAATTCCTTATTGTGCCTTGCAAGAAATGGGAAAAATGTATTTGGAGATCCCATTCTCAGAAATGTTTGTGATAATTTCCACTCTAATGAGAATGTGCTGTATAATAGACCTTTTGAAATGATTGTCAACTCTGGATCATCAGCAATGCATTGAGATAAAGCATAAAGCTATATAATATAATATATGGTAATCAAAATCAATGCATTTTATTTTGAAAATAAGAATTGGTGGCATTTACGTTACCAGTGTGTGTTTATTAAATGGGAGAGTATGCATGGTACAGAAATATTTTAAATTTACTTCAATCAAAAACACTTAAGGTTAAAAAAAAAAAACAGATATTGATCTGTGTGAAAGTATGCTGATTTTGCAGCTTTGAGAGCTATGGAGAAAAACAAAGCACTAAAATTCCTTTGATTTCTTGTGGGTTTTTGAAATATTTGTAACCTATAATAGTACAGAAGTACAGAACGTTTTTTCTTGTGTATTATCATCCTTTGGATTTGGCGTGGGAAAGCTTCTCTAAGGAGATTTCAATTTGGAGATGAACATTAAGAGCTAAAACTGATTGTGTTCTTTCCCAGGCCTCTCTCTTATATAAGATCTTAGTTGCATGGAAGTCTTATGTCTTGCAGTATTAGCCCCACCATTTTAGCAATACTAATCTAATAATTGTATTTGCTTGCATTATTTTTATCACGAATTCTTAAGTTTTAACCAATCATAACACAAAAGCAATAACATTTCCTATGTATTTCTCAGACTACTGTCTTTAGGAACTGTAAATAGATAATGAACATAAAATCATAGAACCATAGACTATCCTGTGTTGGAAGGTACCCACAGGAATCCAGAGATCATTGAGTCCAACTCCTGGCTTCACAAAGGATGAAACACTACATATAGTTTCATAATAGCAACCTTTGGTTTACAAAAATTTCCTCATTTTTTTTGTGACTTCGGAATTGATTCTATGGGTAGTTTTATAAATATGCCTGAATGCCATAGTGAATTACTTTCTTGTATTCAATCCAATACCATCTGTTATTTTCTACTATTACTACATATTACATAGTGTAAAACATTTGAAAACTGCTGAATATCAGTGTAGTTGCACCAGAGATATGCTAATTGAATTAATTATGCTGTCCTGTCACTTTGTAGGACTATTGAGTGATGTCCAGTAGAGAGAAATATGTGGTACTAAAAATTCTGTTACCATGAGTATGTTAGTTATTCACAATGCTTCTGAAGAGCAGTGATGAAATTGTTTCCTGTATTGAACATAATCAATAACCTTACCTATGTATCCACGCTTTTATGCAGTATCCTCCATTGGTTTGCATTATATTTCATCATCTTTTTCATTTTTGTTTCCATAATTGAAAGGTAATAGAATGTATTCCATAAATGTGTGTATAGGAACTGCTGAATCAGGGCCTGAAACAACGATCACCTGAGGTGAGCACAGTCAGCTGCAGGAGCACAGGAGAAGGCAATGCACCTGTGTGACCAGGAGTGGACTCTGATTCTACCTCTCCCAGACCCCGTTTAAGGGCTGACCACCACTGGGGAAGGACTTATTGTTGGAGATCTCTCTTCTGTGCAGTTCCAGGCAAGCCTTGACCATCAGTGACAGGTGAGCCTTTCCTGATTTACTGGTTGTCTTTATACGATCTGGATAAGCCATATGAAAATATACTGTCCACCTTCATTATTTTGTGGGGGTATTATCCCTTCAGGCTATTCATCCTACAATGTGACTTACATTTTTGCAGTTTAGTGATTTATCAATGCAATGAAAGTTTATTCTGTGAGACAGATTTACACATGAAAATATTTACATGTGCAATATATTTATAGATAGAGATTATCCTTCAGAATTTTTTCATGTGCATTTATTATTTTGAATGGAGATTTTTGTGTGTGACTGTATTCAGTTTTTCTAAGACAATGGTACAGTTTACTTCTACATCTGGGAATTGTTCTATATATTCCAGGCTTGTTTTCCTATTTCAACAGCGAAAATTCTCATGGAAGGGAGAATTTTCAAGCAAAGCTTGAATGCATTTCTTTCTGCTTGCTTCCAGTTACTGAATATAGGCATTAGAATAGAAATTACATTTATACTTTTTGCATGGAAACATTTATCTAGGATAAACCAGGAAGGGAAGGTGTTTAGAGGAACTTGATTTTTTTTTTCCCAAAGCTCTTAAAATGCTTATTCTGAGTTGGTGTTTTTTTTTTGTTGTTTGTTTTTTGTGTTACAGTTTTTATTCTTGTGTTACCGTAGTCAGATTTCCTTCAGCTGCTACATAGTGTACCTTGAAAATGTGAAAGAGAAGTTACATTGAAAAGTGTAAAGATCAGGAAATGTCATTATTGAATTGTATAATATAAAGTGCACCTATTGGGCTTAATTGTCTGTTATATGAATGATTACTATTTTTAATTTGTTTTATACTTAATGATATTAATAAAAGCAGATAAACAAAGCTATCACTATTTTTTTAATGGGTGCAGTCCTCATCTTCAATAATCTGCTGAAATTGTTCTTGAAAATAAATTGTCAACTACTAATGCTTTTTAGGAGTAAGTGAGAAGGAATGGAGTTAGGGAATAAACTCTCCCTCTCCACACTGTACTTTTAAATACGTTAATTCTTGTCTAAACACCTTGAAGGAACCTGGGGTCAGAATCATTTGTGAATCCAAAGTCCCAGTTCAAAGTAGGGAAATGGGTCAGATTTCCTGATGTATTCTAATCATCCTCCAGACTTTCCTTTATATTCTGCCATCAAAACCATATTCCTATCTGAAACTCAAGTAAGGTTCAGCCCACTCATCCTGCTCTTGGCTTTTATTATTATTTTGCTGTAAACTTTTCTCCATTACTGTCCTACTCTCTCTGTGTTAACTCTCTGAATTAGTTATCACTTCAACCACTCTACTCGTGAATTCTTTCTGGAGTGTTGGATTTCTACATTGTGTTTGAAGGCCTTCTACCAAGTAGTGGCCATTTTATCTTTTCCAGTGCATGAAAATAATATTTTTGTTTTGCTTGTGTTACTGTGATAACAACTGAAACTGAATTTTGTATGATCCTTTCCTCTCATACTTCTGTTGCACTGCAGATGCGTGTTCTTGCACAGATTCATGCTACTACAGATTTTTTCATTGAAATCATGTTAGTTTGAAGGGTAAAACTAAAAGGATTGCCTTGGAGTTATAGTCTGTCATTGCAGATAAAGCAGCAGTCTCTTGTGGTAAAACAAAGGAGTCTAATTAGGAGGTAAATCATGAGGTGTGGCAAGCATTTTGTTTGCATAGTAACATCAAATTTTTTTATCTTCTTGTGGTGCAGTGATTATCAAACAAATACATATACAGGTTTTGAAGTAGTTTCCAAACGGAATAAAATTCATTTGCTCATAGAATGCACTGACCTTGTAATTCCCAAGTGTGAATGTTAATAGGTTTCCTCATTAAAGGAGCTCATTAAAGTCAAAAAACCACTGAAAATTCATAACTATGATATGATAACACTGAGGAGAAAAACTCATGGAGAAATTGTAAATATGTTTTGAATACTCTCTTAATCATCTGTGATTAGTATGTTTCTTCAGACTGCCAATGGCAGCAGTTAGAAGTTCACTGTAATTCCATATTTAATATTTGTAGTGCTGCCCTATTTGTAAAACAAGAAAATAATCTGGTATGCTTTCCTTCTGCAGTTGCTTTTTTGAGGAATTCTTTCACTTCTAATGACCTGGAATTTTTTTTACCAGATATTAATTTTTGCCTACTGCATTCTAATATGCATGAGTAGTTTTAGTAGTTTCATATACTACAACAGACCAGGTATAACAGTGTATTTCAGGATTATGGAAGTATGTGACAATAAGTCCAGGGTATAATAAGAAGAGAAGTGACCAATATCTGGCTTTTATACAGGCTGGCTTATAATTGATACAATAAAATTGTCTCATATTGGCTGTTCTTATTATTTTTCCTCTTTAATTCCACCTTTGAAATTGGTTTGCTGTAAAGTTTTCTTACTTTCCTTTCATTAGTGTCCCCTTTCCCAGTTATTTGTTTTTGTGAAAGGGCGTTCTCGAGTCCTACCACAGTGTACAGATTCCCTTTGTGGCCCTGGCTTGGAAAGGTCACTCGTGATACTCAGTTCTGTGCAATGAGAAGCCTTTGCATAGGTAAATCTCTTTCCTCCAGTTTAGTGTGGACTTTGGTTGCCTCTCATTTACTGATCGTGGAGTAAGCAAGTGTCTGTTGTGGTAGAAGAAGGGAAAAGGATTTCTAACAAGTGATTTAGAGAGGACAGAACTGAGAGATTTAGATTGGACAGAACTAAGGGGGTTTATTTGTTTTTCAGTGGTGCTTGATTTACCTGTAACAGCAGACATACAGTCAAACAGCAAGAATAAATAACATTAGCAGTAAAGTTTCAGTACTTATAAATAAACATGGCATTTTTCCATCCCGTCTGGTGGAAAATCTTATTTAAGAGCTCTGGCAAAAATGTCTGCTAATATGGCAGCAGTTACAAGCTTTCTATCAGCCCATCCTAATTGACAAATTGTGACTGTCTGGAAGAATGAAGGGCGAGAACACTAGGCTCCTTTACTGCTAAAGACAGTGTGATTCAGTACCCAGACCTTACCATACCATTTTTATAAATAATCAGTTATCTTTTGCATTGTACAATGGATGAGAGGAAGTGTCTTGATTTCATGTAAGGAAGCGAAGACTTTTCCAACACATCAACTCTTTTATAAGATTATCTGCAGGCTGACTTTTCAGTTCAATGAGATCACATGTATTTAGGGTTAGAGTCTTGATTGAAGACCTTGCTGGATTGAGATTTTGGACCTTACAATTAGTATAAGCAATGGTTTCTTGCTTGTTGCTTAAAGAACTCTTTTTTTTTTTTTCTACTACCAAAGTAATTTTTAAAGGAAAACTTGCTGTGACTACTGCTATATTTTCTAATCCTGGTGGATGCATTAGAAACTGACAGCAGTAATCCCGTTAGAAACAGTCCCCATACTGAGTTACCATGCTGCTCACTAAAATGGTTTAATCTTCTGCCACAGTGATTTTTTTGTAACTCTCTTATTATGGCTTAGTTCATAAATTAGATGCAGAGCTCTCTTAGACTCGTGTGATTGATAATTTGCCCTTCTCTGGGATATAACTAACATTACTGCAGTTTCAAGACGAGGAATGAAAGGCTTTCATTTGTTTCAAGTGGTTACTTCTTGAGCTTTTTTTTTCAGTCAACTCTTTAAAAGATATACAAACAATAAAGGAAGCCAGGAAGCTTGAAACAACAGATTTAAGCCCTGATAGCACTTCTTTTTCCGAGATTATAAAGATATCGCAGAGATTAAAATGCTTGTTTTTTCCATGGAGGATTCTGGTTGTCTTCCAAGGCTTTTATAAATTCTGTTATCATTTGCACTGCTGCAGTTGAAAGCAGTACTTGCCTGTGTAGTGCTGTACTCTATCTTGTGCTAAGTGATTATGGTAGACCTTCAGATAGAGGCCTAAGAACAAAAGGTGCTCAGGTGTTTGGGAGTCAACTACCCAGAGACCTTTACAGCTCCTCAAACAATTTCCATCTCCTTCTGAAAGGGAATACACAGACAGCAGTTGTTCAAAGTTCTTATGTTGATTTCAACGCGCTGCACAAATAAATTTGGCCCATGGAGAGAGCTGTAATGTGGATGAATGAATGTAATACATTTTTCAAAGGCTTATCCTCATGCAGTAGCTTGTCTTTATGTAATAATAACTCCTGAAATCTAAAGAGCAACTTACACAGAATGATTGAAGCTAGAGGGTGAAGACAACTACTGGATCATTAAGTTAATCTCCAGCTATTGCACAGGTGTGTTTTATTGTGTGTTTTGAAGTGTTTGTCCAGAACTTTCTTAAATCACAAGCAACAGTGCTTCTGCTCCTTGGAGAGGAATAAAGTTTTCAGGCTAATCGCCCATGGGACTTCTTTCAGATTTAGTTTCTTTTCATAATTTAACATGCATAGCTCTTATGTTTTGAGGAAATAGTAGGAAGCTGAATAAAGTAATGGTATTGCCTACTTTCTGCTGATAGTCTGTGGGGAAACGGCAGCATTTGGTGCAATACAGCTTTTCCTAATTTAACCGGGCTACCATAGATAGTTATTTTCTTCCAGGTTTTCTCCATTCCTCCCTTCATTCCTTTTATTTTTCTTCTCTACAGTAACCTATTACGTTTACCTCTCAATTTCTTCTTCTATTACCTTTCAGACTTTCTCTTGCTCTCTTATTTCCTTGTTCTCTATATTCCATGTAATTCCTTTATTCAGCTATTCAACTACTCCTCATCTCCACTTACGTATTACTGAAGAAATTTTGTTCCATTATTTCCTACTAGATGCTCTTAAGCAACATTTTTGATACACTAATAATAAGATATTTTGTGGTGGAGACATTTCAGTTGGGTTTATAGAACTGATGTATATCATAGGACACACTCAAAAGTGATTAGATTTGAGCATGTAGAAGCAAACTAGATTCCAGACCTGATATAAAATAGCTTCAGGTATAACATATGAAACACATAGAATTAGTGGGACTAATTAGCTTCCTGCATCATTGATGATCACTGGACTGAATCTTCTATACTCTCCAGGGCTGCTTTTTCCTTTAGGACTATGCTGTTCTTGGTATTGAACATCCTGCAATGAATTTTCTGGGTAGACCTTATCTGTTTGTAGGTTATTTCTACAGGTAGATCATTAAAGTTGGCAGATGAGAGTATATGTGAGAGAGTTCTTTGTCTCACTTCCTTAAATACCAAACCAGATGCCTTCTGTGCTGCTTGGAGAGGTGAAGAAAGCTCTGAGAAGTGGGTCTCTGAGGACCGTATATGAATGTGAGTGACTAACCAAAACTCTGAAGATATTTTAAATGCTACCTTTGCCAGAAAAAAATAACATTAAGTATAATGGGATATTACTTAAGTATTAGAAAAAGTCAGACTTTGCCTCAACACATCCAAAGGATACATCTGAGAATAGTTTGACCAGTGTAAGTGGATGACAGGTTGCATTCTGAGCTTTTAAATCTATGTGGTTTTTCTCATAACTCATTACCAGTTTGAATTCTGCTTGAATCTAGCAAAACTTTCATTTTTGTGGCTTGTTTCATTTGCTGAGTAGGCTTAATGTGTTTGGTAATCTCAGAAGTACTTTATGTGAAATGCATGAAAAAACAAAACAGCTATGGTTGTCTTGTTCTATAGGTGAACTGCTGATACTCCAAAGGTTTGGGGAGGAAAAAAAAAGGAAAGAGAGAAAGCTTTTTCAAGGAAATGAAAAAGAAACTGTGCATTTGAATAAAAACCAATTCTTATTTACCTCCTATCAGTTTTCTTTTGTTTTTCCTCTGAAATGTTGTTAACTCAATGAAATAAAATTGAGAGGAAAAATAGAATGCTATTATTTTGTAGTTTTCCACTCTTGTTTTTGTGCTAACTCAGAATATGAAAAGAGTTTCCTGCTCTGCTACATCTTATAATTTAGTATAGTTCAATATATCTTTAATTTCACCAGAGGCATATAACAGCAGTTATTTGTGTAGGTGTCATTTGTAGGAAAGGTTGATAGGAGAAGTGATCTGATGCATAAGTACATAACTATGATCAGAGTAAATGAACTACAAGTAAAATTTAAGTCACGTAAACAAATTAATCAGATGAATGGTAGAGTTGGTGTTCAGGAAATGTTTTTCAGGGAATAGATGTGCATCAAGTGAGCAGTATTTTAAAAATACTTCTGTATTATTTTATCAATTCAATTTAATTTTATTACCAGTGAAGCTATGTGACTTTCCATGTATTATGTATGAGGAATGGTTTGGGTTGGAAAGGGTTAGGGTTAGGGCCATCTTTGTGACCCTACTCTGGACATGCCCCAACAGCTCCATATCCATACGTGCAGTGCAATTTAGTGTTTTGTTTATCAGCTCATAAGGAGGTGGTGCTTTTTCTTTGTGTTTTTAATTTTTTTTCAGAGTTTAGACAGGTAGCAACTTCCTATCCTTTAATATCTACGAACATGCTTAAAGTGACAGATATGTGAAGGGAAACAGATTTAAGATACTGTTGGAGATGATTCAGAAGCTCTGATTGAAGCATTCATCTAAGAGCTTCTCTGGATGTGTGCCAGCTCACAGTTCTTATACTGTTAGCCCTCCAGTTAGGTAGATATCTCAGACTGCAGTTGACAGAAATCCTTGCTCCAGTTTTTTTCCTGGTAACTAGAGCTAGCACTGAACGAAAAAAAATCCCAGTTATCAATAAATCTGAGGGGAATTAAAAACTGGAATAGGATTTGAACTTTGCTGTTTAGCTTGTCTCCAATCCTTAGAGATCTGCTAGGAACCCCTGATGTGTTTCCTCCAGACAGTACTTAAGTCAGTTCTGTTGTGCTACTTCTCCTATGTTAATTCAAATCAGGCATTCATTATGAATTAGTAGCTTATCAAAATTGTAGATGTAACTATAGAAATACGACATAGGCACAATTGACATTATGAAGAACACTACATGAAAAATTTGAATTTTTTTAATGCTGAGTGCAAAAAATCATATTAAGTACTGTTTTTAAGTGGAAACGTGCAAGTGTGGATCATGGTAACTTGAAAACATTTGTCTCTTTAAAGGCCCCTAAAAAAATGTGTTGCTTATATCAACAGTTTCTACCTAACAGTAGAGAGGGGAGAAGTATGTATTTAAGATTGTTTTTTTTTTAATTGAAAATATTTCTGTAACTTACATAATAGTAAAATTTTAATAATACTACTTTCTGTTGTAGCAGCAGTTGCAGGCAAGTCAGAAATCTGTTGCTCTTCTATGTTGCAAAGTTTTTCTTGATGTACTTCAGATAGGACATTTCCAAAGCATCTTTGTTATATCATTTCCAAATAAATCACAAAATTAACCTATATAGCTTATGGGTTAGATCACTGTTCCAGTACACCCTGGATGGATACAAGTGATGAATAACGCATTTATTTCAAAATTATTTGCAAGTTGGTGCAGGGGATGTGTAAGCCTTTAACAAGGATTTTTCATGTTTGGAGCTCTTAATTCTGAAAGAATTAAGATTACAAGACTATATTCTTTAGGTGATACACAATACAATTACGGTTAGAATTAAAACAATTTGAACAGGATATAATATTCCTAAGCCATCTTGAAATCAATATGCACGTTATGGTTTGGCTTGAATGTTATGAAATATTAAGTGACAAGAAATACTTGAAAAGGTAGATATGTGATGGCACTCTAGAAATTGGGTTTTTAATTTCTTCCAATGGAAATGTGTGAGGTTCTTCTCCACAACTAATTTCACCAGTGCTAATGGGGGGAAAAAAAATTAAAGGTATTTCAGTCAAATGAATGTGCTCACACAGATGAAATACTGAATTTTGACTAATTAATTTTCCCAATGAATAAAACAGGTATTTAGTGACATATATGGTTTGTGAAATATTAATCTAATAATGTGTGGCATATTAGAGCAAATGGGAGTACTACCAGTGCTCGTCAAAAGAACTCCCATAACTGACTGTCTTCATTTATGGAGCACCATATAAAAGGAACTTGAAGATTTTCTGTCAGAGAAATGGAAAAGGAGGGAAATAATACTGTCCTTCCTTTTCCCAAACAACTAAAAGTAGCACCATTGTTCTCTTTGATCACATGATGGTATGTTCCAGTGCATGACTATTAAATACATCCTCTGGAAGTATTCATGTTTGGTTTTTGAGAAAAATAATACTATTTTTTCAAGATGAGATGCTACTAGAGAGTGAAGTACTGAAAGCAGGAATTCTACTACCAAATGGTGAATTAAGTAGCAGCAATTTCCAGGATGCATTCAAAAGTTCTAGAGAAACAGGTTGCAGGGGTTTGAGCTTTTCTAAAACCAACAAATCTACTCCTGGAGATTGATTAGATTAAGGTTCAGTGATAGAGAATACTTCATCTGCCCTTGAAATGGGGACGTAGAGATCCATGACATCACATATCTTTAGTAAATATTTCAGTTGATGTAACAGTTTAAAAATTGAATTATGAAACACTTAATGGATTATGATATTACAAGGAAAAATGTTTTTTATAATGGAAAAAAAATTGCTTCTAATTTAATGTAGTGGGATTCCTTGAGGGAGTCAATAAAATGGTGAGTGAAGGAGGTAAATAGGCAGGCATACCTAAGTTTTCAACAAGCCTTTGGCAAATCTTTCACAAGAAGCCATTAAAAATGAATGGTTGCAAGGGGAGAGCTAAAATGATGTCACAGGTCAGAAGCAGTATGAAACATGGGAAACAGTTATACATGAGTCTGTATAACTGACTCATCATCTCTGTAAATGGTAAAACATTGAGTGATGTGAACACTGAAAGAGAACCTTTCTGGTTTAATGTACTGTTTGCATAAATGATCTGGAAGAGAGATGAAATGAGCAGCCTACTGATTATTTATGATGGTCTTAAAAAAAAAAACAACACCAAGTTGAGTGGCTTCAGGAGGTTTTAGCAAAATGAAGTCATGGGCATGATGGCAGATACTGGCCATGGCAGAACAGTTCCCAGTATTCTCAATATACTTAAATGTCTTTGGTTCTTAAATTCAGATATCCCTCTATCTAAAACTAAATAAATAAATAAACTAAATTCTCATTGGTGTCAGTAATATCTCAAAATAGAGGAAAAAGGAAAAAAAAAAGTGGGTCTCTTGTGTATCTGTCATTCTGAAAGCAAATTCACTGCTCAAAGAAGAGAGCACTCTGGAAAGCTGAGGCTTTAGATTGAATCCCCTAAGCTTAATGGTGGACTTTGAAGCTGAGCATGTGTACATGTACAGAAGCTGCAAAATCAGAGATGACAAAACACCATTCCTGTCACGTTATGACAGGTGCTTTATACTGATTCTCAGCTGTTCATTCAGTTGCTGAGATGCTGCTGTTTAAAGCAATACCTTTCTTGCCCCAGCTCCTATTGCCTCAGGTGTTCTCTCTCAACTTGCAGTTCAGAAGAAGTTTATGCTCTCCATAGTGTGTTCTAGCTTTTATAGGAACAGCAGGCTTCTGCTGTGGGTGCATAAGATCCAGATTTCCTGGAGAACTTAAGTAATTAAAAATTCACCAGCTTAACATAAGGTCAATTTAAGTGAAATATTAGTAGGTCTACAGCTGTGTGGCATGGCATGATACGATTCTTAAATATATTAGTGTACTGCAGGAACTAAGTGTGATACAAACAAAGCAGCTAAGTATATTGAATATACAAATGTAAAAATTACTGTTTCTATAGTGCTGGGTGCTGGCATTGCTCTATTCACTTCACATCTGACTTATCAAATAGTTTCACTGGGTGAAAGTTTGATAGTCATCTCCATGAAAAACAGTGGAGTCTTCTCAACATCTATAACGTGGGCTGTGGGGTGGGCTTTAAGTCACTGTTTGCAGGCAGCAGGTGCAACAATGTCTTCAGGGATCACACCTATGGGACTTAATGACGTTGAGCACAGGAGAAGTGGGTGGGTGCCATTTGCACACTTGAAGAAAGCAGGAACTTGATTTCTTCTAAGTTTGCAGAGAGGAAAAAGTATAAGTATCATTTGTCTAAACAAGATTTTTCCCAGGGAAACATGGAATTTTGCATAATACTGAGGAAAAGTTAGCACGAAGAAAATGGGTTTTTGTGATGCTCATATGTGAGTGAACTTCATATGTAAAATCTAACTCTTCTATTTTTTTAAGCTTCTTTCCTTTATGACGGTTCCTGTGCAATCTAATCTAGATGTACCTGCTTTAGTGAGGATATTGGACTAAATGATCATTTGAGGTCCCTTCCAATCCCTGACAGTCTGTGATTCCTACTCTCTGATTTTGTATCCATAACCATGTGTTTGATGTTACAGAAATTTATTTTACTTAGAAACTCACGCAGTTACATAATTTTTGTAATTATGTAAGATATATAATTAACAAATTACTAAAGTAAATCGCTTCATTCTGAGTGCTTGGTGAGTTTTAGATAACTAAGAAAAGATAGAGGTTCTGCCTTTTTAATAATTGAATTTTGCTGTGTATTTTTTTTATTTGATTTTTTTTTTTACTATATTTATTGACTTTTGTAAACCGAGAAGGAGGTCTGCTGTTGTTTACAATCAGCTTTCTCTCTTCTGGGCTGTGTCCTGTCCCCAATTTCTTTTCCATCTTCCTGTCTGGGTTACCCTACAGGATCACAGAATCACAAAGTTGTAGGGGCTGGAAGGGACAGGTTGGGGGGGTCCAGGTAGGTCTTGAATATCTCCACAGAAGGAGACTCCAACAGGAGGTGGTCTCATGCCAAAACTTTAGTGTGCAGCCAGTTGATGGTACACAAAAAAATACTGTAAATGTTATCCTTTTGTGTACATGCAGTGAAACTACACCTTGTCCAACAACTTTAAATATGGCTGGGAAAATCAGGTTAGAAATTCAGAGTAAGTCTGGCCTGATCCCAGAGAGATAGATTATGTGTTCATGAAAGTACAAGTGATATTTTTTCTTCTTTCTCATTTGTTTTGACTTCAGCCACTTTTCTTACCCTGTTTCCTTGATGTTTCCTCTTATATAAGTATTTTGCTTTTTAACATATTTTTGTCACTTCTGAGAGTGAGAATTTTTTTATCATTGTTATAGTAGTATATATATAGTATGTAGTAGTGGATACAGTATTTCTGAGAAGTGATAGGTATCAGTAAGCAAAACTTTTCAGTATTGTCAATTGTTCATGTCTGGATGTTGGAAAGACATTGTGATCTGCAGCTATTCTGGTGTATGCAGAGAAATGTATTTATAAGAATTGAGTGACTTGCCATCATGAATATCCTGAAAGAGTTAGAATTTTGTAGGAAGGAAGGTAGTTTTATTCCCCTAGTGACTCACAAAGCAAGCAAGAGAGGTAGGGATAGAGGTAGAGACAATCTAATCAGTAACTCTCATCCCTCTGGTTCCTCAAACAAAAAGACCTTTCAGTATCTAAAGGGAAGTTACAGGAAAGATGGAGATGGACTCTTCAGCAGGGTCTGTTGTGATAAATTGAGAGGAAATGGTTCCAATGTTAAAGAGGGCAGAATTTTCTTAGATGTAAAGAATAAGTATTTTATGGTGAGGGTGGTGAGGCACTGGATGGAGCTGATTGCCTAGAGAAGTAGTCGATGCCCCATCCCTGGAGACTTTGAAGGTGAGGCTGGATTAGGCCCTGGGCAACATGATCTAGCTGTGGATGTCCCTGTTCATCACAGGGAAGTTGAACTAGATGATCTTTAAAGGTCCCTTCTAACTCTAAGGATTCTCTGATTCTTAGAAGAAGGGGGAAAAAAAAAAGGACACGTCCTCTCTGTTCCTGAAGGTGTTGAAGAAACTTTGTCTTACTAAGAGACATAGTTTAGTGGGGAAATATTGATGGTAGGTGGATGGTTGGACTTAGATGATCTTGGAAGTCTTTTCCAACTCTGGTGGTTTTTTTGTTTTTGGTTTTTTTGAGTAACATATGATGCAGGAATAACACCAAAAATTAGAGACCCAGTGTGGCACAGGAAAAAGAAAATGAGCACAAACTAAAAATTCCAGGTCAATCTAAATAGATTATATAATGTTTCTCACGCTCTATGTGAACTCAGTACAGATGACATTTCTAGAACAGTCTTTTTTTTTTTTTTTAAGTAGAAAGGATTCTGACATTTTGTCTAACTGAAAGGAGGAGCAAGACTTTTTTTTATTTTATTAAATTACGTTCTACTTTCTGTTGAAGTGCAGCTTTGATGGAACTGATGTAAGAAAAGAGACTATAGTACCCAGCTTATTCATGCTGAACTCAGACATTTTAGAGCAGAGAAAGATTTAAGGGAGGCCTAAATGCCTTAAAAATTATTAGAGCTGAGAGAAGGTTAGCGTTTCTCTCAATTAAACTTCTTCTTCTATTAAACCTTGACACTTTGATCATTTTTTTTCTGTTCATTTGCAAAATAAGAAGAGCTATTATTTTTTGGCTCTCCCTCAGGATCTTCCCTTTCCTGTAATTCAGATTATATGGGAGGGTGACAAATGAAATAATGACAGAGCTGTTTCACTCAACTTTCCATGTATGAAATATTTCCAACAAAGAAGGAATTTTGAGAGACATTTCTGTCTGTTTGAAGAATAATTTAAAGACCTGAAAATAACTTCCATCTCAACATTTAATGAGAACAGCAGCTATCTATATTTCTACTTCTAAAAATTATTTTAAACAGTGAATTGTAAATCAGTAATTCAGATCAGCTGCTGATAAGAGAGTACAGCTATCTAGGTATATCCTCATAGTAAACATAACCAACTAATTGCATTTGGGAATTCTAACATTTGCTACCCTTAAAAAAAAAAATCATGTTTTTATTTACATCAGCTTCCAGAAAGTGTTTTCCTTTGCAAACCATCAGTTTCGGTGCTTTATTTTTAGACTAAGTTACCAAGTTAGCAAGAAAAAAAAATAAAAATGAAGAAAGAAATGCCATCAAAAGTAAAATTTTAGCTTTTTGTCTCCTCTTCAGCATTTCTGATATGGAGAAATGTAACTGCAGTGAATATCACATCTGAAGGTAAATGGCTTTATTGTCAGCTCTGTACAGTACTTTGTGAACTAAAATGACAACTTAAGAAGATAGAGAACAGCTTTTCTTTCTAGTTGTCCATTAGGAGTGTTTGTACTGATGTGTTCATACAATATTCTATTGAGATGATTTTAGTTATGCCACAACTAAGTAGTTCTATCTACTTTTCCCTCAGGGGCATGAATTAGTATCTCTTGTACATTACAAATAGGGAATGTTTTAACAGATAATTGCTCCTCTTCCCCAACTACAAATTGTCCTTTGTTATCTTAGAGAATAAATGATAAATTGAACTGCACTAGAAAAGCCATTAAGCAAACATTTTGATAACCCTTACACAAAGCAAATTAATGTTATTGTGCCAAGCCCACAAAACTGAGTTTGGACTGCCATGTAAATAGCAGATAGAATGAGAGGAAAAGATCAGATTTATGATGTGTATTGTAACTTTTCATTGTCTTTTGTGTACTAAATGAAAATAGTGAATTTCTGTAATCAGCAATTTAGCACTGAAATCTAACAGACTTCCAGCTCTGCAGTCTTGTGCTGTCCTCCAGATAAAGTTCTGTGTTAAATCCTGCCCATACACTTGGTGGGGGATATGTTAAATGCATGTGTAGTTTCTATGTACTATTGTAAAGAAATGTTTTCAGAGTTCTTGGGATTTTCTTCATTTGAGTTTAGACCTCTAAATTGTTTGAAAGTTTTTCCTGTTCCTTCATTGGAATTAATTCCATCTTACTTGTGTGGATTCCTCTGGATTTCCAGAGGCTAGAAAGTTAACTAATGCCAGTTTAAGCATGGTCTGTGACTTATGTGCGTTATGGGTCCTAACTGTTCTGCCACTTCTGCAGCTAATGAAGGAGTTAAATTTGACTTAAATCTGCTTCTGTATAGCAGATATCTTCTAGACTGTAATAAAAGTTCATGTGGACCAACATTTATCATAACTAATTTGCTGTATGCTAAGAATCAGTCATGCAGTTCCCACTCATACTAATCCTAACCACTGGGATCTTTTTTGCTTCATTTGCTGCTAAAAGTGTAATCCTTACAATTTAATCGTTTCCTGAAAAATCCTTGTGGATGTGATGGGTTTTCTATAGCATATCATAGAAAATTGAGCTGGATCTCACAGACTACTCCAAAAACATCCATAGTATATTTCCTTAGACATCAGTTATTTATAGTTACGTCTGTAATATGACTCTGTAGATATGTCAAATATATATATTTAAGCATAAGTTTTAAGAGACCTTTTAAAAAGGTGCATTTAAAATATTAACAGTGAATGTGTTGGATGAACTACATGGGAGTTCTCAGTGCATTAGTTAATCCACATCTGCTCCCTTTGTGGTTTATGCTAAGGGAGGATGGATTAGGAAATGCTGCAGGTCTAAGCAAACTACTCTGCCCTAAGATTCTGCCTTGAGTTAATTTCTCTTTGTAAATGCTGCCTGAGAGTGTGTTGATCTTTTTGGAGTGTAGGTTTATTCCTGAATTTAGTTTAAAATATCCTATGCATGTCTGTGTGATCCCTTCACTTTCTGGAATGGGAAGCAATTAACCACTTACACCAAAGTTATGAGCATTTGTTGAATACCTACCATGTTCTGAGATATTGAACTTGTGTAGTCTGCATCAGTGACAGAAGCATTTCTGATGCTTTAGTCACGGCATTGGCCAACAACCATGTGTTTTGAGATGTGCTTTCATACAATTTAGGGAGCAGTGGAATTAAAAACACAACTCCATGAAGAAATAAAAAGCAACGCAGCCTATCTCCTTCAGCAGAACCAATTGAACTGGAGAAACTACATAGCTGCTTTGCCTGAGCTCTGGGGCATTTCTTCATAGCTGTTTGCACCAATTTATGGTTCATTCTGTGTAAATGATATTCACCTCTACAGATTACCTTTAAAAAAAAAAAGACTGAAGACTGATGTCTTCATCTTGCTGATGCCTGGGGAGAGGTGGCATCAGTACCTTTGTCACAAATGATGACTGATAGAAATAAAAAAGTAATAGCCTGAGTAAACTAATTTTACCACAGAATTGCAGTTTTAATAACTTGGCGTTCCCTATCAGACAAGAACAAAGAACTTAGGCAGTCCTCCATTTCTTTCTGAAATGATCACTAGCTGGCACTAGTATTTGACAAGAGCCCTTGTTTGTGAGGAACGTTGTTAAGATTTTTTTTTGTCATTTTGAGTGTCATCTTGTTTTTCGTGGTGCTGTACCTGCTTTTTTGTTTCAGGAACAATGCATTGAAAGGTGTCTGCCTGAAATGTGAATGATTCTGCCAACTGATTCAAAGGTGCAACTGACTGGCAGCAACTGTGGTAAAACATATGAGGAAAAATACTCTTGTCCTCCTGCTTCTGATTTTCTTTTTTTATTTTTCATATGTCCAATGTGCTCTGATCTACTTTGTGAGTAGTTTGGTGCTGTATTTTTTTTATGAGCTAGATTTTATCTGTTTCTCTGTTGGAGAGTGAAGTTCCATTGGATAGGAATACTGAATTTGAAGACTTCATTTTCCTTCATAATGCATTAAAGCATTAAAAACTAAGATTTTATAAATTTAAGTTATAAAATCAAATTTGGATACTGAAACTCTATTGTTAATTTTTATATACAGAGATTAAAACAGCAAGCCAATATTTTCATTAGTATTTGAATGTAAAAGGCATGTTAAAGAGCAAGTGTGTATGTTTGAGAAATGAATTGTGGTATTCTGATATTAAAATATAAACACACATCATTTGTTTTTTCCTCATTTTTATATACTTGCAGCTGAATTGGTAAAATAGGTCAACTTTGCATTTCAAAGTGTGCTCCTCAGAATAATCATTCTGTAACTCCTTGTGTTTCAGTGGAAAACCTCTTCTAAATATTTGGGGGGTTGCAACGTGGACTACTGTCTTTTTATTCATCTGCCTTTTACAGTTCATTTGCCCGTGCATGAGGAAAGTCGCTGCCTTGCCAAAGTGAGCTGTCAGCATGTTGGATCTCAGAGTCAAGGCAGAAGTGTCGGCAACCAAAGTGAGTGTATATATTTAACAATACAATGCAGAGGTAAGGCTTTTTTTGCACTTTATTTTTGTGGCTTCATCAGAATAGAGTCTGTGATGGCAAGAGTAAAGGTAGAAAGTTTTGCTTTTCCTAAGCTGTTATTTTAAAATGCATAGTAAATGTGTGCAGTTCCTAGATGTAAATAGGATAAATAATAATTCTCCTGTTTTTCAGTTACGGTAATCTTTTTTTCCCCATGGTTTTTAGTTATGACTTTTTATCACATCTGTTTATCTGCATCTCTTTTTACTATTATATCTTTATCACATCTCTTTATACCTGCCTTCTGCCAAATTAGATGCACGTAGCTTTTACTTGTTCCTTCTTTAAATTAAGATCTCTCAGTCAATTAAAGTAAGATTGGGAACCTTATAATGAGAAAATTCGTATGAAATTCATTTTTATTTACATTAATTGAAACAAAAAAACAACTATCTTTAATAAAAATGTCTTTATCATAAAGGATTTTTACAATATTGTTTAAAAAATTTAAAAATACAGTTCACATTTTGGCTTAAAAATATTGAAAGGCATGTAAAGGTATAATTTAATGTGAGAGGGGATCAAGAAAATAAGTTTTAAATGTGTATTTTTAAATATATTAATGTTACTAAATTGGCTATTTTATTAGTGTTTATAGTTGCTGTCATCATTTTGATGGTACATCATTGATATACCATCTTGAGATTTCATATCTACTTTGATGGTTGGACAAGATGATCTTAGTGGTCTTCTCCAACTTAAATGATTCTATGGTTCTACTTAAAGCATTAAACTGACAGTAGGGAGGGTTACCTAAGCTTTTTCAGATGTAAAGGTGCAAAGTCTAAGTGGTAGTATAAGGATACTTCTCTAAGTTGAGAACTTACTTGGAATCCTGTATGCTAGTCTTTGACTTCAGAATTGGAGCTAACCCAAGTTTAAGCAAGTTTTGCTTGCAAGCCTATATGAGTAATTATTACCTGCATATTTATTCCTTTTAATACCACTAGTTTCCAACTCTGAATTTGAAAAAGCAACCTCTGTAGCTCCCCCAGACCACAGCTTACATTAAGTAAGAAGATACTTAGATATTTGATTTTAGTGTTTCCACTGTTCTTGAAACAGTCCTGTGCTATATATACATTTTTTTCTCTCCATTTCATAGATCTGAATATATAAAACCAGAAAACATTTCTCATAGTAATTTCAAATATAAGGGACTGATGCTAACATATAGCTTAATGATACTTATGATACTTTTTACCATAAGTAAAAATGAACAGTTTATGGCCAAAGGTCTTCTAAAACAGTTTTCTGGCATGAAGTGGCAATTTATGGATCATTGGTTGCTATTTCAAAAATTAGGCCATCTG
Organism: Cyrtonyx montezumae; assembly: GCF_038088225.1. Classification (NCBI taxonomy): domain Eukaryota; kingdom Metazoa; phylum Chordata; class Aves; order Galliformes; family Odontophoridae; genus Cyrtonyx; species Cyrtonyx montezumae. The sequence continues at coordinate 2,565,712 of NW_027071936.1, forward strand.
CAACGTGTTTCTTCATTTACTGAGTTAAAACTGGAGTTATGTTGAACTTCAGTCCACCAATACTTGAAAATTGTTGCCGTACTGTCATGTCAATAAATAAAGAAGCAGGAAGAAACACATTATTGCCAATGAAAACAGAAACATCAGTATTCTTACAAGGCCTTTGCTTTATTACTTTATTAGTACTACTACTGGTATCTGTAGTGAGTTTCCAACCTCAGAACCACTCATATGTTGGTGCTTGTTGCTGTGGTGGGGTGTGTGTGTGTGTGCTATCACACCATCCTTCTGACTTCTTGGGTTTTAAGCAGGTGTCAGAAAAGTTACCACACAAATAACAGGTTTGTGGTGGCCAAGTTTCCTTTTACTTGGGCTGAAAAAAACAGTGGAACAGATAAGCTTATACTAATATTTCATAGTATATCATACCCAAAGTGCATCCTGAACACATGGGATGTTTCCATTCTTTTCCTACCTTACTACTTTATTTAAAAAAAATCAAACAAATGAACAATATATTCAGTGTTTCTTTATTTTTAAAGTGTAGATTAGCAAATTAAAGAACAGAAACAAAGCACTTTTTTTACCCAAAGCTTTTCTTTCTTTGCATTTTATTTATTTATTTTGATATTTTAACTTTTGGTCTTCTTTTATGTTTAAATATAAATATTTTGCAACATTGATAGGAGCTATGTTGATATAAGGAACAAGATAGAAGAGTAATATTCTGCCAAATACTCTCAACATTTTTGTTTTTTGAGACCCATAAGACTTGTCAAACCAAGGAGTCACTGTGGAACAACACATATTAAATATATTTGTCTATAGTTATATAGGTGTATGTATATATGTGCCTATAAATCACACCATCTATCCTATTCATTGTGAATGAAGTAAATAAATATTAAGGGGATAGAATAATCATAGACACATTTGTGTTGAGGGGAACTTTTAAAGCTCATGCGGTCCAACTCTCTTGAAAATAGCATAGACATCTACAGCTAGATGAGGTTGCTCAGTGCCCCAGTCAGCCTGAAGAAGATGCAGTTAGAAGCCTAAACACAAAGGTGGTATGTGTTAAGATGCTGTGTTATTTCCACAGTAGTCACTTTACCTGACGAGTGTCCAAACAAGGAAATTATTGTAGAAGAAGTTGTCACTTTAATACGGCAATTTTTCAAATTCTAATCAATCAAGAACGTCTTGGATTACTTATTCACCAACTATGAATGCAATCTGTAGAAGTTAAATCTTGTCAGCTAATTTTTCATTCTTGACATAGATGTTAAATTGAAGCCCTACAAGGTATAGCTCAGCATTAATGTTAGGACAAAGAGTATAGCTTGTTGAAATAAGCCTTCCTGTATTCAGAGAGGACTCATTTTATTTTTCTTCTCAGTGACTGGGAGAGATGCTTATTACACCCTTCAAAGGTGTACCCTTGACATTTCAGAAAACACATAGACTGTGTCATGCATTTTCTTCAAACTCTACAGTGTTATTATTATTTAAAATTTAGATGCTACTGTTATGCATGGTTGTTCTTCCTACGCCTCAATTTTAGGGAAGCTGACTTTCAATTATTTTTGCAGTTACGTCACTAGATCTGCTGTTTCAGTTCATGCTCTCTACAATCTTTCTAAAGATATAAATAACAGTTTCAGTCTCAGGGCACACACAGCTCTTTGGTTTATTCTCTTTCACTCCATTCTTCATCTAGCAACAACAGAGAATATTAACATTACCAAGACTCAAGTTTTAATTGTCTAGAACTACTATACTGTGGTTTAGGTCACATAGTTTAGAAGTAAATATTCTTGTAGCACTGTGGGTGAAATATATTTATTAAATATTCTGATATTTACATTAAAAACATGTATATGCCCAGAAGAAATAACTTCAGGGCATTCCTGCAGTGGCAGTTAGGAGTATTCAAGTGGCTAAAATTGTTTGCTATGGTTTTATTAGTTGTTTTGATAGCCAAACTTCTTTCCTAACAGTAAGGGCTTATTTCTGATCAGCCATTGTTTTGAATAGTTGTGTATATGCTTGTCAAAGCAGGACAGGAAATCGGAAGATGAGAATAATATGGCCATCCTTGCCACCTTGCTTTAGTAGACACGTTGTTCTGACCTCCCTGAATAACAGGTCTTAAATTATTAAAGTATCTTCTTACTTTCCTTCAGGACAAGATATGAGACTTAGTTTGAATTCAGTATCTCTTTTTAAAAGCAATGATGTCTTTTGTTCAATAGGTTAATGTGATTTAGTAAGTATTCATTCTTTCTACTAGAGCACGTTACCTTGCTTAAACTGTATAGGAAGAAAAATGCCCAAGCTGACAAATGGTCAGGTTTTCAAAACCATATCATTTCAGCAGTCTTCGTGACTACAAGAGAGACTCGTATCCTTAATCACTGTCTTTGCTTGTGGAAATGGAAAGGCTTTACCAGAGGATTATTTCAATTTGTCCTTTAGAAGAATACCTCTCATTTTGTTACTAGTAGAAAAATCCTCTGGAAGCTAGCTTAAAATTAGCCTTTTTGAATAAATCATCCCAACCCTAAACCACGTAATCAAAGATGCTCAGGCATTTCACAGACTGAATTCAGTGAAATTTATGACAGAAATTCTTTTAAGTCTAAGTGTTTCTGTCATGGTTTTATGACTTTTGTTCATTTTTAATATTCCACATTGTAACATCATGTGAGGCACTGGAGTAATAATGTTAATGCTCCAGTCCCATGGACTGATGAATTTCCAGGTACCTGGTTCTCAGAAGAGAAGTACATACCCCCGAGGACTTGGAGTTCATGTTTTACACCCAGGGGGAAAGATAGAGCTACATGCAAGTCCTGAGGCTTCATCTTTTGCTGTTAATCTCAGCAGTGGATGTTACCTAATCGTCTCTCCTTCAGCTCAGTATAAGGCCTTCAGTTGCAGACTCTCTCTCTGATTTATTAGCATCAGTTCTAATTGTGTCGTGTTATTTTTGCATTCTGATACCTTATATAGTAAATGAGTTTTCCTCCTCAGATCATTGCCACGGTTTTGTTTTTAGGCCCATCTCCCTACACTCTGCCCTTTCCTTCTTCCCTTCTCACAGAGTTAGGGTCTGCAGATCCCCTGCCCTGTTAGTCACAGAACTGGGCCAAACTGACCCATAAACCACTGACAGTTTCACACTTTGAAAGAAACTGGTGTTGAACTTGATGTGAGAAATTAGTTGACTGTGATATATTAAGGAACTTTCACATTAGCATATCCACAAAGTGCAAGATCAACTGTTTTGATATTGTACTGGTTAATCCAGAATATGATGCAGAAGAGAATAAACAAAGTAAGAAGCAAAAGCATGTATTTTCTTATCAATTAATCTGAGCTAATCTCCTGAGGTTAATGTTTGAAAATAGAGTTTATGGTCTGGTTTTGCTTTCCTACCTATGGTGTAAACATAAGTGGCTTTTGTTGAAAATAGAGTAAAATGAAATTAAATTAACCCAAAGAGCAGTTTGTGCCACTTCTATGACAGTGAGCACTGTCCTGAACATAATTTCCCACCTCTATAGCAGGCAAGAGATTTAAACATGAGTGTATAACATAACGTATGCAACATAATGAAATTTGGCTATCAATAAAAACTGGGCCACAGAAGATATGAGGCTAATGTAAAATATTCTAATATCACATTGAAGAATGTAAATTTCTTGCCCAGAATTCAACAAATCCTATTTTTCTCATATGAGCCAACCATAGAAACATTGGACGAATATGTGAAAGTAGATTTCAGAGTTATAGTTTAATATATTTTCTCAAGTGTTGGGAAAATACAGCAACTATTTTTTATAAGTTTTGAATTTCAACAAAGGTAGGCTGACAGCTGCAGAATACACTTGGATTAATTTATTACAGAAAAAGGAAAAAAAAGGAAAAATAAAAGGAACAACAGATGTAATACAGCAAGAGATCTGACTGTAAAATTTACTGATAATATTTTGCATTTATGTAGGACATGTCTGTACCCAAAGATGTGGGACACATGCGGACTCAGTGATTTTCTTACTGGAAACAAATATTGAGCTATTCTGCTCCTGAAAATAATATCATACTGATATACATAAGGATTAGTTAAGAGAGATAAGCAGTAGAGGCTGGCCGGAAGAAATTGTGGACCACAGAAGGGTTAACAGCTCTGCACCTTTTCACTTGTGTCAATTGACAGTGGTGCCTGGAATTCAATTCCTTCACTGTTTCCTATAACGTAGTCAGTCATATCTCTGGGTTTTGCTGGTTTAAGCTTTGTGAAAGTGTTGAATGTCTTTGGATGTCATTAAATACTAATGCTTTGTACTTCTGAATTTATCAAGTTAGAGCACACTGATATGTATAAAATATTTTAGCATAGACCAAATGAATCTTGAGCCAATTGACCTTTCTCTCTTCAAATGTAGATTTGTTTATCCAAAACATGCTATAGCAATCAATCCTTCATAAAGGGAGTAGTTAACTTGGGTTTTTGTCTTTTGCTTTCAACTTTCTTCCTGATGGTTTCACATGCTCCTGCTCCTTTTCCTAAAAGAACAATTGTGTATTCGTTATCAGTTAATACAAAAAATAAAAATAAAAAAATAGAAAGGAAACAAAACCAAAAGAGAAAAGTGATCTGGTAAGTTAAACACCTGGATTTAAAATGGCAGATGTAAAGGAACAAGCAGGAAAATAAGATGTAAAGTTCATTTGGTATCAGATACAGAAAGTGAAATGTCACAGTTTTAATTCCTAGTGATATAGATTATTTTGTGTTAAGTGTAATTGTGAATGGATAATTGTGAATTGTTTGCAACCTGGTCTATGAAGCTGCTTTGACAGAGGGGTTGGACTAGATGATCTCTGGCACACGAAGAACACTACAGATTCTTATTTATTTAAGGAGAGAGGAGGGCAGTATTGCAGTCTGAGTACTGAAACCTGCAAAAAAAACCTGTTTTTAGATTTCCTTGCCAGCACCACAGGAAGTATATGTTAAGCTAGTGAATTTGCCTTCTTTCTCCATCTCTCTGCAATAATAACTGTTAGTGCATTTAAACATCGAGGAAAGGTTTTTTTTTCCAGCCAACAGATTAAGGAAGAGTGCTTAAAGGTTATGTCTCCAGCTGATGAAGTAGGTTCTGTAGTCAGTAAAGGGAGAAATAAATGAAAACAGAGGACATGAAGGGTACAAGTACAGTACACAATAAATGAGGGCAAGGTTAAATGAATTGTTTTGATTCAAAGCTGTTTTAGAGAAAAGTGACAAATGTTTTGTTGGAATAATGTGTGAACTGAATGTTCTTAATTCCAGAAGTTCAAAACAACTGTCTTAAGAAATCAATTGTTATCAGCAGAGATATATAATGAATCTGGCTGGTTAGTGTATCATTATATGGCAGAAAAATATAGTACCTAGCCTATGAAAAAGTAACTGCAAGCTGATTAGTCTATTCGTAGTGGTATTGAAGACTTATGAATAAATTCAGTGTGGCAGTAGATGAATAACTGTTGAAAAATACTACATCAATTTATCAAAAATATATTTTGTCAGACTAACTTTACATCTGTCTTATCTAAGACAATTGAATGATTGTCTAGACAGGGAAATGTAATATGTTTAATCTAACTTCAGCCAGACATTTGATATTATACCATGTAGAAAAAAACGACAAGACAAAGAAAAAATAAGAGTTCAAATGCACTAGCACTAGAACATGTCCAAGCTAGTCCTGGGCAAGGGTTGTGAAATCCTTTGTCTAGGGGACAATCAGATGGGCATGTCCTGGGGCAACGAAAGAGAGATAAGCTGCAGCTCAGTGGCCGCTTTACACTCTTTTGTGTGGTACTCATCTCCGTGGGGAGTTAGCCATCTCAGGAGAAGCTTGCCTGGCAGGCTAGCACGGGGGGTTTGCCACATAGGCAAGAGAAATGGAAGAAAAAGAGGGATCGACCACCATGAGATTGTTGTTGTGGGTTGGTGCTCTTCCATTGGAAACCTCACGAGCTGATCCCTGCTGCTGAACTCCCTCCTGGGCCTGCTGCCTGAGACATGCTGCTTTCTCCTGGACCTTGCCACTCCTTCAAGGTGTTCTACCGTCTGAATCCTCAAGAGCTGATCACTGTTGGCTGCTTCTCCGGTGCTGACTGATGCTGTTCCTGGACTTTCCCCATGCTGCTTCTCCTGTGCTGACCCGGTGCTACTTCTCCAGGACAGCTGCTTGCTGCTCAGGGCTGCCCATCACTGCTGCTGTTCTCCCCGCTTCTGCCACCCCAGTTCTTCTGCCTCGGACCCTCGGAGCTGCTTGGAACCGGACTGCCCCTGGGATCCTGGCTGTACACATCCTTGCTTCTTTCCTATCTTTCATATCGCTTGCCTTCCCTATCACCCTAACAGTGTCTGCCTTCCCCATCTCCCTGGTATTGACAGGGAATTATTATTATTGGTAATAAACTGGTCAGACCAACATTTGAACCACTGTTTCTTAATCACAGGCCGGGTATACACGTAATCAAAGAACCTTCGTTGCCCTCCTTTATATGGGAGTGTGACATGTGTGGGTGGGTGCACGCGTGGAGGTGGAGGTGTGGGTGGGTGCTGGTGTGCAGGCCGAGGTGTGGGTGGGTGCTATTGTATAGGTTATTTGTGGTTGGGTGCTGGTTTTTGGGTGTAGGTTTAGGTGTGGGTTGGTTCTGGTGTATAGGTGTAGATGTGGGTGGGTGTTGGTCTGTAGGTGTAAGTGTGAGTGGGTGCTGGTGTGTAGGTAGGTATAGGTATGGGTGGGTGCTGGTATGAGTGGTTGCTACACACACACACACACACACACACACACACACACACACACACACACACACACACACACAATTAAAGTATGGTTGCCAAAGAAGTTTATTACAGGTTCTTCCATACTAATAGGACTGCTTTGAAATCTGCTGCACCCTGCTACTCTATCCTTTAGGATTGAATTTCTTTCATTATTCAGCATGCATGTTGTCTTCAAGGAGAAGGCACGGAAAGATTTTTTATTTTATTTATTCAGTATTTAGATCACATTTTATATTCTAGTTGAGAAACATTTGTACTGCCTATGAACATTATTTCCAGCATTTTATGCTGGACTAAAAAGTATGGGTAAATCTTCTTTTTTAGCAATAATACGTACTTGTGAATTAATTAAAACCTCTCCTCAGCTGGTTGGCTTTGTATCTTTTGAAATTACTTCAGGTGAAAGCAGGTACTTCTGAATAAAATCTATCTCCATTTTTAGAAAATTATATATGGCTACAAGAGCTATGATTTCTGATGAATATTATTTGTAGGGACTTTGGCTGCACAATGTATGAATTGCTAGATACTGTGGCAAATATTTTTTACTTTTTATTTGAAAGCTCTTAGCATAGCTTTGCATTTTAACATCAATAATAATAAGGAAAAAAAATAATTCAACAGTATGCTACTGTAAAGTAGTCAAATTCCATTTTCAAGCATTGTTTAAAGTCTCTGTAGGCTGCATCCAGCTCAACACATTGATAAATTAACAGCTTCTGGAAATAATCATTTCTGTGGTATCACAAGTCCTAAACGTCTCCCCTCTCTTTTTCTAAAATTTCCCCAGAGGCAATACCTGTTAAAGCGATGTCTGAAAAGATTTTCTAGATACTGAATAAATTGTCACCAGCACGAAATCCTCATTTTCAATCTTTGCTGACAAGTGTTTTTAGGCTTAAATCTTCCCCAACCATTAAAGACATTTACAGTAATGTTGGGTTGACTGCCTCAGTGGAGCTGTTTACTACATAAGGCTCTAAGCTAATAAATAATGATCAATTTTAAAAAGGAAGTAAATACTAAATATTTGGAGTCTTGCATATATGTTATGTGTGTATATTGTCATCTTAAATCAGATCACCAGTATAAATATATATATTTTTTATTACTCTAGATGAAATATTATTTCGTCACTCAAGTATAGTGTACATTAGCAGTTGAAATGCAACGTTCCTTAAAATGAAAACTAATTCATGCCTGTGAAGCACTAAACAGATTCAGTGCAGGTGAGATAACTCCCCCGCTTTCTGCCAGAGAAGCCACAACCAAGAATGAATCAAAGCAGAAAGTGAAGAAACGGAAGCCTATCATCCAATAACTGTTCAGCAAAACAAAAGTGAAGTGAAACATCTGATGTGGGATGAAAGAACCGGAATCGTGGGAGTTAAATCATTATGTGTTTCAGCCTGGGGATACAGTGAAGTGTAGATGTGTCATTCTTGAATGAAAACAAACACACAGTTTTGCCCTAAAATCATAGCTGCAAGCTTTTTAAGAACAGATAAGAATACATCAGTTTTTATGTGCCATTCAAGGTGTATCATGGCTTCTAGATGACTAGATGATCTTCTGTTTGGATTAAGCTATCTTTAATTAATTTACTAATGAAGTGTTTGGTTAATGTCTGGTTTGATAGTTTGGTTAATGTGTGGTTTGATGGATAATGTCTGGTTTACTTCTTGTTTTTTCTTGGATTTATTTTTTTTGTAGAGAACTCTTAGACATATATGTGCATATATATGTGAAGAGAGAAATTAGAGGGCTCTGTGTAAAACTTGTCAAGCAAAATTTTTGGTAGGAAAATAATGTGCAGAATTTCTTTTTAAAAGGAGCATTTACTTTAATAAATTTTATTTTTGTGGTACCATTAGCTACAGGAAGAAAGAAGATCTCCCCTCCTCTCTTTCTGGCCACTCACTAAAGAGGAAAGAAATTTTATCAACAGTTAAAAACCAACTACCATAAAAAATAGTAATTAACAGTAATTTCAATGTTTTAACATTTTTTAATAGTAATAGTTTTCATTAAATTTTTATTTAAAACATTCTCAGGTTTTATGCTTCCCCTTTACATCTGAATCATTAAGATATATTTTCTTCACCTTTCTTGTTTTGCCACACTAAGTTTCTCGGATAACCTCTGTAGACCCAAACAAATGCATGTGCTCACCTTCAGGTGAAACAAGTTATTAGTCCATTTTCTTCACAGAAGGTATTTTTCCTACACCAAGTAAAACCCCAAAGCCATCTCTTACCTTATTTAATCTTTTCAGTATCTTGATTATCTGCCCTGTGGTACTTTGTCTTTATCACACTCATGAAAGAGAATGCTTTCGTCTGCAACTTTTCATGGCAACATTTGAATTGCACCTCAGAATCGTGCTATAGGATATAACACTGTAACATATGAAACATCAATTATTAAAAAACTAAAGGAATCTTGAAACAGAATGTCTTTTCCAGAGGCAAAACTTCAGTCCAGGTTTGCAGGCCGAGTAGCTGAATCATCAAATTCAACCAGAACTTGATCTGCAGTGAGATGGGTCATACCATCTCAGGTCTCTTCCTGACAGTCAGAATTTGTACACAGTCCAGCTGCAGTATGAATTTTTCACTTAGAGAGACAACAAAACAGATAGCTCCACATCCATGTTTAATGACGTCTAATAACTTCCGCTCTTCCCTGTGACTCCAACCATGACCAAAGCTACTGATGCAGTAAGTGAAAAAAGAGAAAAAATACCTAGTCCCTAGTATTCAACTCCCAGGTGCTCTCTCCTACTGTTGTACAACACCATCTGCAAAGTAAACAGACAAGTGTACAGATTTGCTTACATATTTCTAGTCTCATTTACGCCCCTTTCTTCTTCTTTCCTCCGAATTTATTTTGTTCCAGTTCACCTTGCTATTTTCTTATCCAAGCTTTTTCTACTCTGCTTCTGCTTAAACACTGCATGCACCTTGAAAATTCCTCACATTCCTTCGTTCAAATCCAGCAAGTTCCTGTTCTCCCTTCTCCAGGCATCTCCTGATACATCCTTTCCAGTTTTATGTACCTGTGGAGCCACCATTAAGGGTACGTAGCAGAGACAGAGGCTTAGCAACTCATGTTTATTTTTTTTTTTTAGTAGCTGGTTCTGATTCCAACCTCCTTATCACTTCTCTAATCATTACTTGCCTTATGCTTTAACTTTGAAGAATCATTAAGTCGCGTATTTTGTTTTATTATATGCCCTTAAATTGTAAATATCTTTAAAACCAAATTCCCTCAGAATGAATGCAACATTCATTCCATCTCTAAGGCACTGATACATAACAAAAGATTTATTTATTATTTGTCAGTAGCAGCAAATTATCCTAATTAAGTATTTAGTCTCTAAGTAAATACGAGGTAAGTACGAGAATGTTCAAAGACTTTAAAATTTATCAATTTAAGGAAAGAAACTAGCCTGTCTAATGGGAGTACTCAATAAAATAGTCATTCAAATAACTTGAGGACAGTAAACATGTTGAGTTGCATTTAAGTATGATTGAATGACTTACAACTCAGATACAAGTACTGTGATGCAGAACTTGCTATGCTAGCATAATATGCAAAAAAAATCTAACATCACTTTGTCCTTCTTTGTGCAATTTTAAATATCTTTTTTATTCGACGTGTCAACTATCTGAACGTTACCTTACTTTTGATATGTCAAACAAATTAGTCTATCACAGTATTATTTGCAACACAACAAAGCATCCAGAAAAAAAACAAAGAAATGAATCTCTAGATTACTGCTAATTCATACAATAGAAGTAAAAAGTGCTAAGTAATTTAATTGAAACCCCAAAGCTCAGAGGAAAAGAAAAACCCTTAAAATCAAAGATGGAGTTTTAAGACTTTTCTGTATAGTTTCTAGTTGATTTATTTCTTTGTTCTGTGTTGGATTTTTTTTAATACCTTAACTAACTTTTCTCTACCTTCACCTGAACATAATGCTGACTTCTTCACAGTTTCCATGAATGAGAGGAATCAGAACTCCATTATGAAGACAAGAGTCCACAAAAACTCTTGCATGGTTTGATGGAACTCATGGCTGTTGAAATAGAATCCATATCTGATTCAGATATACATTATGCTATTTCTATTCTCTGCAGGATTTTATTTTCTTTGTCTATAATTAAAAGCTCAAGGTGCCTGAAATTGGCACTTCTGACAAATTTGGACTTTATACTTCTAGTTAGAAGGATCATTTTATGTCTTTCACTCTGGAGTATCCTTAATCCACAGGGAAAATGTTTCTGTGAGACACTTAGTAATTGCAAATGGTTTTGTAGTGCTAAAGCTAACTGGCTTAAGAATAGGAATTCTAATTACCTCTCACCTTTTGTTTCCCATTTTGCACAGTGTTCTTGCCTGTTTTGACTCCAGACTATTTTCAAACTATGAATCTCAAAAAACTTTAACTCTCTCAGTAATAATTTATGTAGATTATTATGTGGATTCGTGATTGACACTATAAAGCATCTTAAACCAGACTTTCTCACAGGTATAAACATCTTCTCATGCAACTTTGAAGTTGCTCATAAGCAAGCCTTCACAAATCTTAGTCCTGCTTGCCAGGACATTTATCTTATCTAATTACTTTATTATTTTATAAATTTTATTTATTTATTTAGGAAGTGAAACACTTTGAACTTGTTTGACAGTAAATAGGAAGTAAATAAATGTTATAATACCCACCATTTTGAAAAAGGTGAACTAAGGAAGATCTTAAATTTTATAATTCAAATCATGTTGGCTAATCCTGAAAAAGCACACTTTTTTTCCTGATCTGTATATTTAAGAACAGATCCCTACACTTGCTTTCATAATACGTACTTGTATATAAATTTCTAAGCTTATACCAATACAAAATTAACAACAAGGATATTTATGTTTATGGAACATGAAGTTTCTTCAAAGAATAGACTTGAAGAAAGCTCCTTAAACTGTCACCAATACAATTAAATCATTTCTGAAACAATTAAACTGTTTAAAACCTGGTGAGGTTTGGTTTTTTTGCATCCTCTCTAATATACTTTCTTCTCCTTTCCAGGCTAACTTAATTAGTGGGATGTTTATATATCTTTGTAATAGTAGCTATTTTTTCTTACTTGTATTTTGCACTTAATGCTGTTAACTACCGCTTTCTTCTTCCACAATGACATATTTACAGACCACTCTGTTTTTATTGTAGTACGCTCTTAACAAAACTTCTATAGTTTTCCTTTATTAAATACATTTCTCATTTCCACATTCATCTTGAAGGTAGAGACATCTTTTCCTTACACTTCATCCAAGTTTAGACTGCTCAACTTATAAAATGGAAGATGAAAATTGTACGTAATAGGTCAGAGTAAGTCTCTCCAGAATAAAATTAATTCCTTCTTAAAAATACTTGTCTGATTCTCCCGATGCCATCCATGGCTTCAAGTAACCTCTGACGAGTCCAAACAATGTCTTCATTTATGCCTGTAGCATTTCCAAAGCATAACAAAAACTGTTGCTAAATGTACTTTTTTTAAACATTGACCTACTGAACTGTGTCCTATTATTTCAACACTTAATGAATCTCACATCGCATCCTCTTCTGAAATGAAAAGTATTAAAGAGGATCTGTGCTAATACTTACACTTGAGTTTCATTAGCATCCATCTAAAAATCCAACAACTGCTTAACCAACACAAGCTCCTTAAGGAGTGTGTATGTATATATACCACAATATATATTTGCTTTTCCAGTGTATGCTACCTACTGTTAAAAGGAATGCTCTGTTCTCCTTGCCAATTGAAATTAAGGAATGTAATGGAAATCATACCATAGGAGAAAGAGAAAATTAGTGAAAGGAAAGAAAGATGATTTACTGGAACAAAAAAAAAAATCCCTTTACTGTGCAGTCATCATGCCTAATTCCGCTGGTATCACCCACATTTAAGCATGAGAGCTCTCTATCAATTAGAGTAGTTTTCCACTTGAAATGACAAATTAAGTTATGAAGCAACATTCTCCTCCAGACTGCTGCTTGGAACTTTTTTATTGCATGGTTATAAGTAGTTTGCAGAGTTCTATGTTTTTTCCTTATGTTAATTCTAATGTTCTATTTCTTTCAATGCTGTTCCAGTACCTGAAACAACATACACTTATAATGATTGAAATGAATTTGAGTCAAATTTTCACCAGTAAGCCAAGGAGAAAAATATAACTAAAATAAAAATGAGTTTCAAGTTGAATGCAAACAGAATAGGAGAGATGCTAAAGATTTACAAACGATACAGATTAAAAAAAATAAAACTCAAAAGATGACTCAACGGGGAACAGGTTTTCCTCAGGCTTTCTGCTTAAACAAATTTTTACATATAAGAAGCATGCTCTGCAAATAAGATGACTGTTGTAATTTCTCTTTTCCTGTAAGATAACACATTTAACTTGTAACAAATTTCTCATTAAAGTCATGACGTTCTAAAATTAACCTGTATTTATCCATCCACTTCTTCACATTGCTAATTCAAAGGGAATTCTGTGAATGAAGCAAAGGTACAATTCTTAGTTGATTAAAATGTGTACTTTCCCTTTTTAATGGTATAGAATTTATCAAATATGTTTCTGTGTCTCAACCAAAATTTTAAACCATTACCTTTTCCCTCAACTGTATTTTATTCAATCAGAAAATTTCTTGCAATCTCATACAGTGCTGATAGACCATAGGAGAACTTGCATCACTGAAACCTGTTAATGAGTTGCAGACTGGTTTTGCTCCACCATCTGAAGGTTATTGGCGCCGCTATTGTCTGGAAGAGCAAGGTTTATGAACATAAGCTTATGAACATAACATTATGATCACTTTGCTTTCATGCAAAGTTCACTAAATTAATTCAAAACATTTTTAGCATCTGTTCGGACTAGCTCAATTCACCTTTAACCAAGTTACTAGTGGAGCATTTCAGTACCTTTGGACAGTAGGCAACGGGCAGAATAGTCAAAGAAGGTCTTTAAAACACCCCAGTTTTTCCCACACGTATCATACTACTTGGTCAACTTTCACAAAGCATAATAACATTTCTAATAGAAATTCTGAGCAGAGCGTAATGTTTTTATTTATGTAATTCTCTGCAGCATTATGTAAACTACTCCTTGAGAAACTAGAGTCAGCCTAATTTCACATCTTCTCTACACAAATGTATTTCTCATTTCTATATTACGTATGCAGGCCTCAATCTATTATTTCTTCAAAATACTCAGTAAAACATAGCTGTGAAACTTAATTTCATTTCAACTGTATAATTTCTTTTTACATTTCTTTGTCCAATTTATTTTCAGTCTAGAGAGATGCTACAATAAGTCATTAAAAATAACGATGTCATTAAAAATAGAGTCATTTTGAAGAAAATTACATCATTCACATCCCTGTGCACATATGATGTTTAAAACTTAGTTTTCAAATCAAATCAATTACCACCATATTGCATTAAATTCAGGACAAAAGGACACCTGACTCAATTACACAGAGATGCACGAGAGATCTGAACATAGGTTTCATAATTATCTAAAGTTTTTTCAGACACATGGCAATAGATAGGTAAATCAGTAGTGACATTTAATAGTGATAATAATTTAGTCATACCTAGGCCTGTCAGTCTGTGGACCTGAGCGCAGTCACATGTCATGTAAAGTCTTCTGACTTTCTCATCTGCTTTAGACTGGTCCAGGTAGGAGTAAGGTAGAGCGGAAAAAATATATTTAAAATGTTTAAACAATGTATTAGATCTTAATCTTCTGGTATATGAGTAGACATCATTTTAAATAATTTAAACAACAAAATAAAGATCATTCTTGAAGTCTCAAAAGATGGATTCTGTTACACAGGTAGAAGAATAGCAAAATATTTCTATGCCTCTCATGGCATGCATATCCTTGAGATGCCCACGATCAGTCATATGACAAGGCTATTGTCTGTCTGAACTATTTGGCTAACTGTTATGGTTATCCTTCTCTTCAATAATAAGTATCAGTACCTAATGTATGTTTATCTATTTGAAAGGATAGATGAAACTTAATAAAAAAAATTATTGATACCATATGTCATTCCCCCAAATGATATCCTGATTAAACTTAACTAGCAAAAAAAATAAAAAATAAAAAATAAAAAAGAACGTAAGGACTGAAAATAGTTTTGGGATTCTTTTAGGATCCCATTGTTTCTTCAATTAATTAAGATATTTAAAGCATCATTTAAGTTCAGTGCAGACACCATAAGGAAATAAAGTTGAGAAATTACTTTTTCCCAGGTATTCCCAAGTTCATTTTAATGCCATTTTAATACTTCTGGCAGTTTGCTTTGAAGGCTTTTATCCTCTGAGGTCCCAGCATCCAGAGGTCTACTAAATATCTTTTTTAAATATGTGGGTATCTGTTCTAGATACGGTAAACACATTTTGTCAGACTTCTGTAAATGTTGACAGTAAAACTATTATTAACAATTTCTTCAGTTTATCCAGATTGAGGAAATTAAGACTAAAGCCTGATTTTAAAGGAGATACGTCTAAAACATCCCTACAATATAGAAGAAAATTCATTATTTAAAGCTGCTGCTTTAAGACTTCTTGCATTTTGCTCTAAAGGCTTTTATCCTCTGAAATCTTAACCTACAGAGGTCTATTAAAATTATATTGCAGATTTGTAGGCATCTGTTATAGAAAATTTGAGAGAGAACTGCTTTTGAAGTATTTCAATAGGCTCTCCACAAAACACTGGAAAAATCAGTTAAGGAATGTGAATAAAAAATAAAAAAACTGTTTATTTATTACTGTATTGAAGTTTGCGTCTGTAACTGTCAGTTTCTGTCTGGAACTGAGCATGCATTGCATACTGCTTTTCCATTGTGCCTGATGGTGAGTCAAAGTAAGAAGTAATTTGGTGAAGAATAACTGCTCTATTTCTATAGCATGCAATTACTATTTCTCTGTAAGCTAGTTCTTAACATAACCTGCTGTACCAAATCATAGATATTACTGATCATTATGATATACATATGATATTTTTGTATTGCCATCTGAAGTGTTGGTGAACTCACAGAATTAGATGAAACACCATAGTTCTCACAGGAGAAAGAATAACAGTCTGAAAACATGACTACCTAAGCTAAAAACCAACACATCAAACACCTAAAACAAAAATATTTCCTTTTTTTTTTTTTTCACTGCTATATTTTTAAACCAATTATTAGGAAAATTAAAATTGTGATTCTGTGATTATTAATTTCACTAGCTAGTGAACAATACTCTAAGCAGTGAAAAGAAGTCTACAAGTCAATTTCTAAAGGAAATACATGTGAAGTATTTCTGTTATGGTTAGGTGTACTTAATATTTTAAGTAGAGCAGTATAAAAACTAAAAAAATTAAAATACATATACAAGTATGCTTTTCAAATGGATATCAAGATACATGAAATCAGTGTTTCTAGAAAGTGAACAACAACAAAAGCTTAAAATGTAAAAGTAAAAATGCAAGTTGAATTTTCATATATATTTTTTTAATAGAGCAAGTTTTGAGGGAATATACTGTTCTACCTGGTATAATATCTTTGCACCTTGCTTTGGGAATCTGACCATTTTACAACTCAAGGGCAATGCATAACAACAGCTGTTATATATGCCTAGGTCTATTAGGCAATAATGCCATGCTGCCAAATAACAAATCTGCATTATGATACATGGCTTTAGGAACAGGATTTCCTGAATGATTGCATAATAACAATTTAGTGCAGCTAAGGATATTATTTATTTCAAATAACGTATATAGAGATAGATCCAATCATGGACTGATAAGCCAATGACTGTTCCTGAGTAAGTAATTGCAATAACATTTTGGAAGGATTGCTGGGGTACTTAGTTTTATTTTGTTTTCAACTCTGTATATTTCTGTCAGCCATCGAGGGATCTATTTTTCCAACAAATAGTCCTAGATCCTGCCATTCCCAAGACAAAATTCATAGGAGTGAAATTTAGACCTATAAGCTCAGGGAAGACAAGACAGCCCAGTTGGTAAAAGGGCAAGAAGGCATGAATTGTGAGGAAAGGCTGAGGACACTTGAGCTGCCTAGTTTGAAGAAAAGAAGGATAAGAGACGACTTTGTTGCTCTTTGCAACTCCCTGAGTAGGGTAAGTGGAAAGGTCACTTCTCTGATGATAGAACACGTAAGGGCTGCACAAAGCTGCACAAGGGAAGATTCAGAATGGAAATTTGGAAACAATTTCCTACCATGAGGGTGATGAAACACTGGGATAGGCTTCCAAGAGACGTGACCGATACCAGATGCCTGTCAGTGTTCAAGAGAGCTTGGACAATGCCCTCCATAACATGTATTACCTTTTAATTATGACCGAGTTATTCAAGGTAGGTTTTGTAGGTGCTTTCCAAACTAATTATTCAATTTTACCTCCTCCACTAGTCTTTCAGTTAGAAGAACAGAAAGACCACGAAGAAAAAAAAAGAAAAAGTAACATAGCTTCTCATCAACCAGAAGTGCCTGTTCCTCAATTTAGCTGATTAGAAAGGCTAAAGAGGCTTTCTGACACTCTTTAAAATGCAGAAATCAGACATACCCGTGCTTAATACTAGCACCTGAATTTTCTAAGTGTTTTTCAAGCACAACACTGATAAGAACCATTCAAAGCTTCATAAAGGAAGCTTTATCTTGCTCTTGAACATCTTGCAAAACCTGTCATTCTTGTAATGAAAAGAGGGTGGGGAGCGTTTTCCATGCCCACCAGGGCAGTGGTCACAGCCCCCAGCTGCTAGAACTCAGGAAGCATTTGGACAACATCTTTAGACAGAGGGTTTGAATTTTGGGTGGACCTGTGTGGAGTCAGAATTTGGAGTCCATGAATCCCTGTGAGTCCCTTCCAACTCAGCATTGTATAATCCTATTATTCATTTTCATATCATTTAAAATGGCAAGAATCTTAATTAACTAAGGATAGAAGGCAGGAACAGAAGGAAAAATGACTCCTCTAAGCACTCTGCATTGAGTGTAGCTAGAAATTTCTCTATGTCCTTCCACACTCTGTTTAAAAAGATAAATTTTATGTATTGTTCTGAGTAGCTAAGCAGGTTTTAATTAAAAGCCTGAGCTCATAGAAGTTGTAACTTATGTTTCATAGGTTGCTTTGATTAGAAATCATATTGCACATTTAAGGAATTTTTATTCCAGTTCCCAGGAAAGCAAGAGCTTGTTGATTCAAGCAAGAGCTAACCTGATTCACAACATTTTGGAAAAGCTCAGTAGCAGTCTTAAAAAGTCTCAGAATAAGGCCTTCCTGTATCACCTGAAGGCAGCGTTCTATAACGTTTGAAAAACTGCCAATGAAATTAAATAAAGTCAAGAATATTAAAGAAAATATTTTTCTAAGTTGGAAAGAAAATGTGTTTGAAAGCAGATAAACTATTTGGACTGAGCTGTTCTCTCAGTATGTTAATTGTTAATGTCTGTGAGGAAAATTCCATTACCGTGTTACTACCAGGTTTACTTAAAGTGTTACATTTTACTGTCTTCAAATTGCACGATTTTCTGCATGCTTTCATAATGCTATTAAAGTTATGGCCACACACGACCAGAATTCCAAAAGAGTAAAATCATTAGGGGCAAACAATGGACTTCCGTAAGATTTCAAGGACAGATTTTTGCATCTCCCCCACCAGTACCTGCTGCAATTGGAAAAAAATAAAAAATGCAGTCTCCACTTGCATCTTATAATTCTAGCAGGTGTAGGCTTCAGCATGTAGATCATTCACTGATGAAGCACCTGCAAAAGCATTCCCTTATTGGTTCTGTCTGATTATCGCATAAAAGACCTTCTCTAGAGTGGTGACCTTCTCTCTCACATTTTACTTCTGCCTGACAGCTGGAGTTTGGTTGTGATTTTATTCAAGGAGTTCATTGTAATCTGAGGCAGAAAAAGCTCAGAAGACTTCACTGCTAAGCAGTAACACGTGTTTCCAAAGCTGGGTGCTCTGATGATATGTTTAGGGACTCACGTACACATTTAATCAAGCAAACTATATTGGTATTGTACGTAATAGTTACAGTAGGTAGGGAAGAGGAGTATTTTAAAAAAGATACTGAAGCTTAGTCAGGTGAGGCAGGAAAAGGGCAAGAAAGAAACAGGAAAAATATACTGCCAGCTGTCCTGTGTTTCAGTACCTTCTAGCTGTGGTCAACCTGCAGTCTGCAGAAAGATATGCCATGATGCTGAAATAGATCTAGCTGAAAAAAATAAATAAAAACAAAAAAAGGGAGCCACCTCACTGCCCTCCTCACTTACCTACCTGCTTTCAGTGGCTACCTGTCATAATCACAAAGAGCTGATCTAAGCCCCTGAGAGTAACCTTACTCTGAGCAGTTTCATATGCAAAAGAAATAAAATAAAATTCAATTTAAAAGGAAAAATTAAAAATCACATCACACTGCTTCTTCTTTGTTCCAAGACTCTACACCATGTTACTAAAGCATAATCTGCTAGATGTGTCCCCAGCAATGTTCCTTGAGATGTAATCTGCTTGAAACTAATAATGTCAACCCTAAGAAAGAAATGTCCTTCTGACACTACAATGCGTGCATATGGATAACCCAAAGTAACAGCGGTTTTTCCTAAGGTACTGTCATAGCTTTCATAATTCAGGCTGAGGGTTTAAAAAGCTTGCATCCTTAACAAGTCTTCCTGTAGTTCTTTCCCTGTGACTGGGCTGACATTTTCAAATGCTTTTCTCCTTCCCCCCCCCACCCTTCACATTTGAGATGTCTGAAGCTATACTAACCACCATCAGGCTGCATGTAGCAAGTTGAGATTTTGACACTTCAGAGACACACAACGACATAGAAGAAGAGTCTCTCATACACAGAGACATAAAAGAATAGCTACTGAGAGGTAAGGAAAGTATTCTGTTAACCTTCTGAGTTACAAAATTATTAGTGTTATAATGACCAAGAGTGTATATGCATAAAAATACCTAATAATAATATTAGATAAACACTTTTCTTCTCCAACTCTTAAAGAAGATAAACACTGAAATCAAATTCTATACTTTCTTTAGAGGAGAATATAAGTTTCTTTCCTTTTTTCTATGGGAGATTGATTTAATACATATTATTTAATACATTATGTAATGCAGTATGGATAACTCATCCAAAAATAGTTCTTCCACGTTACTTTTCAGTGATTTCAGCAATAGCTTATAGAGCATACACTACAGAAGGGGACGAATAATGCTGACTCTACTAAAAAGTTAATCTAAAGATGAACAGAGCAAGAATCATCGACCAAATCGGACATATGGAGGGGAATGAAAAAACAGCAGGACTACACTGATAAACACAAAACCCAGTGGTTGGAGAACAGCCTGAAACTTCTATGCTGTCATAGCTAAGAATTTCAGACCCTCTTCCCACAGTCTTCCTGCTATCATCATAAAAAACTTTTCAGATGATTAATTGAAATCAGCAAGAAAGGGGACGTGAGTTGAAACGAGATGAATGTCTTAAGAATTTGATAGGTTGCATACTGATGATATTTGTAACATGCCTCTAGGTCAAGTCCTTCTAGCTGTAAATATGCATTTTAAGAACACCATAATAGACAATTCTGTTTTCCTGTAGAAGAAAACAGATAACTCAGACAGTAGCTGAGCAAGCACCGATTAAAACAATCAATGTACAATGTCTTCTCTCCTGAACCATCAAAGGACAAGCGCACAGGAGCTTTGCCACAGCACATCTGAAATTAATTTTGGCTTCTCCACCACACTATTAACTGAAAATGCATGCCACAATTTTCAAGCTGTAGAAGTACAACGACAATAAAAATCAACAACAGGACTCAGTGTGCTAATAATGCTCAGATTTTCAGAGCATCTGTTCTCAGACCTTCCAGAAGATGAAGTGTGCTTTTACTTTGCTTTACCTTAAGGACCAATATTGACCCTAAGGGATCATTTTGAAGGTTATGACTATATACAGAATAAAAATTCTTTACTCGGTAGAAAAGTAAAAGACAGTATTTCAGTAACACGGTGCAATATTGCACAATATACATTTTCTTACGAGTCTAAATGGAGTCAAATAGCTCTAACAAAGACTTGTCAACTTGCTACATGTTGTTTGACTTATTTAACCAACCACCAGAAATAGACATTTGTACTTAGTTTACAGTTGGATGAGGTTTTTTTATTTGTTTTGTTGCTTTATATTCTATGAAATCTCACTGCAAGATCTGCTTGTAAGTTTCCTACTTCTACTTTAAAGCAATATGTTTCAAGCGTTTGTAATAACTAGAATGGAGGAGTTGAATGTCTCCCTCTCAGTAAAATCTCAGGAAGGAGATAAAAGCAGCTCCAAGTCAACCCAGGGGAGAAGGAATTATGGCACAGATTTCTCCCGTCTGCTAATTTTGGTGCATTTCCATGCTTATTTTCCTTTCTGTCTTGTGCAGATTATGAAAGCTTCAGATTTTCACTTTACTCAGCACTTCAGAACTTTAATGAATATAAGCCAAAATGCTTCAAGTCAGGGACATAATTAGGAACTGGTCTCACAGCCAAAAGAAATCTTAAAAGGCTGCCCTCCTATTGACATTTTTTAAGCATCTGCTCAGAAAATACTATAATCTGAACAACCTATTCATTAGTGTGGGTATATTATGATCTTAAACCTACTCATAATTTCTATTCAAGAACACTAAATCAACATTTAAATTATTTCAGTAGCATAGACATCACAAGATGCTCATTCATGAGGATGGGCAAAAATGACATCAGCCTTCCCTACTAATTTGTTGAACAGCTAAGTTAGCTGGTAGGACTTCAAATTGTGCTGGTTGCATATGGCAGGCAGCCACCTTGGTTGCCCTGGCAACTCTGTTTAGTCTGATCATAAGCAGAAAGTTAGAGGTAATTTTATTTTGGTCCCTTTTGTATTTCAATTACAACTAATAATATTAATACTTAATAATTCTCTGTAGGTGTTTTGATTTGCTCAAAATTACGTTGATGTTACCTTGAAGCCTTCTAGGTGCTATGCCATAGAACTTCTAAAAAAAACCAAAACAATCTCAGTTCCCCACTTCAGTCATAAACATCTACTAAGCAAAAATAATCTCAGGAAGAGGTTAAGAACAGAGGTGCTCTGGAAAATAAACTACAATATTAACTTCAAAGACAGCTCAAGAATCTTCTGAATGTGATTTACGAACTAGGCTACACAGAACATCAGTACCATGAGGAGTCTCTACTTTAACTGCCCATTTTTTTTACTTCTGTGAATAAATAGAACTTGCCATTAATGTTTCTGGTCTCTCTTTCAGAAGATGCACAGTTACTGAAAGGATAATATTTATACCAGACCATTTTCCACATTTGTCATTAACAAACAGATAACATCAAATGGTATTGTTAGCCAATATACTTTAAGGATAATGCAATAAGAAAGGTTATTGAGATGGAAAAGAGACAATCAATACAAAGATAAATACTTACCTCTCTCTGAAGCTTGAGACTCACAGGGGAAAACACCACAAAGAAGGGAACTCCAACAAGAGATGCTTCCCTACTGCTGGTCAGACCTTAAAATGAGGTCTAGGAGAGCCAGACTCCACCCCTTCTGGTCACACAGGTGCATTGCCTTCACCTGTGCTCCTGCAGCTGACTCAGTGCTCACCTCAGGTGATCCATCAGTGGTTCAGGCCATGATTCAGCAGTTCCCATACAACACTATAATGGAAACCCATGTTTTGCACTTACATGGAAGTAATGCTGAAATACTTTTTGCCATATTCTTATGTTGTGTTTCTTGTCTTGTGCCTCACCACAAAGAAATTGTATTAATTGTTGTTTTTCACTGATGCTGTGGTCTTTACGTGCTACCTGTTGCAACCTTAGCATTCAGTTTCACCAACTAGGAGAAAAAAAAAAAAAAAAAGGAGTAATGTGGACTGTGTATTAAAGCCTTCTAGACCGAATTTTCAGCCTGATGAAAGAAATGGGACTGTCACAGGGGAAAACTACTCAGTTAACGTAGCTGAAGACAGATCAGGATCAAAGCAATTTATTGATTTACTGATGATGCATAATTAACCAGCAATCAGTGGACTATTCAAGATCTGTACCAGTGCAACAGACAAACAGCACTGTGTTGTTATGAAATGCCAACAACCACGATATGGGGACTGCTGACTCACAGCCTGAACCACTGTTTGTGTACCTGAAGGAAAGATCTGGCCAGTCCTGCAAGCGTATGTGAAGGCAATTCACCTTTGTAACTGGAAGGGATGGAGCCAGCCTCATTTAAGTGCTGACTGCAACTGAGGAAGGATCCCTTGTTGGAGATCCCTCCTCTGGAGTTCTTTGCCTGTGGGCCTACATTCTCAAGGGGTGAGCATTCATTTGTCCTTCCATCCATAACATCTCCTTGTTTGCATTGGTTCCTTTGTCTTTACAAACACCAACATTTTTTTTAATGCTTTTCTGTAGTTGATCCCAAGAGCAACTGTAATCATGCACACAGAAACACACATGCACACAGGTTCCCACAGCTGCAGGCATGTGCTGTCACTCATTTCTCCTAAATTTATCCTTGCTTTCATAACTCACTTTAAAAGAGCATTAAGTACCTGCATATGCACCTGCTTGTTCATTTTCTCATCTATTACTGAAAAGATTGTTCTAGATTAAGCTCATTCTTCTATTCAAACAACTCAAGGATAATGTCAAAACGGTGACCTATTTCTCTGGATTTACAAGAAAAAAAAGTGTGTGAGCTTACAATCATGGGACATAGCTGGAGATGCCTAAACTACAGCATGATTTGAGGCTTATAGATCTACCTGAGATCAGGTGTTTCCAGACATTAGATCAATTACAGCTGGTAAGTAGGATCAAAAACCTGTATTTTTTTTCTGACCAGAGATTACATGATGAACTTGAGTGGTTAGTGATTTTCTTTTTTCTTCTTTTTAGCAAATAGTTCTACAAAATATGTTGTAACAGGTGAGCAAATTTCTCTGGTGAAACATCTTTTTCATCCCTTCAACAAACTGCTGTTTCTCAGGCACAAGGAAGCTTATCTAGTTAGTAGAGTTGATAGAGTCAGCCTTGGTTCTAGTGGCATTTTATCACATTGAAATTGGTCTACATTACGGTGGCTGCTCTGTGATGGGTTGTTTCAGAATAACTCAGTTGAAGTACTTTCGAGCTAGTGTCAGAGGCAACTCCTATTTTGGGCATCCAGAAATATGTAAGGTTCCCCAAGGAACTATGCTGGCCCAAATGTTTCTGAAGTTACTGTAAGTTGCTTTTTGAATAGAGAATTTAATTAGAGGCTTAGTCTGGTGTGTGCCTGTTAGAAACGTGAACTCTAACTATATATCTTATGTTCTATAAGAATTGTAGGAGGTCAGAGACCTAATCTGTATATGACAAAAATCCCACAGGAGCTGTTTGTAGGACTGATGTTTTGAACTGGAAGCTCTCCAGCAGATAAATTATGTCCATCAACAGTTTACAGGCTGGTTCGGCCCAGTTCCGTGATGGTTGGTGTGGGGACACATAGACCCACACCCTGGGAAAAGGGGAAAGGGAAAAGGGAGATGGGCCTAGAAACAAAACAGCGACAACGATCTGAGGAGAAAAGCTAATTTGCTAAATCAGATATCAGAAAGCAAAATACCATAATATCATATAATATAATTTGAATTAAAGCTAATAAATCAGTTAAAATGAGCAAGAGAAAGCGTCCAATAAACCAAAGGCCTTACGCTAACACTGAGGGTGAGACGGCAGCAAGCACATGCTGCTGGGTCAATCCAAAAGGAAAGAGTCAGTGTCTCGTGACATGCAAACAGTTTCTATCATTCCCTCTGAGCATAAAAACACAAAGCAACGCAATGTCCTCTGGGGAATGTAGTTCTTCTGTTCTGAGACAAGTATGCCCATAACTATCGATGATCCATGGAGCTGGAGCATTAACTCTTTAATTCTCAATGCACTACATGATGTAATGATGTGGAATACCAATACCAAAAATCATAAAACCATGACATTCACACTTTATTCTGTATCACTACATCACGCTTAATATATATAGAGGAACAATGATTAACATGTATTACTCACAAATAAAACATGTATATACATGGAATTACTGACTGAAATTACTGAAATTTTCAGTAACTCAACGTACAGATGCTATTATTGGTATGGTTTGAATGTTTCCCTAACTCACACCTCTACAAATATTACCCTTTCAATCTTAGAGCAGAATTCCATTATTGAAAGAGCCAGGTTGTTTTAAGAATTATCCATATATAAAATTCAAATGAAAGTTCTAGAAAAAGACGATAGTAAAAACTTTTGAAAATAATTTATCATTAAAAGTAATATCCATCCAACTCCACTAAAATACCATTAGAAGAAAAAGTATTCTCACGAATCATAGTGCTCTTTGTCATGTAGTACTTGGTTATATTTCTTCAGACAGATGTTAAATGCAGTGCTGCAAAAGCAAAAGGTAGCATTTGCCAAATATGCAGCAGGAAAGAAGCAGGAAATAAAACCCTTCAACTCTTTTCAAGATAATAAATTATCAAGAACAGTCAAGCAGTAAGAGCTTGCAGAGAAATGAATCTTTACAAGAGGCAGAAAAAAATGCACATGAGATTGGAAAAGGAAAAAGAAACTTTGGAAAGTTTCACTGTTTGGAAAAAAAAACATTTAAGAGTTGTTACCCTGCTAACTACATAAAAGTTAGGCATATTGTATTAAGTTATTTGCCTACTCAATAGAGAGAGAAGCAACTCCCGAATAGTGTCTCAAATTTGTAAGTTGAGTGCATCTGCAAGTACCTTATGCTCTTGTTAAGGGAGCTATGAGTGCAAGGATAAATTCAGGAGAAAAGTATCACACAGTAGTGCATTAGTAAGAGGCAATAAATAGATGCTTGAAAATGGGTACAGAGCTGAACCTTAAACTATAAAATTACAAAAGATCATGGTTCACTTAAATGTACCCCATTTCAAGACAGCTACGCTGCCACTAATGAAACAGAACAAGTTAAAAATCCATTACCAGAAGTGTTCATAAGAGGAAACTAAGCTATTCTTGGAGAAAAGGCCTGAAATATAGAATATTCAGCCAAATTTTAAAAGTGTTGCTCTGTGAAACATATACACAGATGATGCAAGCTGCAGAGTGACATCAAGCAGATCCAGGGGGGAATCTGAACGAAGCATTCCTTCCTGTACAGCTCTGCAGCTTTTGCTTTGCGTGTCACTGTAGTTGAGGCTAGCACATACCCTTCTTATAAACAGGATGTGATAAAATTAATCACTCAAATAAAGGTAGCAGCCACACACTTCTTTCTGAAAGCAGACTTTAGTTCATATTGGCATTGTGTTTTCCAGAGCCTCATTTTTCTCCTCTGTTGCAGGGAAACAGGGTCTTAGATAAGACATATAATTTTTACCTAACATTAGCTAAAGTCTTGGGTCGAGTCCCTTAAATGAAGATCCGTAAGGCTCTACTTTGAGGTAAAACATTTTCTCCAAATGGATTTTTTTCTATCCCATAGGTACACTATACTCTTCTACCCAAAGTTTTTTTTTTTCCTATTTTTGCTATCTCTTTCTAAGCATTGAAAGATCTGCCTTAGCTCTGGTTTAGTGGGAGTGTAAGATAATTCAGCTTTTCTTTTTGAAAGAGACATAGCCTAGCTTTTAAACACCAGAAAATATTTTCTTCAAATGACCTTGCAACAGTAAAGAAACATCTCTATTCCTATTGCATTCTGCTTAAACTGTTCTTCAAATATGGTATTAAAATCATCTCTAGGTTTAGCTATTTGAAATGCCATTTCTGGCCTTCACTAATAGCTAGCTTTCATCATGTCATGTTTTTCTCATTTCAGACCAATTTTCATATAGTATAGTCACACAGAACACCACGAGAAATTATCAACTTCTTATTATAACCTATGGAACTGTTTTAATTTTCTTTCTGATGCGAAATTAATTACTTGAACACAAGAACCCAAATAGCTCTCATTATTCTTTATTTCTTTATTTTCAATAAATACATAAATACTGATTTTTTTTGCAGGAGGAATCTATGCCCAAGAGAGGAGAAATAGTTTTGAAAGTCTCAAGATACTATTATAAAGGGAAAAACATAAAACAGACTTTCAAGCTTTACATTGTTCAAATCTTTTCAAAGATATCAATTTTCTTTCTCTAAAAAATTGATGTCCAGATGTTTTTACATGTTTTGTTTTGATTTTCCTTTGGAAAAACAAAATGTTTTTGTCACTGATCCTCACAATCTATTTCTATCCTTCATCACTGAGAACTCTCATAGTCACCTTCAAATATGGGCTCGGATGATAAAGACATGACAGAGAAAAAAATCCTATTGAAATACATGACAAAAAATAATTTAATTTTTACAGAAGGAAGAGAAGTGAGGAAGGTTATTTTAAAGCTCATCTCAAAGACATGTACTGTGTAAATAAGCATATGTTTTCCTCTAATAACTCAAGACTATGATCACGCTTCTAACTCTGTTACTGTTTTCTCATACAGTTTTGAAGTGTGATTATATTTTAAGTAGATGTTAAATAGACTTTTTCATATTGTATTAAGTAATATTCTGTCTACCCACTTGCTACTAACATCATTTTCTTTGTTTGTTTATATTACATATATACAGCTATTGTTACTGCAAAAGTATCCCAAGCTGACATCTTGGCGAAGTCTCTTTGAATGGTATAGACTTCCTGGAAAACTGTTCTTTGGTTGAGATCCTTGACAATACTCTCTTCACATGATGTTTGCTCTCCGTGTGACGTGTCCTCCCTCTATATTCAGAACCACATTTCTTCCTACTGTTTCCTTCTTGATCCTCTTCCAAGACCCTTCTCAGTGCTGCAGCTCCCCATTTAGCTGACGGTCTGTCCTCTGAACATGCTCTTGCTTATTGCTCTCTGTACTGTGGAATATTAATTTTCTACCATACACTGCATGGCTTTGAACCACAAGCTTACCTTTTGTCTTTAAGTACATCCTTCCCTTAAATAACTGCTCATCTCATCCTTTATATTTAACATTTTCTTAAAACCACAGTTTAGACATAAGCATTCACGCTTAAGGGACAGGCACAGAGCACAGGTCACTCCCCAGCTAAAATACAGCAGAAGTGGTGATCTTTATTTCAGTACATTAATGTGATTACCACCGGAATCTGCATTTGCATCTTCTTCTATCTGAAAGGCTTTGATTCTCCACTAATTTTTTAGGATTTGCGTAATTGTAAATAAAAGAGAACCCATTTATTCGTGCAGAAGAAAAAAGTGATTATTATTTTTCCAATATTGTCTTACATTAGTCGGAGAAAAGAACGTTAAATGCAGTCCTTTGTAGGCTAGTGTGTGTGTTTGCACTGTCAAAGTCACAGGTTCAGGTGTCATGAGTAAAGCGACACGTTTCAAAATGAGTGGCAGCAATAACACGGGCAAAGGTCAGCTGACACTTTTCATGTATTCACACTGATTGTGGAATCAAGGACTTTGACAGCTGAAAATCAAAAGTACAAACTAACAGGATAATGACATGACAACCAGTGTGCAGCTACGTACTTAGGTCTGAAGTACTTTCCACATTTGCCTCAAATACGTAAAATAATTTACATATCAGCTCCTACCACTTCATCTAAACTTCTGAAAATGCAGTGAGCTAGTATGTTGTCTCTGAAAGCTGCTTATATGAGATAGTTTTTGTGTTGGCAGCTGTTTCAGAGGGGGAAAGCTTTTTTAATTGCTAACCACTTATTATTAGGATAAAGCTGAATACATTTCACAAATGCATTCTCTCTTTCTCTGTGTGTAAAATTTAAAGCACTGAGTTGTTTTCCAGAACACAGAATGCAGCTTGGTAACTGATTTAACATACTTTAATAGCTGGTTCGTAACTAATGTTTATATCATACAAATTGTCAGAATAGAAACATCTGCCAGTGATTCCTGTCAGACTTAAATAATTTCTTTGCCTGTTCAGCCGCGTCGCAATTAATGAATCCAATTTCTACGAGTTATAAAAGGAATATACTTGGTTGTTTTTCTTTCGTGTTAGTACAGATTTTAGAGCAGTAAGGTTTCCCTTCAAAATGGTTCTCTGCTTAAACAGTGTTTCATTTCATGCAGAAAATCTGCATTGGTTGAGACTGACCACAGCCTGCTTTGATTGAAAAGGAGCTAATCAATCAGAAAACTAATTCTCAAATCTATGACAAAGAAAGCTGTTTGCATACATTCAAAATGGATCAACTCCACCTGTTCGTCCCAGAAGATGCCCTAGATTTAAGTAGTACTTAAAATTCATCACTCTCATCTGAATATCAGTTGCCAGGAAATGCCCCACCCAGAAGAAATTTTTGCTTAATCAAAAAAAGAAAATGCATTCTCTGAGCACTTAATACACATTTACTTTTTACTGACTGGGTTATATATTTTTTTCCTTTTTCTTTTTTTAATGGGGATGACACCATTCAATTTTATGAATTTCTTCACATACAAAGCACTCATAAATATGAACATGATCCTGAATGATGTCAAGCACCTGGCCCTGGTCCAGAAAAGCACTTCAGTGCATCTTTAAGTATGAAACTAATCATAGGGTTGAACTGACAGATATTCTAGCTGTCTCTGTACTTTCATGGATCACTTTTCGTGGAACTTCCTGGGCAGGAAGGATGGAAAAGAAAATTTTGTGTGTTCATGCTAGTTAGTGGCTGCTGAAAGAGTTCGCTGTTGGGTTTGTGGAAGCCTGGGCATTTCCACAACCTGGCACACCATTCCTTTACAAAAAAAAAAAAACCAAAAAACAACAACAAAAAAAAACCCACGTTTGTCTTTCTTTTCACCACCTCAGATAAGGATGAGACTAATGAAGGTTGAGTAAAAACAAAAAACAAAAGACAATAGACTGCAAAACCATGGCTAGCTGACAACAGATGAAACCAGATTACTTCTTCAAACTGCATTGGGGTGAAAAGTGCATAGTGAGGAAGGCATACGGCCTTCATCTTCAAGACCCCCACCCATGACCAATAGGAGGCT
This sequence comes from Cyrtonyx montezumae, assembly GCF_038088225.1. NCBI lineage: Eukaryota > Metazoa > Chordata > Aves > Galliformes > Odontophoridae > Cyrtonyx > Cyrtonyx montezumae. The sequence goes on from NW_027071936.1 coordinate 2,595,741, forward strand.
CTATGCATGCTCAACTTAAAGGAATTTGAGACAGTACCTATGGAAATGATTTCTTGGTCCTCATTGTAATAGACCATCCCACTTTCAGGAATGCCATGAATATGTATGCTTTGTGCTCTTAAATATGTAACTACTACTCCCTCCACTTCATGCAAGCTAGGTGGGGCTACCTCCCTTGCACCCAGCATGTGGGCACAGCACCAAAGAAGCATACCTGCTTTATAACCTAACTCCAGGTTACAGAGATTATTTTCTGCAAGTCAGTGTCTATGCTACGGCAAACCTAACCAAAGTAATTGTGGTTCTGATTCCCCAAGGATCATATTTCCCATTTCAGTGACCATCTATGATAGTTGCATAGTCCCTTTCACATAGTAAGGAATCAATGCAGATCGCTTTGTCCAGGTTAAGACTAGTACTGCTGTTTAATAAACAGTTTGATGAAAATACTTAGATGCATAAATAAGCACAGACTTAAAGAAGTAAATCCACTGAAGGATGGATGCATCTTTTTGCCAGCAGCGGACTGCGATCCACACTATCCACAGACCAACAACTGTACTAGATTTGGAAGGCTTTGATCTGGTGAAAGAATATAAGAACGACTTCACTGGTCCAGGCTGAAAGTCAGTCTAAACCAGCACTCTTTCTCCAAAAATAAAGCTAAGGAGATGACTAAGGAAGATTAGGGACAAGGCAAATACATTTACCTGCAATAATATGTAAATCTCAAACTACTGTCAAATAAAAGAATTTCCAAGTGCAGTGTGGTAGGCCTGTTTAGCAGCTCATACTGTTTGACCCATCCAAGGTTTTCTAAACTTGCTCTGAGTCCCTCATAACTTCTTAAATCCAGATCATATTTTAACAAAAATCTGTTGCAATGAAAGAACTCTTTTTCATGTTTAAAAACTAGCTCCTACTGACTGGAAGTTTTACGAGTCTTTCTGAATCTTCTAAGGTTCACCTTGGCAGAGATGTGAAGATTTTATCTCAATCCACTCACTTTATGCTAAAAATCTCTCTTTTTATTTTATTTTTTTTTTTTTGGGGGGGAGAGGAGGAACTCTTTCTCACTGCAACACACTTTTTTTTTTTTTTTAAGTGGAGAAAGAGGAAGGAAGGATATCATTGGTAATGTTTCAGTTGACCAGTATTTTGAAGAGCTTTTCATTTGAACTGCCATACGCTGGCCTAATTAGTATGTGATGATTAATTTTTAGTGACTGATAATGCCAATGCTTTTTACTGAAGCCTATATATCCCAATAGTTTGAATCTTCCCTCTTCTCTCACTTATGGAAGTATTGCATTAATTGCACTGCATAGTAACTGATCTATTTATATAGACATTGTAGTTAACTCTTTCTATTATGTTTTATAAAACATCAGCAGAGGGTATGCTTTAGTAGAATATGGATTACTTTGATTATCTTCTGTGAAAGCTTCTCTTAGAATAAAAGGAGTGTGCAAATACCACCAAAGTTGTCATCCACCTGGACAAAGCAAGTTTTGTTTCAGACTAGATATTAAAAATTATTCCTCTGATTCATACTTAAACCGTTTAGAGTCTTATTTGGAAGCAACATTTATAAGGATGACATACGTTGACTTTCCACTTCTTCAAACTATCCAAATGAATGTGGGATGTATTGACATTTTAGTCCACTGCCACAGAATTAATGTAAGCGTAGTGCGCAAATAACTACAAACACTCAGTGGAAGCACTGTAGCCCTTGCAAGACTAAAGATTAAACCTACCCTACTGGCTCCTGCAGTTCTTTAACTTAAGGAAGAGATTAATTAAAGATGACCTTTAAATGAGTTTTATATACATGAAGGTTCTCACTGAATTCCTAGAAACTGCATTAAAATATTTTCATTACCTATATCCCTAAACTTAATTTATATTCTTCTAATACATTTTACTACCGATGCTTTTCACTTTTTCTGCAGTCCAACATTTCTGTCATTATCTTCACCATCTTCAGTGTATTCATTTTTTTTTCATTATTACCAGGTTCTTCTTTGTACTCATATCATCTTCTGTTCCATCCGTGAAATCTGAAGTAAAGTCTTTTTTAAATCATTAGCTACAAGTTCTGGATCAGTGTTGTCTTAACATATTAATATTACACTGTTCCATGTTTTTCCTTGAGAAACTTGATTGCAATTGCTGCTAATTGTTAGTCTGAGTATGAAAGCTTCAAACAGTCTTTAGAGGGCATGTTCACTGCTACATGAAGAGCCTGTAGTTTTGATGTCATTTCACCTGATATAACCGCAAGATCAATATTCATTTCCTTGGCAGTATTCTTCACTGGTGGAGTTAGATAACCTTTGAATGCATGTAGGATTTTTTTCTTAACCACACACATTGTCTCCCGATCCACATGATATTTGGCCAATCTTTCATTAGCAGCATAGACATCCCTTCCTTCATTTTGATGAATCACAATGATTTCAGAAGGTAGCAATATTATAACAACTGTTAGTATTGTCAGCGTTCCTGTACCATGCATTTTTTCATCCACCAGAAATTTCATGGTGATAAATTTCAGACACAATTTTTCAGTGCCTCAGTGGAACAAAGCAAGGCAAAGCAGCTGTCTTGTTTGGCATAACATAACTGGTAGAGAGAGGTTCTAGCAAATTGAAGTTCTTTGCCATAGGCAAAAAATTAGGATGTATCATTTAGACACAAACTCCTACTGGTCTTGAATTCTTGCTGTGAAATATTTTGTATTTGTGTTATTACTTGAGATCCTATTTAGTCATGCCCATGTTTTGGGATTTCCACCTCTTCTATAAGCATGCACTTATTACACGTTTTGTTCTGCTCCACGACGGTTTCATCTTCTGAGTTCAACCGTGCACCAATTCAGTGCATAAAAGCTTCTAATTTGAGTGCTTCAATGTCCTCACACTTTCTTCTGTTATATTTCTTCCAAATCTTATTATTAATCATTTCTTCACACATTGCTAGGAGTACATCGGATTGAGTTGCACCAGATTATCCTTCTCTGAAGATATTCAAGACCTGCCTGGATGACTGCTTTTCAAGGCGGCTGAACTTGATTGATCCACGGAGATCCCTTCTCTTCTAACCCCTACAGTTCTGTGATTTTGCAATCATGCCTCCCATCTTCAGACCAGCTGCCATTTTACAATTCACTTATGAGATTCAGGGATTTTCATAATACTGACAGAAATCTCAGCGGGAATCTTTGAGCTGCAACAGATAGAGCAGTCATGACAGTGAGCTCATAAGGAAAACAGTAGTAATTGTGCTCACTCTGTGCCACTTTAGTCCCTCTGGGGTTATCTGTATTTCTAAGTCACTAGTAATTTCCCCACATTGCAGTCATATTACACTTAACGTAACTAGGATTTAAGACAGCATCTGAGCTTTAAGTTAAACTACTTGGAAATAAAAACCTCGTCCTTCTCTAGGAACAAGCAGTGTATATATTATATTTTATTTCCCTTATCAAGATTTTAAACAATTAAGTGATCAAATCACAGAATCATAGGGGTTGGAAGAGATCTCTGGAGATCCTAGTCCAACTCCACTGCTAATGCAGGTTCCCTAGAGTAGGTTGCACAGGAAAGTGTCCAGGCAGGTTTTGAATACCTCCAGGCAGTCTATCTAACACTCTGTCAACTCCAGCCCAGCTCCTCAAAGTTGAATGAAAGGTTTCCTAAATGACTCTAGTGTCAGAAAAAATAAAAATGTAATAATAAAAAAAATCTGAGATCATTGGGATGAAAAGAAGCAGTTGTAAATCATTCTGCATTATAGTGAGAACTTCAGCATGTGTTAAAGCCCTTAAGTACTTTCAAATGGTAAATAAGTTATTTGAATCACCAGGGAAGGTGATAACAATTCTACCTACCAACTGTTCAAACAGCGTAACTCAGGTTGAATTAAAGGCTCAGTCCTGTGTGTGTTCTGCAAAGCATAGTCCATCTGCTTTTATTGAAAGTCAGCAAAGGTGGTATCGTAAGGTAAAGAAGGTAGTGTGTGTGTATATATATATATATATCTATATATATGTAATGACAAAGCCAAGCAAGTGAACACATGACATATTTAGTGTTGAAACCCAAAGCTATAACAAAACTAGAGGGTTCTCAGTAATTCAAAGCAAATGGTTTACATAATGTAGTTTGTTTCTGAGTGTAATAGGCAAATCTACTATTTTAAACTAAAGCTGAATGATTTTGTTCTCTTCAGATGTCTACTATAATTGGACGTGCTTTATCTCATGGTTAGATTCACTCTCTTACATTTTAGAACTTGAATCTCTCACATCTTTCACAGTGACACATATTTCAGTTTGAAACCATTGTCCCATCTTTGGGACAGATCAAAAATTCAATTTCTGCATATTTGTAGATTTACATGAATAAAACATTTAAGTACCCTTATGGCTCTTGTGTACACAGAAAATACTCATTACCCTCATTAAGAATTCAGTCTCATTGCATAAAAGATATAACCTTGCCTCTTAACTGTTATGATGCTTCTTTAAATTTGAATATATGCTTCTTCATACCAATATGATAGCCTTCAGAGATTATTTTGCTCTTCTAGAAGAAAAAAAATACAAAACAACACACACACACAAGACAACAATACAAATAACTTACAGGACACTAATAAGAACATAAATTATAAGAATCTATTGGGTCTAGATGCTCATAGTTAGCTCTCTGTTTATGGACTTGATGTTAGAGGTATATTGCTCTGTTCTGAATAACTGTTATTAGCATAGACTTTGACAGTATGAGCTGTCTGAGAAGAATAATGTTTTACTGGACTGGAAAGACAAAGCCAAAATTTGATCTGACCTTTTTAAAGCTTCTACTTTTTCTGCATTTTCTTCTTTTTTGTTCTTTTCTTCCTTTCTATTTTTTTTTTCTTTTTAAGGTGAAGAAGGGACAAAGATGACATCTAATGCTTAATGTGTCAAGGTTGCCAAGTAACAGGCTAAAGATGTGTCAGTGAAGGCTGTTTTCATGAGAGGAACTCAGTTGGATTTAGTTTTGAATCACTTCTGTCTCACCCTTATTTATTTTTTCTGATAAAAAGGCTACAATAAAGAATGTATAGTACATGCTTATGCCAAAAATATAAAAAACAAATGCCTGTGCTAATTGTTTATGCCCCTCCTAAGCCTTGAAAATGATGGAATAATTAATGTAACAAATCCATTTCCAGCTTCCACGCATAAATGTCTCATAAAATGAGCTCTTAAAATATGCCCGCATTTCCTGTGAAGTCACTCACATTAAAAAAAGCACAGCGTGAGTTTAATTGATGAATCCATTCTAAAAGAGCAGAGATGGATTGGTTAGAAGAACAAGATGCTAAGAAATGACCAGTGCAAATTTTCAAGGAAGAAGTCAAGTCAAACCAGTGTAATTATTTTACTCCTCTTCAGTGTGAGAAGAGACTTGGTCAACAGTGAGGAAAGCTATAGATTGATGTGTTAGAAATCACTGCTTTTTTGACACTCTGACTTTATCGATTCATGACTTCCCTCCTACCTGCATCAGGAGAGTTTAGTAGTGGTCTGTACTGGACAAGAAATTGGTCAATATCTCCTTCAGTGATTTTCATTATGGAATAAAGAGGCTCCTTATAAAATCCAATGGAAATGTTTGCAAGTACTTTGGTGGACAGGATTGGAATTCACAATGTTCTTGACAGACTGGAGAAACAGCCTGAAATCAATAAGATAAAATTCGATGAGGACTGAAGCATCAAGCACTACGTGCCAGAAAGTAGAATCAAATCTCTTCCAAATAAAATTACTTCAGTGCAGAACAAAAGAGGATTTTAGATACACACTGAATCAAAAAATAAGGTAGTAGGTACATCCCAAGGACGGTGTGCTTGTTTTGTCTTGTGTACTTTCCTGCTGCATCTTATGATGAACAACCATTCTGATCAAGAAAGTTCTAAGAAAAGGCAAAATGCATTAGTCTAAACACTTTGCTAACAGATCTGTAACTATCAAGAATGAGCTGCCTCAATTTGACCAGGGCAACTGAGATCGACCTGAGCTTGATGTGTAAGTTAAGATAGTTTTAGTGAGTATGTCAAAGCCAAGCACCTACAGTTTAGTGACTATGTCAAAGCCAAGCACCTACCACAGCTTAACTGAGCAACCTGCACCTTTGATGAGTATCTGACCAAGAATACGCTTTGTATATAAACATGACATTCAGAGAAGTCGAGGCCTACATTTTCATGATGTTTAAATACATATTTTATCAAGCCATGTTTCAATCTACTGTCAGTTTTCATAAGCTACACAAAAAAAAATAGCGACATGATTCAAAACATGCAGGAGAGTATGTATTTTGGAAGGCTTTTTAGAAGCTCATTGTGATACTGTAGCATGAATGTCCCAGAAGAATAGTACCCACACAAAGTAACGAAGGTGGACAGTATACTTTCTATAGCTTATCCAGATGGTATAAAAGCAACCAGTAAATAAAGAAAGGCTCACCTGCCAATGACGGTCAAGGCTAGCCTGGAACTCCACAGGGGAGGGATCTCCAACAAGAGATCCTTCCCCAGTGGTGGTCAGCGCTTAAATGGGAGAGGTGGAGCCAGACTCCACCCCTCCTGGTCACACAGGTGCATTGCCTTCACCTGTGCTCCTGCAGCTGACTCAGTGCTCACCTCAGGTGATCAAGCAGTGGTTCAGGCCCTGATTCAACTGTTCCCATAAAGATGTGTTGTCTGTAACCACGTCAGCTTACTGTAAAAAGTATCACCAAGCGGACAGAACGAGATAATACTGAAAATAATATCCACTAAAGTTTAACTGAAAACTAGTAAATTCAATTAAAGCCACCCTTACAAGAGGCTTCCTTCCTTCCTCTAATGTCTTTTTATTTTCTTTCCCTTGGCAGTGTTCCTCATCAGCATCTTGCTAGAAATGTGGTCATTGCATTTTTTTATGTTGTAAATTGTGCTCAATGTTAAAAAATGATACAGTTAATATAATTCATAAAATACAAATACTTTGCAAAAAGATATTATCATCCAAATTTGGATGAAAACAAAACATTCTGGATTTTTTTGCTCAGTTTTAGAAAATGAGAATGATTACAGTGGAATGTCTCACAGTCTCATTCAGTCTTTGTGTTCTCCTGTTGGTTATGTACATGCAAGTCTCAATTTGCCTAATGATGTTCGCTTGATTCTTTCCTGTTTTACAGAATTTCATTTGCTTGATTGTTCTTTATTGTATGTTGTTTGTTTGGTTTTTTTTAATCATTGTATCTTATTCTGTTTTCTGTGTGTATATGGTGCAAATCAGGATAGCTGTCATAAGAGGAATGAAATATAAAATCTACCTGAAAACCCCAGTAAGTCTGCACAGCTTTTTGTTTACTAAATCAGCACTGATTTAGTAAAACTGATCCTCAGTGCTGGCGGAGGATTTATGTAAGGGACCATATGAAGTCATTTTCTATCAGTCTTAAAATTTAATGTTGAGGGAAAAAAAATTCAGTTAAAAAATAATAACGAATTATGTCAAATTATGCCATGAATGGCAGAAGTAATCCTTAAAAAAATCACAAATACACTACAGTAACATTTAATAGCTTTTTGTGGAAATAAAAGAGTTGTCACTGATATTTCGAAAGCAGTCTTAAACTCACAGATTATTGGCAGAGCTTTCATTATAATTTCTTTAACATTCACAGAAATTTTACACCATGAAGTAAAGAATGGCAATTACTTTATCTAATGCAAAATAAAATAAAATAAAATAATAAAATAAAATAAAATAAAATAAAATAAAATAAAATAAAATAAAATAAAATAAAATAAAATAAAATAAAATAAAATAAAAAACCCAAGTTGCTCTCAATTTCCATTTCTGGTCATTTTACACTAACAAAAGCAGAGCTTCAAGAGTAAAGGTAGCACTTAGCTGGGGTATTTGTGGTGTCTTCTCTTCACAGTGCAAACAGGATTCATCCCTCATTGCAGCAGTGTGAACAGAGATAATTTGCTGTAGCCAGCCTGAGTAGAAATGGAATAAGAAATGTGGAAAAAGGAGACTGAGGTTTTCTTTGCTTGCACACTTCCATCACAGATGGCTTCTGATTCAGCCACTGGGAACTATGCTTGCACATTTACACGACTTTTTGGTTGCTTAAATTATCATTTCAAACTGAAAAAATCAACACAGAGGTATTTCAAAAAGCTACTCAAATCATCATTTCTGTATATAGTATATATAGTTATATTTGTGCATTTCAGCTGTCATTACTTAGCTTTTGCTTCCAGTATTTATCTGAAAAGTAAGCAGAATAAGTCCATTTTCTTTCCCGATTCCTGTAGCAGTACAGTTTTTAAGGAAGTTGTGAATATTGTTGGAAAACTCAAGATAAATAATTTTCTAACAAAATCAATTATTTCCCCACTAAAATTATATCTCTTCTTCTTTTATGGTAATCAAGGAGTTACAGTGCTGCTTACCCACCCTTCTGTAATAAGCACAGTCTTCATATCATGGGGGCTTCTTCTCTGGCACACATAGCCAATAAAGCACTACTTACTATTCTGAAAGACATACGCCCATAATCCGTGAGAAGGCTGCCAGTAGAAGATACAATAAAATGTAATGACAAGCAAAACAACTCATTAGCATTTTCTTTTCACATTTAGTGTATTCCCTTTCAAATAATTATAATGTGTAGTTGCTGTATATCACAGCTGGACTTTCAAGTGAGCCATTACAAAATCAGCAAGTGCTTTGAAAGCCACGATTACCCATGCTCAGCTGAGCCCGTATTCTCAGTTGTGTTTGTATTAATTGTTATGGTACTTTAAGTGCAATGTTTAGTCTCACAGAATGTTCTTTAATCAGTCAACCCTCACAGCTCTTCAGAGCCTGAGATGTGCGTAGCCTCCCTTGAATGAGGACAAGCACAGCTATTGTCCAGATGGCTGCTCCGTGTCCTGGGAGGACAATCTATATAACATATAGATCTATAAACCATATACTTCCTTGTAAGTGGCAAAAAGAAGACATCAGTTCCAATCAATGGCCAAGGAAAAATTAGTGTAAAATAGACTAAATTGCAAACAAGTACATCTCCAAGACACTTTCCAACTAGTGATCTCTGTACTTTGTCCTTTGTTTTGGTAGAACATTGAACTCTAACATTGTCAACCTTGAAGGCCACGGTTGAATAAATGACAGAGTATGCTCTTTGTTTAGGTCAAATACTCGGGATAATCTTATTTGAAAAAAATCTCAATTGACTTTATTTACTTATTTATTCGTTAAGTATTTTTAGAGGTAGTGGGAACTGTTTCATTTTGAGATGTAGAACTGATTTCTTGGGAATATTTTCTAATTTCTACAGCTATATACTATATTAAAATTTGTAGATTTGTTTAAATTAAAAGTGATTAAAAGCGATGTAACAAACAGTGAGGAGGGTGCCAGCAGCCTGAAAACGTAGGTTAAATATTTCAAAGATCATTATAACCTCAAGTGATCAAATTTACCTGTTACCAGAAATGCCATTTTTACAAATGCCAAATTACAAACTTGATATCAGAAAAGATGCTGATGGCCTGCAAATATGCAATAAATATATGTATTAACACTTATCATAGTAGCAAACAAACACTGATTTTCTTATGAAAAGGCAACAATTCAACATCTATAAGTCATTAAAAAAGACCAAACAAACAAGCCTTACAATTCAGTTTCATCCCATGGAGATGAGTGGAGCTCTAAATGATCTTGTAGCAAGGAAAATCACTTCTGAGAGGAATTCCAGTAGTTCAGTGTGTTCAGAAATAAATAGTAAAAGATTAACCTTTGCTAATATTTCTATTGGGTACATTAAGAGTAGAAGTACACCCCTATTGCTTCCTTGTATTTAAAATAAATGCCTAAAGGAAAAAAAGAAAAAAGAAAAATTGTACTGGGAAAAAATACCGTAAAAAGCACATTGGTATATACTCCTTACTCCTAAAATTTAAGCCTTGCCTCTGGTAGCAGCTTTTTAATTGTTCACACACTGCATTACAAATGTCATAGCATTCTTTCCTACTGATTTTCCACTACAGCTTTTATCAGAGCTTAGGCTTCTTTTAACACTTTTAAGAAAGATTAGACAGTATCTCTGAGGAACAGCTTTGGTATAGCGGGTCATATCTTTTGACCAAGAAATGGCTTAGACAGCATCTCAAGTTTCAGTTCTATTTCCTAATTGCGTTATCTCCCACAGAGATACTACAGAACAAAATTACAATTTGCCTCTTTTGTGTACTTCCTGCTTTCTTTTTATATCACTAGTTCAGAAACTGTATCCTTAAACCTTGTTCTATTTTGACACTCCGTGACTGACACATTTTTTAAGCTAAGCAATCACTTCTTTCAGGTATTTACCTCTTCATAAGAGATTAACTATGAAGCTACCACAGGTCAACCTTTATTATACTTCATTTTATTATTTTATTTATTTTATTATTATTTTTTATTATTTTTATTTTATTATTATTATTTTTTTTATTTTTATTTTTTTTTCATTTTATAGGATGTCACATAAAGAAACAACCAAACCAATCTAATCTCCACTTCTGTGCGACATGCTCTACTTAGCCCTTACTTCAGGTTTTCCTTGTGCTTTATTATTTTATTGAAGGTCTTTTCCAACCTGAGCAATTCTATGATTCTAAGTTCCTGATAAATTTGGCCTTAAGGCTCATTAAAATGCAGCTCTATATTCTCATATTTCAAACTAACACCTCACACATTAAGTGTGGCTTGGTTCTGTGAAATGATGGTTTTTGAGTGTCTGAATGTGTGCATGGTGATTTTGTTGCACTTCTGAAACATGTGACATTAAAATGTTAATGAGATAGTTGAAAATAAATAAAGAAGAATTGGACTATTTTTCTAGGACAAGGCTTTCCCTAAGACCTGTTAACATGGGACAATTGCTCACAGCTACTGATAAGCACACGGTAGATTAAAATGAATTACTGAAAAGATTAATGGTCTGTTACTTGTTCTTAAGACTTTTAACTGCTGTTCTAATGTTCTTTCCACTGCAGTAATAACGAGTCAATTTGACAGTCCTAATTCTTGGCATATTAATGTTTAGAGATATGGTCTTTATAAAGTCCTTACTTACTAAGAAATTACAAATCTTACAAAATTATAGAGTTATAGAGGTAGGAATTATATTTAAAAAAAATATATTATTATTATTTTAAATAATGTCGTATCCAAAAAGTGTTCAGTATTGTACACTATAGTATGACCACACACACAGGTTGCCCATGCCACTAAGAAAGTTTGGTTTTGATGTCTTTCAAGCAGTTCTTAGGTGTTGGATTTTTAACCTATATGGTGATATGAGTGCATATATTTCTAGGTATCTAATGCAGACAAAATGACAACGAGTAATTCCTGCATAAGGACAATTCAGAAGTACAAAAAACATTATCCTCTTCCAGGTAACTTTTAATTTCGTTATTTTCAGGCTTCTAAGATAGATAACATTGAAAAAAGTTAGAAATCAAATACATATATATATATGTGCATATATATATATATTTTTTTTTTTTTTTACTTTGCCCCATCTTGCTTTTCTCCACCTTCATGTAGTATTTAGTGTTCCTCTTCATTATTGTCTAGAATTGAACATTTTGTGAAACTTAGGGAAGTGCAATTATTCACATATTCTGGATTGGATTCAGCGTGCAATTTAAGCTTGGAAAGGTTTGGAGCTGCTCTTTCTCTGCAAAGTGTAAAATGTTTCATCCTTAAGCCAATAATATTACACTAAATTAAACAAAGCAGCATAAATGGGTCTCATCTGGAAGGGTCTATTCTGACTGTTTTTGTATTGTATGTGAAGAGTAGGCTGTAAAAATTCTTGTAAGGGAAAAAAAAATATGAGGAAGGCTACAGAAAAGAACAGAAGAAAACAAAACAAGCGAATGCAGTTAAAAAAAACAGGAGTGAAGTGGAGAAGCAACAACTTACAGGAGAACATTACAGATTCCCAGTAATAATGAGCAGACTGTTTTTTGGTCATAGTTTATCTGGTCTCCAAGAACAGTGCATATACATCAGGAGCAAAGAGCTGGTAGTAAAATAAAAAAAATCCACAATCATTATTTCTTATTTCCTTCTGTTGACAACATTCTCCATTGTGTGGTCAGATGCTGTCAGTCTGGAACAATATCAACAAAACATCATAATGTGTAAATATAAATGGTTAGCTATTGGCTCATTCTCATTTCATTTCAGTGATGCAAGTTCACTAGAAACTTTGTTGAAGTCCTTTCAGCACAGACAGACAAGATGTGATTTTCAAACTCATTCTAAGGTATAGAATGCAGCGATGACAGAGGAGAAAATGAATGACTGATTCTGACCAGCGGTGAGGTTTAGTTATGGAGATGTATGGTTGTCACTTTCAGGATTGCAGGAGCCTTTCAGGTAGTCACTCACTGACAAGCATGAAAGCAGACTGACATAAAAGCATTCCTTAAGAAGGAAACTGAAATGGGAAGACTGCAAGTTTTAACGTATATTGTTCAGATTTTTTAAATATAAAACTATTAAACGTCAAGGAAGATGGAGGACAAGCAAAGTCTCAGGACACCAGTGCGTTAAAAAGACTTACACAGACTTATTAAGTTTAGAATATCTTACTGCTCCTCTTCAGGCCGTCATTTGCTTATTCCTTTCACAGACGCATTTCACAGTGAATCTTCTGATTTTTTATGACTAAATGTCATAGTTTCTGACCTAGTTTTTCTCTCTTTTTAAAAAATAATAAGGGACGTGATAAATCTTTTGGAGGCAGACTGAAGAAAAGCTGTTTTGAATTTTCTGGCAAAAGAGTTTTTTTTCTGGTTCATACATCTCTGCTTAATATCCTCCTGAGAAGCAGAACAAATCACTTTCCAACAAACTGAGAAATAATGTCAAACCTAATGGCAATGAGAAGGTGAAGACTACCCATGAACTTGTAGGTTCATAGGTTCATAAGGTTGGAAAGGACCTACAAGATCATCTAGTCCAACCATCCTCCTATCACTATCCCTACCCAACTACTAAATCCAATCCCTTAGCACCTCATCTAAATGCTTCTTGAACAGAACTCAGCTACAGTGTCTCAACTTCTGGGCATGCTACTTCACAAAATGAACAAAAAACTAACATCATCCTAGAGCAGCACGGTCTGTGACAAGTATTTAAGTCACAAAGAGTGTTTAGTTGATCTTTACTGGGAGCAGAGTGCTGCCCAGCACATTGCAGTCTGTACTGAGAGACCATTACTGCAATTCCTCATTGAGCACGGAAAGAAACGTGGGCACACAGCGGGTGAAATCACCAAAACCTTCAGCACACCCAGCAACGCTCAGAAATGCTTACGTTTCTGCTGCTGGGGATGAACAGCACTGCCAGCAGTAAAGCCGCTCTTCGTCTACGCTGCATCTCGTTGACAGCAGGATTCACAAATAAGACCTCCATGGCCTGGTCTCACAGGCGTGCTCAGAGCAATCTACATTGCTTGGGAAAAAATAAAAACAAAAACAAAATACAGTGGAGAAGTGTCTGCTCCTCCCACATAGCACAGCTGCAAGCTGACAGGGTGCTCAGCTGGGACTTGGTTAATGTCTCCTCCTCATCTGATTGCATTTTGATGAGAGTGTTTTACATCTCAGCAGAGCGCCCTAATTGCAGTGTTAGCAGATAGTTTGGGAAAGATCTCTCTTGCTCTGAATTTATTTTTTTTCAGCTGATGGTATTCAATCAATTTTCTGTTAAAGAAATAGTCACTGAGGCAAAGGAAGAGGGAAGAAACATGAGGTTGGTTCGTTCTCAGCTTCTCGTCTTTGCTTCAGTGACTGCTGAAAGTGTGTAATTGAAAGGGACCATTTTTCATGGGAGAGGAACTCACCCTGAAATACAGGTCTGCCCGTGGTTAGGCTATTTAGGAAGTATAATTGTTAGGGGGTCATGAAATGGAAACTGCTAGTTAAAAAGTAGTAGTTAAAAAATAAAGTCGTAGTTAAAAAGCCTTATTAGCAGTGTGCTAAAATAAAGCATATAGCTGATTACATTTAAAAAAATTCAACACAACAAACTTCTGATACAGTGCAGCTATAATCTCATTTCTTTCCTGTGAACATTCTCTCTCAGCGTGGTTAAGACAAGATATTTATTTGGCATCTACAGAAGCTTCAGGGAATGGCTGACATACAGTAGATTTCAGTTGTTACTTCTCAGTTTCATAAATATATTTAAAATATATAAATATTGCTGGGACTACTCATTTCTTTCCAACTTCTTGTTCTGTAGATCAGAAAGTAATCATGCTTACAATACTAAGTAATGCTAATAATCGTTCATCTCCATTTCAATCCTTTTCTTCTGGGCTGATCAGTCTACTTATATAATATGATCTACAACTCTATCTTTCTATCCATATATATATATATCTATATATATCACTTATTCTTTGTGCATATATGTATAGCACTTGGTTTCTTCAAAAGACGTATATTCTATCAATTATTCTTATCTCTATGGTATCCGATTTTATTCAGTAGTTTGCACTTGTAAATCTCCCTTTTCCTGTCGTTTGAGCAATAAAAACTGATAGATGTACAACAGCCTTGGCTCCTGGTACCTTGTTAAAAACTTCCTATTAATGATTATTTTTAATTCACAGGTTAAATTTTGATGCCTTGACAATTCAAATAGGTCAGAGAGTAGTAATTATTTTTGTTGTTACATCATTTTTTAAGATGCTTCATTCATGCATATCAAAATTAATCTTAGATGACTCAGGGGAATGGTTTTCCACAAAGGGTGAAATAACACCATCATCTACAACATTGATTTAATCTGTAAACAGTTATGTAAGTAGCAATTGAATTATTAAAAAATAGAGTTGATTAATGAAGGACTTTCACATGTGAAAGCTGAGTCCCTTTTTTATCACCATTATTTGAAATAAAAAGCCTAATCAAGACTACAGGGAACGTAATTGGAAACTGTATAATAGATGCTATGCTAGGGTCAGTTAATTTTCCTCTGAAGACAACAACAATATTGTGCTTGTTAAAATGTGAACAGTTTCAGTTGCTAAGGATGCTTGATTGGGTGCTTGCGTAATATCTGCCTTCACACTGCAGAGGTAAAGAGGTAAAAAAAAAACTTTGCTTACTATCTGATGGTGTTAACAAAAGTAAGCAGTAAGATAATGTTTCTCTCATGTTTTGTTTCCTTGACTTCAGAAATTCAAAGAAAAGTGTTGTAACGCTATAACCACAGAAAGAGAAGTGATGTGTCACTGTCGAAGACCTATTTGTACTATCCTAATGAGGTGCTCATCTAGCTTCTCTTTCCAATTCACTGGTTTTGGTGGGAATTAGATATTCAGTGCAAATTTGACACAGAATTTAGATGCCCAAAGGAATTTGTTTTTGGGCAGAGATTGTCTTCTGTATCTGATGCCTAGGAAGCTCCTAAAGCTATGAATAAGCAACAGATTTCAATGAGTAATAAAATTGATCGTCCAGAGCAAAATTTTAAATAACTACAGCAGAGTCTGAATTCCTCTTCACAGATTAATGATGGCTTCAGAGGTACTGGTAGCTATTCAGCTATTTATTATATATCTTAACACATTAGAGTGACTTCTGAAGTGGGGAGTAGAATACACTGTATTTCTCAAAACCTCTCAATATTTTGTTGGAGGCCTCATGTTATTAAATATCTAGTAGCTTTCCAAACACTGGGAGGTCTGGGCCCGTCCGAGACTAAAGCTTAAACTGAGTTTTTATTTGGTTAGTGTCTGAAGGCAGAAACAAAGATGAGAATACTTACTTGCTTTTTCTTATAAGAGCTGCTACCATTCATTCATATGATAGCTTGCATTCTAATAATTAAAAGAACAAAACAAAACCCTACAAACGTAGTTTGAAGGCAAAGACGCAGAGAGCTTTGAGGTGGAAAAAAGTGAGTCGTCCCTATCATTACACAAGTTAAACTTTGTAGTTGCAATTCACCTGAATACTTTTTGTCTTAGTACTCTGTGTGTGTGCATGAATTTACTATCCACTTATTAGAGCTATTCTCCTGTTTAGAAAGCGAATAGTTAAGCCTGGCCTAAACAGACCAGAGCAATCCTCCCTTCTTTATAGGTATTTCAAGTGCTAAATAAAGAAACCTAGTTTAAGATTCTGTTTACCATATCCAGAATATCACAGGTGCTCTGTGTTTAAAGGCCGAACACAATCCTTAGCTTCCTAATAAGCTCTTTTCCTCCCTTCCAAAATGCCTGTGATTCAATAATGAGATGGTAGCAGGTACAAGACTAACAACTAGGAATCAAACAGCTATTGGGCATAAACAGTCATGCATCAATTCACTTTCATCTCTCAGTGGCATGCTTATGTTTATGAAAAACATTCATTTCTCTTTCAGTGTAAATCAGGACTGCATTTTGTTATTTCTACTTTTTTTTTTTTCCTCCTGAAATCACATTTCCCCCAGAAAACTGCATGATGTATAGCACAGGATTTTCCCCTGTGATATAACACGTAAACAATTAATTGTGATTGTTTTACCCACTTGAAAGCGAATCAGATCTTAATTCGTACTAGAGTCGTTAAAAAAGGCGTTGTATGTATGCAATATTAGACTACCAAGTCCTTGCCCTGACAGTACAACGAGCCTTTACCACTTTAGTTTGAGCTGTGAATTAAGAACTAGCTGGAGAACATTCTTAAACCTGTGAGAGAGGTATAACATAGTATTGCTATGGACTCATGCAGTGTGATGCCACATGGCCACAGAGACTCTCAGTAATTGAGACTGGGGGATGTTTGATGGTTTTCTAATACCATGTCAAAGCAGTGCAGCCAGGGGGAAAACAATAGCAGTGCTGAGCCACTGTCCTACGCAGGACACCAAGAGTGGATGGAATGCTGTATTTACCAAGCCTGGCTGGATATAGGGAGATCTGTGGGACTGAAGAGTGTGTGTGCATAAGTGCAAAGCTCTTCTTGATACAGCTTCCCTGATTTAGTCAACTTAATGAATTACCTAAACTGAAAAGTCTTCTGTAGGGAAGTATTTTCCTAGAAGAGTTCAAGCAGAAGAGCAGGAAAAAAATACTATTTTTGATGCTCTGTTGTTTTTTAAGCAAGTGCTTCAATGCCCCAATAACTGCTTGTCTTAACTCATGTCAAAAATCAACATTGAAGCACATAAGACATGGAGACTCTGGTTTAGAAAAGTGGTGGGGGCTGCTCACATTTCAGCCATTTAGCACTTGCAACACTCCTAGTTATGATAATCACTTTCTCTATGTGTATACATAAACAATCTAATTATATTTTTTAAAACATGACAAAGTGCTGTGCAGTTACTGCTGCTCTTCACAACGAATACTGGAAGAAATGGGTACAAGTTGCAGCTCTCTGGCATTCCAGGCCACAGCTACAGCTGCTCATTTGCACACTAAAGCAAATCTTACCTCCCAGTCTAGAAAATAAGCATTGTACTTCCCTTTTTTATACAGGCTTTGTTGACCAATTGAGTTCCCAATAGATGAGTTCATGAGAAGAGAACAATGGATACTGAAAGAATTCATGTATGTCAGACCTCACCATGCAGATAGGGAAGACACTGGCAACAGCAATGCTAGGATAGCATGCTACGTTTTGTGTATAAGTACTAATAATTGCTAAGATGCAGAAAGGTATTTTTCTCTTTCTTTTTATTATATGGCAATGGAAAAGCAAGATCTATTTCTAATTAATATAAAAGCTTTACTTCTGCATATCCCAAGGCTTTGGAAAAATCAGAAGACTAGTATTGATTTTATTTTTTTTTTTGGAGATCATTTGCTGTAAAGTATTTGTGTGAAAAAATTGACAGTAAATGTAATGAATGGGCACTTATAGGATGTTCTGCACAGTTCGGTTATGTGAAACCAACTGAAAAAGGATCTATTTTAAAATGATTTTATGTTAACAGAGAATAACTTGCCTGGACCACAATCAACCTATATCGTAATCTCAGTCTAAAGTCATTAAGTCAATCTTATTAGATCATTCAGGTAAAAAATGAAAGCAAATTTCTGCTTTATCAGTGAAGTTTAGCTCTCCAGTCCTCTGGCAGCTGATTTATATACAAGGAGCTACAGTTTAAAATGTAATCTGTCAAAAATGTATTTAATAAGATTCCATCTTGATCATTTAAATTTCATCAGAATTTCTTTAAAAAAATATATTAAAAAAACCCAACACATTTAGTGAAGAGAGCTTGCAGACATCCATACCTTTTGTTTTCTAGAACCCCTTTCCCTACAGCATACTTCAAAAGCAGTTTCTACTCGCCAGATATAGTTAATAGCCTGTAATCACTGCAAGGCTCAGCAGTGTGGTTGATGCTAGCTTCAGTGCAGACAATGGAGGATTCCTAAGAGCTTTCCTTTCATCCGTCCAAGGTGAAGTGTTAACCCAAGAAAGGAGGATCATCAGGAACAGGAGCCACTGCAAGATAACCAAGAATAATGTATCATGAATCTTTTGTAATCTGGAGCACACAGGACACCTATTCCAACTTACACATCACTAGCCATGTCGGGGACTGAATTTCAGGCAGAACAACTTAAGGGAACTGCAGCTCTCCACCATCACACATTAGAACATCTCTGTTTAAGTGACAGTGGAGATCTGCTGAAACCAATTGTCTGCCTCTGTTACAGCTTCCTTAAAATAGGGATCAGAACTGCTGTCTTCCCCTTGGGTCCTTTTCCCATTCTGGAAAATCTAGAGAAAAAAAATTACTATGGGGAGGTTTTCCAACTGTGAAGAGTGTTGGTTTGGTTTTTTTTTTCCATAATACAAGATATATGTTCAGAGTGGTGACTGAACAGTGAGCAGTGTGTGGGGATTTGGCCTATATTGAAATCTGTGTCTGGGAGAGAAAGGTAGGGTGGTAAAACAATGCAGAGCTAACCATAAAGCTCAGTGGTACCATTCTCAGCCCTGTGCTATATTACACACGAGGAAAGAGGAGTTGTTTTGTAGTTCTGACATGCCTAAGTAACTATTCCATAAATGCAACAAAATAAGCATTTACATGCTGAGTGCATACCATAGCCTCGTTTCATTTACTAGGGTAACCTTCTCTCCAAAACATTAACTTGATTCTTAAACATGCATTTTATATGAGTATTCCTTTGTGACACAACATACTGAGGCCACACAATAGCCTGAAAAAAGTGGGAAAATGAACTCTGTTTGAGAAATATAAGGAAAAATGCCACATGAGGGAATGTGGTTTTCCTACTATCCACATAGATTTGCTAAACAGTCTGAATTAGGTTTATGACTCCCGAATGATTAGAGTCTCTATATTCATTTTCTCACTGTCTATGTCAAATAGATGGTACTGTGCACAACTATTATTTCATCTAGATCTTGCTGTTTTCCATTCTAGGCTAGAATTTTCTTCTTTCTATAATTTTTCTTCTGTGTTAAAGCCAAAATTATTCAAAAGTTATAAACTCTGTCCAGACTACAAATGTATTCTTAATCATTCCTGTTAGTCAGTTGCAAACTGCTTTGGTCATTGCTTAGTGGGTTGCCTGAAGCCTACTTCCAATCAGAAAGATCAAAAAAGATTGATCTTGGACATGCACCTCACTTTTTCATTCGTGTATGAAATTATACCTTTGTTGAACATCTTACTTATAGGAGGATTATGCCCAGCAGAAATGTACAGGTTTAGTACAGCACGTTTTTTTTCTGACAGTTAGAGGCCTTTGCTGACATAGCCTGTAATGTACTAGCTATGCAAAAGCTCCCAGCTGAGAGATATAGTTTATAGTCCAGAGAGTGCAATATTTTGTGGATACTTATTGCCAGAGTAAATCAAAAGGCACGTCAGACATATCCATTGTCATTGCAATCACTGGCAAGGCAAGAGCAGTTTCAAGCAACGGATATAAAGAATGTAAGCAACACATTTAAATGGCAAGTAAGAAAAATGAAAACTAGTCATTTCTACAGTCTTTTTTGCCTGGTTTCTTATTTAGAATTCTTACTTATTCACATAACGTGCCATAAAATATGTCATGAAATCACTGAGCTGCTGAGGTTGGAGGGAAGATTATGTAGGCCCACCCTCTGCTCACGACCATGTTTTCAGGTTTTGAGTACCTCCAAGGATGGAAAATCCAGAATGAGATTGGGCACTCTATTCCAGTGTTCAATCATCCGTACAGTAAATTCATTTTTTCTTCTTTCTAAATGAAATTTCCTGTACTTCTGCGTGTGTGCACTCTGTTTTCCTTTCATTGGGCATCACTATTGTCTATTTCTGTCCTTGATACTCTCCCTGTCAGGTGTTTGTACACACCGAGATTGCCCTGAACTTTCTCCTTTCCATGCCAAACAGTTCCATGTCTCTTAGCATCCATTCATGTGAGAGGTGTTCCATTTTCCTAAGCACATTTCTATGATTATGTGATTAACATAATTTTATATAACATTATATATATGGTTACTCCATTGGTAAGTATGAAACTGTTGTAATTTATCACTTAATGGATTTTTTCCTTTGCTCTTTAGAATGTTGACCCACATTCTGACATAGTTATTTCCTGAAGGTTTTTTTGTTGTTGTTGTTTCATAAATCATGCCTCTAAAGCATTTAGAAACCTTCTTCCCCTATGCTCCCCAGCAAAAAAAAAAAAAAAAGATGTAGTTCTTCATGCTCTGTTAAACAAGTACATTGGAGTTCTTACAAGAAATATACAGTCCTACTTGATTATTTTTTTTTGTTGTCCTCACACACTGTAAGAAAAATGTGACAATGGAAAAAAAATAAAAATTGAACAGACTAGTCTCTTTTTCTCCAAAAGTTCAAGCTTGTGCCTGAATCTGTAGCTCGAGTAATCTACAAAGATTTGGTCATTACTTTCTGAATTCACTGTTAATTTTGGGTTTTTTATTTTCAGACAAAAAATGAGCCCCAGTTATACAACCACAACTGATAATGATATGTTGTAAACCTATGCAGGCATTTTCCTATTCTACTCTCAAATGTTTTCTGCACCTACAGAAAGTCACCTAAACTCAGATCCTAGCACTGCTAAACTATGACTTATTTTGAAGCACAAGATCTTATAAACGAGGTGGTCAGTGAATATCAAATTCTCATTCTAACTTTCTCCCATAATTTAAATCAGTTTCTTGTTTTAAAGCCAATCTTAAAAACTTAATTTACTCTGCAGCTTGTGATTGACTAACTGAAGTGCATTCTGATGACATGTAGGGACAGTGGTATAAAAATAATTGATTCATATTCCATTTGTGGCTGAAAACCTCTCCCTCCATAACTCAGCTTACTGCAACGAGAGCTGCAAGGGTAGCTGAACTTCTCTCTTTCTTTATCTTCTTCCTTTATTTTTTTTTGTCCATTTAAGCTGATGTTCATTGTCTGTGGTATTGAAAATGTGAAGAATCAGTATTCTGCATATCATACCATATATGTGTATATATTGCAAAATATTTTCTGCATTTTAAGAAAGAAGTTAGTATGATCCTTATGTTACATTACCAATGCAGGGAGAGAGTCTTGGAGAATGGGAAAGTTCTTCCTTTATCTTATATTATTCAATGTTTTTTCCTTCAAATCCAAGCTGAAAATATTCCACTGCTAAGTATTTCATTCCAAATATTTATTCACGAGTTTTAAATCTGACAGAACGTTTTTTAAAGGAATGTAGGGCAATAAAAATAATAGAAAGTACTAATAGTTGCCACTGTTGACCCATCTGTTATAGGCATTTAATCTGCTCACTGTCATTATTACCGTGAGATTCAAGAACTGGCTTTTTAAATTTAAGAAGTTCCTTGGCTAATGCAATCTGGACGAACATTCAGCCAAAAATCTGGAGTTTTTTCTTCTAAATTCCTTCAAGTGATATAAAAACAGACAGTTTAGATCAAATTCTAGTATAGGAATCTGCATGCTATATTGGAACTGAGCAGCATTTGTGCAGCTTCAACATTGATCGTGGTAATAAACCTCACCTAAAAAGACCATTCTAACTATCTGTCAATTATTTCACGTTAGAAATCCACAGTCAGTTTAAAAATCAGCTTAAATCTTCCAGAGTAACAAACTTTTTGCTGTTACAATTCGTGGCATTTCTTTGCTATTTCAGAAGTTGAAATTCGTCAAATTATATTATTGTTTCACGGAAGATATTACCTTGAAACTAGCAAATATGGACCAACTATTATTCCTGAGTAGTGCAAAATTATGTAAACACAGGACTATACATCAGCAGAGATGTTAAATAGGTTATTTATGCATGTGGCCCACTCACAGGCTTCTGTATATCAAAGACTGAATTCTTAGTTCTCTCTTTAGAGTACAATAAACAAATAACAGGAAAAAAAAAATCCTAAATCTAATCTTCCATCCTCCACATCACTTTGAGGGAAGTTATTTGCATCCATGGATACCAAGTCATCACGTGCATCAGACATTTACACATTGTGAGTAATAATAATGTTACTTTTCAAGTCTAACCTTCAGTACTTATATTTCTCCTGTCTGCTTTTACCAATAAACCACGTGCAGATACACTGAAGCATGAAACCCAGCTTTTCATCCAATCTCTAATTTTAGAAAACGATCTTTGCAGCCTGTTCAATGTAGAACTTCATTTCAAGACTACACTTGTTCTCATGCAACTGCTAGTGGCTGACAGCAAAAACGTGGATTGGTTTTGGTCTTACAACGTGATTTATTTAACTCTAACGTGGTTTAGAAGAGAATGACTTGTATATTTATTCTACATTCAGTATGCAAACAAGTAGCAGTCTTCAATGTTGTTCAGAATAATGGGAACGATGCATATTCATTTATAAGTTAAATGATACGGAGGAGAATTTTAAAATAACACCCACTGAAAATAGACATCTAATTATCCTTGGCAAGATTTTTATGGTAGTCTGTCACTTATTGGTAAGTCATTTTTAGCATATTCTCTACTACTGAAGAAAGCAATTTCAATGAGTGTTACTTAGAATTACTAAATGATAGCAACTAATTTCCTACTAATACCTCGTGTTGTAGTACCACTAACAAAAAACCCAACCATTCTTTAAGTAAATTCTTCTTAATTCAGTTCATGTTTTACATTGGTCAGAGTTATTATTATTTGAGTTCTCAGCGCCTTTCTCGTAGGCACAAGCTCTCAGATTACATACAATGTGTCACGATTACTTCTGCTTAATTGTGTTCCTGTATTATTACATTAACATTTTTATGACATGTCCATAGCCAAGCTTAGGTTCATAGGTTCATAGCTTATATAAAAACAACTCAAATACACCCCCTATGTTCAGGGTAGTTATAGATATTAATTCAAATGGCCCCTAATTGTGTGTACAAAATGGAGAGCAGAGAAATAGACAGACATAATTAATTTACTTAGAAATGTCATAAAATTCATTGGCGTATAATGAAATTACACAGTAATAAATATATAAACACCACTTAATTCTGTTATAAACTCTGAAGTGACAGAAATAATGATGAATTGTAATGTAGGATGAAGCCTATTCTGGATGATCAAACATTCTTGTTAACTAAGTCTACTTTAAGGGAATCAAGTCGACCTAATTCTTTAAGAAATTAATATGGGTTAATTATAAAGATCCAGTAATAATTAATCAGGCTAAAATAACTGTAAAATAATAGATTAACATGGCTTAAGCTTAAATGCATTACTGATAACGGAGCATACACATCAGGGGAAGACTTCTAGTATTTCATTTTAAATTATGTTCCTGTTCTACAAACCTCTCTACAAACTAAAACAATGTAAAGCCTCAAAATCCTCACCACGTTTGAGATATTTCTTTGCAAAAAGCCATGGTGGAAGAAAATCTTGAGAAATAAGTAAAAATTTAAAAATGTCAAAATTATGTGAAGTTTCACTTATTTTAATATTTCTTCTTAAAAATTTCATCGTGTGCATTTTGAAAAGGAAGAATAATTATAAGCAAATGTATAATCACACACGAGAGACTCAATTACAGATGTAGCACAGAAAATTTTAGGCTTGTATTACAGTTTTGCAGAGGACTGCTTCTTGTAGCCTTTGCATGGAACAGATGAACTGACTCCCTGAGATATTTCCGAGGTGTAAAGTGAAAATCCCAAAGGAATATTCACACAAAATAATGAAGGTGGACTGTATACTTTCTATAGCTTATGCAAATGGTATAAAAGCAACCAGTAAATAAGGAAAAGCTCACCTGGCACCAACAGTCGAGGCTCACCCAGAACTCCACAGGGGAGGGACCTTCAACAAGAGATCCTTCCCCAGTGGTGGTCAGCCCTTAAATGGGGTATGGGAGAGGTGGAGCCAGACTCCACCCCTTCTGGTCACACAGGTGCATTGCCTTCACCTGTGCTCCTGCAGCTGACTCAGTGCTCACCTCAGGTGATCCATCAGTGGTTCAGGCCATGATTCAACAGTTCCCATACACCAGGCTTTTTCTAATAACTTTGTTAAACCAAAAAATAACTCTCTTCGTCTTCCTTCACATCATGCCAGGACTTGCAGGATGAAAAAATACATTATCTGAAGTGAGCGGTGTCATAAAGGATACTCACAGCAGCCTTTGTCCAAATCCTAATGCAGTCCTTCTGCGTGGCATGACAATTACAGTGAAAAATGCTCTGCTAGATTTGCTATGTAGAATGAACCTGTAAAACTGTATCACTGCAGATACATGCCAGAATGCAAAAGAAAAGGATACTCATGGGACCGCTTCAGAATTATAAATTGGTATAATTTATCAGAGTTCAGCTGCAATATGGAGAAGCCAACAGATACAGAATAGAAACTGCCAGTATTAGCACAATATCTGTGTTTTCATTCCTGACCCTCTCACACCTTTCAGTAACAAACAAGTGCATTAAATCTAAAGCTCTCAATTTGAGTATTGGGAAGGTTCATGTGTTTGAAGGCAGGAACCCTTGATTGAAATTCAAGCTTGCTTCAGAAAAGTTTAATGTGTGATTATCCTGAAATGTCACAAAAATTGGTTCCTATTAGGACCAGTGAAAAATTATATATAGTTAGCAATTATAAGAGCAGCATTTTCTTCTAAATTATTGGAAGAATTATATTGACAGTAGTTAACTACCATGAATGCATGAAATAAAGCAAAGAAGGTGCTGGCATTTATATGATGGGTTTTCAGAATCAGATAACCTGAAATGCTTTTACACAGGCTAGAACAATTAAAAACAAAGAAAGTCAAACTAACCAAAACAAACAAACAAAGAGAAAGCAATAGAAGCAGAACACCAAATAAATAAACAAGTCATTAATAGATGAATAAACTGTGTTTATTAAAATAACAACTTACTTACCTTAGGCAAGCTTAATTAATTAACAATATTTATGGATATATGACATTTTCAAGTTTTTTATGCAGCCTCTTTAGCCTGACAAAATTTCTAGATTCCAAAACACGTATCATATTATCTTCAACTCCTAACTCTTGGTTACTTAACAGAACTGAGTCAAAGCAGTGTGCCCTTCTGGCCAAAAAGGATCCTGAGGTGCACTGAAAGGAGCGTAGCCAGCAGCTCAAGAGAGGTGATCCTTCTCAACTACTCTGCCCTAGTGAGGTCACGTTTAGACTAGTGTGTCTAGCTCTGGGCTCCCTGTTCAGAAAAGACAGGGGTCTCCCGGAAGAAGTCCATCAAAGGGCCACATATATGGGCCTGGAGCATCTCCCATGTGAGGAAAGGCTGAGCAACATAGGTCTGTTCAGCCTTGGAAAAAAAAGGCTGAGAGGTGATCTGATTAGTGCTTATAAATATCTAAGGTGAGGTGAGAGGCAAATGTATGAGGCCAGGCTCTTCTCAGCAGTGCATAGCAATAGGACAAGGAGTGATGGCCTAAAATGTGAACATAGGAAGTTCCATACTAACATGTGGAAGAGCATTTGTAGGGTAAGGGTGATGGAGCACCGGAACAGGTTGCCCAGAGAGGTTGTGGAGATTCCCTCTACGGAAATAATCAAGACTCATCTGGATGCCTACCTGTGTCACTTATTGTAGGGAGCCTGCTTCAGCAGGGCAATTGGACTCGATAATCTCCTGGGGTCCCTTCCAAACCCTTCAGTGCTGTGATTTTGTGATTCTAACACACCTCTTACTTGTTATCATTTGGTGAAGAAAATAGGTAAGAAAACAAGTGCCTCAACAAAGGTCCTGCCATTGTTCTTACAATTCTTTCTCCCTTTTCAGTTTGGATTTGATCCAGGGTATTCATCTGACTACTTTCACAGTTTCTTTACTTCTTCCACTTACTTTTTTTGTTAATAGAAAAGAAAAATAACACTTGAAAGCCTTTAAGATTTTTGACTACATCAGTTAGGAAAAGTCATTTTTCATACTTTAGCAGGAATCTGTCAAATGTCTTGTCAATAACAGATTCTACCATGTTCAACTGGGAATTTAATTTGGCCTCAGCTAAATATCTGTTACTCTTCTTTCATATCATTTGATTCCTTTTCTACTGATTTTCTAGGCTGTAGCCATTATCTCCCACTATCCCCTTCTCTTCTGTTGTAGCAGTAGCTGACATTTTCTTCTTTCTTTATTTTCTGCCTATCAAATAATATGATTTTTTCTTTTTCTCAAAGAGAAAACCTCTGTTCTATTTTCTGTGTTTATGAAGCTTCTCTTTTCCACAAGCTTCTTGTATCTAAAGTCCCTTTGTTTACGTACCAACTCAGTAGCTACCAAGACTGGACACCATAACAATGTAATATTTCACTAGGGTATTATTCAAGATTATGGAAAAGATGGTAACATCTCATTTTTCATCATTCCCTCCGCTCTTCAGCTCCTATGCAGTCCTCCATTAGTATGAATTAATTTACCAAGTAAACAAACAATAGTAGCCAACAGATGGGGTAGTAAGAATCGAGAGATTCCTCTATTTATCACTAGAATACACATTTTTGAGTGGACTTACCAAATAGGATCATAAAGTACATCTTAAAATAAAAATGCTTATTCATAAAACTGAAATACTTATCTCCCAAATAATTTATAAAAAATCATTGTCTTACATTTCCTAGTTAAATGGAGTTAATGCCTGAGAGTATCACGAACTTCTTGATAAATCAGAGGAGTCAGAAAGTCTAGCAATGTGTTCTTTTCCATTAAATCTCTTCAGTAAATAATGGTGGTTCAAACATAACAATTTCTTCACATAATGGGATTAGGATGGTTTTCTGCGGAGTAGGTATAAAATAGGCATCATTAGACATCATTTTTCATGAACCAGGAGTTCATTTTGTAGATGCTTTGTGTGTGTTTCCTATGTATGCTGAAAAATACATATTTGCTATTAGAATAGGTAAAAGATGCAAGAAAGAGTAAGGCAATCAAAGAGATATGAATTTCTACTAGCTTGTGGAGAGGGCAAGCATTAGATTTGCTAGAGAAGATTTTGTCTATGATTCAGAGCTACCCAGAGATGTGATGCATGGTCTCCTGAAGGAGCCATTCATTTGCAATCTTCTTATTTTTGCACATTATACTATAGTCACAGAAAATCTGCAGCCTGATTGCTGGCAAAACCTTCACATCCCAATTTGAACAGGACTTGCCCCATTCACTGTTTTGCAGATAGCTAGAAGTCTGAATCTAAATAATCAAAAGAAGTTTCTATTGCACCACGTGGTCTCCGGTCATGAATAATATTAACAAATATTCAGCTTGTAAGGGTACAAAAAAAAAAATCAAAGACTTGGTAGATAATGTTCTGTTCTTTCCAGTAATACTTGCCATTCTTACTTATGATCACGCTGTTAGTCAGACCTCTACAATTTTGCTGAGTGTATGATCATTAAAATGATAAAAGTGTGATCCTATTGCTATTGATTTTTCCACTGAATTTTCAGCATGCACATTTTCTACCCCTGAGAGCACTCCAGCTGTGCTGCCACAACAGGATAAATAATGCCTTTCTGTTTCTCCGAGAAGCTGCTTTCTTCATCTTCTCATATAACCTCCCAAATCCATTTTATTTTTCTCTAGACAAACTAGTTCATAGATTCAATGAGGAAAAAAAAAAAAAAGAAACAGTCAACTGAAAAAAATTATTTAGAAGTTGTTAAGAATCTTTCCACATTTAGATTAAAATATATGCTATCCAGTTTTCACTTGTTATTTTAAAGGTTAGAGTGCAGTTGCAGTCTGTGAGGAGCAGTTTTCTATTTTGCAGTGATTGCAGGTAATGGACTTCATAAGGAAAGAAAAAAATAGAAAAAATATCAAGCTTTTATTTTGGTTTGAATATAAAGATATTTGAGGTTTCTTGGACTTTGTTTATACTGTCAGATTGTATATTTCACAATAACTAGAATAACTAGCTCACCTAGATATGAAAGCACAACACTATCCACATTTTCTCTGAGCAGCAGGTCACAGGAGGGTTTTTTTTTATCATTTCATGCATCATTCAACATTTGCTTTAGCTATTCTATGAAGTGAGAATGTACTTCATCCTGCCTGACACTATGTAAAGAAAAAAATATATATATTTTTTGTCTAGTTCTCAGCAACACACTTGATTGGATGTACATTTTGTTGCCTTTATGCTCTGGCAATATCACAAGCATGAGTCACTCAAATTGAGTAGGTTTTAATATTAACAAATAAGTAAAGCGTTCCTGGAAGGAGAATATTATGGGATTAGTAGGTACACATGATCTGTGTAGCCCATATCTTCCCTCAGTTGCTATTGGTAACTCTTACCATACGTTTTATAAATTTAATTCATGACACTGTCTCTTACTAGTTGTGACATCTTCCAGTTTAGTCCAGAGATGCAGTGCAGGAAAACAAATTAGTATATAGTCTCTACACCACTACTTCTTGAAGTAGTTAGGAATGCTACCACCATGCTATTCCTCTGTTCTGTGAGCTGTTTGCTGAACTAAAATAATCTGGTGTTTCATATAACACAAATAAAAAAACCAAAACCCTCATCAGATGCTATATATTTGAAGATCTTGTTAATTCAGGAATTCTATATTTCATGTTTATATTTGTGACCTGTTTAAAGCTGCTCTGTGATACAATAGACCCAATCAGAAATAACAAGAAACCTCACGGCTGCAAACATTAGAAACATATTTTTATAAGCTTTTCATAAACATCTTCTGGCTTCTGTACTGGTTATTTAAAGCAGAAAATTAATATATTTCTGATTCTGAGCATGCTTAAAAGTAGTAACAATACTGTCAATGTACACATCTTATTTTTCTTCGTGACCACAGCAATTGCTTGAACTATTTCTTTAGCCTGCACATATTGAAACTGAATTTGCTTTCTTATTAGCATCCTGTGAATAGTTCTTGCTGACCCCAGGATGCCTTAGGCACAGATTAAAATTATAACTCTACTTAGATTAGATTAACATTTAATACTGTGAAGGCATCTTCAGTCCCTAGAGTCAAATTAGAAAAGGATGGCAACAATCACATTTTATGGGAAGGTGAGAATAGGACTGGTACTTAAAGCTATTGAGTGATTTATTTCAGTGCTTCTGCAAGCTGATGTCAGAAAGCTGAGTAACTGCCATTTTTTGTATTACTGTTTTTTTTCCAATATAATTTACTCTTCAATCTACAGAAGAATTCATATTGTTCTGTTAGCATGGCAGCAAGAACTCCAGAAGTTCCAGCGGTGTTCCCATGTGGTCAAGAAGGCCAATGGCATCCTAACCTGTATCAGGAATGGTGTGGTGAGCAGGGCTAGAGAAGTAATCCTGCCCCTGTACTCAGCACTGGTGAGATCCCACCTCAAGTACTGTACTCAGTTTCGTGCACCTCAAAACAGAAAGGATATTGAGGCACTGGAGCAGGTCCAAAGAAGGGCAACAAGGCTGGTGAAGGGATTGGAGAATATGCCCTACAAGGAGTGACTGAAGGAACTGGGGCTAACTAGTCTGGGGAAGAGGAGGCTGAGGGGAGACCCCATTGCTCTCTTCAAATACCTGAAAGGTGATTGCAGTGAGAGGGATGTTGGTCTCTTCTCCCTGGTGACAGGATGAGGGGAAATGGCCGTAAGTGCCACCCAGGGAGGTTTAGCTTGGATATCAGGAAAGGGTTGTTAAGCACTGGAATAGGATCCCCAGGGAGGTGGTTGAGTCACCATCCCTGAATGTGTTTAAAATCCATTTGGATGTAGTGCTCAGGGACATGATTTAGCAGTGAGCTGTAAGAGTTAGGGGAGTGTGGTTTGGTTGCAATCGGACTTGATGATCTTGAGATCTTTTTCAACCTGAGCAATTCTATGATTCTATGTTATGAAAGCTATTTCTGGCCATGAAATTACAGAGTATATTAGTTATTTTTTAATTACGTATTGAAATACAACCATGTTTTGATGTCAAACCTCAAACAGTCCCAGAAGCCAAGTTGGAAGACCCATTCCTACCTGCAGTTCCCCCTTTGTTCCTACAAAATAACCTTTTGGCATGACTAGCCTACAGGCACCCTGAAAAATATGTTACCCTCCACTCAGCTTTGTTAAGACAAATATGAGGCATGTTATGTCTCGCTCACCCTCTTACCTGTTTTCTCATAGAAAGGTGAGTCTGTGTAAATGTTTTACATGTAAATTGATGAAAACTATGCTTGAATGCCTCAAAACCACTGTTCTCATTAAGAAAATGCATCTCCTGAACCAAGTGAAGAAGAAAAAGTCAGTGGAATTCTATAATGAAAAGAGCAGAAGCATTGGGAGGAACATACAACAAAAAGTAGTGTCAAAATGTGTTTTGGCATTATAAGGTGTCTGCTTTGCTCTGTCAGCACTGAAGTTAATATCAGTTTTGACATAAGACTTTAATGGGAAAAGCTCGTGGTTGATCATGAAAACTAATGTCTCTTTCTTTCCCCGCTCTTTATGACAAGTCTATGAGAACATATTGCTCTCTGTCTTTCAGAGGCATTTAAATGCTATTTACATAAAAAGAAGCTTCTCTTCCAAGTCTGTACAGTGCATATTGTGCAGTTTATGGCTTCAGCTTTGGGAAAAGATATGAAGGTTCTATGAGCACTGCATCCCCATGTGGGACACTTCTGTTTTGCACTGACAAAATTAAATAGCCTCCACAGCATTTTAAATCTAACACTTTTTAAAAGTTTTAAAAGGATTGCAGCTGAACACGAGGAAAATACACCTGTCTAAACCACTGTATCTTTGCCTGAAAGCACAACATGACAGACAGAAGGTAGACTACCTGTGGTTAAATTAGAGATGACATATGTGAATGCGCTCATTTATTAAGAAACCAAACTTAAGAAAGAATCAAGCCCCTAGATTCTCCAGTGAAATAAACAAAAGCATCCTAACCAGCTTCAAGAAAAAAAAAAAACCACCCTATCTTATAATACTCTGTGATGACTTTTTTTTTTTTGCCTCAGAGAGGTCCTTTTGATATTTTTCACTCTGTCTGCTCTGTATGCAATGAGGAGAGTTAGATAACATACCCCACAAGCTTCCATGTGCCTGTGACATTTGTCAGAGCTGTTACATCCAATGACAGCTGAAAGGTCTGCAGTCATCTGATTGTGCAGGCGAGTGAATCCTATTGTCATCACTCTGAAACCTAAAAACTGTGTGGACCTATGCCAGAAGTGCTGCAGTGTTAGCGAATGCGGTGATTTGACAAACCAATATTGCTAAGATCGAGCAACATTCAGGTTAATGACAGCTGTTCTGTCAGCTTCTTCCTGACACAACTGTGTTTACAGACTGAGGAGCAAAGGTAATATTTAGACAGGTTATTTTGGGGGTATTGCTCTTGTGTGCTTGTTTGTTGTTACTTTTTCTTTTTTTCTTCTTTTTTGTTAAGCTAGCATAAGAGGAAACTGGTAAAATATACTTCTGTATATCACAAACAAGTAAGAGATGTTGCTCTTGGGATTTTCCAGACAATATTCACTACTCTGGAACATAAAGCGTATCATTCTTTATTTTAGCTCGCTGAGACTAAGGAAAAAATGAGACTATTTCCACTGGGATAACTTTTAAACTATCCAAGTAGATGTTTAAATGCATGCTGCTGTTTCTTATCTAACTTGGATAGTGGCTAGAATAATTGCTGAATCTGAAAAATGTGAGAGCTTATTTCAGCTTCAGCTTTAACTTCGTGGGTGACTGTCTGACTTGACTAAGTCAAGCATAAACCTCTCATTGGCTGTAATAAAAACAGTATTTCATCATGCAGCAAAATACTCTCAGGTTTTGATAGATTCCTTATGCAGTTTATGTCAACAGTCAATGCTGTAATGGAAATCCTCCTCTACAAGATACCACAAAATGTCTCCTTCTGTAGAAATCTTCAGAACTTCATACAGATTAAAGCTGGAGATATCATTATGTGATCTTATATGCTAGAAAAGTACCACCGCCTTCCTATGAAGATGTGAATGTTGAATGAGACACAGAAAAATCTGCAGTCTCAAGCAGCCCACAGGGAGCAGCAGCATACACCAGATACACAGGTAGCCCAAGGCCTCCAAAACACCTTTTCATCTCTAACCGCTGATGTGCCACTCTTCTTTGGAATTTCATTTACTACATCCTCTGGCCCGTACATCAAAAGATGCAAGGTTTCACTCAGATATGCTCTGGTAGGTGATAAAACTTTAGTTAGCAAAATATTTCAGTCTTCAGTAAAATTGAAGCCCTATCTACAGATGAGTACAGCAGATACAGACTGCTGGCAGCTGAAGCCCCACACAGACGGAGAATCCCTCCTTCCACCTCTGCCCTTTTCTCTGAAGTTCTGTGAGGCCAGGGGGGTTGACGTCTTTGATATTTTATTTCTTCTCCTGAACTATACCTCTCACTGAATTCTCATCTTGTAATGCCTCCAGGCACTGATCAGGACAACGTAATGGTACCTGGAGAGCAATATTACCCAGATATGCTGACTTCCTACATAAAGACATAAGGACCTAAAATAACAGGAAAAACAAAAACTGGTAAGGACATAAACAGGAGCCTTGGTCTCTAAAATACACATAACACAATATTTTGGTAAGCAGTGTATAGCATGGGTGTAGATTCTATCATTAATCAGAAAAAAATATTACGCTGCCCCTCATGATCATTAAATCTAATCTCAATTTTTAAGCACTTCTAAAGAGCACCACTTGCTAGCAAAAGTATAAAGAGAAGTATACTGAACATAGAAAAGTTCAAGGTTAAATGAATCACCAATGCAAGATGGATACAAGTTGGCTCACTATCACAATTCAGGAGTCCAGGCAGATCATAAAGAAAGCATTAGTTAGTAATGTTAAGCTGCCACAAAACAAGAGAAAGCATATTAGGATGTGTAAATAAGCATGACATTTTAAAGACATCCTGATATATTTAGCACTTACAGTGCTACAGGTGGAATATTCTATCAAGTTTTGGTCACTGCATGGAATAGTGAAAGAAAGTGATAAAGCTGAGAGGATGATAGAAAGTTACAGATCATGATGTCCAAAGAAATGAAGAATTGAAATCATTTGGTCTTAAAAGGGATCCATTTTGCTCCATGTTTTGTTTTGTGTCCTGCTTGGTTTGAGGGGCAACAAATAGTCGTAGACAAAAGAGTAAGGGAAGTACATCACCTAATCAGCTGAAGTAGATGAAAGCATTAAAAAAACTTACTAAAAATATCAATTCAACATTTAGTCTTAGGGTAGGTTTTAAATATCAGTTTGTTTGGGTTTTTTAGACCCCTCTCATTTCTAGCTCTTATTGATGTTTATTTTTATAAGAAAGATTTTTATTACATCATGTCTCCAAAGATCATTGTGCATTTAAAACATAGGAAAGTAAAAGATAGGCATTTTAAACAGTTTTTGTTTTAAGCAACACTACGCATTGCATTTAAAACATGGGGTGCTACAAAACTTTTTCCTACTGAAATTACCTAATTTTCTGTTTCATTCATGGACCCAAGAGGAGCAGTATTGCAAAAGTCAAAACCACTGTCCCTTGCTCTGTGTTCTGTTTCAAATGGCAAAAGGGAATCATCAGGGAAAAATAAAAAAATAAAAAATCAATCATCTAGAGTTTCTGCTCTTAAAGAAAATTATTTAACAAAAGATTAGAAAAGTTGTCTACACTCACACTTGTCAAGTATCATTTATCAAACAGATCATTCATTGATTTTATCTTTTCTCTTCGACTAATGTATTTAAACAAATTCTTCTTATGATAGTGAACAAATTCTTCAGCAGCCAAACTATTATTTGTCAAATAAATTATTTGATAAACAGCTACAGTACTACTCAGAACTCCTAGTCTGCTTTTTGTTTGTTTGTTCATTTGTTTTCAGCTAGCTGTGATCTCTGACATGGAATTAAGCTGCCTAAATAGAAATTGATGATGCACATCAAATGATAGTAGATAGTGTTGATTAGGTATAAGATTTCAGCACAGACAGTGCTGTATTTTCCATCAGACTGCCTCTTTCAATCGTCTTTTGACAGTTCCTTTCTGGGGTTTCTGATCCTTACGTGTTCTTTCCAATTAATCACACTGTTCCATAAGAGAGAACTGTCTTTTTATATAATTTATATCTGGGAGATGACTCAATATTGCATTTGAGAAATGCTTATTACTAACAATCCTTAACAACTTTTAAAGATTTTAATGCTATTTGACTAATCTGATATGACTTCATGAAAATAGAATTCTGAGAACTGTGCTAGAAAATGATTTGAGTCTGCCATTTCAGTTACTGCTGCTGTTGAAAAACGTGGAACACACGGTGCAGGAGAAGGCAGGAAAAGAGAAATGTCATAGTTAGAACAATATTAGTTTAGATAACTGGACAGAAACATTGCCCATAAGCATGGTGCTGAACAAGTGGAAAAGTAATCCTTACAATTAACCATGCATTTTTCCTTTTCTGTGTGGCCAGTAGAAGACACCTGGAGTTTACCTTCATAGGATCACTCAGCATTCATGACTGCATCCAGAGTCGGCCAGAAGCAATTTTGAACATGTGCAACACCACAGAATTAGATTCTCCATAAAAATGCAAAAGAAAGAAAGGACAGCAAGTCAAGAGGTAGATTTATCAAACTAAACTTGAGACGTTCTCGCTTTCTAAAAAGGAACTATCAATATTTTTATAGAACTGGGATGTTATAAATCTGTATTATTCCTAAAATACTGAAGTTTAAAAACAAATGATTTTTTTTGTTGCTGCTACATGCACAAATCAGAGATTGTGCATTAAAGATGGCTCTCAACTCTTCATTAAATGAAGGTGAAAGCAAAGACTGAACAGTTGCAAGTTGAGAGAAACAGCAGCCAAGATTGAGTCCAAGCCCCCTGCTACAAGCATGTTCCTTGCAATAGGTCACAAATATATATGATCTACATATTTAAAACACATAAATCTACACACTGCTAGTCAGACTGCAGGTTTGTCTATATTTCCTTAATTTAAAAAATAGATGCCTTTGATTGACATAATAAGTTGTGTCTACTGTATCCAAAGGTTTATATTTTTAATTATTCATTTATAGTCTTGTTTCCAGGAAAGTCAACACAATATTTTGATTTTTTTTCTTTTCCTTATTATAAAAGTGTCATAGAAGTAATTAATAATATTTGTAAACACCTGGAAACACTAGGATGGGTTAGAAGATGTAGCAGGATGTCTCTGAAAGCAAAGATGTTCTAAATGAAGCCAATGTTGTTTTAAGCCTACTTGATCCACTACCTGAAAGATTTTTTCTACATGAGTAGGAAGGTGTAGGTGAATACCCCGAAATAATAGTACCCACACAAAATAATGAAGGTGGACGGTACATTTTTGTATGGCTTATCCAGATGGTATAAAAACAACCAGTAAATAAGGAAAGACTCACCTGGCACTGACAATCGAGGCTCACCCAGAACTCCACAGGGGAGGAATCTCCAACAAAAGACCCTTCCCAGTGGTGGTCAGCCCTTAAATGGGGTCTGGGAGAGGTGGAGCCAGACTCCACCCCTTCTGGTCACACAGGTGCATTGCCTTCACCTGTGCTCCTGCAGCTGACTCAGTGCTCACCTCAGGTGATCCATCCGTGGTTCAGGCCACGATTCAACAGTTCCCATACAGAAAGTGATTTCAGAAATTCCATAGACATAGAAAGTGTCCTGCAAGTTTCTTACTTCTTATATCAGATGCAGTGTTATCAAGGGAAACTGTGTCTGTGCTTTCAGTTGATGATGCTGCTGACTAATAAAACTACAGTTTACCTGCACACACACAGTTCATGATGCTATTACTTCCGAATTCTGAATGTGGTGTTACCTTGAGTGTCTGGAACAAATGATAACTTTGAGTGAGAAAAAAATATCCTTGAAGAAAACAGTAAAAGGTAGAAACAGTTCTGCTCAGAATACTAGAGAACAATGAGAGGAAGACCTGCGTGCCCCACTCCACGGAAGCATCAAGATCCAAATTACCTTTGGCTAGAAGCCTGATTCTCAGTGACCAAGCTGAGAATCTGGCTCTTAATCTTTAAAAGAAGACTATTTTGGATAGTTGCCACCTCCTTCTGATGCTTCAACTCATCAACAGTTGTGATATTATGGTTTTGAGTAAGAATAGCTGCATTAACTAGAGTTGTTTAACAAAAATTCTAATAACCCTGTTTTAACTTACTGAGTGGCTTTCCTGGAAAACTGAGACACTCAAGTGATGTACAGATTTATCCACATGATTTTATTTACTTTTGGTCATTGTTATACATAAATATGATTTTCCAAATCCAGGAAGAAAAAAGATTGCACTATATGGTGATTTCTTTCCTTAATGAATTTCTAATTTTTAGTTTATTGGGGAAAAAAAACCCAACAAAACAAAACAACCATATTAGAACTGTGATGCGCCTGGCTGGCTCTTTTGTCCCTCTTCCTGTCCAAGATATAGATGGCAAGTAGGTCAGACAGCATTAATGACTCAACCCTAGAATTACTGAGTCTACAAGGTGAACAGACAGGAGTAGCAAACTACCTGTGCAGTTTGACTGTAGCTGCAGAGAGACTGCAGAGGGACAGTGCTGCAGCAGTACTAGGAGAAGGTCGTACACTGGCAAGTAGTAGACAAGTGATCTCCAAAAGATAATTCTTTGCACATGATTCAGTGCTGATCTGAGGGAACTATACAATGTTAGCAATCTGGTGTTCACGTATATATATATTTTTTATTTTATACAGCCTTTGATCTATAAGGACACACTATGACAAGAGAGGGAGGAAAAAAAAAGATAATATGCAGTAATTGTATCAAGAAAAAAATTACAAAGCTGTATGCTAATTTCCCTGATGAGAGTTTGCTCTTTCAAACATATGGCAAATTAAGGGTCTCTGCATGTTTTGAAACATCCTGCATTGCAACATAAATAAATGTCCAAATTCTGCTACGCTGATGTGAATCCGTGGCAGTAGTATGGATAAATTAAATATCTCCAAATTTAGTTCAGTAAACAAGGACAGCAGCTTTGCCCATGGGGATTTGAGGGTCGTTATAATCTTGTGGGAACAGAGCCAAACTTGGGGCAGTTCCACAGCTGAAGAAAGAAAGAAAGTAGACAAAGCATATGCTTCCACTTATGATCTAAATGTCACTTTTCTTCTAAAGCTGTCTTTACTGTAAGGTTGTTATTGCTTGTTTCCCCACAGTCCCCATAGTAACTGTTAAAATTTCATTTCTACTCTAAATATTTAAGTCCCAGTCAGTCCTGTTAACATTTTGGAGAGCAAACAGAAAGGAGCCACTTGATTACACTGCTCAGTTTCAGGCCTCATTGTCAGTGCAGCCATAACTCTTCAATGTGTAAAAAAGCCAGGGATCTTCTTGCAAAAGTCCAGCAGAGGGCTACAAAGACGATAAAGGGCCTGGAACACCTCCCTTATGAGGAAAGGCTGAGAGACCTGGGTCTATTCAGCCTTGAAAAAAGAAGACTCAGTGGGATCCGATCCATGTCTATAAATATCTGAGGAGCAGGAGGCAAATGGATGAGGCCAGATTCTTCTCGTCAGTGTGTGGTGATAAGAAGAGGGGAAATAGCCACAAACTGATGCACAGGAAGTTCTGCACAATTGTGCATGGGAACTTCTTCACAGTGCAGTTGACAGACCACTGGCATGGGCTGCCCAGAGAGGTGGTGGAGTTTCCTCTGGAGATGTTCAAGACCTGCCTGGATGCCTACCTGTGCAACCTGGGCTGGGGAGCTGCTTTGGAGCTAGAGCCCTTCCAACCCCTACAATTCTGTGATTCTGTGTTTTGGAGTATAGAGATTTCTTAGTAATTTCAAATACAATGTGTTCTGGGCTAAGTTAACAGTTCCTAGAAAAGCTAGTTACAGTACATCAATAAACTGCTGTGAACTGGTTAGTGGAGTGTTCTTTCTTCCTTCATCTTTCTCTTTATTTTTCCCCTGTCAGTTAAAGGATTTGTCAATCACCAAGGAACATCACACCATCAGGGAGTTAGAAATGTTAAAACATTTCCAGCATTTGAGCTGACATTGATTTAATTACTAGCATTGGAATCCCACTGTACATTTTTCTCAGTTGTGATTAAAACTGAACATACAAAAAAAAAAAAAGTGTCCTAGGTCACTGGAAATCAGCAATTTCTGACAATCATTTTCAATTTTTGTGCAATTTATCTTGCAAGTGTATTCAGAGGTTGTTATCCATATAACACCACCACTGGGCTAGCACAAAAAATGACAGAGCATATCTGTCTCAAAGGTCATACAGTCTAAATGGAATTGAATTTAACCCCATAAATTTTAATTTATTTAGAAATGCTAAATAAATTAAAAAGGAAAAAAAAATAAAAGAATAATCTGAATGTTCAGGTTAACAAGACCATATATTTTACAAATTAAATATAGCCTAAATGGAACATTCCAGAAAACATAAAAATGGAACAAAACAAGGAAAAAAAAAAAAGAATCAACACATCAGAGCCTGCAAACTAGTTGGGATAAAAGAATAATGAGCGCTGCTAGTGCTAATAATAGACTGATTATTTTCCTTCTCGGAAAATCTGCATCATTTTTCATTTCTCATAGCTTTAATATCATTTATTTCATACAATTTGTTGGGTTAGCAGACAATTAAAAGCATTGTTCTAAGTGCTGTTATTGATCTTAGACCAGTCTCACTGAGTACATCAAAATAATATTATTGCCACAGGCACTTGTGTCAGTTGGAACAAAATCAATGTGATCTATTTCATAGTTGAAATCATATTTTATTAATGAGAAACACCAGATGATAATTTTTGAAACAACTCTGATCCTTTTTAGGAGTTACATTAATTTATAATGTTTATTAGACCTTGAAAATTGTTCACTTTTATCCTTTCAATGAATAGTGATTTGTTCCTGTGACTATCAAGAAAGATTTCTCTAGGCAAGTTTCCTGATATCCCATTGCACATCAAATGAAAAAAAAAAAATAAAGCCTATACTTTAAACAACCTCAGCATGGTTATACCCACTGGCAAAATTTGGCCAACACAAATTTATATCTGTGCAAAAAAATAAACACGTATTTCTGCTTGCTGTTAAGAAAGCTATATGTTTATTTAACATATTCGTAGAAGTTTTATTAATTCACAACCTAAATAAACCTAAATGTTGGCAGCATCAATCCATCAGAGCATACACATGCAAATCTCCTGTGCCAGTACTTGAAAAGCAGTATCTAAAAAACCATTTACATTAATTGCACTGTTTTTGATCTCTTACTTGACAAAATACTGTTATAAATGTAGCTTTTGCCATAAAACACTCAGAGACCTGGTGTTCATTTAGCAATACAATGGAGACTAAGAGTAAAATAAAAACTAGTGCAGTTAAGGTAGCTTTAAGGCTTCTCTGTGGCCTCTTAGGGTTTTGCAATAAAGATTACAGCTATAAACAGCACAGCTGATCCTTTAGTCCTCCCTTGCACTGCTGAAAGTATCTGCCATACTCAGTGCACCAAAATCTGAGAAGTACTCTAGGGGTAAGAGCAGTACACATTCCCTCATTCGATAGAGATCCCTCCTACTTCTATTTTGATGAACTGTTCTTGATCACTTTTAATGCTGAGCTTGGAGAAGGGAGGAAGGCAGATGCCATCCTACCTTTTTACTCTGATGTATTTCTGTAACTGCTTTGGCATCTGGTTAACTCCAGTTTCAGATCTTTTTTGAATGAACAGATACAGATATGTCATCATTACTTCCTTATGGTTCATTTGTATGCTGTAAAATGCATCCATACCATAGAATTTAGTTCCAATACGTGGGGTGGGACTTACCAGTGTTCTGTGAGGGGGCCATTGAAGTAGGCTGGGGTTGTCTTTATCAAACACGGGGCATCTCTGGCCTCTGCTCACAGTGGCCATGCAAACCCTGCTGTCAGCACCCATTACAACAGCCTTATACATTTCTCTCACAGGTTTGAAATCTTTGATGCATTCTGTGTGCCATTTTACACTGAGCAAGGTTTTCCTTCTGAAATTGGTAAAGATATAGGTCAGCTATTTTATCTTTCTTTTCTCCTCCCTCAAAAAAAAAATAAATTGACAAAAAAAAACAAACAAAATAGCCCATTGTCTGGAATAACCTGACTTGTGTACAACATGAATCATTTATTTTCCACTTGTTCCTTCATCCAGAGGCTAATCTATCCCTGCATTTATGTACGTTCCTCCAGGAGAAGATAAAACTCTTGGTGGTTGATGTAATAGGGCTGCATGTACCTGAGACCAGCAACAGTGCACTACAAGGAAAGCAACCTTTGCTGCTGGAGTCAATGAATGGAGAACAATTCCTCTACTCTGCCTCACATGTACTGGAAGGTAAAAAAAAAAAAAAAAAAAAGATTAACAACCTACTGGAAGCAGGGCTTTTTGCTACATAAAACACATGATAAGGGCAAAAGAAGAGGAAAATTTGTACTTTAAGATCCCTCTTTCTCACTGAGGCTCAATCATACTGGAAACTAGAAGAGAAAACAAGACAGTTCGAAGATGTGGAGTATAACACAAAAACAAAGAAACACTCCAGGATGGCTGAGTGAGCACTTCTATTTCCATTAAGGTAGAAAGTTTTTACCACCAACAAAGAAAAGCAGAGTTTTAAAAAAAAAGTTCTGGAGTTTCTCTCAAGAGTTCTTTGCATGAGTTGCTTTAAAACAACAACAGAAAGATCCTTAGATAAATTATATAAAAGCCACAAGGTGCAGCATAGACTGCACTGAACTGATAATCGTAAATAACTTTCATAATGTTCTGGCTCAAGTGCAATTTGAGTTAGTAACAAAGAAAAAGTTAATTTCTATTTATGGCTGTTTAGTGGACTGTGAGACTGTTCTGGAGAACCATTTTATACTTGTTTGGTTTGCACTGGACTGTACTCCACACAAGGCTTTGCAGACAGATGTCCCTGTGGAGCAGATGAGGATGAAGGAGACAATTAGTAAAATGAAGTAGTTGTAGCTTGGGGCAAGGCTGCACAGATCAACACAGCTCTGTACTGTGTCATTTCTGTAGAAGGGAAAAATGAAATGATATCACTAATAAATAAAGCAAAGAACCTTCAGTATGCTTCCCCTTCAGTTTGTCAGATAAGACACAGTTCCGCATTTTCCCATACTGAAAGATTTCTTCTGACTTTGAGAAATTATTTTTGGTCTGTAGTGGTAGGATTCTGTAGCAATGAAGTACAAATAGACCGAGATGAATTAACACTTTAAGAAAGCAGACCTGCTTGTTTGCTTTAAATCTTCTTACTTCATAAATAGAAGAAAGAGGGAGGGAGGAAGGAACATGATTAAACATAAAGCAGAATAGAAAACAAGCTGAACAGGCAAATGTTCTTGTAACGTTGTGGTACTTTTCAGATGGCTACTAAGGGAAAGAATCACTGTCCCCAAAGGAAAAGTTGTTGAGATCTGAATGAGCGAGTAAGGGACATTTACAGTATCTACTTATTTCAAAATAAAACTGAACAAGAAGAGAAAGCATCCTTCCAAGGGCCACTAACTCTAAATCTACCGCTTATATTGCATTAACTCCCCACAGATACTTCTTTATGAGCATTCAGAAACAAACCCTTATCCAGGTGGTTGTAAAGAGAAAAAGAAAGGCATCAACAAATGGAAACAGTATACTTCAAATCAGAAATTTACTATTCTCATCACTTTTGCCACTGTAAAATGTAATATCCCAGAATGCTGGATATTTTGAGGATCCTGTTATATAGAATTATAATTTTTCAAAGTGAATTACAGGTACGCAGGCATGAAATACAGCAGAGTTTAAGATTCTGTACTTCTGTATTCTTCAGCATCATGAAAGTATTCCATGAAGAAATTTTAAAGACTTTGCTAACATGATTGTACCACTAGAAGATACTGAGTGCAAAAAAAAAAAAAAAAAAAAAAAAAGAGCTATGTTAGCATACTAGAGGAAAGCCTCTCATTTCTTGAAGAATCAGAAACACAATGATGTGCAAGCTAATATTCACAGTTGAATATTATAAAGGGAAAGAGTGGGAGAACAATCTAAAGTTGAGGTTGTCTATGATAATTTCTTCTCCCCAAGGATTCACTCAAGGGATTGCAATGATTAGAGATGACACTCAAAATATCTCCTCAGATATTTCTTTTACAAATTAAGGACAGCAGCTTACCAGGGGATATTCACGAGTTAGAGAACAAAACAAAAATATACAATTTATCTCTCAGCTTCTTCACTTGTTTCTTTGAGTTGTTCTTAAAAGCATCTGACAAAAAAAAATGATCTACCTAAACTTATATATATTAATTCCTCCAGGAATACATACATACTGTCATATATTTACTGCATATACTAAATTGCTTTCAGATATAGAAAGGAGATCAGAAGGAGAAAGGAGATCCAAGTAATTCCTGAGGTTACATGAACTGCACAAGACACTGCTATATATCTGAACGCTGATGCAGCATATCCTTCTACTATGCAGTCATGCTAACTTGGATCCCAGAAAGAAGCTAGACTCATTTTTATAGGAATGACTCTAGCATAACTCAGCTGTGCTGTTATGTTACACTACTGCACCAAAAGAATCATTCTACTTAAGTTTTGAGAGCTGACTTGGATAGATCTTTGCTTGCCAGGAATCTTTTTACCTAGCTGCAGTCATATTCTCTTATGTTTTAATTTACAAAAGATCACAACTGTGATAAAAAGAAACGGTACTGGACCATTAGTATGTATTCATTTTATTTTAATCCTCCCCCCTTCTCCTCTAATAATAAAAAGATAAAAATGTTTTGGTAGCTGTGAATTATCACATTTTATTATATGTATGAGAAATAAGTGCATGTATTTTTGTAAAACATTTGTATATACCATGCACACATACACATTTTAAATTACACATTTATATTGCAAATTAAGTTTAAAAGCAAGAAATATAGGAAAGATGATGGCAGCCACAACAAGAGATCTATCGGGCATTACTTGGAAAGTTATGTATGTTTTTATTGCACATACAATAAAGTCATGATACGGAAATTCATTTGACACTATTCAAGTACTTTAAAGATGACAACATCAAGCTCTCATTTGCCTCTGTTACATGAAAAAGAAAGAACTCTAAAGCCACTTAATGAATAAAAAGTGAGAGGGGGAAAAAAGGACATCAAGTGCACACCATGAGAGGCTAGGTAAAGAAGGTTAGAGAAAGTACTTGCACGAGTTAGTGATTACTCTCTCTGCAGCATGGGTATACTTCCATTTGTTCTAAGTGTAACATCAACAACTTGTTTCATAATGCAAATATTTTTAGAGGAGCACAGAACAAGAAAGATTTCTATTTCTTCCAGTTATTTATTCCACAATACATGTATTTGCATATAAACCACACAGGCTGCAAACGCATTCGTATATATAGCCCACCTTAGTGGAAATTGAAAATGCATTTTTCTAAGTAAAGCTTTTTGTTAAAATGGATGCAGTCCTTCACAGTACTGATTACTATGCAACTGCAGTGTTTCAAATACACTGAGGAAATTATCGCAGCAGTGTTTTTTTGTTTTTTTTTTACTGTTAACAATGTTTAACTATTTAATAGACACAGAAAACAGAGTACCAAAAATGAGCAGCTCCAGTTTTGGAGCTCTATCAGGACCACCAGAGTAAAATTTGTCCTTGCTAGCTAGTCCATAATGCCAAGAGAAAAAACTGATACATCCTTAAAGGAAGATTCTATAGATTAACAGCACTGTGGAACTAACAAGAAGCAACAGCTTTTATGTTACACTATTTCTTTGGCATTCTCATTTCTTCATTCTCATTGACTGCTCTCAGCATTACAAGAATGAAATACAAGAGCAAGGAGTAATTATTTTAAAGGCTTAAATTTCAATATATTGTTTGGGGCACTGAAACATTAATGGTGTCAGGAGGATCTATTATTTAATTTTAGCTGTAGAAGGAGTTTTAATTTGCCTTTTATTT
This sequence comes from Cyrtonyx montezumae, assembly GCF_038088225.1. Classification (NCBI taxonomy): domain Eukaryota; kingdom Metazoa; phylum Chordata; class Aves; order Galliformes; family Odontophoridae; genus Cyrtonyx; species Cyrtonyx montezumae. Next base: position 2,640,424 of record NW_027071936.1, read on the forward strand.
CTGGATCTGATTTCATTAATGGCATCAGCACAAGGCAAGCGCAGAAGAATACAGACTTCACCTGTTTTTAAGTGGGTCACTGGAAAACTGAAAGAATCAGGAATCTGCAATCCATGGTTTGTAGATTACTGCATTTTAATCCTCATACACAAATTATGGATCATCTCTAAGAAGAGGCTTAAATTAGGTATTACTACCTACGTCTACTAAGACATATCTAGATATGAAAATACTAGTAATATGAAAAATGCACATTCTTTACATTAAAGCCTACTAATACTTATCTCTATGCAACACAAAGTTCAACAGAAAGAATACAAAATTGATTACCAAGTTTAAATTGCAGGCAGAATTATTTTTTCCGTATCTGTAACATGTTTGACTGCAAGGGTCTACATAACACAGCAAAAAGTGAGGTCACCTTCATTACACATAATAGAAAACTGAGCACAGCTGCTTTGTTGTCACCACATTTCAGACAATACACTCAAAACAAAGCATTAGCTCATCGTTTTGCTACATTAGAAGCTGGTTCTTGAGAGCAGTCAATAGGGGCTGGATATACATAATGTGGAAAAGAGTTCAACTGGATCAACAGATGAAAGAGAAAAAAAATTATCTTTAGGCAATTTGCATATCAAATGTGAAAAAGGAAGTGTAGAAGAATTGGAGACAGTGAGGAACCAGACATATGTATCTCATAGCTTTAGTGGAAATAACAATGAATGAGCAGTTATTGAACAGATTTTCAGTAAGATAGGCATTACTGTTTTTTATCTTCATTGATTCAAGCCAAACACATAACGTTTTGGGAAATTCCTTTATATTCCTTAAGAAAAGCAGTGTTTAAATCTCAAAAAGTGCAACACATAAGGTCTTCTGAGGAAACAAAGAAAGAAATATTGCTTTGCAGTCACTTCAGAAGCTATAGCAACTTCTCTCCATAGCAACCATTTCTTGATGCAGCAGTAAAAATGCTTACAGAATTATCAGCTCATTGAGCTCATCTTGCTGTTTGGCACATTAGGAAAGTTCTGCTTATTTTAGCATACAAGCATATAAAGGAAATCCTCTATTGGTCTCTGAAAAGTTGCTCGTGCTACACCAAGTGAAAATTTTATTTTATTGTGTTTTATTTTAAAGACGGCTCGCTGGTGAGTTAAGTCAGTTTAATTTCCTTTTACGAGCTCCATCATCAGAATACTGAAGTTCTCCAAGTATCAAAAGAAAGTTTACCTTACCTTCAACAACAAGAATGAACTGTGGAAAGGAGGAGTATGGCAGAAAAGGACTAAGTCCCACCATATGGGTGTCTTATCAGCTGAAGCTCCATTGCTCCTCAGATCACATCAAGCAGCACTCAACACTTCCAGCCTTACAGTTCAGTTTGTATCTAGCAAATAGATAAAGAATACTCCTTGACTAAGAATTGTTTCTATTTATGCTATGAGAACAGATGAGAAAATGAAAAGCAGGCTCTACACAAAACAAGCAAATTCATGAGTTATCCACAGGAATAATATTCGTTACATTGGAACATATTTTTTTAATCATAAAAGCCAGACAAAGAAATGCTAGGAGATAACTGTGATCATTACGACAGTTGTTTACCATATGTAAATCAAATAACAATTTTTTGGTATCAGATTTTCATACATGAGCTGCAAAAGTCAGTCCTACCTCATTAAAATGAAGGGGCATGAGACCACGCAGATTCAGCCATCAGCTTTTCTAAAGGATGCAGACATACATTCCAGCATGGTAAAATTAAATATTTTGTGAGCTTTTCCAGAAAAATTTAACTCTATTCCATCTTTCCCAGGCCAAAGTCGCACCAGAAAGCTTGGCAGCTATTGGTGATCTATCAGAATATTTTCAGCATGAAAAAGGAAAACAGTTGCTATTATTTCAGTCCTGCTTCCTGCCTGTAAAGTCCTGCTCAGAAGAAAATAGTTCAAGATATAGTTAACATTTACACATGGACGCAAGGAGTTTAAAGTTTCTCAGTGTTCATACCAAGTGAGCTGGGTGTAAATCTATTCTGGCCTGAAAGTAAAGGAAAGATTTATCAGTATTGGCTAAAACACTCCAGAATTCAGAATTCTGGCCTGAAAGAACACTGAAATACTGACTGATTTGCCAAGTGACCTTTTATCTCATGCGTCCAAGACACGTGAAGCATTTTGTATCATATGATTATGTCTTCATTGTCTGTTCTGCTTGTGTTCAAATCCTATTATTGCTGTGATAAAATGACACTGTGACTTGTCTTGAAACACTGGCCTCACATATGCAGTTAGTTGGACAAGTAAAAATCCTATTTATGAGCAGGAGTGATTGGGTGTGAATTGGAGAAACTGGATAATAGCACAGCATACTGTGCAGAAAAAATCAGTATAAAATATTTTACTTTGTTCATTTTTATAAAAATTCCCCAGCTAGAAAAGTTAAAAAGGAATTTTAAATGTAATTTGAAGATACTACATAAAAATCATTCATCATGGGGTAATTAAAGAACTGGCAGTAAAAACTAAGGCTATGTTTACACCACAGCTTTAGGTTACAAAACTAAGTGGGTGAAGAGAACAGCAGACATCTTTAAATAGTAAATTTTGAGCTCTCTTTAGATTTGGGAATATAAAGTCAGCAAAATAGATAGCCTGTCTATGATCTTCATTTTCAAAATCCTTTTTAATTCAGGAAGAATGTAAAAATTTTCACTAAGCTTTATTCCATCTGCTAAGCTAGATTCTGGAGCAAAACTTCTCAGCAGGAGCTGGATCCTGGATAAATGCATGGCTGGAATCAAATGGAAACCCTGATTAATCAATTAGAGTTATGCTAATAAATTAGAGTAAAAATGGACTTTATAGTGCACAGAAACTTGAAGTTATACATTTTTAGAACTTTGTGTCAACACATTAATGAGTTTATTGAATTTTCACATCTGAAGTTTTCTGATCATATTTTCAGCCATTTTTTATGGCTTCAAATACACACTACAAAAAAGCAGATAATTAAAAACAAACAAAAACTTTGCTAGTGCTCACCACATAAGAAATTAAAATGAGTTACAAACACTAAACTGTTTTGATATTTCAGCTGTCATTATGTTCCTGCTTTATCAACATCAGGCTACCCAACAAAAAAATCTTTCCTTCACAGTATAGAGGTAAAATTACTAAAAGGAGCATAAGCTTGTCTTTTGAAAATGAGCAGTACTGTATCAGTGTATTTTTAGAAGTTTTTCTGTCTCTTACGAAAGAGTACACACCTGGAAATGACACGGTCTAAGCGACAAATTGAAAGCAGAAGTATAAATGAGAACATTTACTATGAAATACCAAGATAAAGACTGCAGAAGGATGTTGTCAAATCTGGCTCTGTCCCTGGACATAATGAGCAACTACATTTCTAACCTATATTTCTGACTGATGCGAGGCTTATAAATGCTGCTTAGGCCTTGTATGGTTACCAGAATGAATAACACCAAATAGTATTGTAGCAAAGATATTCTACAGATAGCATAGTTAGACAGATTTTTGTGATGGAAAAGAAACAATCAAAGTAAAAAAAAATAGTCACCCATATCCTAGGCTCACCATAGGAAACCCCAAAGGAGCTATCTCGAGAAAGGGTTCCTTCCCCAGTGGTGGTCAGCCCTTAAATGGGGTCTGGGAGAGGTGCAGCCAGACTCCACCCCTTCTGGTCACACAGGTGCATTGCCTTCACCTGTGCTCCTGCAGCTGACTCAGTGCTCACCTCAGGTGATCCATCAGTGGTTCAGGCCACGATTCAACAGTTCCCATACAGATGTGTACACTTACATTTGTCCCTTGCATTTATTTTGTAAGTCTTTAGAACACTTCCCATGACCTAAGCTTCCTAAGCTGTTCATCCTGTGTTCATCAGCTGATGGGAATAAATAGAAACAGAAGGAGCATCTCTGTAAATGTACTGATTTTCAGCTATACCATCAAATTGAGTTAGATGCTTGCTTTATCTTCTTGCTTTCCATAGCTGAAAGACTTCATGACTCAGTCAATTTCAACCTTCTTTCAGTATACCGTTTATACATCTACCCACAGAAACTATTTCTGACTTTGGGATTTTAAAGTCAGATAATGATTACTTTCCTTATTTTTTATTTTTTTAATCTAGAATATATTCTCATTGTTTAGGTAAAAATTCTTCAAATCAGATGTGAACTGCAATTGCCTTGATTTTTGACCACCTCTTTATACTGGATTTTCTGAAGCACAACCTGATAAATGCAATGTGCAGTGGTAGAATGGTGCTGATAGAAAACAGAGACAGGCATATGCCTCTCATCTTTCTTACAATCAGAACTCACTGCAGCTGGTTAGATGAAGATACAAAAAAAAACAGTAGTGAATTCTTAGTTTATTAGCTTAAGATCAATATTTCATCACGGTATTCGTTCTGTTCACTTATTTTTAAACCCTCACATACAGTAGCCAGCAATGGCTCCCACAGCATCCTGTTGGCGTAAATAGGACATGTCAGGCATCAGAGTTTCACAGTGGACATCACAGTGAGGATGCAGGAGAAGGGATGGAGGTTGCCAGCAATGGAAAATGGCTTCATCCAACATTTCTGTTAAATTAGAGGTTTCTGAAACAGATTAAAATAAATAAATTAAAAAAAATTGCTATTCTACTGCTAAGCATTTTAAAAATTTAATTGTAAGGAGTTGCTGACATAACAAAACTAAGTCTTTGCCTTAAAGAAGCTGCTATACTTATAATTTTCTCAATATTAAAAAGGATCTCTGGAGAAATTGATATAATTGTATTTATACCCTCCTTTTCTCTGTTGGTGGCTCTTGGTTTAGCAAGGCTCATACAGCAGGCAGAGGACAGATATTTCCCCTCAGCAATTTCCTTCATGCCCACTTCAAAGAGGTCACTCAGTGCTGCCAGGTACATCCCTGGCTGTCTACATGCAGACCACAACAGCTCTGATGAATGTGAAAATGAAAGAAGTAAACACTGACACCATAGCAAAGGAGAAAAGTATTTCCAAATACAACAAGAAAAAAATTGGTGACTAGCTATGAATGACACAATAATGCAAAAGTTTACAGTATACTCCTCAATTGCAGGTCTGAAACGCCTCAGAATTAGGATCTCTTCAACAGTTGTTTCAGGCACACAGACACTGCCAATGGAAAAAGTTGCCTCTACCAAAAGCCAAGACTTTTGGTTTATTTTGATGATCAGTATTTTAATGACAAAGCTGGAAAAACAAATACAAATCTTCTTATTTTTACTCCTTTTTAACTAACTTGGTTGTAAAGTAAAATAATGCCAAATAGAGAAGGTGAAGCTCACAAAGATAGCTCACAAGCAAGAATTAAAGGGCAAGAAATGACTTTGGATTTCACGTGATTCTTTGCCTGTTTTCTGACTGTCCTAAAATAATCTGTTTTAAATGCATTCTTTCATGTCAGGCAAGCTGGTAAAAATTCAGAGGTTTACAAGTTCCTGTTGAGCACATAGGAAAGCCTAAATGGATAATGAATATTGCAAACAAATAGTATGTTAAATTGTTTTTATACTTAGCTGTGCTACAATACAGGTAACAAATTAATATTTCCTCAGAGGCTTTTTGTGACTCTCGGTCTTGATTCATGACAACATTTATGTTGTTGCAAATTTCTTTACTATGAAAAAACAGTGAGAAAAACTTCAGTTGCAAAGATTGTCATTATTTAAAGAAATTGAGAAAAAAACAAAAACATGTAAACGTTATGACAAGAATTGCTTAAAGGACAAATCAGAATACTATGCTTTGTACAAAGAACATAATGTATTATTTGGCACAGGACTAGAATGTTTTGCTGATGAGTAAGGTTATTATATGTCTATGTGTGTTTTTTATTGGTTTGCTGTTTATTTTCTCTTCTTTGTTTTGCCTTGGTTTTCTGGAGATTTCAGATGAAAAGTGACTTCAAAAGTGGATGACACATCTTCAGTAAAATAATGTTGATGCACTCAAGATCCTTTTGAATTATTATGTTATTCAGATGTTCTGACTACATAGTGAGACATATTAGAATCACAGTACTTAAATCATAGCAGGTTCGTGCATACAGTTCTATTGTGGATATTCTTGATACATAAATGGAAATGATCACATGCAAGGAAAAGGTACTGCATAAAACATTCACAGCTCCCAGATTATCCCTTTACTATTTGTAAATGAGAACAGTAATTGTTTTTCTTCCCTATTTTGACTTGATCAGTATTCCTGCACAGAGTATGAGAAAAAAGTTATTATAAATTTACTTGGGTTTTTTTCTCGATATTTAATATTTTCTCTTAACTTCTGACTTAACACTCCCTATCAAATTCTCATAAAAAGTTGTTCAGCCATTAACTACACTCATACGAATTATCCCCCAACGTGAAAAACGATAAATAAATATGAAGAAATGCCATGACTGTTCAGCAGAATGGAACTACTATTTAGGAAGAAGTACAAACACTTATTTCCATCAGGTCAAAGATATTCAGAACACTGCAAACCACATTATTTTCTCTTGTTAGATCAAATTTTTCCACAGGTGGACACATAGGTACATTAGTTACAAGTGTTGTGATTGTCAATCTTATTTAAACCTTACCTCTCCATAACCATCCAGCTGAATTGCACTTCCTGAAGTGTGTTCCAGAAACAAACTTTATTTAGACAGACACAAACTCTTCCAAAGGAATAATATAAGATATAAGGAGATTACGGATGCAGCGGTTGTTTGGGAGCTGAATATCTTATATCCCTTAGGATTTATTTAGGTTGTTGCTCTGCTTTTTCACTTTGGCAAGGTCAAAAATTTGCATTGTTCCTAGTATACTTGTAGTTTCTTTTTTCAGATTTGAGATTCAAATTCATATAAACACAGTATCCTAGTTTTTGAAGTAAATTCCTTGATATTTCTGAAGCAATTCAGTTGTATTCTTCTTCAGCACAGAATAGTGACAGCTGAATCAGCAGTAGAAGCAAAGTACTGCAGAGAAAACTCTTGTCTACATATGAATGTAGAATGACATTCGTATCCATGTGCCTCATATAAAAAGCAACAGTGGAGTCATGCTTTCTTTCCCATTTCATCATGCCAGTTTGCTTCAAAAAAGGTGAAGAAAAGTTGCCACGAAGGAAGTATGGAAATGCATCTTCTTTTCCATCCCGTCCAACACAGAGCTATTTGACTTCCCTTTAACTCTTTTCAAGACCTTAGATAAAAGAATATATATGCGATTATAGTACTTCATCCACAAATATCCAAATTCATAAGTAAAGCTTCACAAAGTGCATAAGTAAAATTTGATGAGATCAGTGCTATGATTGATCTGTTATTATCATTTCAGCTACCATTTTTAAAGCCAGTCAGGACATCTCATGGCAGCTGCAAAGCATACAAGCTATGTATTTGTATTGCAGTATCAACCTTCCCACAATAGAGAAGTGCTAGGGAGCAAGCCACTTCTCTGAAGTACCTGCTGTCTGGATTGACACAGCCTTTGAAGAAAAACTGATGGTTTTGAAGGTCGCATGCAACCAGTGGGACTGTGCTATAATGTGATTTCTTAATGAGATTCATTAAATATCTATAGCTCAATCAATTTTCTTAAATTTAATGTTATTATTTTTTAGATTAATACCCAAATTCTAGGGAGATTTTGGTGGGAGACCTGCAGAACTGTCAGAATAATAATCCTTCTGAACATGAGAAATGAATACACTGCAGCTGTAACTGGTCAGCAAAAACAAATGATGTTCTTTTGTGTTTCAAGAGACCAGGCACTCATTTCCAGGAAAAAAAAAAAAGATAAAAGAGAACATTAAATATTCAGTCAATTAATATTTCTAACGTGTCTTAGAAACTCATATTCCATAAAATCCATTCCAGTAAAACTCAATTATTCAGATGTTCACATAGAACAAACACAAAAGGTATTCGAGCATGCTATTACAGATTCATTAAAACTCAGATATTACATTGATCGACACGTGCAAGAAGCTACACAGCTATTTATGTTTGAAAGTCCAACTTTTTGCAGACATGCTTTTACATACTTCACACTGATACTAATGCGATAGTTTCTGTTTAGCAGAGAATTTCTTTCTGAATTGTTTAAGTCTCGTTATCTAAAGCCTTCGACATTCTTCATTTGTGTTGCATTGGTATGTAACTTTACTACTAAATGCTTAGGACAAATGACTTGGAAATCAGTCACTCAAAACCTGCTTTTCCTGTTGAAATTACTATTCTATCACTGACATGTCTTGTTTCAGACAAAAGATCCCCATGCACTCAAAAATAAACAAACAAGAAAATGAAATTTGAGTGAACCCTAGGGTACAGACATCAGACAGGAGATATAGGAAGCTTGTGCTTGGATGAAAATTTGTTAGGAAAAAAGAAATATCTGGAAGAGGGAGAAAAGTCAGCAGCTTATCTGCATAACGTCCCATATTTCTTTCCTTAATTTTTTAGCAGATCTATAACACTTCTTCACATTTAATTTTGTTGAATTCAAGTCTGATGTCTTCTGTTATTGGTAAAAATTGGTCCATATCTGTTGCTGTTGAGTTATTAAAGTGTGTACTTTCCTCAACTTCCAAGTCAGGAGTTTGCTTTCTCACCACAGTCAATGCATTTTTGTTTCAGCCTGAAAGAGTATAAAACACCACCCAAAAAATTAACAAGAGAAAGATTCTTGGCTGATTGGTATCATGCTGTAGGTGTAACAAATATAATTTATAATTGCCTGGCCTGTGGTGAAATTTTCTTTACAGTATAATTATTGATTTTTATAACTGAGCCTCAGTCAGGGACTCTATTATTTAATAATTTTTATCTTGACAACAAAGAAATGCTCTTGAAATTCATTTTATGTAGGATCACAGAGGTTGGAGAAGACCTTGAAGATCAGCCAGTCCAACTGTCTACTTATCACCAATATTTCTTCCTAAACCATGTCCCTCAGTACATCTAAACATTTCTTGAGCACCTCCAGGGTCAGTGACTCTGACACCTCCTTGGGCAGCTCATTCCAGCACCCAATTACCCTCTTTGAGAAGTATTTCCCAATGTCCAACCTGAATCTCCCCTAGCACAACTTGAGGCCATACACGTAAAAAAGAATTGAATTGTATTTAATTTGTTTTCATCTTAGTTTCTTGAATTTTATATCGATAGATAGATAATTAGTTATTTTTGCACTACCCCTTTGCCATTTCTAAGTTGAAGATTGATCTAATTCTCACCAAAATAACTTTTTTCTTCTAATTTCAAGTTTATAAATTATACAAATATATCATTTTTTTAATAACCGTAGTAGAGGTTTTAACTTGGTTGTATCTTCACAAGTAATCATGCTCTCTTCAATGGCATTAAGAGTGCCCGTATCAGAAACTGTAACAACATAACACAATCTGACCCTTTGTAAATGACAGTATACCAAACATATTAAACAATTAAAGACGCTTCATGCCAGTTAAACATTAAATATATTGTGTTAGTGACTATTAAAGATTTTACCTTTTATTAAATATTTTGTTTTATGCAGATGATTAGGTGCCACTGATAGAAAAATAAAGGCAATGGGGCTCAGTAATCTACTTAGTGCACTTTAACATGAAGTTCTGCCTAGCTGAAACTAAACATATGAGATTATCAAGTATAGAAATTCTATTATTTCCTGTATAGATTTCATTTCAGAGAGCCTGGTTCCTATGAGCACTCTTATAGCTTATCTGGTAACACAGTTTTGTCCAACAGCACACAAAACACTAAAGCAGATTGTAAGGGTCCTTTATGCTTGGCACGATACAGAACATGAGAAAAGAGAAAAGGGAAAAAAAAATTGTATCTTTGAATTCCAGCTCCCTGAGCAAGAATCCACAGCAACTCAGAATGCCTAAACTATGCACATGTGGGCTTTAATCTGTTCATTTTTTTCATTTTCCAGGAGGAGGCATCCTGCAAAGAGACAGTACTGATAGTTCTCAGTGTTGGGGGGGGTGGGGGGGAGGAAATGTTCCTCCAGCAGGCTTCTTGCATCCTGTGTATGCACTTAGTGATGAAGAGGAACAAGGACAGAGGAAACCCATCCTTAACTCAAGAGCCAAAGAACTTCCTTTTGAAACAAGAGGGATATGAATGTATTGTATGTCATCACTATTACTGATAACTGCCAGTCATGGACCTTTTCACAGCATTGTAGTTTGAGCTTCTGCCTGCTGCTACGCCAGTGTACAAATCAGAAACAAATCAGCAGAAAATCTATTTCCTCATATCTATTGTATGAGAAAATGGACCGGATATATCCGTATCACCGCAGAATATACCAGGAGGGCTGCCTAGCTAATGAACCAATGCAGCCAACGTCTGGCATAGCAGGGCACAAGCTGCTGAAAGAGGTACACATCACCTCCTGGCAAGCTGGCACACAGACTGTTATAAAGCTATCTATCATGCTGTCAAAGAAATGAAATGAGCACTGCTGAGGAGAGATGTCTGTCACGATGACAGATGTTTTCCTAGGGTGTAGCATCACCTAAATATTTTTCACCTAGCTTAGCTATATATACATCATTGCTCTTATATATACACATATATAACATCGCTCTTCTCCTTCGTAACCTTTCTCCTTCCTCACATTTTGTGAGAAGTGGGAAATATTTTGTTTGCTGATTAACCATTCAAGTCAGACGCCAATCTGTTAATGGAAAATTAACTGGCAACACTGAAATCCATCATCTAAGCAGAAGCATGGACATTCCTTTTTGGCAAGCTGCTGAAAAAGCTTAGAGCAGAACAAGTTAACTTAAACTTTTCCAGGTAATAAATCTGATGCAATGCTGACATGTTTCATATTTCCTTGATATTACAAGAAATCTGGTAAAAATTTTAAGGAGAATTATGCGAACACAGATATTATGACACTTTTTGCTTAATTTCAAGCTCTACAAACACTGAAAATTCATGAAACAGATGAAGTAGATTTAAAACATACATCTTAGTAATTCCAAAAACAAGCATCAAAACTATATTACAGTGAAACTGGTAGATTTAAAGACCATTTGAACAAACAAAGTTTCCAGCAATATGTAATGTAATGGATGTAATTATAATAATGGATGCAGTGGAATTGTGAGGTCACAGCCTGAACAGTTTGAGCACCAGGAGAGGTTGGCTAACCCAGAGATCTCAGGAGCAAGCAATATTTTCAGAACTTGCATATACTAGTCACTCTTCGAACTCACAAAAGCTTATCTCTGGTACCTTTTCCCTCACTTACCTTTCCAGTGCAAAATTTAACATCAGTCAGTTGAGTCTTGGAAACCGTAACACAACATCCTAATTCAAGAGCCATAAATTCAGGCTTAACATACAGAGTAGGCTGTAAGTACAGTAACACAAAGTTTATGTATCCTTATTTTAAGTGTGTGCTATTTAACATTTTTAGATTCTCTCTTCTATTGCCTGCATTTGGCAACTTTGGGTTGCAAGGATACAAAATATAATTCATCATTTATTAGTACTTATGAATGTTCAGTGTAGTTTTGTTGCTGATAATTTTTTGAAAACCAACTTCTCAAACCCACAGCTTTTCTAAGATCCTTCCAGAATTTCTGTTCTGCTTCAAGTCTTGTGGGTTCTTTGTAGAACTTTCTCTTTCCCTGGTAAGTTTTCTATTACTCTCAAACTCACCTGAAAAGCTGCACTCAGAATCAAGTCTTAAGAAACCCCATAGAACAAAGAATTAAATAAGGAAGACTTCCACTTGGTTTTAGTCATCTAAATATACTGACTACCTCTGTGCTAATTAATAAGGTTGCCTACACACCTGTAATTCACTTACCACACTTGCACACAACATTCTTCTCAACAGGTAGGTGTTGTTTAATCTGCAAGGTAGGTAGGAATGTATTGAAATTCTGTGAAGGCAAAGGAGACGAGCAGTGCTTGAGGCACGTCTGGGATGACTGCAGTTTTTGGGGTTTGGATGCTCTCTGCAAAACATGCATGGGAATGTAACCAAAAACTATAGGGTATCAAAACACCGTATACCCTAATTGAGTTCTTGAGAGTTCTCCTTATAAGCCTTATGAGATTCTCTTTGGGGGAATCTGCTGCCTCCTCTCCTGTTTAGAGATCATGCTCCCAGTTAATAATTACTCTACCAAGACAGGAACTTTTTAATAAAGAATCAAAATTCTTAGTCAGTACAAATTCTGAATGCAAGTCAGAAGATACTCCTGTATCAGCCAGTCTTCATTGTCTCTGCCATTTTATCAGGATGAAGGGTAGGTGTCATACTTACTAGCATTTAAAAAAGTCTTACATTGCATGTGTAACAGCTAACATCAATCTTCAGTAGGCTAATAAATTCACAAACCTGGCCCAGATTTTCTTCCCTAGCAATAAATCTTGCATGCTTTTTAAATGAATTTATATTTAAAATAATAAAAGGAAAGTGTTCAAAAGATCGGGTTTTAAATGTGAACACTTAGTGCTGATGCTTAAGCAACAAACAAAATATAATCTTAACTGTTATTTGGAAGTTAAAGTACTTCAACTTTAATGTTAAAAGGCTACATAATCCTAATCTGGTTGTCCTGACACATACTGCAGATAACCATTTAAGCACAGTTACTATTAAGAGCTGTATTATCATTTCAGTTGCTTTGTTACTGATAGCACAGGTATCATCCCTTTAGAACAGCAAATGAGAAACAATTAGCACTTACAGATCAGATTTAGATTACTGCACATCAAATTAAGTTACATTATAATTTCCTGTGAAAGCTTTGAACGTCTCATGCTAAATGAATACCCATGAAATAAATATGGGCCATGTTTGATACAATGGTGTGTACAGCACTCCAGCTGCATAGCCATGATGGTAAGATTTCTGCACTGCATCCAGGTGCTGTGGGGAGGCTCCTGTGTGGCAGTGCAGCTGACACAGCTCCTCACATGGTCCTACAACCAAGCAGAACAAAAAGACTGATGCATCTTTATTGTCAAGGAAGCTTAGACACCACTTAAGCTTGAGTTGGGTGGTCAGTGCAGTCCAAAGCAAAGAAATTCCTAGCATGACAGAGGGAGGGCTAGACTTACCTTCATATCTGAGGAATTCAGAGAAAAGGTGAAAGGAGGTACTAACATTCTTACAAAACATTTTTCGCTTACGTTGCTCTCAAACTCTGTGAATCGATGACAAAAGTTTTCCAGTTCAAGTCAGCAAAGAATCCCCAGTCAGTACATCCTATAGACATCCCCATGAAATTAGATCCCATTCATCAGTTCAGAGCTGTGGTATCAAAACAAACAGAGCAACCCACTGTTATGTAATGGCAACACTGCAATTATCCATGGAATTTTTTCTAAGCTTTGCTTAAGATTTTGCTTGGCCACATGGAGTTCAAGTTCAATAAATGCTCACCTGAAATTAAATACAGATGGAGATGGCATAGTAAATCATACCATCTCAAATGACAGCCATGATGTCTCCCTGTAGTCTGAACCAGTGATATGATTTATCCCACTGTAACCTTTAAGTATATGCATGAGACTGTAGCTCTGACTTCAACATGGTCTCTGACTACTGTTTTGGCTTCGGTTGACCATCTGTATCACACCATGTATTCAAGAACACTATTATTTTAGTGTATATACATAAACTGGTATTTAGACTAACTGGTCTAACAAGAAGACTACAGCCTTGTCACTGTATGAGGGCAAGAGGTGAAGAAGCAAGATTGATGAGGAAAAAAATTCCATCTGTAGAATGAAAGCCTAAGCAGAGCTGTGGTTCAGCACTTATACTTGCACTGGCAAGAAGTTTTATTTCTCTGCCAAGTAGCTTTTTGAAAGCACTTAGTGCGTTGCTTGTCTATTACACAAACAAAGAAACTTACATCGAACATAAGCAGTGTTTCTGACCTCATAGTGATCACTCTAAAACTAGACTTTTTACAGCTATTACACCAAATTAAAGCGTGCCCTTGAAACTCAGTTTTGAAGACATAAGGACAGAGAAAAGAATACTACTGAAAGTTAGAAGTATCTAACACTCTCTAGCAATGCTGAAGGCTCTTAAAGAAAATTCAGACAAGCTTTTGAATCCACACGTAAAGCAGCTGTACTCAAAAGCAGTCACAAAAGCTAGCTGGTGTTCAATAAAGCAGTACCTGATGTTCTCCACTCCTTATTAGTATGGTACTAAAAGAGACTGGAGCCACTATCTCTGAGTTTGTAGGAAAAGTGAAACTTTTGAAGGATGTCATTGTCATCATACACATTTCTGAAAGAACAGAATTCATTTCATTTCTGTAAATTTGAGGAATATTTGACTGACAGTCACTTAGCAAGTCAGCCATGTAATTATGGCATACTGACTGATTCCATTAGAAGAGATGAAATAGAGATTGGAATCAGATATAAAGCTAATGGAATGACAGCTACAAGATAGAAACCTAAATCAGGAAAAGCAGGAAGAACATATCAAAACAGATGCTAGAAATAAAGCAAGATGCAGTTACGCTGGATCAGCAGATTATCACAAGGAGAAACTTGAAAAATGCAAAGACAAAATAAAGCAGGAAACTTCAAAGAAATGCAAGAAGCTGCAATGGAAAGAAAACTAGCTATAGAAACATGCACTGATTCAAACATCCAACAACTGCATTTAGATGCCATATACTTAAGAACTGCAAACTTTCCAAATTTTTTTTGCAATATTTTGCAATTTAACAAGCACATCACTGTTTTGTAATACAAGAATAAGCATTCAAATGTCTGAAGAGAATGAATCTTTAAAAGCTGAAAGCAGAGGCAGAAGCTGAAGTCTCCAAGTATTGGGGGAATATTTCTGAATTATATATAGGATATAGATACCTGAGTAAATATGAAACGAGGAAAAGAAGATGTGAACTTTTGAGGGGAAAACACAAGAACCATCCACTCAGGAGGGGGGAAAAGCAGTTCATGCAGAAGAATAACAAGATCGTGAACTGAAAATCAAAAGTAGAAAATGAATGAAGAAGTGAAGAGTTCAGTTAGAGGGGACCTTCAGAGATAATCTATGCCTGATCACTTCAGGACTAATGAAGTGAAGCTAGTTACAAGGTACAAATGCTAAGCAAATAAATATGCTAAATATTTACCAGCTGGCTTAATTCAAAAGAAAAGGGGAGAATCTGAAGCTGTGATACAAAATTGTTCTACAGTTGCAGATAATGTCTAAAACAGTTTAATGCTGTATTACTATTCACATTTATTATAGATTGGTTGCTTAGAGAACCTCACATGTTGGTATGAATGTACATATATAAACTCATAATATTAAAAAGGTGTACCCTTAGTGTGCATTAAACTTGTATTTACAGGATATTAAATTTCAGAAGTTTTTGTTTGATTCACAGTTCAATGAAGAAGGAGACAGTATCTCCTACAAACAGTACAGTCTCCTAAAAAGGGAGTTTGAACTTCTACATTTAACATCACAGCTATGTGTTATAGCAGAAATTAAGTCAGTTAAATGTTATTTGAAAGAATACTGAGGTTGAACAGGCTCAGCTCTGCTAAACTTGAGGGCATCACCTTTACGGCACAGTAAATTGCCACTGAAATTGTGTTTCACAGGGGAAAAACAGATTCTCAATTTAGCAAGGCTGCAGTAGACAGTAGAACAAATTGTAATTTGCAGCAAGAAAAACTGATAAAGACAAAAAAAGAGGCATGATATAACAGAAATCCTGAAGTATGAAATCAATTTATAACCCTTTTTACATAGGTATTTCAAGACCTTTAAGAAGTCATAGCTATTAGAGATGTTACTGCACGTTTCTGTGGAGTACAGAAACATGAAGATGAGGTTTCTGTTACCAGTTCTCAGTAACAAGTGGATAGACTGTTGAAATTTTCAGAGTTAGCCCTCCAAAAAGCAATGAGTGTACAGATATACCAAAGAAAAGTAGCAGAAACTGCAAAGGAGCAGAAACAGGAATATTTGATAGCAGTTCAGCTGGATATATGCTATATATTGCCATATTTGTTAAGGTAGTGGTAGATAGAATACGCACTGACACTTTCAGTAACTGCATCAGAACAGCAGCATATTTAAAGTAAATGCTGAGTCTGAGCCCACTCTTAACATACACAGATTGCATAACTCACAAGAAAAGAGATGAGCAACAGCCTCTGATCCCATGTGATTCTATGGCATATTCCACTATAGGCTTGTCTCATGTCTTTCTCCTTTAATTATGTCATTCCACAGTCTTATCAAAACTACTATAGAGAAATGTTTTCATAAGGTTTATGAGGTCTTGAGTTCTTGAGCTTGGTTGCTGTGGGGTGAATACCCCCAAAGAATAGTACCCACACAAAACAATAAAGGTGGGCAGTACATTTTTGTACGGCTCATCCAGATGGTATAAAAACAACCAGTAAATAAGGAAAAGCTCACCTGTCACTGACAATCGAGGCTTGCCTGGAACTCCACAGGGGAGGGATCTCCAACTCATTGGGGATCCTTTCTCAGTGGTGGTCAGCCTTTAAATGGGGTCCGGGAGAGGTGGAGCCAGACTCCACCCCTTCTGGTCACACAGGTGCATTGCCTTCACCTGTGCTCCTGTGGCTTACTCAGTGCTCACCTCAGGTGATCCATCAGTGGTTCAGGCCATGATTCAACAGTTCCCATACAGTTGTTTTCCATTTTTTTTCCCCCCTCTTGAAACGTAACTTACTGCCTCAGCTGTCCTTTGACTTCTGAAGACTGTCAGTAGACTACATGACTGTTGGCTCCACTACACAGGCAGTTCTGCTGCTGAATTACTTTCTTGGCTTTGTGTTAATGTCTCAGTTCCTTTTACTCTCACTGCTGATTTTAGCCTAACCCTGCCAATCTCCCTGCAAACCCTCACTGTAAAGAAGTGTAAGCTTTACTAAGAAATGTTATATAAATTTGTATTAATTTTTGTTGTAAGCTGTGCAAACTATGTAAATCATCTGAAGCCTGAAAGCCTTTGGAAGTGTGCTCATGTGTTCTAATTCTCACAATGTTTACTTGACCTAGGCCTAGATTTGTGTCAAGAGCCTCTGGGAAATGTAAACCCATTCATAATTCATTTTCCAATGTGTTCAAATTGAACCAGAATGAAAATACAATAACTGTGATGATAGATGTACAATATTCCAATATTCACTAACAAAAACCCTTTATTCTGAGTAGGGAATTGCACGTGTTATAGGTTCAGATATTAGCAAGCTTAAATGTTTAAGTGAACACTTATCGATCACTTAGTAAATGTTAACGTTCATTTGAAAAAACATTGATTTAGACAATAAAGGAGTTGCTAGCCCTATGGAATAGTGATACTTTTTAGCATAATAATGGATTGGTTAAAAGGACTGCATTTGAACTAGGAAAAGCAGAGACCAAGTTACATACAACTGCATGTGCTCAGCACAGATGTATTAGAAACCATAATTAGGTTAACAACTGTGGTAGGTCTGTCTGAAATATGGATGTAAAGTTCAGTACTTCAGGTTATCATAAATCAAGCAACCATTAAAAGGTATATTTTAAATATGATCAATCTACCATTGCATTAGTTGTGACAGAAATGTTCAAATTCACAACAGGAACCCAGATCCCATAGATATGACATTATACTTGAAGACTGGTGTCAATATAAGCAGGTTATTATACCTTTTTCCTCCCTTTGCTTATCTTGCCATTACTAATTTCAGTAGAAGGCATAGGTCTTGAAGCTTAGGGTTTTATTCTCAAACCTGAAATTTAAGTGATTTTTTTTCTTTCTTTCTTTTTTTTTTTTAAGAGAAAATGGAGTTTGAATTTGTTCCTCACCAGGTGGATGAGTTTGCTTTATCCATTGTTGAACTGCATAAGTTCCTAACTTTCTGTCAGCTCATTTCTCCAGCCTGTTAAGGTTCCTACAGATGGCAGCATTTCTGGTTTATGAACCACTCCTCTCCGTTGTATGACATCACTAGTTATGATCACTAGTCTCATCTAGCAAGCTAATCATTTCACTGTAAACAATTATCAGTTTGATCAAACTTGATTTCCCCTTGGTGAATCCATGCTGACTACTCCTGTTCAGTTTCTTGCCCTACATGTACCTGGAAAGTGTTTCCAGGATTACTTGCTCCATCACCTTTGAAATCAAGTTCTGGCTTACAAACCAAATATTTCAAAATGGTATTGTTTTCCTCAAACAGTTCATTCAGTTAGTGATCCTTATTGCTATTATAGGCCAATGATTCCCTAATACCAACTTTTTGCTTGTGCTGGTTCATAACAGTTTGTTATGCTTTAAAATGCTTTAAAATGCTCTTTGTCGCTTTCTGACGATTTCTAACACAGAGATAGACAAAGCCTGTTTATACAGTGGAACTAGCTAGGAAATTTCAGCATGGGTGCCCCTTTTTGCACATAAATAAGACCATGCTCCAGTAAAACTACTCACATGTATAAAAGCCCTTCTCCAAATATTTCTGTGAACAGAGTCTGCATGAATTTTCATGGTAGAACTGAACAAAGAAAGGTGTGCCCGTTACTGAATCACAGAGAAATCAGAATTTATAAAGCATATACATGAAGAAATGTATACTATTTGTACAGGTGCTAATTCTCTAAACTTAACCATTTTGCAATTAGCTCAAGACTTGATTTCTATTTATGAACTATCTCATTATCAGCAGAAATTTCTCACTTATCTGAAGTTGAACTAATCCTTGGCAATTTTACCACCGCTGAGACTTGTATTTACAAAATTCACCTGCTAGATATTATCAAATCCCTTTGTTCAGATCCCAGCTCTAGGTCAGTAAATATGTTAACTTTGATTAATTTGAGGAGATTCCACTGATGTCTCCATCCCCTTTTTCTGTTAGCAGCTGGATAATTCCTTGATAAATACTCTGAACAGAGATTCAAAGAAAAAGTCCTATTTTATATATCAAAAGATGATAGAATGGCTTGGATTGGAAGGGATCCCAAAGATCATCAGGTTCCAGCTTCCCTGTCGCAGGCAGGGTTGCCAGATGCTAAATCAAGTACCAGGCAAGGTTAACCACAGCCCCACCCAGCCTGGCCTTGAACACTTCCAAGGAGGGGACACTCACAGCCTCCTGGGACAATCTCTTCCAGCACCAAACTCCCCCTGACATCTAATCTAAATCTTCCCTCCCTTAGTTTAAACCCATTCCTATTTGGCCTATCGCTATCTGCCCATGAATGTTTATAATCTCCCTTTAAATACTGGAAGGCCATAACGTGGTCTCCCTTCAGCCTTCTCTTCTCCAGACTGTACAAGCTCAGCTTCTTCAGTCTGTCTTCACAGGAGATGTACTCCTGCTCTGATCATCTTTTTGGCCCTAAAATATAGATAGATAGATAGATAGATAGATAGATAGATAGATAGATAGATAAACAAGCAACCAAAAAAATAAATAAACAAGAAAAATCATACCTGCTAGAGCAAGTTAATAAATTACTTCCATTACTTCAATTATTTATGAAAACATCCAAAAAAGAGGGAGTTGGAAGAGAGATCAGTAAGAATACAGCATCCTATCTGGTGTGGGAAAGTTGAGAGTTCAAGACAAGAAATTTCAGGAATTCATGACATACTGAATTAGAAAATGTTGAAAATATCACACAAAGATGAATGAGCAGATTTTACTCTGCGAATAATAGAAGCATTACATGAAACAAATGTAATGGGTTTAAGCTCCTGTTGTAAGGCATTCCAAATGTGATTCTCACGGCTATCAAGTAAATCTTATAAGCATCAGAGCACTGAGCAATAGGCTAGTCTGAGTCCCTATTCCTCTCTCCTCGGTTCATAAATCCAGGTCCATTCTAACATGATATATAAATACATATGGAAGTTCTTGGGCTTTGATGACTAGACATTTTACAGAACAAACAAAAAACGCAGCATGCTTTCCAAGGAAATTCACATCTGACTCTCCTGCATAGGAATCTCAGCTCTATGTTCCTTCATTTCTTTAGCAAAGTTACCACCTTGAAGAGAGTTGAGGTGCAACTCCTCACTAGATAACAGCTCATATTTTTTTCCCTACATCACGATGTGACTTCAGCCTCTGTAGTTATCTGGTAGCTATTACCAATCCTTGAGTTAAAAACACTCTGTATTTTAAACAGACACAACATTTCTTGTTAATATGTTTTTCTCTTTGAAGGAACTTCCCCCAGTACCAGCACAGTGAAACTTGCACCATTTGCTTGGGGCATCAGCTTCAGTAATCCTACTTTCTAACTTTCTGATGTAGACTGATGTACAGCACAGGTCCTCACAGTACATCAAAACCTCAGTCCTGGAACAGATTTACAGAAGCCTTGGTGTGGCAAAGTGTAGTCCTCAGAGCCAGTTTGACAGTAAATCGTGTCACGTGTACCACACAGCTATTCTCAAAAAGCTGGCAGTTGTGTTTGAACATACATGCTTCGTAGCTTGCATGCAAAATTACTCAACTTTTATGTACTTTAAGTGAGCAGGAATCCCTCAGCTGACTCACCCTCATTGGAGCTAAGAAAGAATATTTTATTAGCAGAGTTTCCAGCAACATGGGTTGGGAACACTCTTGGTCTAATGGAGAAACAGTGGTTACTGGTTACAGACTTCACTGAGTTTATCAGGAAAATTAATTGGCCATGAAGGAGAAGAAAGAAAAACTGCACACTTTAGTTAACTATCAAATAAAACAGACTGACAATTTCCTTCCGTAGGCAGCAAAACACCATGAAGTTTTCATGAAGTTTCCAGCGCTAAAATGTGGCAGATGACTCAAAAAACTACGAGGTGTTTAATGATACTAGCCAGGAGAGGCTCTTTGAAGACCTTTGGCCCTTTTTTGTATATTTTTTTCCTCCAACTGAAAGTCAAACCGTATCATAACGTATTGGTAAGTCCTCAGGATACACTATGGCATGTTGCTGTACTGCAGACAAAAATGTTCTAATGATACCTCAGTAGTGGTCTGAAGTACGCACCAGACAATACTACTGTAATTCTGACTAATGCCTCTAAAGTCAGTAAGGTTAAGCTAGGCCGATCAGTTCAGCAACAGAACATCTGGTCCTTGGTTTCTGAAGCCATGACAATAGAATATGCTGATTTTGTGTAAGGGATGAAAGTGCGGGGAAAAAAAAACAAACTTATCTTAAAGGTGCTTTTTTCGTTATTTTTTTCCCTTTCTTTTCCTGCCTGTTTCATGCTAAAAATGGAGAAACAACTGTACTTAATGCCTGCCTGGAGCTTTGGAGCTTTGCATTTAATACCTACTTTTTCCAGTATCTATTCCTATGTAAAACGCTAAAACAAATATTACTCAAAAGGATAGTTATTACCAGTAGGAGATGGGCTCCTTGACTGTGGGAGGTGAGCGCTGTTGGAGAATCTGTCTTACTAAGTAAAGGAGCAGCGACAGGAGTTCAGCATACTATATGGCATCAGAAATGATGAAATGGTGAGGAAGAGTCCTTGTCTGCTGCCTTGACCTTTTGCTTAAGGTTTGATGTTTGCTGGGGGTATCTTTATTAATGACTGAGCTTATCTGAGATTACTTTGAGCAGAAATTTAGACCAGATGATTGCCAAAGTTGCCTACCAGCCTCAACTCCTTTTAAGATTCTGTGCAATAGTGTGATATATGCATACTGACAAGATACACGTAGAACGGTATGCACAGTACAAACAGATCTGGAGCCTGAAAAACAGATTTACATCAGTAAATCTGTAGGTGAGCATAAATACAGTGAGAAATTGTCACATGGATGATAGCAGTAATCCATTAAAATTACTCTTAGAGGCAGCAGGGAAGGGCAAGAGGAATAAACAGCTACAGCTTGTCATTGAACCAGAGGCAATCAGCAGCTTGAGTTTATCAGGTGTCGTGACAGCAATAAAAATTAAAGGATATAACAAGGTATATTTTATCACACATTTTCCTTTTATAAGCTGTGCTATGTAGAAGAGACACGGATGTACCCCTGCCCAGAAAAGATGCTTATTTCTCTCTTTGTCCTTCAGTTGCTTCTATATTATGAATTTTCTGTTACTGTGTCACTAGTCCCAAGGCTTCCCTTATGTTTCTTATTACCATGAACCATTTCAGAAAGATGCAAGAAGACTCTAAGCTGTTTTGCTTGCTTGTTCTTGTTAGAGGATATGTATTTATGTTTTTGCGTTTCGTTGTAAAAGGTAAACCAAAATAGCCTTTTCCTTCCCTTTATTCTTTTATAACTATACCACATAGTTATTACTGCAGTTTCTTCCTATTCTCATTTTCAGTATCTTTATCTTTCCAGTGTCCATATATTTCAATAGATTCTGTATATATTCCTATGATATTTCATCACACAGCACCATATGGTCTACCCTACTCTTTTCAGAGATATGATAATCAAACCTAATAACAGTACTCAAGGCAACTGCATAACATTTGTGAGAGTTGTGCCTCACTTCTTAGGAACAAAAGCAAGATATGATTTTGGGATCACTAATACACATTCTATCAATATTTAATGTGCTGTGCAACTGGGATTTTTGCACATTGATGCAGCCAGTGTTAAAGTCAGAAATTTGTATTATCTGGGATAAGAGACTAAATTTGCCACTGTCTTCAGAGTCACATCACACTCATTCAGCTCACAGTGTACAGATACTGTTAATTTACCTTGAAAACCAGAAACATCAGTGAGGTGGCAGTTGCTCTCCTTTTGTCCTTCAACTCTGTCCCCAGTGAACATTCAGCTGTCATGCAAGCAATCCCAGAGCTGCCCTTAAACTCTTCGGAACTGCAGAAACTCTCATAGAGCTGCATGGTGCACCTCCATCCCCTTCCAACAGCTTCCTATATTCTGCTGCTTGCACATCCTCGGAGACCTCTGCTTAAATAGGTAAACACACATAATTATGCTTAGAGATGTGCATATGAGCATTCATAAATTGGCTGAAATTTCCAGTCTAAGACGAGCACAAATATTTGCTACCTCATCACTAATGGACAAAGCCACAGTGCTAAAGAATATACAAAGAAATCATTGTTTTCACATTTCCAGCTATCTAGGAAATCAACACAAAGTAATGCGTTCTTTCAGCAATAAGTGGATGTTTAATGGGAAGATATGAACAGAGATAGTAAACGTTGCTAGAATAAGAAACCAATTAAGTAATGTCCATATGGATTACATTGTGAGCACAGCAGGGTGCAGAACAGAGGGATTGAGTACCATATGGAGTGTAGATGGTGATCCCATCTGGGTGTTTTCTTTACTAAGGAGACCTACCATTTTATTATGCTCATTCCGACTCTGAATTACACACATATTAAAAATGTTAGAATTATTTTTATTTTACTGTGATTCATTTATGGGTACTCATTTCAGTAGGAAGCATGCAGCTTTTAGTTATAAAGAATAAACCTCTGCTACTGAGACTCAGCAATATAAGGTCAGATTGAAAGTTCTCTGGCAGTCAGTAGCTAGAGACAGCAAAAAAACTTGTAATATCATAGGAACAGAACTGGAAGAAAATTATAAGGCAACAGTTTATGTCCCTGCTTCTTTTCACACTCCAGGGGGAAATTAATCTGCAATTTTTTCTCAACTTGTTACCATTTCTTAGTCTATAACTTTTCTAGCTTCACTATATCAGTTTTGTTTGTCGGAGTTAATTCTCCATTCAGCCATACAATAAGGAGAAGGGAAGAGGAAGGAAAGATGATTCAGTAATCAAATGCTCTGAAATGTCTCTCTTAGGCGTCCTGCCCAGAGGAACAATGAAAGCCCTTGTGCTAGCTTCCACAAGATAAGCCACAACCTTTTGTGGAATCCTATATTACAAAAATCTGTTATGTACTTTTTGTACACAGTGGACATTTTCTTGTGAGCCCATTTTACTTTGCACCACAGGAGAATTGCATAATTAATTACATGTCCTAGCTGAACATTTAAAATCAGCGTATCATGCTCTAAAGCACTTACCTGATCATGCTTGGAGTCTTACGTAATACTTTTCTTATTGCTGGAGCTGCATGCTTCTTAAAGATAAATAAATGTACTGCCCCTAGACAGTCCATTAACATAAGGTCTGAAAAACATGCATTTTCTATTTTGGTGCAGATTGCATACAGCTTCTTTGAGAGCATCCAGTGAAGTTGGCTTCATTCTTCTTCACACGTCCTACCCACCATGAAAAGGAAGACAGAGCAATGAAGCAAAATGGCAAAGATCACACTTATTTGCTCCTACTGCCTTCCTTGTACTGCAAGGAGTCCTGCTTCTTTATCATACTGGCTCGTCTTCAAGTGACCCAAAGACCAAGAGATAAAAAGAGTTTTGGGGAGCTTTCACCACCAATGATACTTGCACTGGAGATAGAGACAGTATGCTGGATTAAATATGTTTGTCTTCATTCAGAATGTGCTAAGACCTTCCTTCATTTTCTATAATCAATTTGGTTTCTATGCTTATGGACCAAAATACAAGCAAAACAGTTTGCTACTTAGAAACAAAATCACCAAAGGAAACTACGATATCCAGCAACCAGACGCAGACTGAATTTTGTGTCTGAATCTCAGTTCTTTACTGCTCAAGAGCAACAGGAACCTTCCATCTCACACTCATTGTTTCAGAGTGCTTGATAAATTGGACTGGGCAGTAATAGGAAACTGGAAATTTGGAACGTGGCACCAAGATAACTTCAAACATAGCACAAGAGGCACGTTTGCAGACACATTTCAGAAAAAGGAAATAAGTTCAGCAGGACAGGAATTGCATCAGCGTTTCTTTGTACAAATATGGCTGCAAGTTCGATGCATTCTAAGTTTCACTTCATGCTAAATAAATACATACATACCTGCTCCATGGACGAAGCAACAAATTTCTAAACAGAAAATAAATTCGTATTGAAATGGAACATGGAGACCATTCTTTTGTATAGGTTTTCTGTGCAGGAAAGAGCAATTTAGGAGTTGCATAGGATGTGATTTTTATTACTTTTAAAGGATGACTAGAATACTACAGTAAACCACGTATAAATGTATGAAACATCAGTCATTCTTAAAAGATGGAAAGAAAATTATTTCCTAGATCTGTAATTATAGTGACTGATTTTACAGACATTTGGTATTTCCAGTTTTTAGACTTTGCAGCAGATTCCCTTGGGCCAAGATTTCTCTCATCTGTGTTTTCACAAGAGGACCTACCTAGGTTGTTTTTTTTCCTTTGTCAGGGTGGCACAATGTAGGCCAGAGGCTTACAGACTACTCTGAATCTTTTGAAGTGTCTGGAAGTAAACTCCAAGAGGATTTGCATCAAAAATTAAGCATATCTTCCATATTACCATTAAAAACCCCAAGTGATACAGAGTACATTTATACGGCGCTGTATATGTACTTCCAGTTAAAATTTTGGGGTTTTATGTTTTCCTCTGATTTTCACTTTAAATAAAATTATCAGTATTTTCTCATGTAAAATCTCCCTTCAAGAAAGTCTCTTCTCATTTTATTAGAATTTTCTTTAACCATTTGAAACATCAGTGGGATCTATCTATCTATATATATATATTTTTTTTTTTTTTTTTGGGGGGGGGGAACAAAACTCATAAGAAAACTATAACTGAAAAGTTTTATTAAGGAAAATGAGAGAAATGAGAAAAAGTAGTTACCAAGCATCAGTATGGTACCCTTGAAAAGTAACAATTACTTACACATTATTTGTTCTGTGTGCTGCCCTTTCTACAACTTCAGTCTAGTATTTTATGATTACAATTGATAGTTCTGTTTAGTCCACAGTCCTTGAGTCTGGCAGCCTTGCTGGTTTCTTTTTGTTGTTGTTGCTTGTTTTTCCCTTTTAGTTTTTGAAAACTACAGAGCAAAACAGATAAACAACAAGAAGAACAAAAAAGCTCACTCTTTAGCAAGTATAACCAAGCAAGGAATCAAGTGGAAAGTTTTTAGATCAAATACATGAAAATGACAAAACGTGTCTATAAAGAAACCACAGAGAGACACAAGAGAAGAATGTAAAAAATGTACAGACTCCTTAACAGATAGGAACAAAGCTTCCTATCATAATCTAAAGAGTGGAAATGACTCAACTAAAATAAAAGCGCTTTAATTCTGGAGAAGGATATGATTTAACTTTAAAGTTAGTATGGATTGAAGTTCTGATGACCAAGCTCATGAGATTCACCTCTCTCAGATTATTTCTTGTGCCCTTAAATAGTAGTAGCAGTTTCTTAATTCACCAGAGCTGGTTATAAAATGTACACTTAGAATATGTCTACCAGATTGTATGCCGTACACCACTCTTGATTTTGCCAGTGTTGAATTCAGGTGGAAGTTTGCCTTTTCTCACCTACTCACTTTTAACATGGAAGATTATTGACTCTTTTAGCAACAGTTTTGTATTATGTTTTCTTTTATTTACTTACCTTTGCAGTTCCTAGATCTTTTGAATCTTTCCTCATACTGAAATCATAAGTGGTTTCCATTCTTAAATTCTTTGCTATGCTTGTGCATGTTTTAACACGTCCACGTGGATGTAGAACGAAACATCTTCATATTATACAAACTATTTTTAAGTATTATTTTTAGAATATAGCTATTTACAGATTTTCTAGAATTTTGCTGACAGCAGCTCTCTTAAAATAAAAAGTATTTATTTAAGGAATGCTAAGATACCCAAGTTCACTTTGGAGATTTAGGAAACCTAGCAATTTTCTGAGGAGAACACTTGAAAGATCTGCAGATAGTCAAATGACTGGATTTCTGCTGAGCAGATGGTATAGGAGTCATCTGTACTGTCCTTTCTATTTTAAGCCTGCACTACCAGGACAAAGAACATTAAAGTACTCAAACATCCACTTCCCACTCTCCCTCAAGGCCTAGAATCAGTCTTACTTACTGGAGCAGCTGAAAATCTGATCTCTGATATTCAACTCTTATGCACATTGAAAAACTGCCTGCCTACTTGTGTGCTTTTTAATATTTTCTGAATATTACATATTTTGATTAGCACAAATCTCATTTATCTATCAAATACCTATGTAAAGCTCTGAACACACAGCAGTCTTTTTCTTCCTAGACAAAACACAACATCTGGTCTTTTCTTTCTGCCACTTCATCACACTGGGTAATTTGTGAGGTCAAGAACCTGAAAAGGAAATGTAACTTGATTGTTCTGGCTACCCTTCACAAAACAACCTCCAAAATAAAACTGAATTACCCAATCTAAGGTCAATCTGATCTAAAGTTTTCCAAAAATTACAGACTTTAGAGTCTATAAATATATATAATTATATATTTTTTCACGAGTTCAGAAACGAGTTCATCACGAGTTCAGTCCTTCCAATTCATCTAAAGCAGTTATTCCAATTTTCAGCACAGTCATGAATAAATTTCCACAGCTACAGTTAGATAATTCAATAACAAATAAGAATAGCAACAAAATAAACATGCTCTTATTAAGCAACTTTCCAAAAAAAGAAAAAAAAAGAAAAGAAAAAATCCAGAAGGCTAAAAATGTACCTTTTTATTCTTCCCTAGCCTTTTCTTCCTCTTTTCCTTGTGTTCCTTACGATCGAGTTGTTCCAGCTGTGGTAAATACTGTTCAGGCACGGATTCCAATATATTTTACACTCTGATATTTGTAAGTACATATTTCCTCTTAAAAGGAATATTTTTATTGCAGTTTGATTGGTAGTTAGTTATGTCATATTTGGATTGCTTACCCAGTCTTCACTTTTGTTTATAACTAGTTTATGTACCTTTGTATTTATGTACTTCTCCTGCCAATTATTTGTACATCCTCCTACTTACCTACTACAAATTACCAGTCCAGCTCCTTCGCTTATTTACTTCTGATAAAACTGAATCAAATTCTATATTTTTATTCGAATAGTTCCATATTTCTTCAAAGAACATCAAAGCACTCTTTGATCAAATGTGAAACGATCAAAGACTAAGCTTGTTAAAAAAAAAAAAAAGAAAATACGAAGTGGAAATTCTATTGCTTTTCTTCACTTTTATCTCAGCTCTTTGCTTTGATTATGTGTTTTATTGTGTGAAGAAAGTTGATGCTAGAATAATAATAGAAATTGAAGGCCAATAGGAAGTTCTGAATGCTGAAGTTCTCGGCCGTTTCACGGTCGTAGTTTTTAGGTCAACTCTAGCTTGTTTTATGAGGGATTATGTGTCACTGAGAACTATATCTGCATGTACAGATGCAATTTTTCACCTGGGATTTAATAGGACTTTCAATTCAAAAAGGACCTACTAGTAGGACAGTAAGGCCAGTTCTATGTTCCTGATTAACACAGTAATGCAATGGAGTCCTGAATATTCTAGGAGACTGATGCAATCATTCTGTGTTAAAAAAGCCAGCCTGTGATCCAGTCTACACAATTTATGTCTCTGTTAACACTTGCATTGCCGCTAAGGTCACTTGAGACTTAACTTATGTAGAGATAGTTTGAGTTATCAGCACATTAGAGATAAACAATAAAACTGAAAATAATAAGAATTAAAAATAATCATTAGCAAATTAATTAAAATAACCTATATCTACTTGTCCGAATTGGAACCCATATTTTTTCTAAATCTACTTGAAATGAAAGTTGCCATCGTACGGTCTGTACAAAGTGCCTCTATGTACAAGTGCATATGTGCTTCCTATTTTATTATGTTGGTCAACAAAGTCAGAAACAGGTGTTAGTGGAACAGCAGTACAAATGAACCTTCCCACCAATATTAGATTACAATTTGTTGCTGTGTGACAGATGGGAACAGAGGGACAATCTGACAAAGTGGTGTCCAGCAAGAATGAATGTATGAAGCAAAGGTGTGCCATTGAATTCCATCATGCAGAAAAAAAATGGCACATACCAATGCTCACTCTTGCTAAACATTTATACGGATCAAGCAGTGGATGCGAGCAAAATGAGGGATGGGTGGTGCATTTCAGCAGTGATGGCAGCAACATGAAAGACAAGCCACATTTCAGATGGCCATGCACAGTTGTCACACAACAAAAAGAGAATCTTATTCAGCTGATCCAAAGCAAATTAGTAATGGTGACTATATTCAAAAATAATATTTTGTAGCTGAGAACTTGTGCTCCTTGTGTCTACTGTAGTTTCCATGGAAATATATAAGCATTACATTTGGAGCTACCTACACATTAATTACAAGGAACATTTTACAAAGGGATTAGATCAATCCCACTAATATCATAATATCAGCACATTTTTAATTTGTACATATTATCTTTCATCTCGACTTACTATATTTTAGATGCTTACCAAATATTACTATATTTTTATTAATTCAACCACAAGTACAGAAGTGGATGATTGTAAACAAGTCCCTGAAATATAAAGAAAACGTTCCGGCAGGCTCACTCATCTCCAGAATTGAGAGATAGTGAGAGGGATAAAACAATTGACACAACTTGAGAGGGATAAAAACATTACTTTGTACATTTTCAGGATATTCATGGAATCCAAATTTTTTGAACAAGTTTTTCCTAAGCATTCAAAAAGCTCAGGCTAAGTAGTCAAATAAATAAATGAACAGCAGACAAAGACTGAAATTCACACTCTCTATTGGTCCCAGCAGAGGACCGGTATTGCCTCACTCCTCTCCAACCTTGCCACCTCGCATATTTAGCACCACTCATCTCTGGATCTCACATCTTATTCCATCCTCATTTCTTTAACATTTCACTCAACATAACTCTATTGATCTTTTACTAGGACATATATAGATGGGAAACAGTAAAAAAAACAACCTAGATAAGTTTACAAACGCACTGTTGGAGATAGACCTTTGCAAGAACTGGGTTTGATTTCTCAGAGATGAAATGCAAATTGAAAGATGACTTGATCTTTCAGTGTGAATGTATTCACACAAAGGAGGAGACTGGCAATTAATCCAGCAAAGGGAATACAGCAATGGGAAGATTAATGACTGAAGGCTTAAATCAGTTAAGCTCAAATTGGAAATAAAGCACAAATTATTAACTATGCTTTGTGCGCTTCACCACTGTAAATAATTTTCAATTAGATTTATTATAATCAAGTTCTTATGATCTTTACAGTTACCCTGTAACTGCTTTTTGAGTAAATGTTCTCAATCTAGCGAACTCAGTTATTGGCAAAATACAGGAATTACTGTCGGAAATGTAAAATTGTGTGATATGCAAAGAAATACATTTGTAGATTGAAAAAGACCAAGGATGCGTTCATTTGGTAAGAAGTAGAGAAAAATTTTAACAGATAACAGGGAATACTGAGAATGCTGAACTGTGTCGTGTTTTTCATCAGCCTTCATCAAAACAATGCATTTCAAGCATGTAATTACCTAATACTTCTTAATAGTAACAGAAGATGTTTTAAGGTATCAGCCTGCAAAAGTGAAGGAACAGTTTACAAAGTAATTTCAACGCTAAAAGGAAATAAATAAATGTAACTTCTTTGTGCTTAGTTCTGAGAAAACCAGGATATAAATATTCCAGCAAGATTTTGTAAATATTCTGCAGAAAGAGCACGTCACATACAATAGTATTATATAGTACTTAAAATGCCAGGAAACTGAGGCTGATTTAACTGCTAGATGGTAATTGCAAAAGTAGTTGGAGAAGCACAGTCAGAAAGCAGATAACATAATAAAATTCAGAGTGTTCGGCCCTGTCTTTGGCAGGGGATTTAGAACTTGATGATCCTTGAGGTCCCCTCCAACCCCAGCTGTTCTGATTCTGTAACATAAAGAAGCCTGTACTGAGTTAGGATCCATTCAGTGACTTCATTAATTACATGGATGGTGGAGCAGAGGATGTTAATTGAATCTGCACCAAGGTGAGAGGGACAGCACCTAAATTTCAGGGAAATATACAGATGACAAACTGTAAACATAATACATAATGGGACAGAAGAGACAGGATGGCAAAAATTTGTCTAGTTGGCAGATATGCAGAAAAGGACTTGAGAACTATCTATAGTGCATCAGAAACTGAAAACCTGCTCACTTTTCTAATTTTCTAATTTTCTCACTTTTCTAATTTTAGAGGGTACAGCTCTAGTATTAATTTGACTGATCGATTGCTGTGGTCCAAGAAAGATGGGAATTAACTTGAGATAATGTCCAGGTTTTGGATTAAGCTGATGATGTAGCCAATGTTCCTGATACAGCTATAAACCATGAGTAAGCCTAGTACCTAGAGGAAGTATCTAGGCTGATGACATTTACTTAAGTTAATATAGTATGGTCACACGTAGTACATTTAAGTTCAAATAAAACTAGGTTCTGTGGCCGTATTAGGAAGGTTGTCAAACATGCATAACAAGAAGATCATGCATGATATTTATGTGAGATTTCCACAGAATAGGAACTTACTAGATATAAATCTATTAAACCTTACTAATAGACCCTGAAGAAGACAGCTGCTAAGAGCAGTTTTCAGCTAAATTTACTTAATCACCGGATTTACTCATCTATATTTTATTAACAAAAGAAAAATTGACTTAAGATAGGCCACTTCACTATTACAATGTTTTAGAATTACTAATCAATAAACTGAAATTTCAGAGCTCTTCGTAAAACTGGGAAAGTTTGACTTTGAAATTCCCAGAGGAATATTGTACTTTTCTCTCTGTTTTTTGCTGAATAATTAAACAACTTACAAAGTTATATATGCACTAAGTTTTTGACAGAAACCAGTTCAGTATGATTGAAGAGTTATTCTGTGGTTTTCTGCATTAAAAATTCAAGTAAGTTGAAAAAGGTGTATGGAGGATATTTAATGATGATCAAGTGATTTTTTTCAAGTACATACTTGACAATACAGCAAACTCACTTATTCCTCACAATTCACATTTCCTGCTCATATGCACATAAAAATCCGTTGTCTAGTGCTCTCAATGGCTTTCAAAGTTGTTATTTACTATATTACAAGATGACAGCAACAGAGCTATAACTTTTTTGCTGGACTTCAGTTCATTTGTTTGTTCCTCCCTGTGGTAATTTCATTATGTCTTCTGCCTGTGTTCTAACTCCCACTGCTACAATTAGATGTGAAATTTAGAGCTACCAAACTGTAGAGTTATGCTACCTACTACCTACTACCCAAGGGTAATTTAACCATTAATTACTGGAATACCAGTTAACATTCCTCCCTTCTACTGATCAAGATCCTTAAAAACTCGAAACTTTCCCTCATCCCTACCATGTTAATAGACATAGAGCAGCCTGGAGTCTTATGTTACTGCCATTGTTTCTCTGGCAGTAACATCAGACTTACTCTCTTCAATCTCAGCTGTTTTCTTCCCTTTTTTATAGAAACCTTACATTTATGTCAAAGTTATGAATTCCCTCTGCCAAAAAATCCTCTTTACCTACACCTTTTTCCTCCTCTCTATACAACATATACGCAATACATTGATGGAAAACCTTAAGGTATTCACTGGTCTACGTTTTATGGGTGCTTAGTAGTTTATATTAATAGATTGTGACCTTGTACAAAGTACAAAGATGTCAGGAGGTAGCAATGAGGACACTTTATCCATGAACATACAAGAGTTCTGTCTGATAAAAGATGTAAGTTGTGAGTGAGAATCTGCTTTAGGCAGAGGAATTTGGAAAGCCAATCTCATCTCCAGGTACTTGAGCCCAGGATGTCTTCTGTATTTATGGATTGAATTCAGTTGCAAAAGGGGGAGTAACGTGTCTATCAGCAGAAGAGAGAAATGTTTCTTTCTTGATACTAAGAAAAGACCTTGAAAAGCACTAAGCATTATAAGGTCCTCGATACAGAACGAGGCACAAAACATTTTTTTGCCATTTTGATACATTGCCACTCAATTTACATTTCTGAACTCAATTCACTCTGCTTTCTGAAGATCAGTTGAGCCTGAACTTCATTGTATTGAGTAGCCCAATGTTTTGGTCTGGTTTATAATGGAGAAAACTTTTCCTTTTCAACAAAAATCAGATTTAGGTTGTGTTCCTATTAAAAAATATATAATTCTCTTTAGATTTGAAGACTCACATAGTGGGCTATTCACTTGGGTCAGTATATGCTTACATGTTACTTGGGAGGCGTTTAACTTTTATTTTGTCCCAGTAGGGCTGTATTCAGCTTGACTGTCTATTAGCATTGACATTTTCTCCCTAAGGCTTTGTTTTTGTTCTTTTAAAACACAGTCGGGAAAATTTCATGGCGTTTATGCAGCTTTTATCCCAAAGAAAATGTTTCGTTTTGGTCTTTGGCTATTCTGCTACTGACATTTCATGACATTTTCTCTTCTTGTTGACAGTTTTGCATTTCCTTTAAGAGTGAGCTAGTCTGTGAAAGTGTTTAATCTGCTTTTATTTTCCTGCACATTTGTTTCTTTTATGCCCTCTGCATGAGGTATATTTTACTTTGGGCAGAGGCTAAATATGCCTTTGCTGAGATTGCTTTTTTTTTTTTTTTAAATATCACTCAGCCACATAGCAGACCACTTTGTAGATATATGCTTTAAAACCTAGTGAGCAAATATTTTAACTACTTAAAGTTGGAAGATCACATTGGGAAAGGTCAAATAGGGAGACGACTTGTTTCACCTGCTGGTATATGGCAGTGCTGAGTGATTACTAATCCTTACAGAATACTTAGTGTGCTAATACTAAAATCCATGAGATTTTTTTCTTTAACAGTTGCTTCAAAGGTGAACTGTGCCAAAATGGATGTGGTTGGATCTACAGCTGCACCGCTAATGACAGGAAATATGGAATACTGCTGCAGAGCTTTCAGAGATATATAATGCATCTCAGCCACCAGAGATGAAGCACCTGCCAAGATGTAAATAGCATTGTCTTATAATTGCAGGATCATAAACAACTGGTACTTATAACAGCATTTTTAAAGGCTGTTAGAGTCTGAGCACAACAATAAAAGTAATTGGTTAATTGGAAGTCAGCTACTGAAAATTAGGAGTTTTAAGGTTAAGTTCTCCTAAGGTGATATACTCTTTCTTAATCAGTCTTCAATTTCAGAATGACTTTCATTGATAGGGAGACAGCGACAATTCAAAATCAATTAAAGAAGTGGTGTTTTCTGGAAATAAAAGCTCAGTTACATGTCTGTCCTCTGGATTATGTCAACTAATTTTTAATCAGCAATATCCAAGTTCTGCAGTTTTAGCTTTCCACACATCCACAAAGCAAGAGATCACCTACTGGGTGTACAAGAGAGGGGCAATAATTTGAAAAAGAATTGAATTTCCCATATAATCAAAACTTCCCAGAAGCCAGGCATGTTTTTCATGGCAATTTCACCTGTGTTTTTTGGCTGTAGGTGGCAGGGTGTTGGTAGCTGTGAGGTATGCAGGAGTAGCCTCTGCAGAAGGGGACCAAAGCTACCCTGTGCTGGACACATACACATCCAGTCAGTTCTGCAGTGAAGCCACCACAGAGCAAGTTGGTGATACTGCTGTGAAAAGATGTTTAAGAAAGGGCATGAAATGCCAGACAGAGAGCAGGAGATGCTCTGCTGCAGAGCACATAACCCCTGCAGCTCGTGGAGAGCACAGGCTGGAGTAGAAAAAGGGTGAGGAGTCAACAAATCACCTGAATGTTAGAATTTCCTAAACATATTTAGTAGTTACACAACATCTTTGCATGTTCATCATTTTACAGCTCAGATAACAAGGATAAGAACTGTAACATTTCAGGATTTATCTGTCTTATGGAATACCGCAGTTCCAACCAAGCATAACTAAATGTAAAAAATGTGTTTCTCTGCAACTGTGCTGTTGATTTATAGACCATAATAGGCTATCAGAGAGGATTGGGAAAGTGAGCATATTACTCAAAAGTTGGTTCCTGTTCTTTATTTCTGGTTGGGTTTTTCATTGTTTTTGTAATCATTTCCACTTGTGTGATCTTTTCACTTTCTTAACATAATTTGGGGTTACTTTCTGTGTTTGTTGTTTTTTTTCAGTTCCTGAATTGCTGCTAGCTCTGAGAAAATGTTAGCACTCGTGCCTTGTGCTTCCACCTCTAGCATTAGTTACAACAGTGCATTGCTATGAGCATAGTGATACCCCAACAGTAACCTTGTTCGGTATGATAAGACTGAAAATGACATCCAGTTTGGTTTTGACTAAATAGAATAGAGATAATTCTCACCTGTGTAACTCAGCCTTCATGCTTACCTTACATTAAGCCATCAGCAACTGAAGAAGGTCCAGGCAGCATCCCAATCCCTTCTGCTATTGGCAGAAGCATACATAAAGAGAACAGTCTCTGCAGAACTGCTGAACATCCTTTTCATCCTAGCAAGGAAGAAGAACAGCGAGGTGGTAAAGACTTCGTATCTTGGGCCCTCCTGAACTGAAGCCATGTGACAAGATGCTGGATGCTTTAGGAGGTTAAAACCTGTCAGGAGTTATGCTTCTAGAGCCTCGCAAAGAAGCTAGGATGTTATTGTTCAGGTCATTCCATTGACATTTCAACTTTCATTTGCTACAGATGAGCTGTCTATATGCTATACTGATGAACTGTCCATATGGTTTGTCCTCATATAATTCATGCATGAGGAAATTTAATGTATTCACAGCTACAATCATGTTACAAAACAGTTAACCAACTAGTCAGTACTATCCTACATGGGAGTGGCTACCAACATAAACCTGTATATATCTGTATGTATAAAGCTGAGTGCATTCCCCAGCACGAACGTTTCTCTATACCTTTATCTTCAGAGTCACAATGTATGTAATCTCTGAAATAAAGCTGCTCCCTATTACTTTACCAGTCTGGTATAAAATTGCTCCTTAGATATACGATCTCACGAATCTCAAAGACCCCAGAGATACCATGAAATGTCCAATGCTAGTATGAAAAAAAAATAACTGCAGTAAAAAGGGACTTTGCAGAGATGTTACAAGGTGGAGCAGATGACTGGAATGTGCAATGTGTTTTATACTCTCTGTAGCTTTAACTTTGTTTCAGTTTTCTCATGGGAAGTACAAATTATATCCCCGGCTACCATTTAAGTGACATTTTGCAGATCACATAAAGCTATATAAAAAAAACCAACTCATAAAATGTGCATTTGGAGCAGGTTTAATTCAGACTTGATCCATTTCGAGAAATTGCATTCTCTCACTATAAATCATGATTTATAGATCCCCCTATTAAACGTTAAGGTTTCTGTAACAGCTGCCTCTTTTTAATTGCACCTCCTTTTCCAAACAAAAGCATTATAGCTTGCTTGATTTCTATTAACGTGCATTTAAACTGATCTTTAATTTACCTTATTATTTTTGGCAATATCAAATAAAGGCAGACATATTGAAAAACCATCCAATATTTACATATTTATTGTGCTAAGTGTGGTTCTACAAACAATTAATCACAAGAACTTGCATCTTTTTAAACACTTTGTGCAGCTGTTAGACTTCAATTGCCACAGGTATTGAGATAAGGAACAATAATAATGTACTGATTAAATCTGTGATCATTCCAATAAAACTGCTGATATTAGACTGTTTGTAATTTTAACTGTTTGAAAAGATACAACTAAATATTTCCAAATTGCTTCCAATGTAGAGTAAAATTTGTTTAAGATTAAATCAAAGTCTAGTATCTGGGGTCATAACACAATGGCCTGATCTACATTGTTTTTGGCTACAGCTGTGCTGGGTAAAGCCTAAGTCAGTATCTAATCAAAGAAGATTTAAAGCTTTTATTCTTCTGAATTACCACTCTTTCACTTCATCAATACTCACATGAGATGCAATCCTGAGTTAGTTTATACCCCTGCAATATAACATTGCACTGTGAGTTACCACTGCAACATCATTTAAATTGATACTGCTAAACGAGCTTCAAAAATCAGATTCACACACACACAAAGTATAAATTTTATCCAGAATTTCTTAACTTTACAGAATTACTATTAAAGAGACAAACACTACCTTTTACTAAATCTGCCATAGAATAATATTTCCTATCCCAGAGATTCAACAGATTTACATTACTGTTGTGGTATAAGAGAAGTCATTGCAATTTCAATTCCTGTCTAAATCATCTATGAAAGGTTATTAATTTCAAGCGTCAGTGTTGTGCATGTGTACCTTCTCCAGCAATCATCCAAAATAGCTATATCATTTTTGATCAGATGTAAGGGCCATCTAAAGTGATCACTTTCAAATGACTTATTTTTTTTACCACCATATTTCAGGCAAAGCAATCAGCTGTTAGAATAAACCTTATGAAAATAGCTGATTAATCAAATGATGCATTAATAAACTATCTCTTGTTCCAGATTGCATTACTGTGATTAAATAAGAAGATTAGAGCATGCAGACGTACTTGGAGTCATAAGACAATGGTCTGATGTACTTTTTGTTCTGAGTAAAGCCAATGCAGTTCTTCACTCCACATCACCTTTCCCACTAATGTCTCTGCAGATCTATTGACTTAATCTAGGTATTGACATTCCACATTAGCATAAGCTAATAGTAGGGTTGGTTTTCTGTTTCTGTTTTGTGTTGTTTTTTTTTTTTTGAAGCCAGATAATTTCAAAGAAGTTTGCAATGACTGAGTGTGCTCTTAGGTCAGCAAATAGAAGCGCTGATAACATGCTGAAAAAAAGCTACCAACTAGCATTTATAACTATCTGAGCTGCACCTGAATAATATATCTGACTTAAAACTCAAAGACAGAGTCCTTCTGCCTAGGAGTTTGACAATTGTTGCACCTAGAGACAGCAAAGTATTACCTATATTCATTCTGGACAACACGACTGAGTCCCTACATACTGCAGTTGTTTATATTTCATTTTTAATGACTTCATTAAATCATAATCATAGAATGGCCTGTGTTAAAAAGGATCTCAAAGATCATCTAATTTCAACCCCCCTGCCTTGGGCATGGTCACCAACCACTAGACCAGGCTGCCCAGAGACACATCCTGTCTTGCCTTGAATGCCTCCAGGGATGGAATGTCCACAACTTCTTTGGACAACTTGTTCCAGTGCATCACCAGCCCCTCAGAGAAAAACTTCCTCCTAATATCTAAATTG
The DNA here is from genome assembly GCF_038088225.1 of Cyrtonyx montezumae. Classification (NCBI taxonomy): domain Eukaryota; kingdom Metazoa; phylum Chordata; class Aves; order Galliformes; family Odontophoridae; genus Cyrtonyx; species Cyrtonyx montezumae. The sequence goes on from NW_027071936.1 coordinate 2,678,592, forward strand.
TTTAGATAGATTTATTATTTATTTGTTGGGCATTCATTTTTTAAAGTGAATTAAGCTTTCTTTAAAATTATTTTTACAATGCTCCTGATTGTCGTAAGTGCATTTTTTGAACATTCATACTTCAAATGTGCAGAGTAGTAATTTCCAAAACATATAAATGAATTATTTTTATGACATAAGTGTCAACAATTAAAGGCTTGATTTTAACTAAATAAACATTTATACCTAAAGTGAAACCTGTTAAGTTCTGCTTTTATTGTATTTGTCCATCATTAATATCTCTGACATCTGTCATTAGTACCTCTAGTACTAAACGTCACAGATGTTGTAAGTAATATATTATTTTTTGTATTTCAGTTTAGACATATGGCTGGAAAATGGAGCAGCTGTATTTGTTTGAACAGCCTGGAGGTACTGCTTCCTCAGCAGCAAAAATTCTTACGACGGACAAGTTCAGACTTCAGAGGCAGTCCTATAAACTCTTGCTATGATGAATGTTCTTGGATTCATCTACAGACCCCCTGTAATATCAAAAAAAGATAAACACATAGGAATCATTTTGTGCCAGAATGAGACTTCTCAACTCTATCTCAGTGTAAGGGTTGTTTGTTGTAAACATTTTATTAAATCAGATAAGGTTTCAACGTGACAAAAAGTAATTTGAAATCAACATCATTTTGTTACGTAGTCTGAAGTTAGAGATTACAAATGATTGAAAATTTTGAAACATTATGTGCACACTCTCCCGGTTGAGCTTCCAATATCTCCTTGCTATTGTAATACTTTAAAATAATTGAGTTAATTTGCTAATGAGACAACATACAGTTAAGTGTATTTGACCTTAATATGACTTTTTCAGTCCCTAGTATGAAGAATTTGATTGCTACAGATAATGTAATTCTGAGAAATGCATACATTACACTTAATAAGACAAAAATATTTGAACCTACTCGGAAAGAAAAACAAGTTACCAAGAACATAAGAGTGTGATAGAAAAACTACAGCTACAGAAGAGTAAAGGCACTTTTTTATTGTAATGAAGCACCATCAGTGGTGAAGAAAATACATGGGTTCAAAAATGCCTCTAGGAAAATTTAATGAGAAAAACAGCAGCACTAATGCTTTATTAAGGCTGCAACTGCATGGTGCAATGAGCACTGGGTAAAGTAATACATTTTAAATTGATTACATTGATTAAAATCAACAGTCAAAGAATTCTTTTCTGTGTAAGAGAAAAACAAAAATTTCAGAATACTCAAACCAGTAAAATGCACAGTATAGAAGAGGAATCAAAGTAAAACTTACAGATAATGAACTTATATGTGCTCATTCCTGTGAGCATGGAGATTTCATGTTGGATGCAACGGCAGAGTGACTAAATGTTATGGATTTTAATGAAAAAAATATATGAAATCATACAAAATACCAGCTACCTAAGAAGAAAACAAAAGTATTCTCTCAGACTCACACTTTACTATTATTATTACATAGAAATCTCGGAAGAGGTCAGAAAAAAAACCTACTTCTTCTGACCTACTCCATAAATAACAGTTTCATGCTGAGATCAGTAGGATGAATGACATGCAATTGGACACTTGGGGCAATTGAAAACAACTTCACAAATGCAAAAATCACGTACATTGTCTGAAGTGTATCTTGTATAAGCCATTTAGATTGTTGGGCACAGAAACCCAAACTGTTTAAGTTTTTTTTTTTAATGCAACCTTCCCATTTGTACAATCACAAGTTCTGCGTGGCTAATTAAATGAACTGAAATTTGGATCTGAGCATGAACAGATGGAAGTGGAGTCTAGAAAAATACTACTTGGACTAGTTATAAACTTTACAGAGAACAGAGCTGCACTGAGATATCACAATAGTCAAAGCAACGGAACAAGACACATTAGATTTCTAGACTGTAAGTGAAATGACAAACTACAATAACATGATAAAAGCATAAATCAAAGAATGAAAAAAGGGTTAAGGCTTTAAGTGCCATTCAAAATATCTAATAACTAATTGTACTGTCTTAACAGAATGCTGTTAAATAAAATATTAGAGTATATGAAAAAGGGAACATACCAAACATATGAAAAAGAGAAGTTAAAATCCAGATGTGAAAAGTTAAATGTTACCTAACTAACACTCAGACTGCTAATCTGTTATCCCACAAGAGATTAAATTTGAAAAAAAAAAAAAGCAAAGAAGAAAAGAAAAATCTGTTTGCTATTCTTCTTTTGTTCTATTAAATTCCGTACACAGATAATTATTCATGAGGCCAAACAAAGAAAAAGATTTTAGCATCTTTAGACTGAAAATTCTCATCTATACGTTGGATGTGAACTTACATTTTATGGAAATACACGTACCAGCCGTGAACCACAAATAACTTTAGGATAAGATGGAATACTGAATACCAGAATTCTGATGAAGACTAAAAATAGTTGTAGACTGGCATTTTATAAGAACAGTAGTTTGGCAGAAAGAATATTCCATCTATTAATTGCTGAGTATGATCATTTCGAGTACCAAAAATAATTTACTCAAATCAAAGAGAACAGAAGAGAATCCACCAAATAGAATACTTGAAAATGAATTTTTAATCCACTTATATCATCTTCCTTGATTTTATATTTGGAAATGCTATATAATGAAGCTTTATCATTACCATTTTGTTCTGATTAAATACCATAATCATCTTATTTGCTCAGATCCCTAGTGTTCCCCACTTTTATTAAAAGCAGGGTTCTAATGAAGCTCACGAGGTGCCACTAGGTAATTATTACTTACAGTTTGAAATGAAACTCAGTTCCAAGCCATTTGCATTTATGTGCTAAAACTAAATGATTAATGTAGATTTTTACACATTTTTAGGTTTAATTTTTCAGTCTAATGAAACTATAAATTTCAAGCTTTCAGAAATATTCCTATCCCTGATTTAATTCAATATGTAACTGAGAACATGCTTTTGCTACAGATGGAAAGTTTTTTTTCAAATTTGAATTAATTTCTGTGTTCTGCTGAGCTAGTAGATTAAGCACTACAGATTGCCTGACGTTCACAATGCTAAATCTCAGCTTCCAAAATAATGAAATAAAATTTTAGAATTTCACAAGGTCAAAAACGTTCTCTGCAGAAATGACAGAATATATTCTCTGCTCACACTGTGTGCAATGAATGACACTTGAAAAGTGGTGACTACTGGAAACAGACTGAAGCAAAATCCTATGACAGTTGTAGGGTGAATACCCTGGAATAATACTACTCACACAAAATAACAAAGGTGGATGGTATATCATTATATGACTTATACAGATGGCATAAAGACAACAAGTAAATTAGGAAAGGCTCACCTGCCCCTGACAGTCAAAGCACACCCAGAACTCCACAGAAGAGGGTACTCCAACAAGAGACCCTTCCTTGGTTGTGGTCAGCCCCTAAATGGGGTCTGGGAGAGGTGCAGCCAGACTTCACCCCTTCTGGTCACACAGGTGCATTGCCTTCACCTGTGCTCCTGCAGCTGACTCAGTGCTCACCTCAGGTGATCCATCAGTGATTCAGGCCCTGATTCAACAATTCCCATGCAACTGTGAATTAAGGTCCAAGTTCAGCACTGAGTAGTTTTATATATACAGTTTATTCAGGACTTTATTTCATTTAAAACAAGCATATATTACATTTAGCTTATAGCACAAACATCCCATGTGTACGGAAACCATCAGGTCATGGCCTGAAGCAGTGATTGAGAACCTGATAAAGGCATAGCCAGCCCTGGGAACATGGGTGGAAGCAATTCACATGTGAGGCCTGCCCCTCCCTAACCTTATTCAAGTTCTGACAGCCTCGAGGGCAGCATCTCAATTTGGTGACTGTCTCCTTTGGAGTGTTTGGTGAGCCTCGATCCTTGGAAAGGGATAAGTGATTCCATCTTTATTAATGGATTGCGGCTGCTACTTTTCTTGTGTGGTCTGAAAGTGGTTTAAGGCAACTATGCCTGCTGCTGCCTATCCTTATGCTGTGCAAAGAGATTAGAAAAGCATTATCCTTCAAGTACAGGGAAGTGTTCCAAGTTACTTATATGAGACTGACACATCAGCTTCAGCAAGGGATTTTGGGAGGGAATAAAGGAATACCAAGTAAGAACTTGTAATAGCCACACTTAGAATAGTGAAAGAAAGTCAATTACAGTTACCTCAAAACTTGTACAAATATTTCTTCTATTGATATATCTCTCAGAAGAGAAGAATGATTGCCAAGACAGAAAAAACCCTCCTTTATCCACATCAGTATTCTGCACTCCTGGAGAATGCCATTTTCTACGTTTTATAAAGACATTCCTCTGGTCCTTTGCTCTTCTGAGGCAGGAAGAGTAAGGATATGTAATTATCTTGTCTCTCTCAGCTTTCACCACTGGTATCTACTGAACATTCATGGAATTTTGGCTTGAGCCTGATGAGAGGCACAAGTGTCCCCTGGCTAGGACTATCACTAATCAAGTAAGACCAAACTCTCTAGTATCTATTGTATACAGTGTGTATCTAAGGGCTGCTTTATCACTGTAGAGGGATTAACTCACAAATCTTTCAGTACAGCAATTTGATACTGCTTTTATGCCATGAATAATGCAATTGGTTGATTCTCAAAACTATCATATTTCGTCTCTGACAGGAGAGAGTAGTTAATGCTGGGAAAATCTTAAAGGGTTAATCTCTAAAAAGCGATTTCAAAGTCTATTGAGAAAAAGTGTCCAAAATGCTAATGATAGTAATAGTTAATAAGATTGCTGTGGATGATTACAGCCACAGTCACCCAACTTGCAAATCCCTGGGTTCAAATTTTCCAGTCACAGGGGTATAAAATTCAGGGCAGAACTTCAGTTTTGCACCATAACATCTGTGACAAGCTGTAATGGATCACTGCCAATCTAGTGATTCATGAAATGAAAACTCCTTCCTTTTTATATCAATGCAGTCATTCCCCAAGGGTTCTTCACGAAACACCTGTCTGGTCACACAGTATGCAGAGCATGAGGAATTAGCAGCTCATAAAATTCTTTTTTTTTTTATTTTCTTATTTCTTTTTTTTCAGAAGTACTAGCATTAGAGAAGCTGCAGTATTTGTCTCACTTTCTATCACTGGAATTTAAAGATACATGGAGTCAGTGGAAGGAGTAGATGGATAGCACTGGTGTTCTCCAAAAGTCTTTGAAAGACATGGGCAGGGTCATATGTAATTAAAATGATTGCCCTGCATTTATTTTGTTCACTTCCTCAGGTTTGTTCTTCAAAAAGCCCCTCTTACCTCAGGAAGAACTAAGCTCTTGAAGTATTGCAGCTACGAAAGAAAGAGTGTCAGTTGCTCCACCTACCTACAACCCACCTCCCCACCATAGACAAAAAAACACCCATAGATGGTGTGCAAGGAAATTAACCGCCCGCTGTGAACAATCCTAATGTCCCAGCTGGTGAGGAGAAATGGATCGAGAGCAAGCCAAGGGAAAATTATGAGCCACACATGCATCTGACTTCCTACTCTGCCTTACAACACAGGTTTCTGCCCTCTGCTTTCAGCCTGCAGCCTATTTCTTTTCTATCATACGAGCAAAGCATTTATTAGATGGGGTTTCTCAAATGACTGCAGTCCTCCTCTGGCCAGCTTCTGATTTGTTGATCAGTACAGGCATTAGTGAGCAATTTTAATTACAAGGTTAGCATCTGTATGAACTTTTCTTTAAGACACTTCGGCGTCTGGCCAGGTTTTCACTGTCTGGAGAGGCCGTGATATTACACTAACTCCTACTTTCTTGTCATTCAACGAGATGGCAAAACTGTTTCTATCTTTCTGAAGGCCTCTTTGCCTCATAAAAGTGTGTCTATACCTCTGTGCCTATACCACAAAACATTGCCGTCATGAAGGAGTGCTGGTTGTGCATAACATCAGTGCCCAAATCTTTCCTATGGGATTTAGATGCTGTTTTTTTCCTTCTTCACCATAACCTTAGTGTCATCTGTAAGGTTTTGTCTCACACAAAAGAAAAATCAAAGTTGCAGTCCTTTGTGAGGCACTAGCAGCAGCAGAGTAAAGTGGCTGCCAAATCACATACTGCATGCTGTTATAGGGACAGATGAACAGTTTAGGGCTATGCACACTGCAAGTATTTTGTGCTATACACTGTACAGCCGGTTGACTTACATACCTACTAAAACAACAGAAAGAGTTCATTAAAGTCTTTGCCTCCTTTTCACTTTTAATGAGTATTCTCTCAACAGTGGTTGAATAGCAACACAGTTTTTATTCTGAAACATGCAGAGATGGAATGGTTGCAAAAATATCATATTAAGTATCATTATTTTGATCCAGTTCGAGACCTCTTGCATTTTTTTGCAACTCTATATCAGTTGAGAATTAATTTGGTGTTAATGGAACTAATGTTTATAGCTGTGAGAGTGCTTGACCCAAAAGGGACAACTTTCTGGTGCAAGTATGCTTCCAACAGAAACTAGTTTGTCTCTTTAACATAGAAACTCCAACATCATATTTATATCATAGCAGTCTGGCTCTGGGTTACCTGTGTTCCACAGAAAATTAATTAAAATATTAGGAATTCAGCCTAAGATAAACTACCTTCTCTACCACTTTTGTAATAATGCACAGAATGGAAGATGACTGATAAAGGAGCATGAATTGCACTCCTTACCCCTCACACAGAGACATGTCTAAAACTATGATTTTCATTGTTTTTACTCCACAAAGCACAAACTAGTAGTTTAGTAGTTGGGTAGAGATAGTGATAGGAGGATGGTTGGACTAGATGATCTTATAGGTCCTTTCCAACCTTATGAACTTATGAACTTATGAACTTATGAACTGTTCCCAAAGTATCAACAGCTACATCAGCTTCATGGTGAGAAGTATGCCTAATACTACTGTAACATTAAAGCTGAAGTGGTAAACAGAGTTCGGATATGGCCCAATGATTAAACTAGATTTGAAACTATGAGATAGCTTTCACACTCCAAGAAAAGTAAGCCAAGGATGCTTCAGCTTCTTGTACTTTCCTGACACTGTGGGAAGCTGAGGAGAGAATAGGAGATGGAGGGGGCAGAACCAGGACAGTTGACCTAAGCTGGCCAAAGGGATATTCTGTAGCACGTGTCACCATGCAAATAACATATAAAACAAACAAACAAACAAAAAAAACAACAACAAAAACAGTGGGAATTTGGCTAGGTGGCAGCTGCTGCTCAGGGTCTGACTGGACATCAGTTGGCAATTGGTGAGCAATTCTGTTGTGCATTATTTGTTTTGTAAATATATATTATATTATTATCATTATTATTGTACTTTTTTTTTCCTTTTTCTGTCTTTAGTAAATAGCCTTTTATTCCAACCCATGAGTTCTACCTTATTTTTCTCTCAATTCTCTTCCCCATCCCTCTGGGAGGGGGGAGCCATTGAACAACCGTGTGGTGCTGAGCTGCCTCTAAGGTTAACTGGAAAAATACACTGATTCATTTTCAGATAGTGGTGATCATAGGAACATTATTTTTCACCCGTGTTCTTACTCTTTTGTATCTTATAGAAATCTTCACTTATTCTAGGGATAAGAGATATTAAAAAAAAAAAAAGCAAACAACATACTAAGCTAGAAAGAGCTGCGATGAAGGGCTATCACTAGCAGCTGATGCAAGATGATTTTGTTCCACATGCAATGTAATGTTTCTAAATCTTGTAGCGGTTTTTGATAATGCCATTTCTGTAGCTCTCTCAAAACATCAATTTCTAGAAGCTCTTGGTCACTGCAGCACCTCTGTCATCTTGAATAAGTGTATTTCTGCAAATCGCAGCTCTTACAAGCTTTTTAGAGGATTTCTTGCTGGTCTGGTGTATGATATTTTTTCTAAACAGAAATTGAACAATATTTATTTATTTATAAAGCTGAATATAAATTTGCCTTCTCACAAATCCACATCTCAACTCTTCAGAGAGAGAGCCTAACGAAGTCAGTAGTGTTGAACACTTTTAAAATAAATAGAATTGCACTGGAAGTTTTATAACAGGTGACATTTGAAATGATATTTCAGCAGGCAAGGCTTAGAATGAAGGCTCCTACACAAAACTTTTTAACCCTAAGTTTGGATTATGAAGGATCAAACTTAGCCTATATATTAATGAGTAGAAGTCATAATACTTTCAGTGAGGATTTACCTACCTTCCTTGCTGAATGAGTCATATTGTCTTTAGTTATCAGTAAGTAACTACTTCAACTTTAAGCTGCCAGCTCAGAAAATTTTCAATTTTGTTTTCCCTTTAAACTATCCAGCTTCTGAAGACTATTTTATTTGATGTCCTTTGAAATAACAGAAAAACAAATTCATATTCAATACAGTTATCCCAGCCTCACCTCAGGATGTATTTCTGTATCTGCTGCTTTCCCGTTTGAAGTGTTGAGGTTATACAAACATCCATAAAGGCATGCAAAAAAATCAAAGTGTTGTCACTTACACCTGAGAAATATGTTGAGCTCAATATGAGCCAGTCTGAGTCTGTGAATGTTGCACACAATGATACATACAAACATAGAATACCATACTATGTTAGAAGTCAAAAGTCAGAAGTCTCAGTTGCATTCAGTAGTACTTAACCACCTGTTCGTCTGAACACTTTTCACTGCCATGTCTTTACTACAAAGGTGCTATCAGAGTTCTTAAAAAAGCTCTACCTAGAAAGGACAAGGAATATTTACAGGGTACTTGCCTTTGGAGTCTTTTGTCTTTTCCAGGCTATGAAGTTTCACAAACCACCTGGGCACATAAAGGGAAAAAAAAACACATGACACATATATACACATATAGAGAGGAAAAAGATTGATTTGAAGAGGACTACATGAGTTTTTGTAGAGGGCAACATTTAAATTCATATTTTCTAAAGTAGCATCAGAATTATATTTTTACATGCCAACTCCAATATCCTAAAAATACTGAAGGACTTAGGTTTCAAACAAGAAAAGTGTGGGTGCTGAGGACTAACAAGTTTCAAAAGCATGCAGCAAACACAGAATCGTTCATCAGCTTATAAAGAGTCAAGAATGGTAAACAGTGCCAGCAAATCATGCATTTATCTTCTGAGCTACTTACAAGTCATCTTAAGGAGAATCTTTTTTTTTGTGAACAGTATTTGTTATAAGCACTAGGGTGAGCCATTTGCTGTAGCTACATTTTAGAATTGTAGCACCATAGATAGACTAAAAGCAATGCAGGGCATGAGAACTTTGTACTACACTACAAAAGCATCCCTTATGTAGACGCAGCTAAATGTGCTCCTGGGACTACGTGTAAGACATAATATTACATTATTTGAGGGATTTCATGAAGAACTACCCTTAAATGATTTTCTAAATACAAGGAATTTATGAAGTTTATGCTCTTAGACTCTCCATTTCAAAATAACACACATTTTGTGCCTATACTGTTTCTGACTGTTCAGTTTTGATGCCACTTGGCTGTATATGAGGTGCTATGGTTTGTAATGCAACTCTTCAGGTACTTGGGTGTTTTTTCTTTGACTTATAAAAGCATTTAAAGGGAGCCCAAACATAGCGCAATACGAAGCAAACAGATTTATGTTTATTTTGTTTGTAGCACTTATAAAGCATATCAAAATATCCCCATCTACAGCAAGTAGCTGCAAGTGCCCACCTGATACCCTGCTCCTGCCTGACTGGCAGAGCTCTGGAAGCTCTCCATAGGATATGGTACAGCACATGTATAAAAACAACTAACAAAAGCACATTACCTAATGGCTTGATTTGAAACACTTGGAGTCAGCAGAAAAACTCTGAACAACTACAGCTGGTTTGGTATCATACCATTAGAGAGTTGTCTACCAGACAAAATATTTATCTAGCCTTTGGTCCCCTTTGCAGCAGCAGCCACAGTTTAAATAATTACTTAAGTATGAAAACCCTAATTCATGCTTCAAATTTTTCCCTTTGAATTAAATAAAATGAAACATACATTTTATGAAATCAGTGTAACTTAATAAGGATTAATGTGTACTTTTGTTGCCATAATAGCTTCCATATCATTTATTGCTTTTGTATTAACAGGGAATGACCAAAACAAAATGGCAGATAATAATTTATGTGTCTCATCCTATTAATTTGGTATCAAAAATTCAATGCAGAAAAATGTAAATTATCTCATGCAGTAAAGAAAATAGAACCATGAATTATATTGCTTGCCATTTCTGTATTTGGTTTTGAGGGTTTTTTTTTATTACTGATTTCTTCTTAGTATTGAGTTAAATAACCAAGGAAGTGCAGTTGCCAGCAGTATAACACAGTATAACTGCCTCATTATCAAAGGATAGACAGGGAATGCACAAATGCCTTGCAACTCCTGCTTTCTGCTTTTTCCTTTTTTGGCTTCCTACATTTTTTTAATCATGATAAGGTAAGATAAAGTACAGCTGGCAAAAACGACTTTACTGCATGTTTTTATTATCTTTTTCCCCCAAAACGCATGTGCTTGTAAATTATAGCAAAAAACAAAGGACGATGCTCATTTTTCTTTACACATAACAATATTCTTATTTTCTCCTATCACCATCTTTTTTCAGAAAGCAGTTATCGTCCCTTCTGAAATTTTAAAATGTCAACACTTCTAACTTCCTTATGGCTAAAACTCAGCCTGCCTATTAAAAAAGCAGGGTTTTAAAACACTGATGTCTATACATACCTCTGTATTTAAATAGAAATATTGTTCGTTTAGCTGTGCAGGCCGTTAGCTATGATACCACTGCAGAAAGTCCACATTTTTTTATGCACAAATGTCACGTATGCCTCTGGGAAAATCAGAAAGTATTTCAAGGTGGTGATTTTAGTTTATTGCATACATATAAATAAGGATAAAATGATTTTTCTAAACTAATATAATTCATGAGTTTCAAAGTGCAGTAAGCAAAAAGAGAGAACTTCCAAATCTATAAAATTCAGTACAGCTTGTACAAGCCACGTGTGGGTGAATTTTCCACAGGGTAATTTCAGGTGTGAAGCATCAGTACCAGACATTCAGGTCACGACATTTTGAGGGAAAGACAATTGAGCACTTGGGTATCATTCTGTTCTTGAAACATGCTCTCAATCTTCTATATGCTAAGGTGGAAAATGAGCATTTAGTCAATGACCTTTTCAGAATATACTCCCGCAACTTGTGCTGTTTTCACTGTGCTGCTCAGATCAGGTGGAAAATCTTCTGACAGAAGAGGTTTCTCCTAGTAAAGCTGATACAACAGAGCTGAAACCTTGGAAACCAGTTTGGGGGGATTCCCAAATGTTGAGGCACTACTGTTTGATCCCTTGGCAGCTGCCAGCTTCCCTGTGCTAGAAAACAAGTGCCTCAGGCTCTCAACTAGTTTTGTAGGAAGGACAGAGCTCCTCCTTTTTCCCACCCCCACTACTCCAAGCAGAAGTAGCAGAATGGTGCTGCAGAAGTGGCCTGAACAGTTTCAGATAACGCCCAGGCATTCTATTTTGCTGGTTAATCTCATGATGGGACATGACCACTAACAAATGCAAAGGAAGCTTGCAGAGTTAAGTCTGCACAGAAGCCCATGCAGATAGCAATGGTGAATCTCAGAGCAGAGGAAACTGCTGAGTGAGAATTTTAATGACCAAGTAGTCGTAGATATTAACCTGGTAACCTTGATGGCCCCATTTTCATGGCAGCTTTTTTTACTTGTGAGCTGCTGAAGGACCTCTTTGCTGCTGCTCCTTCTGCTTATCCACATCCTGACTGCAATGTCACTGTCTAAGAAAAGGTAGAGGGGAAATGTGTAGACAGTCATCTCTGAAACCCAAACCACGTGTCTCATCCTTTGCACAGCTCGTATTAAAAGCTAAGAGCAAGCTAGAAATTGTAGATCTGATTAAATGCATGTTTGGCGAATTAGTCTGAATAAGAACTATGATGTGCAAGAATGGGAAAATATTGCAAGGAGCAAGAAAAATCCCTTCAGCCAGAAAACTCGTTTAAAGGAAGACAGTGAAATTTTAAGCACATGGAAGTGCTTGCAGAACATATTGACTGTCTGCAAAAGGACACGGGCAATGTGAAAACAGCCACAGATGTGTCTGCACTGTATCTAGGTGAAATATTTTAAGTGAAAGCAGGACAGAGAATGTGACAGTCTTGAACTAAAAGAAGTATATCAGAAGCTCGCTGTGCCCATTCCCGAAAGCCAGCAGTCAGGAGACAGGGTGGTATTAAGTAGTTATCTAAGCTGCAAGTGTTATTGCAAAGGTCAGAATAACCTGATATTAAACATCCAGAGTAAAGTTCCTTCTGACAAGCATTAATTAACTGGATTGCAGAGCTCATGACTGAGTAGCCCTTAGCAGTTATTTCTAAGCAAGTCTGCTGAACAGTGTCTCAGTGAGAAATATCCAAAGCAAGCCCTTGGTGCCATCCTGTTTTAGACGTCCACCTCCGGGGCTAATTGGTTCCTGGTGCTCTCAGGCAGCCCAGTGGCCCTGCAGTATAGGGCACAGGCCATTGTAATACACCAGAGGTATTTCCAGCTAGCAGAAAAATTCCACGTGTAGTTGTTACTATATCAGGAATCACCTTGAAAGATGTGACTTTATTGAGGAGAGAGAGAAAGCAAAACAATGTGATACAGTCTTCTTAATAGTAAAGATCTGCATTTTCCTCTCAGCTCTACTAACCATCACTTCAGAAAGTTATGTCAATACCCAAAGCAAAGTGCAGTGCAAACACACGCGAGTGATAACCCCTTTAAATATGAAGGTCGTAAGGAAATCTGGAGCATATAAATTCACAGAACACATTTCACAATTTTATCATGTTTCAGTGCTCTATTATTGCAAAACAAGTTGGTGATCGATAAGGGACATCACCTACAGCTTCTAAGCCCAAACGGATACATCTTGAACAATAATCTTATCAACATTCATCATTTTCCAGTGCATCTCAGAACCCCACGACCACGCTCTCTTGAGGAAGCCAATAAAACATGACAGAGAAAAAAATATGTTAATTTCTGCTTGATTTTTTTTTTTTTACAAATATTTTTGTAGCATTTAGTGAGCAGAAACCTACAGCATTTTCAGGAGACAGATGGCAATCTGAGGAGCAGAGCAGGACACGACAAGACCTTAGCTTGGGAGCACTCTACAGTCTGCAGAGGCATAACTGTCAAGCAAAATGATAAATTACTTGCCAGGTTTGTTCTTTTTAAAAGAACAGTACCTGATGCTAAGTGCATCCTCTCCCTCTTAAGATACACATATGCATGCACATAAATAAAGCCCTGGCAACCTCCTGTAGAAGGAGGTTTTGTACTACAGAGAATTTATATTACATATACACTGGTGGTGCACAGGTAGCTAATGTACAATTTGTTTACATTTCATCAGAAATGACAGACAAAAAGTAAGAACATGACTCAGTGAAACTTGGGGAAGTGTCATGGAGCCACACTCTGTCCCTTTGCTACCTGTCAAATCAACATGATTAATCCAGTGTATACAACTGCCTGTCACTCCCATCATCAACAGACACAGATGATAACAAGAACTCCTCTTCTCCATGTATTCCTACTCTCTTCAGTGGTGATTTGTTCAGACAGCTCCTAAAGTAGCTGTCTAAGTATGACTTAAACTGCCTGTAATAACAAAATAGAATAAAACCTAACATAAATACACTAGCTGCAATTTTCCTGCATTTCCTTTAGTAAAAAAAAATGTTGTCACATCAATATAATTTTGAGCAGGTTAAATGTTGTTCGATAGGTGCACTTTATCTCTTGCAGTTTCTGTAGTTCACGAGCAAATGTGGGAGAAATCAATCTGTTCTACACCGCGGGTCAGTACTTGAGCTGTCTACCAACCAGACATGCTCTCTGTTCTGTCTACCGAGTGACACCTTTATCACAAAGATCTTAAGGCAAAAAAATACAACTTAACCACCTTTTCTAAAAATTGTCAGTGCTTACCTCTGGCTTATTCACTTATTTATTGCATAGAGGTTGAGTTTTTCTGGATTTCTAGATTGGATCACCTCCAGCATTGCTTCAATGAAAGCCTTTAGTTTCTTGCAGTCTAGTTATTAGACTTTTCACTTTTAATTTTGTTTCAGGAAACCATCACAGATTCTCAGCATTATGTATTATTTTCCACTCTGCAAAGGTAAGATCATTCTAAGTTTACTACTGAGAAAGAGTAGAAGAAAATTACCCTTCAAGGTAGAATAGGATTCATAGATAAATCATTAATCCATGTTTTAAGAATGCCAGGAATGTGCATCTAGATTTTCCAGAAGCCCAATTAAGTTGTGTGGTGATATACACATACATGTTAAATACATTAGATATAAACATATTATATATATATTCAAACAAACAAGCAAAACAGTTCTCAGAATATTCTTGTAATACTCAATGTGAACCTTTAGCATAGCACTATAAAGGTGAGTCGTTGTACTGGACCTAAATTTGTAAACGTTTCTTGCATTTAGCTAAGGACTGATGTTGGTCTAAAGATTTAATTACTGCTTTAGGATTTGCTGTTGAAAATGATTAGATTGAATAAGCCATAATAAATTTAAAAGCTCCATTATTAAATCCTTCAATTTGTGAAGATTTAAAACACTGTCAGGGATTCCTTGCTTAAAGTTTGGGAAAAAATAAAATCACTCTAAAATAACCTCAGAAATGCTATTACATAAAGACTAATTAACTGATCCTCAAGTCTTATTTCATTCTTCCAGTTAGTTCCCTCTTTGGTCCTATTTTCCCTCTAGGTCTTGATTAAAAACATTACCAAGTTATTCTAAGTGGCACTGTATGAATACTGCTTACGTAAAATCACTGGGTGCAGGATTTAGCCCACTGCTTTTAAGACTTAAGGAGAAAAGCTTCCTATATATTTTGCACTTTTCACATTAAACATGTGTTGACTAATGGATATGCACAATATAATACTGTGCAGCAAGCACTGCAAGTAGTTGTTTGGGAGTAGTAAAGGAAACACTAGAGATGACCGTACGGATTGCAGGAAGGGCCCTCCTTTATGCTGGTTTAAGTTTGGTCATGGAACAAATCAAGGCAAACATTTGTGACTGAACTGAGTAGAGGATTTTGCTTTGCATAGCGACACATTCAGAAGATTCTGAGTGCTAAAGATCAGCTGCTTCAGGAAGCAGCAAGTGCTAATTTTATCTTTGTGGTGTTTGTTTGTTTTGTTGTAATGCATTATTGCAGCTACCCGCTATTTTTGTGTAAACACTGAAAGTACAGACAAATATGGAAGTGCTTTTAGTTTGGAGGGGAAAAAGCTTTTAATCTGAATCAAATGGATTTATTACGTGTTTATTACTTCATTATACCACTAAATGGAAATTAGTCCTTCATTTTGGCTCATTGCCAACACTTTTAAGTCCATTGATGGGATACTAAAGAAGAAACAACAATGGAACAAGGGGTTCGTGTTGATTTGCCAGCTTGGCTAACATTAGCAGCATGGTTTCACTGTGATCCAAAATATTTATTTCAAAATGGAATTAGTCTTCCGTTGATCTGCCAGTTTTCAGTAACAAAGTGAAGGGTCTGTGTCTTTCTAAGCCTCCTAAAACCATCTAACCATCAGCCAAATGTGCTATTTTACTCTTTTTTTTTTTTCCTGTGAAACAAACCTGAGAGCAAATTCTGCTTTGCTAGCTAAAAGTGATATAGATTCCCAGTTTGTTATGCTTTTCATTGCCCTGAGCTGCTTTGCTCTTGGCTTTCTACTAACACCCACAATTTATGAAATATAATTGCTTGAATTATATTGAACTGTAAAAGAGCTACTAACTCTGCTTATGATTAGAGAAGAGTAGAATGCTAATGTGATCAAATTAAATCTCACATGAAGGGGGAAAATCTTTGTACAACAGAATGAAAACGGACAAGAAAGTCTCTCAGAAGAACATGGGTCTTGTCCTTGTAAAAATCACAAAGAAAACTAGTCCTCAACTCCTGTGTTCTGTCAACACTCAAAATCTGATGAATGATACCACCTACATTTTATCATGTCACAAGTCTAACTTGTAAAGATCCTTTGATATGTCTAGCTACCGCTCCAAGTCACGTGTATCTTTGCGAATATAATACTCTATATTCTCCCTTACCTCTGCACCCAAAACTTAATCTAGTTTCTCATTTTTGACACCCTACAGATTTAAGATTCACTCAGCTCCTGCTTGTTTAATACTACAAGAAATAAAGTATTCTTGGGAGTTCTGCCTGAAGGAATAGTTTAATGATCACCCAGAATTATCATCTGAGCAGCAAGGATAATATAAATCTTATAGAAAACCTGAAAATAAAGCCCTCATCTTTCATAACCCAATGCAGACAGGTTGGACAGCCCAATGTGATTTCCCTCTGTAAAAAAAAAAACACATTTCAAATGATAAAATTTCCGCAGCCAACTTTATAACCATACATAAATCTTATCTACACAATGTTATGAAACAATGGACTAGTCTTCTTTTTCAACAGGAATAAAAGTAGGATTAAAATAACAGGAGCCAAATATGTGGTGATCAATACATAACAGAATCCATTTTCAACACCTGAGTGAATCCTCACTGCATTATTTTTTGTTACTAACTATTTGAATGTGCTCTTCAATGTATAGAAGTACTTTTTTTTTTTATAGAGTGCCACTCATCTTGGATCAGTTCTTAAAAGCAGCAGCAATTTTCAGTTTCTTATTTCAACTTGTAGTTGATCATCTATGCCTATGGAAGCGCTCAATACATCCTGCAATATAAATTGATATTGCGTGAGATAAAATGAACACAGTGCCTGATCTTCACCTAATTAACCACATGATTTTGTTGGGGATAAAGTTAATTTTCTTTGCAGAGGCTCACTCAATGACATGTTTTGGATTTTTGATCAAAATAGTAGTGACAGCACACTGATGTTATAGTTATTGCTGAGCAGTGCTCTAAGTCTAGACCCAAGGACTTTTCTGCTGCTTGTGTTGCACTGACAGTGAGAGGCTGGGGTCCACAAGGAGTTGGGAGGGAACACAAACAGGACAGCTGACCCAGACTGGCTGTAGGGATGTCCCATACCATATGGCATCATGCTTACAAATAAACACTGGGGTAAAAGGAGGAGGAGGGGAAACATTTGGAGTGTCGGCATTTGTCATTCCAAAAAAAACCACTACATGACGAATCCTGTTCTCCTGGGTGAGGCTGAACATCTGCCTGCCAGTCAAAAGGAGCAGCTAAATTCCTGGCTTCATTCTGCTTGCACGCAGCTTTTGCTTTACCTGCTGAGCTGTCTTTATCTCAACCCACGAGTTCTTTACACTGTTACCGTTCCAATTCTCAACTCCATTCCACATAGAGAGAGATAGCAAAGAGAATACTGTTAACATATGTAGCAGAAATGCTAAGTCACGGCCTGAAGCAGTGAATGAGCACCTGGTGGGAAGGCAGGACCAACCCAGGTGAGCTCCTGGGGGCACCTAGAGTGACTGCAAGGGATGGAGCCAGGATCCACCCCTTCCCAAACCTCATTTAAGGGTTGGCAGTGGAGGTAGGGGCATCTCACTGGGGATCTCTGTCTACCTTAGGCCTTCCAGAAGTAAGCAGCTTTTTTTTCCTTCATTTCTGTGTCCACGGCTGCTGTATTTTTCTGTGATTATGTGATTTAGGCTTGACCTCACTTGCTGCTGCCAAAGACTTTGCCTCCCCACTATTATCATGGTACTTTCCATCACCTTATAGCTTTACAACATAAGAAAAAAAATCAATATTTAGCAGAATTAAAGAATTTTTTAAGTATAACTCACTTGGAAAGTTTTAACTATACTGAAGATCAACATTTTTGTTACTGTTATTTACAGTATGTTGCTAGGAAATCAATAATTTTTATAATTGATTCCTATTATATTAGAGCAAAAAGCTACCATTTCTCAGCTATAGTATTTACAATAGCCTGTACAGTTTCTTTTCCAAAGAATAATTAAATCTTTATTAAAATGAAAAAAAAAAAAACCCCAGATCCAGTACTAGTAAAGGAGTTTTTATGGTGTTTAAGATAGAGGTTTATAGTGCAAGTGTTGACACTACTTTAAAAGGTTTATTATTGAGCAATAAAAATCAGTCCATTGAATAACTTCAGTCATTTAAGTTGTATTTTCACCCTACTTTTCCCTCCTACAGTAACCAGATTTTTTTTTTCTTTACCTAACTAACAGGAATGTATATTTTAGAATGACTGTTTTATGAGTTACTTTCTTCTGGGTCTTTCTATTTCACAATCACACTGCGTGACATTTTGGAGTATAATGTAGACAACATTTTAACATGAATGAAATGTGATCTCTCATTTTTCCAAGACATCACTTAGTAATAAATCAATAGTTTTGATATTTTTTAATCCCCAAAACCTGGGTTTCTATTAGCTCATCGTAGTCATTATTGACACGTCCCTTAGCTGTTCCTTCTGTTTGCCTTCACTGCAGGACCCAGTAATATTCCCATCTGATTTCACATCAGTCTGCCAGAATATACAGAGAACTATGAAGGAGGTTCACATTTTTATGAAATATTTCCTGAAATTGCACATTCTGGTGCATGCCCTATCTTTTTGTCTCTCTGTGCCACAGATACATGCCATCATGTTAGCCTAATATTTCAAGCAAACTCTGGTGTTACATTAGCACCCACATTTCTGGTAAGAGCAATCACTTCTCTGTTATGAAGAAATTTCATTAGATTTCATATAGTATCATAAATTCTTAGCTGCAAGGCATCGGAATGGCTGGCAGCCCCATCTAAAGGAATTGTCCATGAGTACACATGCAGCCATACATAAGCAGACAGTGCTGTTGCTTACAGCTTGTTGGTTATTACCAATCAGCACAACAGAAGTCATGCAGAATATCCTTAATCTTGAATTATAATATAACAAGCTACATAGCCTCCCTTACGCTGTCTTAATTCATCTCTCTACAACTCTGCTGTTCTCTTGCCTTAGAGTTGTATTAATACACCACAGACCAATGTAATGCTCAACCCCATGAGATTTGGATAGAGCTATTCTGCTGATATCAATATTCATGGACATACCACACTCAAATCCTCTGCATGGCCCTGTGTGTCAGCCAGAACTCTCCCATCTATATTTATCTACGCACTTCCAAAATCTATTTCAAAGTAAGAATCACTGACAAAAGGTTGCTTAATTTTACTACAGAAGGGACTTCTCAAAACCACCTTAGAATCTGAGGTACAGCCCAGACGCTGACCAGAAATCAAGGTTTGCCATGGTCATTAGTTAAAAGCTCTTTAGCTTCTGTGCTACAATCCATTGTAATACAAAGATTGACCCAATTGCTTCTGGCTTAGCTGTGAGCAATCCTGCAGACCAGTACTAGTAAAACTGAGTACCCATTGCCTGACTATATTATTTGCAGAAAATATGCAAAGGATTTGCTTGTCATTCAGCAATCACATTCTGACCTTATGAAGGAGACAAAACAAGGTGAGCAACACTGGAATACGCACTAAGCTCCCAGAGCTCTAGGTTTTTGTGTGCGGAGGAGGAAGGGTGGGAAGAACAAAATGTCTTTGGTATCTATTCATATAGAACAATGTGGTTGGAATCTTGTCCATACTCTCACGATTAGTCCATCTAGGTAAATATCCAGTGGTTTTTTTAATTGCAAATGCAGAGATATTGAATAAAAACGTTAAGGTAAGAAGGTGAGTTAATCAGTCTTCATAATTCATTTATTCCCCTTTATTTTCTCAACCTAGATGCTTCTCTCACATAGCATTAATTCCCCTGTCCAAGGACCTATTAAACTCATCATTTAATCCTCCTGGAAAATCTTGTCCTCTGCCTAAGTTGTCCAGAAGGCCATCTGCAGGATTGAAGGGCTTTTAAGGTGGGTTCTTACCCACTGTGAGTTACCAGGGAATTCTTTCTTCTGATGTTAGTTTATTTAAAAGACCTCTGGAATGTCTAAACTAACTGCTCGCTCTGATTTCCAAAGTAGGTGGGCTTCCTGGACTGTGCAAGCTATGGAATGTTGAACACACCTGAATATTACTACACATTCACAGTCTTTGCTGCATTTCTGAGGACTGGTAAGCAATGGCTCTTTCTCAAGAATTATGTTAACTCAGTCTAACAAATCTAATGGCTTGTATTGATTTGGCTGTCAAACACAAACTCAGACATTCCTAGAAATAAGGCAGCATTCTCCTGTTCATTTCTGCCTGAAGAGAAGGAAAAACATATGTTCCCCCACAGTGAAACTTCCTGTTTTCACTGTCTTTTATATACGTATCTTACTTGCTTTCATTCAATTTTTTTTTTTTACTTCTTCCCTCATATTGCCTCACCTTTCTCCCCTGAAACATAATGTTTTCAGCTAATGTGTTAAACCTAGTTCTTTTCTCAAGAAAGTAGTAAAAGAAAGCAAGTAAAGTTAGACCTACTTAGTTGCTTATCACATATTGTTACTCTCCTAGGTGAAGTCCTCTTAGGAAAGAGAGATTCCTATGTGCCTCAGTCTTTCTAAATAGATAACTAGGGAACTGATAGAATATATCAAAGGGTCTGGCTACTTTCAGTTGCACCCTCTTCACTCCATGTTGCCCATTTCAAATTCCATTGGGAAGGGCATCAGATTTGTACATATTATTTCTAATAGAACACATAAGGCCCAATGAAAAACAGAAGTAATGAGGTATTCCAAATTCTCTTTTTTTTTCCTGCTTTTTCCTTACTCACTGTGATCTGTACACAGCTTGGATTTCTTTGTAAGACCAGCACTAGCTTTCAGAATAACCGTCAGTAAATCACTCCACCCTATTTTTCCCTAATAGCGAAACTGTGACAGTAATATACTTTAAAGAAGAAAACATTTGGTGTGTGTAGGGTGAATACGCTGAAAGAATAGTACCGACAGAAATAATGAAGGTGGACAGTATACATTTGTACGGCTTATCCAGATGGTATAAAGACAACAGGCAAATAAGGAAAGGCTTACCAGGCACTGACAGTCAAGGCTCTCCTGAACTCCACACTGGGATCCTTCCCCAGTGCTGGTCAGCCCTTAAATGGGCTCTGGGAGATGTGGAGTCAGACTCCACCCCTTCTGGTCACACAAGTGCATTGCCTTCACCTGTGCTCCTGCAGCTGACTCAGTGCTCACCTCAGGTGATCCATCCGTGGTTCAGGCCCTGATTCAACAGTTCCCATACAGTGTGTGATCATTATCATCTAATTGCCTTCAAATTTTGTCATTTCATTTGCAGAGGAATATATATTATTGAAAATAATAATTTACAGTGATTATTCTGAACTTCTTTCAAGGCCTTTTCTCAGCAAATGAATGACACTGACCCACTGTTTTTATTATGTGGAAAAACAGCTTTACGTTTCCAAGTCATCATGAAGTGGTAGTGGAGAAATATGATGAAAATTATTAGTTTCAGAAGTCCTTAGAGGAAGCCATTTATTTTTATTTAACTATTTAACAGGACACAATAGAGTTTATACTAGATTATAGGATAGGAGTGCTTGGTTTTCAACTTTGTCTCTCACTTTTCGAGAATAATATCATTTATGTGTGAAGCTGCTTAGCTGCAGATGTAAGGTAGTGTAATTTCTCAGAGTAAAGGTAATCTGAATCTGGGCCTTTCTATAAAATAATGTCTATAATGGATTATTCGTGACTGGAAAAAGAAAAAATCAAAAATTGAAGATGTTCATTTTTCACATTAACACCTACGCTAAAGAAACAGATTTAAAGGTGAAAGGCAAGAGAAATGTTTTTCTATTAACATTCCCATCAAGTTTAAGCTTCAGAAATGTTACAATAATAACTGGTTCCTCTGGATCACTCATTTTTAGAGAAGTGCTGCCAATAATAACGTTACCTTGATCCTAGAAAAACATAAACTTGTTTGTAAGAGACTAAGTCATACGTCACCTGGCTGAGATGCAAGAAAACATACAAAATAACTGCTTAGCTTTAAAAATGTTTTCTTAACTGCAAAGAAAATGGGGAGGGAAAAAAAAGCAAAGGCCTTTGCTAATTAGCTGTTTCACATCTGATCTTTCTTTCCACTGGTATTAATAACCATTTTTTTTTGCAGCGAGACAACTAAAAATGCTTTAATTATGAACCATATGATTTATTATATTTAAAATTCAATAATAATTTAATACAGTAATCATATGAATTTTAACATTTCAAATTTCTGATATAACTATAAAAGAAAAATGCAGTTTCATAATCCAGATTTCAGTTTACAGTTTGGCTCAAATGCTCAGAAGAGAGTGATCACGTGTACTGGCCTGTAGCGTTTTTTCAGATGATAAAGTTAATCGTGTCTGGATAATTACATACAAGAGCTTCAGGATTGCTCCAGCAAATGCTGATCTGCTATCCGCACAAAATAAA
This sequence comes from Cyrtonyx montezumae, assembly GCF_038088225.1. Lineage (NCBI taxonomy): Eukaryota > Metazoa > Chordata > Aves > Galliformes > Odontophoridae > Cyrtonyx > Cyrtonyx montezumae. The sequence goes on from NW_027071936.1 coordinate 2,701,099, forward strand.
CGTAGAAGTAGCCACAAATAAGAATTTTTATTTTTTTCATGGAAACTGACTCGGGAGCAAGGTTGAAATCAATCAGATAAACCAGATAAATCTACGATGATCATCATTAAGAACTTGGTGTGCAAGAATATGACTTTCAATTACTTATTTCTACAAAGTGATCATTACTTTGAAATCAAGGCAAGTTGATATCTATATCTCAAAGTATTAAGCACATGAGTCCTGCTTGAATTCATTTCTTTGATTTACATTTTTCTTTGTTTCTTTCTCATCTAGTGCACTCTAAATAGCATCAAAAGCAACAAAATAAAGCAACTGAATGAAGGATGTGTTCAAGACAAATCTACTTAACACTCATTGGCAGAGATAATGTCAGTGGAGTAATTAATAGACATTTTATTCCCACTTTTCTAGTTTCAGCAATCCTAGACGTACACAAAGCTTAAAATCTTTTTCTTTTAACTGAAAACTTGATGTGAACAACTTTGTTTTTAACCTTTATTTTGCTATCTCATCTGAAAGGAGTAGAATTAAACAATCATTTGAAAACGCTGCTGATAAAACCAAATTACATCTCTCAGGAATCTTGACAGTGCTTTTACAAGTTGTTCGCCTCCTACTGCATATTTTTGTATTTGATACACAATTATTATTTACAAGCAGTATGAATTCATTAGTTTTATGAAACTGATAGTTATTATGCATGAGTTACTTCCTGTCCACCAGGACTGAAACGAAAAATAAGATGCTGAATCTCTGAAGACTTCCTCAGAAGAAACATTGTAAGTAAACAGCGTAACTAAACATTTGGTAAATTGGCACTATTATACACTGAATCATGTCTTACCTAATTTGAAAAAAGCCTTAGCAGAGCTTGGAAGAAAGAATGACTGTTCTTTAAATCACCAGTGTCTCTCCAGAAGACCTGCAATTAATGTTTTCTAAGAGTGGATACAGGCTGTGGACTTACTGACACCCAAAGTCCTTTTCAAAGTGCTTATATGGCTTCTAACAATTATTTTTAGCAAAGCAAAATGTTTCTCAGAGCTTATCAGCTTTGAATTTTTCTAATGCGTGGCTTTTCCTGAAGAGAAAAAAAGAGAAGAGCATTTAAAGATTGTAAAGCTTGTGCAAATATAGAAACCAGGAAAGTCTGTAGAACATGACAGATCAAACATTATGCAGAAATTAAGAGGATGGAAAAAAAATAATAAGAAAAGCTCCTTAACAAAGGATGCCCAAGCTAATAGAAGTATTTGTGGGACGAAAAAAAAATTTAGAAATAAATCAGCAAGATAATTTGTGGTACTACATGATGACACTGGTGTAAAGGATTTCAAGTGGCCATGGCAGAGAAGCTTAGTGAATTCCAGTACATTTGGGCAGGGCAGCAAGTGCATAGGAACAAATAAAAAAGTTTATCCCGAGACTGACAATTGTATGAGAGGAAAACCAACTTGAAGGACTATTATACTATGCTATCGTGATTATGTAAAACAATATTCTAGGCCTGCTGCTGCTAATTTTACAACTAAAGCTTCAATTACACACTAGTACTTAGCAGTATTAAAACTCACAGTGGTGGCATACTAGCAGAAGGCATGCTGGCTCGTTCTCCTGCACCAGCTGGCCTGTCCCTGCAGCAGTCACCACCCTCTGGCCAGCAGCCACATCATGCAGCAATGCAAGGAAAGTCGTGCCCCTGTGTGCTACCCCTCTGGGAAGCTGGGAGAAGGTCCACATGCTCTTGATGCTGGAGAACTGTCTTTGCAGCCCAGAAACCACTTAGCAACGCAAAACAGGCTCCACACATACAAATTTTTTTCCCCTCAGGCTCTAGCAGGCTCTTCTCTTCCCTCCCATCAGCAATCAGATCTGCCATCCAATATCCTCCAGAATCTTAAAAAGATCCTCAGCCAAATGTTTGCTTATTGGGGAAATTCAGTCTAAGCATCTCTTGGGTTACTCAGCAAGCTAGTTCCTTTTTCATCTCACAATGATTTTATATAGCCATTATTAGTGCCCAACAAACCTTATCCATCTACAGTTATTTTCAACTAATCACCACTAAAGATCAACAGTTAGTTTCATTTTCTGTTTTACAAAAATGTTACTGTTCCTTTCAGTTCTGGTCCCATAGCTATAAAGCTGTATTTTACACATTCATCTCTTTCAGACTTCAGGCAACAAGAGATGGCTAAGTAGGCTCCTCTACAAATATCTTGAGTACTGTGGACAGTCCTGAACACTGCTTTTCTGGAAGAATCTAATGGAGTTAGAAAAGTACAGAGAAGGAGTACTTGCTTTACAAGGAGAAATGAAAAAGGCTGGGACTCTTCCAACTGGAGAGAATAACAGCAGGTTGTGTTTGAGGGTCTGCAAAATCACAACACTAGATGAATGCAGAAAACTGTTCATTCAACAACTCCCAGACAGAACCAGACATCACTCAATGAATCCATTAGATAGTTTAAAAATAAAAAAGTTAAAAGAAAGATGGCAAGAAGCGTACTTAAATTCATTACCTTGTGAGGCAGCAGATAACAGAATTAAATGAATGTAACAGGTCTATAACCAGGTACTATAGCAAAAAGAACCAGTTATACCCTCTAATATTCCCGAATCTGACAACGACATTTATATTTACTTCAAGATCAAGAATTTAGTGTGTGCAAGTCTTTATTATTCTTATTTTCTTCCTTTATACAGGGCTTTTATAGGATCTTTAAAATCTGATTGAGGAATAACACATGTAGTTTGGTCTGATCTTGTAGCTGAAGTTGCTTGGAGCTGGAGATTGGATTTGAGAACCCATGAGGCTGCTTTCAGCTTCAAATATCCTATGAACTTAAGCTGTAAGCTTAAGAAATCAGGAGAGAGAGTACTGATTAAGCATTCTAGTGTCAGTAATTTCTTCAACATTAAGGACGCACCATAGGAAAAAGAACAGGTATTTCAAAAGGCAGAAAGTGATAATTCTGCAATTATGGTAAACAAATATTCAAGTTAGTGAAACATATTTTGTACAGGTCTACACTCCATATACTTCCACTAGTATAGCTAAGAGGGGTAGAGGAATACCAGTAACTTTGTTCCACAACAATTTCACGTTCTTACCTAGGGGTCCAATCAGCCCACAGAACTGTTTTGTTCTTTGTTTGCAAGGAAAACAGTAGAGATTTCTTGCTTTAAACAGAAGTTCCATGATTAAAAGTGCAAAATGAGAAACTTGCTTTTGCTTGTGCATAGATCCAAAGGGAATACAAACTGAGAAGTTTGTCTTAGAAACAAAACTCTCTTTTGCATCTTGTTTAAGTAGGGTTCACAAAGGGCTACCTCTCTTGTACTCCAGCAAACGGATGAAACAGTTGTATTTTGCCTCACATTTATCTTGACATTGAAAGGAAAACTTATAACACTTTTTTTTTTGTTTGTCACGAGAATTGCCAAGATAAAATCCCTATACATTATTTAACTTATGGCCAATAACTGTTTCTCATTGTAGTTAACATAGAAAACCATATGGTGACTGTTAAGTTAAATTTTAATTACAATACATATGAAACCAACATTGCAAAGGTCATTATAATAATACTTTCTCAAGCCAGTTATTACAAGTTTTATTGAAAAATCTGTAGGGAAGACAGGTTAATTTAGTCTCTCCTCGAACTGAAATCCAGTCAAAAGACATAAATCTCAGGGAGAAAATATCTCAAGGAGGCAATGAAACGAACATTAATTTTATGTTTTAATAGGTATTGGATAATTTATTTTCAGACATGCATTCACATATTTAGTCACATTGCTGCTGAAATATCACTGAAAGTGAACAAGAATTTGCTTTCATTCCCTGTTCTGACAGTGACCTCTGCTACACTTACACATTAAATTTCAAAAGTACAGTTGAAGAAAGAGTGAAATGGAGACAATTCTCATAAGAAAGTCTAAGCCATTGTATGTCAGCAGTATGTTTTTCTTCTCAAATTAAATGTCATGCTGCTTCACTTCCCTACAGTGTTACACGCAATAATAATGACTATTATGAGAGCTGCTCTGAAAGTAATGCCTCTTATTTTATTATGTTGGCCCATGATGTCAGTGGTATGGCAATAGAGGCTGAACTTTCCCACCAGCATTCTATTACATTTGTTGCTGTCTGACAGATAGTAGTCTGACAAAATTGAGACTGACATGGGAGTGCACATGGAGCAAAGGTGTGGAATTTAGTTCTTCCACACAGGAAAAATTCATTGATGTCCATCCATTCATTGATGTTTACTGAATTTTGTTGGAGACCAAACGAGCACAGCGAGGCAGTGGGTGGTTCATTTCAGTGATGGTTATAGCAGCAGTGGGTCACCTCTGCAGGTACAGATTGTAACAAGCATGGTATGAAGGCTCCTGCTGAAAATACACAGCTAGTGGTGATGGCTATGTTGCAAAAGAGTATTTTGTAGCTGACCATTTGCTCTATCAAATAGTTTTATTGTGCTATTTGTATCAGTTGTAGTTTCCAAGTCAATAAATAGCAGGCACTACTTTCAGAGCAACCTATGTGATTTGCTGACATGGACATGAGGGTTCAAAAGGCTGAGTAACCTGCATCTGTTCAGCCTGGGGAAAAGAAGACTGAGAGGGGATGTTTGTAAATATCTGAAGGGCAGTGGGAAGCAAGTGGGTAAGACCAGGCACTTCTCAGTGCTGTGCAAAGATAAGACAAGGAGTAATGGTGTAAAATTTGACCATAGAATGTTCCATACTAGCATGCAGAAGAGTCTAGGGTGTTTTTTCTGTTTGTTTAAGTCTAGTTTTTGTTTGACTGGGCCTTAGCTCACAGCAGGAATTTGGAAAACCTCAAAGCAGTTCCAGAACAATCTAAAGCTGCCCCCTATCTTTCCATGCCCATTTGTGCATTGTCATACATGAATTTGACTTTCTCTTGTCACATTTAGTTTGGAAAATGACATTCCACACCTACCTTTAAGTAAAAAGACAGAAAGTGACATGCAAATTATCAACTTATATGGTTTTACAAAACTTAGTAGTTAAAGCATCAGTCAATAGTCATATAGCTGACAAGGACTCAGCAGTACCATTCAATATGGGGAATGAAGGGGAAAAGATTTGATTTTCCCCTTCTCTGCTTAAGTCTTTAAGGAAAGCCAGATTTCATCCTAATGCTAAGCAACAGTCACCAGGAACTTTGTAGTATTCACCTTCTTTCTGCTAAGCTCAAATATGAATCTAGGTCAAAGCAATAACGAATGACAGAGAGTGAACCCGTGGATTGTATCAAATCTGAAATATAATATCTCAAATTGCCTCCAAGTTTGAGAACCAGCTTCTATCCTTGTCATGTCAATATTTTGATCTAAAAGGCTTGTGATTGAAACACTCACATTAACTATGTTATTTCCACTGGGAATCAGCCTGAAGCTAGTAGTGGAAGCTGGTATATTTCCTATGGTTTTAATGGAAATATGCCAGCTGGCACCACCTAAAAATTTCATGCCTTATCTTTGATTCCACGCTTCATCTGACTTAATTCATAAACAAAGTAAAACCTCATGGGAAGAGGCCATGCCTCCCTACTGCACTGTCTCATTACCAACACTTACAGAAGATTAAATTTTAGAATTCATGACCTGTTTAATACTTCAGAAAGAAACAAAGCTAAAAGAGAAATGTTTAAAAAAATAGAACTGCTTTATTACCTGGTTTGTGTGAGCATTCATCATGTTCAGCATCTTCGCTTCTCAGTCCAAAAGTATAGAAATAAACAGATGGCAAATAAAATTTTTGCTGCACCTCTGAAATACATACTATTCTTACATTAAAAAAAATGTATTTCCCAAGGTCACCTACATCTTAAAACATTAAAAGGGAATGAAGTAATAACTTGAAAGTGCCTGTAACTAATCGCTTAATGTACAGGAGCCTAAAATAGGCAATTCACTTCTACTTAATTTCCAAGTTTCTAGGTTTATTTTGAATTAAACACCTTGCTAAGACTGTAATAGTTTGCTCTGATTTCTGTTGCTTAATGAAGTAGAGAAATCTGGGCTATACATACGCATGCTTTTGTGTTTTTATGTTTTTTTCCCCAGTTCTGAATATTTCTGAATAATTCATTATTATGGAAAGCCTTAATATTTGAGACATGTTAAATCCATATCTCAGTATTTAAATCCCTCTTTTTCATATTTCATATTTAAATCCCTCCTAAACATTTAATTCTACGTTTTTGTTCCTCTTCACAAAATCTGGACCTCCAAAGTTAAATTTAAATAGTACTGTCTGAAATTAAAGTCTCAAAGATATAAAAATCAAAGACTACAATTGGAAGACAACCCCATATAATGTTCCTAAAGTCAGTAGAAAAGATACTCTGTAGAGCATGGGCTAGAGGGTGGGTCAAATTTCAGGCTGTGCTTTGAGTACTTAAAGTAGAACTCACACACTGACTTGGAAATCACCCTTCTTGTTTAAGGCCACATTCTGCAAAAATACAGATACAGAGCAGGTGTATAATCAAATATGTAGCTGACATAGAGCTAGTAATGTAGGAACCCCCAGTGTCCAGTCCACAAGCTGTAAAATTCCTCTCATTGCACAAAACATGCCTCAGCATCTGATCATAGAAGAGGTCTTTTATATTAAAAGATCAGAAGCCTCTAAAATAAAATATGCCAGAGGATGAAGTCTGCAGTGATTAAGGGTACTGTCAATTTCTACATATCCTACAGCAAAATGGAAACAAGATCATATAGTACACTACAGAAGATAAAACAGTACAACACAAGGCAAAATTCCTTCTTGATCCTAAATCTGGCCGTACATTTAATCCAGGGCAAAAGTATGGTTATGCTAACAAGCTACAAACACTAAAGAGTTTTACAATGTGATAGGGATGACGTGCTATCCCTATCCTTGTCTTATTCCCCAGCGTAGGGCTGCTCTTTTGGTAGAGAGCAAGGCAAGCCCTCACTGCAGCATTCATCCCAGCGCTTCTCCACAAAGCGAATCACATACCAAAGGAGGAGATGTCTTTCTAGCTGCCATAGAAATCTTTAAAGACAATAATAATTGAATGCAACATAGATACAGAGCAAGAAAGCAACCAAGAAGCACAATCATATCTCCTTTCAATTACTAGTTGGTACTAAAACTCGGGATCTGGAGGAAGTTACTTTCTGCCTACTGAGCTATTTGACAACAAAGAAATAGAAAAGGAAGGAATGAAGAAAACATCAATTGCTCGATGTTCCATTACAGTCAAGACCTGACCATATATCCATCTAAAATGTCATCTCCTCCAAAATAATGTGCGCAGCACTCATCGCTACAAAAACAGGCAAGTGTTTAGAAAAGGGAGTTCAAGTCTCTAAGGAAGATTCAGAGACGTGGTCAAAGGGGTAGAAAAAAATGCACACCAATATTGGAATTATTTTACTTACCGAAGTGATGGGAAAAGAGGGATGAAAAGATGGGAAAAAACAACAAAAAAACTTCCTCTTATCATTTAATCTCTATCTCCTTTCCTTTAGTTTAAAACCATTGCCCCTTGCCCTATCACTATCTACCCATGTAAAAAGTTGGTTTCTCTCACGTTTAAGACCTCCTTTTAAATATGAAGAGGAATAAACTGTCATCAATTCCATAGTCATTTGTAGTTATAACAGTATGTCTGTGATAAACAAGGCTAACCAGACTACTGAAAACATTATTTTTGTTATATTTGGCAATTGCACAATCTCACTTATTCTTTTTAATAAGATGTAAATATCAAGTCTTATTTTTCCACTTCCTAGAATATTATTATAGTATTTCTCATATGTCCAATGATAAAAACCTTTATCATTAAATAATTCATCAATATTTCTTATTTCCTTTAGGAGCTCTATTTCACTTGGATGTGCATATCTTGCGTATGTATTTGAAAAGTGGTTTTGCAATTAAAAATATAAGATAAAACAAGTCCAAAGGCACCAAAATCCTAGCATTTTCCAAATCCAGTTTTATATTATTTCTGTGAACAGTAGCTTCATTTCCTTAAGGTGACCAGAAATTTCATTAAACATTTAAGCAGATACATCTTTGACTTTATATAATGTTGCATATCGGACTGTTCAGTAACATGGCATGACAGGTTATGTTTCTTGGTCTAATGTTATAAACCTTTGATTTTATAAACTTAAACACATGACATTTAATGGCCTCTTTTCAGTTTTGCATGGGTTTTGATTTGTTGTTGTTTTTAGTAGAAGCAAAACAGTCTTACAGGTCTGTTAAGTGATTTGAAGGAGAGGTGTTTCCTCAATTTGTCCCCACTGGTTTACAAATTATAAAAATGCTAATAACATTTACAGAATGTAATAAGGTATTATTAAACATTAAATTTTACAAGAGACATTTTAAAGGGCTTAACTTTGAAAATTTTATGCATTAATCTGTGCTACTCTTTAAAAAATTTAATATGGAAAATCACATTCAGATAGGTTGCTTTTCTAATCTTTTTTTTTTTTCTATGGAAGCAGTAAGAATTCTGCATTGTGCACACTGAATTTGTCTGGAACACCACCATGCATAATCTCTGGATAAGCACGTGAGCTTCAAAGCGATCTTCAGAATTAATTTGGGCACACTGACAGATGAGAGTTATAGAGTGGTAAAACGATGAGAGCATCTGCAGTCTCAAAGAAGCTGTAAATGAGTTCACACTGGACTGATAAAAAAAAATAAATCTTGATCTTAATCTGTGACAAAATATTCACATGCAGAGAGGAGACCAAATAGTCTTAATTGGACATACACACTACCTAGAGTGGAATAATATGAGGTTTATATAAACATAGATTATTTTAGATTTTGTTTAAACTCTGTTGAAAGTTACATCAAAGATCTCTTTCTAAAGACCAGTACCTTCCTTTCCTGAGCCACTTTTTTCAGAGGTCACCTTTTTTCTGTGCGTGGTTAAACAATATTTCTGTAAATAATACTGAATATTAATTATAGCACTATAATATTTCTGTGAAGTAGTTCTTCTTTCACTGAATTGTACCACCCAGTGCTAGGGCTCCAACACCACATTCGAAGAGAGTACTTTCCCACTGATGAAGTGGCCAAAGGTTTCTCAACGTCTGCACAGAGAAAGGAGCATTTCTGCCACCCCAGAAGGATCACAGGACTTTTGAATTTTGCAAAAGCTTCTGATCACCACACTGCTACATAGATAGAGAAGAGCTACAGAAAGTACTACAGGACGGAAGAAGAAGGCTTTAAATCTACCAAAAATGAAGTCCAAGGTTGGATCCGATTGCCCTCTACAGACTGGTCTCTTTTTGATGCTTTACTCTGTGATCTATGTTATTTCACATTAAGGGCAATGTGGCACAAGAGCAAATGAGTATAAATTGGGCATGAAGAATTGAAATTGTTCTGGAAATTCAAAGCGTCTTGTTCACCACTTTTGAAATACTGGGAAGCCCAAATGTCAAACTGCTTTTAACACAGAGCCATTGATAGTATTGTTAAAGCCAAATTGATTAAAGATATTGCATGGTGCAATTTCTTGCAATAATAATAATAATGAAAAGCTGTGCCTAGCTAACCAAGATGTTAAGCAGAATTATCTGATATTTCATTGTTTGCCTCACACCCAAATTTATTCAAGTTGACAGTACAGTTACCTTTAAGGATAAGTTGATCATCCAGTACTCACATCTGTGCTGTAATTCATTTGTCAGTATTCCTATTCCCATGTGCAGCTCCTTATCTCGCAGCACAAGAGGGATTCACATAAGGATTCTACTCTTTATAACTGCCAAGTAATAAAAGAAACTACCCCTACGTTACTGTCTGATTATAAAAGCCTACGGATGTTAAAAAAAAATCTGAAAAAGTAACACTAGATCACTCATTTTCTACAAGTAAGTGATTTTTATTGTCCTCAGTCAGATTCCTCGTGAGTATAAAATGCAGGCTTTCACCATCTTTGACTGAAATGCAGTACAGATTTGGAGTCTCAAAGAATTAGCTTTAAAATAGCATTTGTTATAAAAATTTGTTTGGTTTTGTAAGTGTATCACTCCAAGTCACGCTTTCTAATGCTGTCTATGATGAATCTTTCGTTTTTTCAACTATTTAATGTATCTTTGCCTGAATAATTGTGTTTTCAACTGAGTATGTAGTAATTGTATTTTGTCTTAGTTTTATACGCTTATCATACCAGTAATAGTACAAGTAATGCACATTACTCTCTAGTGTGTATGTTTATATGAATGTTTCATCTCTTTCTGAAAACTACTTCGATTCATTAGGAATTAAGTAAATAAATTTCACAGAAATGCAAGTATTTTAGAGACAGTAATCTAAAGATGAAAAAGATTTTCTTGAGAAGTGTTAAGGGTTTTGTTGTTTTTTTTTTCCATTGAGTATGCTATAAAAAAATACAATTAACTACAATAGTTCAAGCAGCACTCTGTGAAATGTACCATTTTTCTCAAATTCCCTAGGACATTTCTGCAAAGGTCACTGCAAAGCAGCATATTAAAATAATTATTGTTCCATGATCATTTAGGTCCCTTTGCAATCTGATTGCACTTTATAATAAATATTCACTTGGTCATAACACTGAGTTTGTTCATCATTTTAAAAGCGTAGCATACTTTGATTGTGGTGTATGGCCGATATTTAAAGGGCTACATATATAAAATAAAAATAAAAAATGGAGGCAGCTTTATTTGGGGAATCAATTGGCAGAGAAAACTAGTTAATTGAAAAAAGAAATTGTAGGAACAAGCACAATTTAGTCCAGAAGAGAAATATGGTTGAATTTGGTTATGAAATAAAAGTGCAGGCACATATCAGGCATTGTTAGAGGTAATTAGTTTATTGATCGAGCTAATCACACCCAAAGGAAAATGAACTAAATAGGCCATTAAGCTATATTGGACACAGAATATTGCACTATGCTTAATGGCTCAGTACAATCTTATTGGTGTTCAGCAATGAGTAAACCTTTGCTTTTGACACCTATAAAACTGCCCGTTTAAAAATCACATTGTACACTCAGGATAATCTGAAGAGATGAAACCAAACAGACTAAACAGGGAGAATAAGTTCTCCTACATGGAAAGTAATGGAAACATTCCATAGCAGGTGAGCCCACGTTTGAACTGATCCAAAGGAATAAATTCATTGCCATAAGTTACATAAACTTACAGGGAATCAGACAGAGTTATAGTAGTAGAGCTCTATCTCCAAAAATTTCTAATTATATAGGAAAAAAATCTTAAGAAAAAAAAAAAAATCAAATCCATGGACCAAATCTAGAAAGAGAAAAATTTGTATAACATACTAAAAGCTTTCAAAACTGAGATTCATTATATTTCTTACACACTTTGAACAACAGCTTGAAATTTATTCAGTGAATGCTCTGAAACTAGCATTCACTGGCAGTGAGACAAACTTGCTGACAAACTGGAGCACTAAAAGTAGTAGGTGTCACTTTTTTAATTGTCTAGGTAGTACAATATAAAAAGAAAAACTATTTTTTTTCCAAGTGAGTTTGAAACCTATGACAGCTGCTGTATAATACATCTGTGCAAGGTGGCATTCTTATATTAGAGTATCAAATGTGCCATTTGAATTCATTCATTCATAAGAATGACTGATTTTACAGTAATCATTGTACTGCTCAATCTGATCTTTGGGTTTGCTTAGTTTAGGAGAGAATATGGGTTGAAACTAGCATACCTGCTTTAAGACGTTTGTTTTCAAAGGTGTTGTTCCTTTAGGTACGTGCAAATGGGAGATTTTAGGTTTTTAGCCAGTGGCAATATTGCCATTGACTTGAGCAAGGACCACAGACAAGTCTATCACTGACAACACTCTTCCAAGAGCAGAGAAAAAATCCATAAAACACTGACAACATTTACAATGATAAAGGATGATGAAAAAAACAAAACAAATTCAACTGAAATGGTGAAGCTCATGTCCCACTGATTAATATCTCCAACCTGTCTTTATGCAGTTGATAACAGAGCTGGTTCTCAGTGTCCCAGTATCCTATTTTAGACCCTTGGCACTAAAGTTTCAAACTCACAAATGTCTTAAATCAGTACAATTCCATAACAACGCAAGTTTTCATACTGAAAATGCTCATTATCATTAGTACTTACCACCTGTAGTTACAAAATAGAGTTCAGTGTTCAAGAACATGTTGATAACTGTATCAAACCACCTGCAAGAGTCAGATGTACTATCTCAGAAGACATTCTGGGATGACTGCACTGAAAAAAAATAAGAAAAGAAACAATGGCAAGAACAGTAAGGATTTTAGAAATTCGAAATATACATTTGCATAAAGAATATATTCAAATCACAGAATCCAATGAGAAAGGATTGTAAAGCATCTGGGAATAACATAACTAAAACTCATATCTGCAGATACAATTCTGTGTATTTCTCTTGGTAATAACTTTTATTATTGTTGGTAAAGCCTGAGAGTTAGTGAAAAATGTATTTTTTTCAAGGCTAGAAAATAAGAGAGTAGACAGCTGTTAAATAGCGAGATATTTTGGAATGAAAAGTCTTTTTTATTTTATTTTTTATTATTATTATTATTGTATTATCAACCTGTACAGCATCAGGAGAAAATAAAAACAAATCCAAGTAGTAGCAGTAGCTTTCCTGTCTTGAGAGGGAAGAGAGGACATCCCTCCCTTAGGAAGGAACATTGGCCCAGTACTCCTTTGAAGCAACCAGTGTTGCTTCTCTTTCAGTTGAAGATTAAGCTGCAGGTTTCTCACTCTACCCAAGCATTTTCTCTCCCATCGAGAAACGAGCACAAAATGTGCTGATCAAATAACTGAAAGAACTGTAAAAGAAGAGAACAAAAGATGTTAAAAAATAAAGATCTAAAAGATCTGTTCCCTCCTTTTGAAATTTTATGAAAATTTTATAACACCTTGCATTAGCTAGAAATCACTTTCTCCATTTTATCCAACCTATGAAAGTGATGTTGTATATTTATACACACATAACTTCTCAGGGATCTCAAAGGACTTACAAATTGAATGTGTACCATACAAAAATCTTTGCAGAGACCTATGAATTGCACAGTTAGTGCTAGGGTTAACCACAGGGGCTTTAGTGATTTCATACAATGGTTTATAACAGAAATTTCAGATTGCATCCATTTGGAACTACAAGTGAAGTTAGATAAGGAGAAAGTAATTACCCAAACTGGAATTTGAATAAAATGCTAATAACTCTATTATTGCAGAACAATACTGGCATTTTTATTATTATGTCACTCAGAATAACCTCTCTAACTTGGAGTCCTTTACCGCTGAGACATAGATTCAGAATCAGCTCAGATTATAATTATACACACACACAAAAAAAAAAAACCCTTATCATTTGTTTTTCTTTCTGGTCTTACTAGGAGGAAACCGGTTCTTTTGATCACATTTATTTGTTCAGAAAACACCAGCTTGTTTGATTGAAAAAGTACAGCTCAAAGTGGATTTGCCAGTGGTTAAAACGTTTTAGATGCATTTCAGCAGTTGAGCCCAGTCCTCTGTAGTGACACTAACATCGTTTTCTTTGTCTTCAGAACAATCCCAGGAGCAAACATTCTCTGTACAGGAAAAAATGTGTGACTTTTGTGTCTGTACTGTCTTTTAGGGCTGCCACAAAGTTGCCATCAAATACAGACTCATGGTCTGACCGAACACAGAAAATCTAGGATCAGATGAAAGGCTGGGGGTCATCATCTTCACACCCACCATCAAATTAGTACTCTGATAGACATGCCCAAGATGAAAAAGTAGAGAACAGGATGATTAGCTGCTTGATAACTCAGTTGGAATAAATGTTCTGTCTGAGTACTGTGAACTCTCTGTGCTCTTTATAAATTTCCATATTTTTTATGTGCAAGGAATTAGTTATGATTTTGCTACGTACACTGACTGTGATTTAAATGACATCAAATTTCCATAAGATAAATCATAAGCATTTCATTTTACTTCTGCCTTCAAGTGAACTACTAAAACCCTCTTCTCATCCAGAAATGCTCATGGACACTAGATCAGATTTTTCAGTAAATGTCAAAATCACAAAAGTTTTTCACTGTCACTAAGCTATAATTGTACTTAAATTTGAAATTAACAGAATCTTTAAATATTACTAATAATTATAGTGAAAAAATAGCTTATTCTGTTGGTAATAAATGAGCACACGTAATATCCAGCCTTGCTTTTTCAGTTCCTTTTTACAGTTATTCTAACTGAAGTAGATACGCATCCATTGCAATTATCCTATAGGTTATAAGAAATGCTGAAAGGAAATTGCAGCCTAAATACAGACAGCATATGTGATTCAGAAACAGAGTTTCCATGGAATATCACATAACCAGAGCATCTCCATCAGCACTGAAACAAAGGAGAGCAATACTTATCCCCGCGTTCCTTCATAGGAGGCAAAGACAAATGCATCTGGTACCCTATTATTTCTAAAGATTTTAGAAGGGCTAAAGAAGAGGCCAGAAATAAACTTTGTCAGTTTCCTCATTTACCTAAAACAGAAGGCAGACATTTCCAGGGTGGCAATACATATCAGAAAAAAACATACTGATATTCAGCAACAGAAATTCTCTACTCATCCCATCTACTGATGGGATTTCCTCACCATGGAGAAGCTGCTGCTGTCTGCTCCTCTCCTTTAGTTAGTGTGATGCAGGATCCCGCAGGTGTTCTTTGCCTTTATTCTGCCAGCTTCTACACTTTGAAGCTGCTCCCAAAAGAGCAATGCAGTCAGAGATTCACCTCTCCTGATAAATTTTTAGGCCATATTAGAACAGGAGAACTAAGTGCAAAATAGAAGGAGTGCTATGAGTTATTATAACATTGTTAACAGATGTTTCTGCTCCTGCCTGATACTCAGCATTACAATATTATTCAGTTTTTCTGTACAAGCTTTAGGATCTATCAGAGCAAGTAAAAAAATCTAATATCTACGTCCTTCTGCCACTGCCCTTCAAAACTTAACATATTTTCCCATCATCACATTAAAATATCTGTTAATTTAATTATTTGCAAATACTTTTCTTGATACTTTTTATTCTGTCTTGAAAATCTTCTAACACATAAGGCAACTTTTTAACATAGTGTATGTACAATCTAATCAGCTTGAATTATTTTAGGATGTAGCATAGACTGAGTAAAAAGGCTTTTGATCTACTTTATCTAATTGTTGCTGCTGAAATCACTCATGAAATTCCCACAGAACGCTTTGGGAGTAGAGTTAACCCAGCATTAAGAGGTTCTAACAGGTTCACAATAACTGTACTTTTCCTCCTGTATGCTTAATGTGTTTTATTCCAGCTGCTTTCCTGCCCTTTCTTTTCCTTAGCATGGTTTTTGTCATCCAACTTAGAATAATTCTATGTTATTTCACTTGAAGTTTACTTCTAAGTAACCTTCAATATTTACCTATGTTTAAGTAAATATTTAGATGTTAAGCATCAATATAGAACTGTACATGATGAGGAATTTCTTTTAAAGCTATCTTCAGCATCTTCGCTGTTCTCTTATCTCCTTACTTAAAATGTAGATTAGAGTAATTAACAAGCAGCACTTATATGGAATTTACTTGTGACTGGCAGGTGAACTGATACAAGATTGAATCAATCAGTTCTGTTCCCTAGGATGAGCTCATCACTGAATACACATCCTGCAAGTGAAACAGCTCAATTCTAATTTAAAACTTGTTACTATTAAATAGAAGGTGCTAAATAATTCTAACTAATCTATCAGTCAGAAGACAAGCCCTCCAGTATTCTGGCATGTATACATGTATGTTTGTACATGTATGTATGTATACATAAAGCAGGAAGCAGCACAGTTCTGAGTGGAAAAGGCATAAAGTTGGCTGAGAAAACAAAAAAACGACAATATATATGAATATACACATATATATGCACACACACTCTGGATTTCAGACTGCCCAGATGTAAATCTAAATATAAAACACCACAACCAATTTCACTGTTTTACTTTCAGGTTCACGTTTTCCAAAATGCCTGACTTCATAAATGCAAATGGCCCCGTTAGAAAATGTTAGGCTGAATCCAAGGAAAGTTGTTTTTCTTTACAATTACTGTAAGAGCCTCACATGTGCAGTATGCTAGTCTTCACTTTCTTATACAACTGCAGTTTTATAAAGTACTTTACAATCAGAATAACAATAATTTGGATGTGATTTTATGCAACAGCACAATTGCAACTGCAAGACGTTTTCCATTTAGTATAAATGTACTCTAAATAGTCTTAATTTTGGAGCCAGAACTAGAAGAGCTACTATTTAAATACTAATTCCTAAACAAAACCCTGCAGCTACAAACCCCTTTTCTATCTAGCATATTGCAACTGAAATTAAAGATTTAAGTAGAATGATTACTGTGTTCTGTCATCTCCTGATCACAGTAAATATAATCAAGGTACAGTGTGGGATTGATCACCCTTGATTTCATATCCAGAAAATAAATAATGTTCTGTAGCTCACAGAAGTCCTCATCAGAACCAACCCTTACATTTTTATGTGGATCTACTGGAGGACAAAAAAGTGTTACATAAACAAGGAATTTCCAGAATAAGTGTAAGACTTGAGACAAGTTAGGATCATCTGAGATATACTCAAGTGAGATACCGTAAGATATGTGCAAGTGAAATCCATAGGTACAGAGTGGAAATGGAGACGACTGTTCTAAGTTAAACTTTGATTGGAGTGACTCTACAAAAATGAGGCAGACAGTGGATGGGGTTTTTTTTAGATTGTTGCCAGATTTGTATTTGTCTTATTAATACACTGGAAAAAAAAAGTTCTGAATGCTGGAGGTTTTTAAAAGTGCAGTTCTCAAAAGCTTCATACTAAGTCCTCTGACTGTGTGTTTGCCTTTTGATTTTTCATTTTAAACTTATTCTCTCCCAAATCTCTATGAAACTTGAAAGAGCTAATTATTGAACACGAGGCTAATGCAGTGCAAGAAAGAAGCCAGGACAACAGAAGCTGAAGGACTCTGGTAAGTCAGCTGAAAAAAAGAGGTTAAAGGCAGAAAATAAGGATACACTATCACACAGAAGAGAGGCTATCTGCTCTCAAAGCTTTTTAAATGTGTTGAATATAAGTGGCACATACTTTTTCAACTGGCCTTCTCCAAAGGGTGTAAATGGAGGAAAGATAAAACAGCTCCTAAGTAGTCCAAATCTAAAAAGTCCATAGCTATTAAATCTGTAGTCAGTCTGCAGGGTTTATTCTGAACATTATAAAAGAAAACATAGGAAGCCACAAGAGCAGAGCTGTTGAGAAAGGCAGATCTGTTAAAGCTTGTGTGTCTTTTGTCATCACCAGTACAAAGGATGTTACTACCTGCAGCTATGACAAATATAGGAAAAAAATAAAATAAAGAGAGAGAGAATGCCCATGGAGAGTGGAACTGAGCTCTCCCACAATTTTGCTGAGGGCTTGCAGTCACTCCTAGTCATGTGATTTCCTGTCCGTTACTAATCCAAACTCAAACAGTCTTGTTAATTACCACCACTTAACTGGATAAATGTAAGGTAATTTGGAGCACATCCTAGCAAAAGCCTTCTTCAGATCTTCAGTGCCCAGCTGAGCAAAACAGTTTCAAAAGCTAAATATGGAATACCTGGTAACACGTGTATTAATTAAACCAAACTGTTAGGATCTATCACTCATGGTAAATACCCACTGCGCTGCAGCTTATTGAAATATTTAACAAATTTTTGTATAACGAATAATTCTAAGCATCTCAGACAAGAGCTTCATAGAAATATAACACTCCACACCATCCACCTATATGTAAACTATATGTCAAATTGTGAGATGCACAAACTTAAGGAAACACTGTTTGAAGGTATGAAATGAAAACTTCAGAGGTGGGGAGGCAGCAAGACACGTGACCACTTCCAACTCCAACTTTAAAGTTTTATGTGGATACGTGTAAGGGCTACTACAGAATTTGTCAAGATGAATTATGAAATGTGATACTGTTACCTTTGGTAAAATATGAAGAGAGATAAAAATTAAACAGTGAACTGGGTGCAGCCAGCACTGCCAAAGTAGATGGTGAAATATTCTCCACACCTGCTATAATTTAGGAATGCAAATTAACAGAGCAAATACACACCTGAGGCAGCTCTGTACTCACACAGTAACGGTACACAGGTATTACCCAAAGTTTTGTGTAGCAAAGTGGAAGGAGAAAAGAGCAAAATATTTTACTGAATTTTGTTCTTGAACTGTTTCTTCCTGTATTATAAATACTTGGTTTTCAAACATCTGCAGCTGTTTAGTGGCTTTAATAAAAAGAAGAGCTTCACTTAGACAACGAGCAAATGACTTGCACATAAAATAAATACATTCTCAAGAGACAAAGTGGCACAGGTATTACAGGTCTAATTAAAAGACTTGGAAGAGGTATGAAATCTTCAGAATAGCATGTTTCCACACTTTATAAGTATTAATTCAGCAGAACATGATTTCTCTCACCCTGTTTCCTAGATGCTTGCAGATATGCAGAGAATTCATTCAAGTCAGTCGATTAACTGTGCACTACTAAAGATGTACTTGGAGATTCAGTGGAGATGCAAAGAGAGCATAAGGTTTGTGTGCATCCTTTTAACCTGGCTTCTCAGTGTTCCCATAAGAGGAATCAGAGCTGAAAGAAATGAGAATGCAATATTTTAGAAGATCTCAGTTCTATTCAGTGGAGGCTACAGGCCCAAGCTAGTAAATTGTCATCCTTTGGAGCAATAGGTCATCTGCCTGAGGAACTCATCATGAGCCAGGAGCTGCTGCCCTAATACAATTCACTTGCTCTCCCTGGGTTTTGAGTGGTAGAAACTTGTACTTTGTGCAGCAGTCTGTTTTGCAGCTCCACTGGTAATTCAGCAGGAGCCAAGAGTGATTGCTTTATACAAAGGCAAGATGATGGCCTATTAATCAGTAAATCAGTACTGTCAAGGTGGAAGAGCAACAATTTTCAGGTTGTTAAAATAGCTCACACTAGCCAAGCCTTCTCTTTTGATGAGCTTCTGAATCAAAATCACATGCTTTTTAGAAGTTTGAATAGACAATAAATAGAAGAAAAGTGCATTCAAGTCAGAAAGAACTTTTATATAGAGAAAATCTACCATAGGAAGAATTATAGGATTAATTACAGAGACGTAGCATAAATGAATTTCAGTGACTAAGTCCTTACTGATTGTGAGAACACTCATTACACCAAACCACAAAATTGCACAGAAATTCTGTAATAGATGGCACACAATCAAAACTGCTGCAATAACCACTTTGAATAATCATTGTTAAGCATCATTCTCATGCTTAAAACAAACCACTGCAAACCCAGTTAAGGAGACAGAAGCTTCAAATTTCAGCAAGGCCAACAACATAGTGGGAATGTCATTACAATTCCTTATGCATTAGATAGTCCAAGGCACACCATGTTAGTTCTCACACTTCTGGAGTGGTCAGTGTTCAGCAGCCTTTCCCACTGTCCTCATGAACCAGCAACTGCTTCAAGTACATTTCAACATTTTTGATGCTGCTCATGAAACAGCAAGTAGTAGGTTCCCCCAAGCCATGACAAAAACAAAATAGATAATAACCCAGTAGAAACAGCATGCAAGACTTCTTCCATAGACAAGTTACATATACTTTTACCATCCTCAGATTATAGTTAATTTTATTATGCATTACTTGATTTATTACTTAATCCTTATAATTACTATTGTGTCCATATACGTTCAGAATTTATTTTTGAGCTCTGAATACATTTTATTTTCCTGTGCTCCCTAGATTTCCAACTTGGAAATTAAAAAGTAATACAACATCTATTCATTCAATTCTGAAGAAATTAAAGGTGCAGCATTATGACTGCAATTATTAATGAATCAATTTCCTCAAATTGCTTTTTTATTATGAACATGAAAAAAAAGCAAACAACAGCATAACAAATAGGTGAAACAAATGGTGAACAGAACGTGGCCAGCATTTTATTCTGATTATTAGAAATACTGAAGAACAGTTATTTATCAAGCCGGAAAAAAAGCACAAGACAAGAAGCCAAATGACCTTAACATTTGCAATAGAGCCATAGAACAACTTCTACTGCTATTTCAAGAATTGAGCATAATTTTGATTTCAGCAGGCATAGTCCCCTGGAAATGAAGGGAAACTTCATTTAAAGGGCTGCAGTCAGGATAAGGAGGAGTTGCCTCTAAAGTTGCAATAGTTGCAGAGGCTGTTGTTTGGTATTTTCTGTACATCAGTGCACTGCATTGTCAGTGGTTTATTATAGTGACTGAATTAAGTTGAGTACATAGGATGATTTTTTTTTTTAATTTTCAGACTGTATTTCAGCTGTTAGTGACTCTTATCATGGCCATTACCTTCAGTTAATTAGCTCTCCTGTTTTTCTTATATGACTGACTGAGGATGAAACACATCACCATCAGAAGATTTCTGGAATTACATGACACCCACAAGACTGAAGTTGAAATTCTTTAGGCTAAATTCAGACCTGACAGAATTTTACCAGAGAAGTGAGACTGCATTATTTGTAACAAATCAAATTTGGTTTTTAATATCAAACTATGCTGTTGCTCTTTAGTCATTCCACAGAAGAGCTCCACTGCCTAAGTAAAATTCAGCTCAACACAAAGTCTACAAATTTCTCAAGTCCTACTTTTGTGCTAAACGAAACAGAACTATGGCCTATACAGCCTTTTAGTCATCTTTTATACAAAAGTTCTCTCTCTTTCTACGTATTCATAAGTGTGCCTTTCTGAAAAGTAAAGATTGAGTTGTTTATGTTAATTTCTATACCTGGACAATCTCAGGCCAAGGGAGTCAAACAACAATGTTCAAACTAAATGCTCAAGCAGAAGAAGTTCAGCATTTGCTAGATGAATAAAAGGAAAGTTTTACCTATATTTTTAATAGCTATCCTTTCAGTAGAATTACAATCTCTGCAGCTGTGGATATAAAATATCTTCAGCTTTGATGCATTTGCTATCTCCCTCTCATTTCCACTTGCGCCTGTATCACCAAATGAACTGTTGATCCCTAAGGAAACATGATCAAAGTCTATATCAGGCATTTGCATCTCGTTTTCCAGATACACCATGTCATTTTCTCAAACAGTTGTTGTAACTGTGTGTATTTTGTATTACTTGTCCTTTCAGAAATGAGTCTGAATAGATGGTTTCTGTGATTCCACTGTATCATCTTGAGGATTGGCTTCTTTTTTTCCCGTTGCCTTTTAAATAATAATATAAACTCAGCCTATTGTATTCAAATCTCTGCCCTTTCCTGCTCTGTTCTCCCTTGCACTGTCTTGATCAGTCAGGGCACCTTGTAAAGTCAGTCTTACAACTCCTGGGTGTTTTTGTCTAAAGCTGCAGCATGGCTGCAGGCAATGTACATAAATTTATAAGCAATACTAAATTGATATAGCAGCTTTATAGATTACTTTACAAAAAAAAATAACAATATCTTAGTTAGTAGGACAGCATTTAATTAATATGTATATGTTTTTTTCAGTATTTTCAGCTATGTTTTTGCAGTAACTGTCACATTCTAAAGTTATGTGAATCCTTGTTTTTTATTTATCTTCATGACTAAAATATACTCTCGGAGTGTTGGCATCATGATGACATCTTTTGCCAAAGTCAAGACCAAATTGTTTTTATGAATTTTAAGTCTTATTATATTAACGGGGCAAAACATCCAGCAATGACAAAAACAACTAACATGAGAAGATGACTGTGGAAAAAAAAAACTTGTGATTTCTAAAGGTAAAACTAATGGGAAAACTAACGGGCAAAATTTGCCTTATATCAGAATCATTGTAAAAAAACCTGAAACTATTGCATGTATTTCTAATCTTTCATTTAAGAAAAGTGAACTTAAATTGGAATGGGTTGTGTAGCAGGACAAAGACAATGACTAGATGACTGGAGTTTTTCTTTAATAAAAAAATGCACTAAAAGAACCTGGCTTGTTTTGTCCACAGAAAAGAGACTTGAAAGGGAAGCTGAGAAAGCCTGCAGATATTGCAGGGCAGGAGTAAATATAAAGATGAGAGAAGAATTTTTTTCCCCTTGCAAGATGCAATGGTGTATGGTTGAGCTGGTAGAAATGTTTCTTATAACAGATCAGAGGAAACAAAAGATGCCACCCAAGCCTCCATAGAGACAAATGTTAAAATGGAATTTAAAATTGGTGCAAGGCATTTCCACTCTTTGCAATTCAGAGAAAACATTGGAGAATATAAGTGAGCCTGGACTGAAAAGGAAGGCTTTGGCTTAAAAACCTTACCTTTCTTTTTTTGGTTTAACCTCAAAAGTAATTGTTGCAAGACTCTGAAGTGCCATTTGAACGTCAGATCTCTCCAGTTTTAAAGTCTTGTAACAAATTATAGTCAGTGCTTTTGATTTCAAGTTTGTCACAGTGCATTTGAAAAGTATTTTATTGCCTGTGACAAAGATGAAGGAAATGTTTAGGAACAATATATTACTTGGGAACCCAAGAAAGGGGAAGGGGACAGAGCTGAGTGTCTCAAGTAGTCACTTTCATCTTTGTCTTTTAAATCATCTTTCTCTCTCCCTTTAGGAACAGACACAATTTGTAATAACGATTTATAACCCCTTTATCCCACCCATACCTCTGTGCTCATTTTTGTTTTGATGTTAAGGGGTAAGGACAGTATGAACTACCAATATGAACATACCAAATTCTCCTTCCCTTCTCATAGCTGGTGCTAGAAATCCTTAACACTTTGCAAGGCATACAAACAGGAAAAAAAAATCACCCTTCTTTCTTTCTAACCTATGAACAGGCTACAGCACCAACCTATGGTGTTGCGGTGTGTGGCTGTGATACAAATTACCAGCTTAACTCAGTGTTACCTACAGATCATGTTTATTTAAAAGGCAAATTATCAATTAGCTGTTCTAGTAAATTTTTCAGCCCCAGCATCAGTGCTTAGATGCCTCGCATAAACAGAAGGATAATTGTTCCTGATGTCCAAGGGACAGATTGCACAAACTAATATATGAAAGCAGAGAGACATAAACCACATACAAGAAGCAGTATGCAGTTTCTCTGAATAAAAAGGAAGGGCAAATGTGAAAATGTTTTTTTTTTAATCTGGCCCCAGTAACTGCCTTTTTCAACATGATAATTATTAAATATTTCCATGCAATCATACCCCTTCTTTGTCTTATTCACTACAAGTCAGAAGCTCAGATATGAATACTTCTATTTAATTTCTACTTTGTGGTGAACCTCTCTGTCCTTAACAGCAAGAAAAAAATACATAAGTAAAAGAAGTAAGCAGATAGTACAGGAAGATAATTGCATTGAATGACTTCTTCCTTGAAATTTCTGTTTATCTTCAACAGAGTTATTGCAACTGGCACTTTTCTTGTTGCTTCTTATGCATTTGTGAGGTGAGAGAACGACCGTTAAGTATGTGAGACACGATGCTGCTACTTGCAAACAGACTTGTAATAAAATGACTTGGCAAAAATATAACCTGACAAGAGCTTCTGTGCATCTTGTTCTTGTTGAACACTGATGGTATTAGATTCTAATCAGAAAGGATCTGCCCACACATCCTAAGGGAATGTTGTAAAGGTCAACTGGAAAATAAATTAAAGTCCTACAAATATGGATTAAACAGGAAGGAAGTATATTTTCTAGATTTTTTTCTACTCATTTCTTGCCATAAAAACACTAGTATTTTATGAGATGATAAAATTTTCCTTGATGAGAAGACACATAAGATGATAGCTCTGAAGGATTATAAGCCAAACTTCTTGACCTGAAAGTGTTATGGCTCTGCTTGTTCCCCACTTGCCACAGAAAATTAAAAATACTGCTTCATAACTACAGGTGTTTGAAAGTGCTTTACGAGGCAAATAATGTTAAACCACAGCACAAGTAGAATATGAAAAGAAATAAATCCAGAAACAGTCTGTACAGTAAAATTACAGCAGAAGTTTGACTAGGAGATCACCATGACGGTAACATTAAATTAAGACTGAAGACAAAATACTCATCTCATTTGTTCTAGTCCCATTATGATTTCTGCTAGCTGAATATGTTTATTGTCATTTTACCAAAACATATCTTATGTGTTAGATGTTGCAGTGAAATTGCCAGATGATATGAACCAGTGATTGAGGAACCAGGTGAGAAGGCACAGCTAACCCAGGGAGCTCAGGGGCAAGCAATTCATCTAAGAGTCTAAAAGGGGCAGAGCCTGGATCCAGTCCTCCTCACCCTGATGTAAGGGTTGACAGCCAAAAGAGTAGCATCTCTATGGATGGAGACTGTACTTCTCTTCAGCTGTCAGTGGTTGTTGGAAGGGGGTGAGCCCATTTTCCTTCTTGATTATCTGTTATTGCTCCTTAGTGCCTGTGTCCTGTTTAAAGGCCCTGTCATCATCTTCTGTTGTCATAAAGATGTATATCATACCTAAGCTGGTTTCACCAATACCAAGAAGTTAACTTAGAAAAAGTTTAGAAAAAAATCTATAATATGATAGTTCTGACAGAAATGAAGTATTATTAGAAATATAACTATTCATAATAAGCATCTTTCAGATGTATCTTTTAATGTATTTTATTTTGAAAGCCTGAAGCACTTAACTAGTCTGTGAATCTCTACTGATTTACAGGATATCACGCTGTCATCAAGGAGGATTAACTACAAAAACCTAAAGCTTGTTCATTGCCCCCATGCATCACAATCACATCACAAGTACCTTAGTGGAATGCTAACAGTAAATAAGGGGCTCAATATTAAGCGCTATTGCTCCTGGGAGCAGATAGAGTAGATTTTGTTCCCAACTCTTCTCATTGTCATTTTAAAACCTCAAGCTTGGTTGCTTCAAATTGGTGATATTCTCTCTGATTTTTCAGAGTTCTGAAGCTTTACAAAAATGAAACACACTGAATTCCCCATATTTAGTGAGCGTTTCCCTAAAGTTCTTTAATGTCTGCTCTAATTTAAATACATTTATCTTCACCAAATTATAATAAAAGGCTGTTGACTTTGAAGTAAATAATTCTTGCTTTTGTTAAAAACATTGCTGAAATTAGATTACAGCTATTCTTAAAGCTAAATTATTATTGAATGTGATATCAAGGACATACTAACTTTCTGCTAGACCATCTAGAATTTGCCTTAACACAGCACAGCAAGATTGGGTGAGAGACCCAATATATATCAAAACAACAAGAAAAGTCTTCAGAATTTTTGGGTGCTGTACCTACATTTGTCCAGATTGTTTTCTTTTTTTTCCCCATCTTCCTTACAGCTGCACGGGCCAAAATGTTGTTTAAATAATGTATTATTGCTTCACATATTGTGTGCTGTACCTGCTAATCCTTTTTGCTTTAAGCTAACTGCACTTCTTCCATAAATTTTAGCTTTCTTCCAGTCAGATTTCATACAAATCATACAAATAGTTTTCAAAGTTCATGCTCCCTGCACTTCACCTTTTAATTTAACACAGTTACAATCTTCATTGATCTCATTTCCCTTTGTCTAACGACCAGTATCACTGATAGAGCACAGTCATAAGGATTTTCTCATTCAGATACAAAGACATTAACATTCTTTCTGGTCTGGCCTTAGGAATCTGAGTTTGAATGCCTTCACACTAGGTAGACAACTGATCCTCTGCCTCTCACTATTTCAATTTGCATTCTAAATTCTGGGTTTCTAAGTAAAATAAGTGGTTAAGTGGTTAAGGAAATAAGTGGTTAAGGTTTTAAAAGAAAGCCACAACCTTTCCCTTCAGCTTCTTTCTCCCATATATTCTTTCTCCAGTCCCATTCTGGGAGAGAAAGCTGAGGTTTGCAGACTACAATGTTGGCACAGCTGCCTATAGGCTTCCTCCTTAGTCTCCAAAGAGCTGAACTTAAGTCATACCTCTTCATGAAGCATTTTTTAATTACTGAAGTGGTACAATGGCAACAGGACCATGACGGTGAGAAGGCATTACAAAGGAAGAAGAAAATGGAAGGCTGACCTGTCTCCAAGGATCAAGGCTCGCAGGGAAAACTCCCCAAAGGAGGGATCTCCAACAAGAGAATCTTCCTCAACAGCAGTCAGCCCTTAAATGAGGTCTAAGAGGGATTGAGCCTGGCTCCACCCCTTCCAGTTGCATAGATGAATTGCCTTCACCTGTGCTCCCAATGCTGACTGGGTCTTTTCTCCAGGTGCTCAATCAGAGGTTCAGGCTGTGGCTCAGTGGTTTACTATTAGAGCATAGTTTAATATTAGGGCATCTTAGACCATGTCAGCACTGCTAACTCCGCAGCTAAGTAATGAAATATCCAAGCTATCCGTGAAGAAGTATAATATTAACGTGGGTGCAGAAAGCAGAAAAGTCATATCAACTGTCTTTATTAATACCAATTTTAAAGTATTGTTTGCCAATAAGTAGATTTCTATCAAGTTGTTAGTGAAGGTCATCCCCAAGTAAATTGGACAACAAAGATAACAGGTTGTTCACAGTACTTCACCTTCAGATTTGTTTCAGAAGAACAAGAAAGCTAAGATAAAGCACATTGAACTGAAGCCTAAACAACCTACTGCATGTGATAATTGCCTGTAAGTGGTGAGGTATGTCAGCTCTAACCCAGAACATAAGTTCGGAAAGATAAATTAAATACTGTAGTGAACGTGCAAAATCCTTGTTTGATTGCTTTCAAAAAAGCAGGGAAAAAGTAATTTCATTAAAGCAAAAAGAGAAAATTTCTACTGGCAGAGAGTCAAACTAAAGGGCCTAAATATGCAAAATGGGAATAAAATGTAGTGAGCGTAATTCTGCATTATTTGTTATCTATTTGTTGCCATTATGCAATAACCTAAATTGAATGAATTAAAAGCAGAAGATGAGCACATAAGGCTTAACAAGATTACAAGAAAAGAATGAGGGCTTAAATTATGGGCATGCCAAAACTATAAAATAAGCAGTTTTCTGCAATATCAGAGCATGCAAGACAATTCTTTGCTTAATAGAATTTTCCCTCTCTGTAATTACTTCAGTGTCTGGGTCCACAGAGGAAATACTGCTAGTAAACAATAATTGCTTTGCCATTTTTTCTTCTTTACAATCTATAGTTGCTTGACTATTTTTATTATTACTCGATGCTGAACTATTTCATATGTCATGTTGGATGGGACATTCTCTTATGCACTTACAACTCTTTCTTACCTATTTCTGTGAGCATTTTCACTGTACGTAAATCAACAAATTTCACTAGATTAAGAGGTGAAGAGATTTTGATTTTCTTAATTCTCTTTACTGACTATGAATCTTTTTAGTGTTGTCTGTAGCATGATTATTTGCTACTATATCTTACTGCACTTCAATGCGTTATTAAATATATTTCATTTTGGTATTGAATACAATGATGGTGCTATCATTTGCACCCTGGTTTAAGTACAAATACTGACAATTTCTTACTGCCTTTGTAAACAGATCCATATTTCATATAGATCATATTTGATTTGATAAAGAGACTTTCTCTATCCTGCTCTGCTCGAATAAATGCTACTTCATGATATTGTGCCTCATAGCCCGCAGAAGCCAGCTCTCATTATTCAACAGTGATTTTTTCTAGAAGAAAAAAATTTTTGGACTATATTCCTAATTCTCTGAGACTAAACATAAAACAAAGTTCAGTTTCTTCAAAGTTAAAAGACCTGCCAGTCCTGTTCCATTCTTATGTCCCTAAGGACAATTTCCCAGGGTATGTGATTAAAAATTCCTCAAAAAGACAGATGTTCACTCTCCTAAGTTCAGGCTCCTAACTTTGCTTTTTTTACCAGGCTTATATTCTTCAAGATCACAGATTCAACCAGGGCATGGAAACTACAGCCTAGGGTACCCTCCAGTCTTAACCCTTTCAACCCTGAGTTGATGAGCACCATGCCCAGTAACGTTTCACTTCTGGTTTGGACATCCAGGTATCTGTAATTCCCCCCCAGTCAGGATGAGAGCCTACAAGCACAACACTTCTTGTAACTGAAGCAAGAAGACCTCTTCAACAGGCTTCCCTTGATCAAGTGGCCAGTATTAACAGACAATATATATTGAATTTATGTATTTATTTTTTTTAAACTAGTTACCACATGTAGGTTCAATCAGTCAGCATTTTCTGAAGGGGGAAAACAAAGATTTTAGTATTACCTGTTAGTATTTCTCCAAAGCCAGTGAAGCATTTCATACTTTATGCCAGTATAACAGATAGTAGCAACTCTTATTTTTGCAATTCCAAATAATAACACTTAATATACAACTTCACCCATCTATGTAGCTTACCTCAGAGAAAGTACAATGGCAGTGTTTTCACATGACAATAGATATTATTCTTCTGGACACAGCAATAGATACGGGATAGTCAGAGCAGTGCTGGCCAGGAGGAATCATTTGAGGATGTATCCTAATCTCTTATGCATGTTTCTTGATTTTTTTTTTGTCTTTATTTTTTTTTTTGATAACAACTTTCCAACTCTAGTCACCTCTCCAGTCCTGATTTCTCCAGCCACCTAATGATTAACATTTTCTAGAGCCACAACATAATTCTTTATGACTTCATGTTTTATCTCTCTGACAAAATAGCAATCTGAGCAACAAATTATGAAAAGAAGTAGATTACAGTGAAATACACAACGTGAACAATTACCATAAATTTTGTCATTCTGTGGTGACATAAGTTTTCAAGTAAATACCATCAAAATAGCCAGCAAAAAGAGGGGAGGGGAAAAGAAAAATAGATGAAAGTGATGGAAACATATTCTGAATAAACTGACTATGCTGAATGGTTTAGATTTTGTTTTTTGGGGTTTTTTTTTTGCTTCCAATTAAGTCTGCATGAAATACAGTATGAATTATTTTAGCAGACTGGAAATATTTATTGGGTAAATTGAAATAATTATTTCATGCAGCTAAACAATAACAGTGAAACTCAAATAAACCAAGGATTTTTATATGTAGATTTCAAACAAAGGTCACTTTAGTGCTAAACTGTATGATTTTATTGCTCGGTAAGATATTATTTGTAGAATCACTTAACAGATCAATGGAAATGTGTCCTATAAATAACACTCATAATTCTCAGAACATGTAAAACCAAATCTTAGGAAATTAGTATGATTTATCTATTAACCACAACTATTTCAATACAGAAAAAACTAAGAGAAGCTATGAATCTTGAATAAACGGCCCATTAAATTTTAAGCTAGTTAGATTTCACTTTTTAAGAGTAGATAAGAATTATCTGAGAAAATTGTTGTGTATTTTATTGCCATTTTATATTCTTCTGCTGACATTTGTCCACCAGCAACAAACTGCAAACACTTACAGGTGGGTAAGCAAGCAGAGCAATACAGATGAGGTAGTTTTTCACTTTGGCACCGAGATAAAATATTGCTTGTAACTGCTATTATACTATGGTCAAATACAAAGTTCAGTTTAGTCTCTAGATATTATTAAAATTTCATAGTGATTAAACAGCTTCTGATTGCACAGAATGTTAACATCTGTCTGACAGAGGTGCTATGACTGGAAGAAAAGCTTTTACATCTGCACGGTATTTGCAATCATGACAGCATTAATGGCATACATGCAGAGGTTCGGTGTTTCAATAAGCAAGCAGACTGTTTAGACAACTTCAAGGACTGCCCTAATCTGATATTTCAATGCAATTTATATGAGGTTTATAATTTCTGACCTCATCATTACGTCAAAAAATAATCTTAGGTGCTTAGGAAATGAACAGAAAATAAACCAAACATGTAAAGTTTAGCACAAAAAGTATTCACCTAGATTTAGCTATCGCCTGTTACTTTCCGAAGTAGATCTGGAATTCCACCAATATTTAAAACTAAGCCACAACTCAAATTATTTATATTCTTTTCCTAAAATACACAGTGCTCTTCAAAGTCTGCTGTACTGAAGATACACAAAAGACAATGTTGAAACCAGAAGCATCAAAAGGTAACTAGCACATGAGGAGAAAAATAAACATTTTTCCTATATGAACTTTAGAAAAAATTATGACACCTTCTATTTCCTATTATACTGTTCTCACTCTGAAGAATCTGTTACTGTGCTGTGAGACCCTGAGGCAGGGCAAGGTAATGCAGAAAAGGGGCAGGGATAATTCCCCTGGTTGGTTATTGTCTTTCCCTAAGGGAAGCTGGAAACACAAAGCTTGTTATCATCAGCCAGAGCAGAAAAATGCTCCAAAAACAGTTCAAATGTCTTTGCCTACTTTTAGTGGGAACGTATAGACCCACTGATCTGAGCAAAAGAAGGCTCATTTTTATCTCAAGATAAAGTCAGAATTTAGGCAAAACTGGAGTTCAGCAACTATTTAACTTAAATCTCCACTGGAAATCTCATTGTTTTTCAGTATCTGGAAGAACATCACTGTGAATAAGACACCACAGTCCTCTACCCTAAATCTGTAGCTTGTGGCAGGCAGACAGCATACCTATGTTATACACTGTTTTAGCAGTGTGTCTCAACAAACAATGCAGCTATTTGCTGCCCATATATATCAGCAAACCTCACCTCAAGGCAAAACATCCAAAGTTTGACAGGATGGTGAAAACATGATTAAAAAAATAATAATAAAAGGAAGAAAAGGAAAAACAATACAATTAATTATGTTTTAGAAAACACAGTGATGCTCAAAGGAAAAAAAAACTGAAGTCCAACATAATGTTTAGTCTTTTTCGCTTGTTTTCTTATCCTTTATGCCTAAATGAAAAGAAACAAAATTGTTTAGGGAAAATACTTATCAACTGTATGTCATGCTGTCCATTTAGAAACAGCTTTATATGGGATACAGAGAATTGATAATTCCTTTTTCTTCTAAAACAGCATTTACTTCAAGGCACAGTTAACCTTCTTATTGAATTGTCTGAGTTTTTGACTACATGAAATTATAGAACTGCTTTTAAAGATGTCTAGAAAACCACTGTATTGTAATAATTTGAAATAGTTGCCAACATATTCTCAATAAAATTAAATTAATAAAAAAATACTTAATATGGTTAACGTGCAGATCTGGATCATTCTTTTGATACATGAAAGCAGTACCCCTAAAGCCATTATTTTCCTAATAGCATAATTTTATGTTCCCATCAAATCCTCATCCCTGGTCCACCCCAACCATAAGAATACAACTTTGGACTGTAAAAATGCTTCATTTTTATCTGGTAGGGTTTTGAGGTTGCACAGACGGCTATTAGATTTTTAAAATGGGACTGTGCAGTTACAGCACCAGCTGTATAACAACCAGTCCATCTCTAAAAGAGATGGCAAATACAAAGGAATCCTTTCAGAAAAGGTCTGAGAGCAGTTTCAAGTGGACTGAAACTCTACATTAGGTCGAAAGAACTCCAGTTTGACAAAGATGACAGACTCTTTCTGGCACGTTTGCCATTAAAATTGTGTTTCAGCAAATCATTTAGGGAAATGAAAGAGCAGAGTTGCATTCCTTTATATTAGTGTAGAAATCATAATACTAAATAATATTCTCTGATTAATTTTTCGAATCTGACAATAAAATTAATTCCAAAAGACTAGATGAGTGAAGAGAGTTATGGGAGTAAGATGCTGATTTTCTGACCATTTTTCTAGCTGAGATCAAATCCACAATGCAGGAAAACCATTACTATTCTCCAGAGGCATTTTTGCTAAGTTCTTTAAGGATGCAGCATATCCTCATGAAATTGGTCATCTAGTTCATTTCCCTTCCCATTCCTTTTTTCCTCTGACACGGTGATACATTAGGAATTGAAAATTCACAGTAGACTATGTGTTTTTTTCATGGAAATTGTTAATGCTATTGCTATAGTGCAGTGAATTAGGGATTTTTAGTAATAAGTATCTCGCAGAGCAGATGCTTTGATACCAACCACAGTTAATTAAAATACAACTTAAAATGATTCTTTCTTTATCATAAACACAGAGCCATCTTCACACAGATGTCAATATTTTCATGTAAGACTGCACAATACAGAAATCAACATTACAGTAGATAATGCTTTATCATGTCTCAGCTGAAACACTGAAGGCAAAAATATATTCCTTCTATTTTACTTCAACGTTCAGATTTGATCAAAAGTTTGTTATATTGTACTTATATTTGTGCTTAGTTAAAGAAAGGAAATAAGCAAAAGGCTTCCTGGACTTCCTGACTTCTTTCCTGTCTGACAGAGAACTTGATCTAATCCTTACTCTCCCTCAAGGAAGCTGATTGTTGTCATAGACGTTCTCATCTCAGTTCCATTCATCTACTAAATTAAAATGAGAGCTCTGAAATTAGGGCAAAAATCCTTTTCTTCATAATTTAAAAGAAATCTTCTGTGACCTCTGTAGCTTTTTTCTTAAAAATACAAGTTCCAACCTCTGCTGGGAAGAAAAAAAAAAAAAGCAGTCCTTCCTGTTTAGGCACTTTCATATTTACTAAAAATAATAAAATTAAAATAAGAATGTTTTCAGAGGAGGGAGACAATATAATATCCACATATAGAACAACTACTTCAAAACTATTCTACTGAAGTAAAGAGTAATAAGTATTACTTGTATTTAAATACAGTAAAAAGCACTGGTCTTTTCTACCTTCAGAGTGCATAATGACAATTTATTAGTGATTACTTTCATTTTTTTCACTGATTTATATGAAGGGCTTTCACACTTTCAAATTATGACCACCAACCGGTCTTGTAAATGATATATAAACGTTACTTTAGTCACCTTAGTTTGAGCTATGCCCAAGCATAATGTAAATCCCATACACCATGAAGAGCAGAAAGCAAAAATGAGATTCTAGGATCAGAGCCTACAAAACTGTTTTTTCATATATATGCTTTTCTTGGTCCAGTAGTTAACATTTATGAACTGGAAAACACGAGGACATATTTTAACAAATTTCGAGCACTGGCCTACACTCCTAAAATGCTGTTATATTCTCAATATTGCAAAATATCTGCAAAAGCTCTGTCCTGCCTGGAAAATATTTTTTCCCTAGAAGAACACACCACCATTTTTGTTCTATCTAAAGTTATATTGTAGTTAATAACTGCCCTTGCTCAAGCATTTCCTCATTTAGTTAAGATAACATTAAAAGTCATATTAAAATGGAAGAAGGACACAGCCCTTAAAATGCAGATTTCAGGTGATTCAAAGCAGAAATTGATTATCTTCACATTTGCAAAACAAGAGATTAGAAAAATGTTGAAATGATTCACACACACAAAGAGTTACTACTAATTAATTTTTCTATTCCCAAGAGAAATAAATCTAAATGAGCACCTGAGCTTAGCCCTTAGCATAAACTTACACAGTGCATGTCTTGCTGTATAAGAGAGAAACACGCTCCAGGGACCCCTGAAACCACACTCTACAAGTCAGAATATAGGAAGAGAAATTACAGTACATGAGCAGCCTGACAAAGGGATGGAGCCTGGATCCACCCCTCCTCACCCTCATTTAAGGGCTAGCATCTGAGGGAGCAGCATTTCTCTGGATGGAGACTGTGCTTCTTTCAGGCTGACACTGTTCTTGCTTGTTATTACCTGTTCTTGCTCCCTAGAGCCTATATCCCATTTGAAAGCGCTGTCATCACTTTCTTTCGCCGTACACTCCTGTGGCAAAGTGAGATTAGTTTTTCAAGTCCATACACTAGATTTTAAACTGAATCACTTTTTTTTTTCTTCTTAATTACTGCGAACAGATGTGTGATTTTATTTATTTATTTATTTATTTTTCAGAAGGCAAACTGGTAAACTAACTGCAGAGACAAGTAGTGAGGGAAGCTATTTTCTAGCTTTACTGTATACATCTGTGCACTCATTTCTGCCAGAGCATCATTATCAGTCATCATCTGATCAGCCCTGGCTGGATCAGGAAGAGAGAAGGCATCTGCCTGCAATACAACTGACAAATGAAACTGGGACCCTTCTAGAATATTTTTAAAGCACATTGATAGCAGACACATACACATTGATCCTTCCCTTTCCACCTTGAATTTTCATGCCCTTTCCTCTCTGCTGCGTTTTTCTAGAGAGTGAATTTGTACTCTTACAGCTATAATGGCATGCTTTCCCTGCATCAAGCAGTCTGCTGAAAGGCAGGCTGTTCAGACCAGGAATAAAGAACAGAACGAACAGGTTTACAATCCTACAGAGGTTCCAGGGATGCCTTCTCTAGCAGCATGCACCAGTACAGTACTGAGTTCGGATGAATTTGCCTTGCTTCTCAGCAAGGAAAACTAGCCAGGACAGAACATCATGCTCTCACTAACTTAATAGTTTAAAATTAGCTACCAGGTGTACATCTGCTAGGTACAGGACTGTGTAATAAAGGCTTTCTCTACCTAACTGGAAAGTGCAAGGCATCTTCTTGATCAGTACTGTCTGCAAAGGTAGCACTGGTTCATGTGTAAAATACAACACTCTGCTCTAACAGTCTTCTCTTTGTTGCTTTGTGGAAGACTGTCTCTATCTGATAGAGAGATAAGGGAATCTAGTATCCCTTCAGTTTATATTTAAGCAATCTACATCAGGGATTTCTTTTTCCTTGTAGCAAGATTATCTTTAGAAATTCCTCATAAGCAGCCAGTATGCTTTCATTCTATATAATACATATTCTTTATCAAAACAAATTAGACAGCAATGCAAGATCTGGCTAGCAATCAAAGAGCTTTTGCACACAGAACATAATGAACACCCCAACACAAACAGTCTTCCATAAAGGTTGGCAAGTCTAAACTAGTCATTGCTTTGTGTTGAAGAAAAATAAATATATTAATTAAAATTTACTTTCAAAGGTTCTCTACTTTTAGCTTGACTTTGAAGAACAGACCAGAACAAAGAGAGACAGAATTATCAAAGACAGAATTTTTGATTAAACAATGCCTATTATAAAGCGTTTTAGCTGTACCTTTAGCTTAATGAAAGTTTATTTCCTCCCTGTCAGATTGCCTAGCCAGCTGAGGATACATAAGCACATGATCCATTCGGTTTAGGATCTTGTTGGGTTCTCTTAGGCAATGTGAGAAGCTGAAGACTTCAACTGTCAATAAGAAAGGCCTGTTAATGTAAATTATGTTGGCAGTTTTCATCCCTGCAGAACTCAGCTGGTCAAAGAGGACGGCAGTCAAAATGAATCTCTTCTTCACTGCAAACGCTCACAAAAATAATCTATTAAATGTGCAGTTGTTGAGTAATAGGTGGGAAGTGCTGGAAATCTGTAGCACTAGGCTACAAACTGAAAAACAGTACAGAACGATCATCTGCCTTTTTGAATCACTAAAAATTAATGCAGAATGAATGGAGGCATTTTCAGAAATTTACAAAATTACATTCTTTATCTTGGATATAAATAAAAAATCCTCCTGTAAGGAAATAGTAAAATCAGAAATCTTAAGGTGTTTGCAATAAAGATTTTCAGGCAAAGATTCCTTTTCCACTGAGCTATTCATAAGACTGTCAAGCTCTGGGTGATATAGAAGCAAAAGAGATTCTTCTAAAAATCTTTTGATAGTATTGAACCACTGTGCTATAAAACTAACAGTCTCACATAAAGAGATGCTCCTGAATTTATTTTTAAAACATAAATAAAAGTGCTTGAAAGGGTAAAATTTTGATACTTAAATATTTGAAAACATATAACTGACGAATTCCAGTTGAATGAAATATTTAATAGTGAGTAGAGCAAGCAAGCATTAAAATTTTTGTCTTATTACCCCCGATTTTACAAGAGCAAGTATTAAAATCCAGTGATGTTTCAACGAAGCATGAATCTATACACATAAGCAACAGTAATGTTCAGTACTGTAAGAGTTTACCAGGAACATAGGTATAGAAAAAGTACAAATATTTTTAACCCAATACTATTCTGCTCCAGGATATCAGCCGATAAACATTTATTTCAGATGTGAGGCATATCACACTAAAATCTCACTTTATATGTCAAAGTTCTTGGGCTTTCCATTTTATTTTATTTTTTTAGGTCATAAATAACGGCAGATATAAGAACATCTACCATCTTTCTTGATTTACTTCCTTCCTGCAGAAGTGACTGCCATTTGTTGAACACAAGTTCTACCTGTTAGACAGCAAATACATTTGTTAGATGTATCTCTTCCACTCTTTCTCCCATATTCTGCTTTTTCCATGTAAAACAAGTTTTAGCTAATGACATTTTCATCATTTTAATGAAGGTGGCAAGCCTGGATGCTACTTCCAATTTTCATGGGCTCATGTGACTTGAAAGAACTTGTATGAAAACAGAACCTTGGTCAAAATATGGCTTGTGATTATGTCACTGTAGACTTCACCCCAAGTCTGATGAGGTGAAGAAGAAAAAAAAACATAGTTTCTTTTCTTGTGGGTATTTTAGAATATCTGCTGCCTATAATATCTCATTTTTCTTTAAAAAGAAAAAAAAAGAAAACAAAAACTAATTTCTGATCAACTTACAATACATACCTAAGAAGCATGATAACATTTTATTCTGTTTTGTGAAGCACTGCTTCCACTGCCCAATGAGTGCTGCTAGCTCAAAGAAAATAATTTATAAAGAGGAAAATACCTAACGAGTATGAAAGAAAAAAGATATACTTTCTGCAGGAAAGATCTTGAATTAATATGCAAGTGCTTTATTATTTGAGTAAAAGAACTTGAATCTAGAAATATTAGATCTCCTGAAATAACTAGTGACTGATACCAAAAATGTATACCTGGCAAAAGGCATTTTCAGGTAGGGTGTAATTCTGAGATAGTCTAAAGAAACTTAACAGTTTTACAACTGATATAAGTATATTTCTATACCTTAGAAAAGTGCACTTCCTAGATGATGTGAATCTTCAGATAAACATTTCTAGAAAAAAATTAATGCAGAAGTAATCTTAAGTTAACTTTAGTTTTGCAGCAAAAAATTGCTGACACCTCTTCAAAACATCAGCCTCTATTATTTAGGCACTATAGATGGCAGAACTTCTTTAGGGCCCTTTCCTCTCAGATTTTTTATTGTCTTTAGACTTTCAGCGTACTCTTGATTTCCTCTTCATTCATACTAAGTCTACTACAGTTTTCTTTCTTTTTCAAGGATTTTGCTGACTGTTTTTTTCCAGCAAATTCTTCTATCTGATACTACTGTCCATCTTTAAAGAGTTCTGTGCTGACTGGAGAGGAAGCACCTGAGCTAAAGTTCACAAGAGCATAAAATAGCAGCATTTGTTTTGCAGATTTTCCTAGTCTACAGCAGTCATGACAGCTGCTCCCATAACAAAAGTTTGGATCTTACAAATATGACAGAGTTGCAAAGGACGGGGGATTTCAAGGAGTCATCCACTATGTAATTTGCAGATAGATAGCTATTTACAGTGCAAGAATGGATACGAGATCCTTTAGCATTCCCTAGCCATACTGATTTCACCTATTTTCTCTCTCTTCTATCCTCTCCTCCTCATTCATCCCAGCAAACACACTGGCACACATAAAACTGCCTTCTGTTTGGAAACACATTCCTAGCAAGTCTCAGAAGGACAAACTCTGAATAAAGGAACATAACATAGGAGAAAAATAATTACAGGAACTAGTGCTTGCTAATTGTTTTTTGGCACTGGTGCTGGATTCCAGTGAGTGGCCAAGTCTCTCCACACTGTTCATAGATGAGTGCTAAGAAACAATTCTAAATGATCGGCTAGTTTAGACACAAACTTCAATAGAAATTCTACATCTAACCCTGAACCATTCACAGTGAAAATAAAAATAGCATCTGTAATCATACTACAGAAAACTTGACAAACTTTCCCCTATATTGATTTTGCACTTCATCTCATGTGGCCTCATCAGAACTTTGGATGACTTGCATCATATACAAGAGCACAATCCCTTACACAATCATCTTGCTTACAAATGAAGTTTAAGCTGTTTTTTAAACAGTAAATTACAGCTATGCTAACTGTCCTTTCACTTGCAGCACTATAAATTAAATTTATATATATATAAATTTAATTACTATTAAAACTGTAGTCAATGATACCATATAGTTAGAGCAAGGGCCCGAGAAAAGAAGAAAACAAGAAACAAAAATATGTTATCTCCCACTTCTGCATGCATGTAATAGACCACATGTAAATGACAGTCTCTATCATAGTCAGAGTTGAAAGACTATTGTAGTAAATGACACAAAAGTGCTATCAATATACTGCTGATATACTAAGCCCAGTGCAAAGAATTATGTTATTTATGGCCTTTTCCTAAGGAAATTTCTCTTTGTAATTGAGCATGTTACATGAAACTTTACCAGGTGCATTAATATCAGGGTAAGAACAATATGTAAACTTGAAGAGAATTTTATAATTTTAAAAATATCGCTGGGAAAAAAAAAGGGACAGGAAGAATAGTGTCCAAAATATTGCATGCTTTTTGTACTGCAGCATTTTTAGATATGCAGTAACCACAAACATCTAGTACAACTCATGGGCAAAATTCTGATCATAGCTTTTTTCAAAGGTTTTGTTTGTTTTTTGTTTGCTTTTAATGAAATGAAACAAGTAATGCAAGCACAGGAAGTTTCCAGCATTTATTCGGAGAATTTTTTTTGTACTACCTATTTGCACTTTTTCTCACATAGATGATAGTACAGCAACTGAAGGTGTGATCACTTGCACACACACTACACGGGAAAAACACAATAATCCAATTAGATGCAATCATTTTTAAAATAACGATCCCAGTTTTGTTGTGAGAGTTTTATAAAGTGCTTTTGCAATAATTATTCAATACGATTTACTATTTTAGTCAATGAAACTCCACGTTAGGCAATAAGGCCAATGTCTACATTGTCAATAGTGATTTGGGGTGATCTAACCAGGCTTGCTCAGAAACTGCAGGTTGTCCTATGATTTCATTTTAAAATACTGTATTTTTTTTCTAAGGCAAGCAAGACTGAGCACCTCGGACTAGTGGCCATCTTTGAAGGGAAAACAAGAGAAAAGATTAAAGAAAAAATTTGCTTTTCCTTTAGAGAAAAAAAATAACACAAGATTTTTCTGAGAAGATATTATTTCCCTTGTTAATTTTTCTAGAACACTTCCCATAAGAAAAATAGCATTATAAAATTGCAAATATAAAAAGGAAATGGAAAGTGTTTCTACAAAGGAGCTGAACACCTGCCTGTACAGTGGAACTTTGTCACTAATCCCTAGCAGGGATTCAATACTAGATCTGTTGTACAGAATGAACTATCTCTTCAAGAAAAGGTATTACGAAGAGAGAAAATCTTCGATGCTCAAATGAGTACTTAAAGCACCAAAAAAATCATGACATGCTTACACTTTGTAAATTTTAATCTTCCTAGCTCCTGAAAGAAAAGCTCTGCAGCACGCAGAATGATAAACTGGAAACAAGGGAAGTATAAAATGCAAATAACATCATTAGGATAATGACTTCATTTTAACTATATAAAGAAAAAGATCAATGCTAGTGAATCCTTTTTTAAATAAAAAGGATATCAAAGCTTAATAACAAAATGAAAAATGATATGAATTCACAACAACGCCAGAGCTACACATTGTCAAGGAGGCAGCAATGCAGACAAAAGTGGTCTACCCTACTACAAGAAGGTAGAAACAATTTGTGCAAAATAAACAAGACTAACATCAAGAGGTATTTTAATACAATATAGTGAGTAAAATCACAACAAGATTATTCTTAAATAAAAGATATCAACGTTCAGATTGAGGATTTGTTAAATTGTTTTTCAAAGGCAGGGAAATATAGGTTTTACTCTTAAAAGGTTTGCTATATTTATTCAGATGCACTGCCTGAGTTTGAGCTTATATGCATGGAGAAGACACATAGAAAAATCAAAACACAGTGATAACTCCCATCTAAACTGGGGAAAAAAAAATGATTGGAGCTGAAATTTCTATTGTGTTGACTATATCAAAAAGCATATCTAAAAAGGAAGAAATATCTGTTGCCTGGTCAACAGAAATTAGGAAAAAAAAATTATAAAGCTTATAACTCCAGTTGAGTTGTTTGTCCACAAAAAAGACAACAGTATGAGTTTCAAAGCATGACTTTTCTGTTCATCCTTGAAAGAACTGCTTTTTGAGAAAGTTTAAAGCCCTTCCTTAAAAAGGAACTCACAATAGGCCTGAAAAATTGGAGTTTTCTGCCCATAATTCTTTTATCAGTCCTTTGTTAATGTCTTCCAGCTGAATGCATGAAGATTAGGATCAATAAAGCCTACAATAAGAAAAATCCATATAGAAGCAATCTGCTCCCAAGAAACAAAGGCAAACAAATGCACATCCACACTCCACACCAGGTCAGGGCAGGGAACAAAAACAGGCCTATACTAATATGTAAGATAAAAATATGTTTTGTAATATGATGAAGGACAGTGCTACGAGTGTTGCTCATACAACACCTGTTATACAGAGAGGTGATCCTGGCCTTACTAAGTGTTGCTGTGAAGTTCTGTCAAAGCATCAGCCATCAAGGATGGCATGAGAAATGGAAACCTATGGGCCAGCTGCAGCTTCAGAAATTTTCCAGGTGACTGGGTGAAAATAAATGGAAAGAAGATATCCAAAAGATATCCAACCAGTTTAAAATGAGTGAAGTCTAAAATTACAGTTGTATGTTTAAATCAATTCACCTCCTTTTTTTTTCCTTTTTTTCCCCACTGTTATTGATTATATTCATTTCAGTTATCATTCAACAAATTGCTAGTTTCTGTTTTTAAGAGAATGATCCTAGATTCATTTCCTTCAGAAGCTGGAAGGATTATGGCAAATGAAATGAGATATAAGAAAGAAAGAACACTCACATGGCTTAATATTTTGACACCATTATGGAGTATTAAATTTTATCCCTGTCTCTGCCAAAAAGATCCTAGAGGTATTTGGACAAAATACTTCAAATGAATCTTTTAGAAATCATACCTAATCAGATACAAATTGCAAAACCACTAAGCACACACAAAAACCGTCAGTGCAATTTGATTCTATACAATGCTCCATCCAACAAGCCTTTGAAAGTTTCTGAGCTACAAACACCACATGGTGCTGGATTAGCTGGAAGAGTAATGAATGTTTCATGTACTTCAAAAATTTAGCTAAAATGGGACCAGTGTCATACACTTACTCACATGAAAGCCTTTAAATCAATCTGAAATTGTGTCTTCAGAGCAGGGGTTAAGTATCATTCAGTAAGTCAAACAAGGCTTGACCGCTGAAAAACAAAAGTTAAATATCAAAGATGAGTGTCTGTTGTTTGTGCTGTGCACTGAACAAGTGTGAGGGGTGCTGAGGAGAGAGGAAATCCAGCACGTAATCATGCTCATGCCTTCTGTTTCAGCATCTCTTATACGTAGACTGCAGCTGATACAGTTAAAGTATTAGTAATTATTCTAGTCAGTGCATCTCTTGATAGACACAGAATGAGTTAGCAATTCCTTTTATCTGCAAAGATTCCAGACTGTTTCTTACCCATTCCACTCTCTGTAATTTTGTTGCCAAAGCCTTACCATCATACAAATTTATTTTTGTAGACTCAAGTCTCACAGGCTAAGAGATTTGATGCCTATTCAATTTAAAAAGAAGAAACAAAAATGTAAATGTTCTTCCTAGTACAGTCTTTTCTTACGCTCCAAAATCAAGTATAAGGATCAATAAAACCTGAAAACAAGCCACAGAGTAGCAATCTGTACTGCTTATTGGACCACACTTACAGTAATGCCACATACCAACAGAATGCTAAAAATGTTAAATAGTCTGTAACAGAACAATTCAAATTACTAACAGTCTCATTTATTCTGCCTAGAAAGCTGAAAACATATATGAATGAACAAATGATACAAGAGGGATCAACACCAGAATACATTTGTCATGGCAAAGCTTCATGTACAAAGAAAAAAGTGAAACCACCTATGTTCCCACAATTAACTAAATTTATTATCTTTTTTTTTGTCTCAAAAACTGTGTACAATATCAGACACCACTTATGCCATCTAAAAGAAAAAAAAATGTGGATTACTGCAAATAGTTGACACTAGATAACATGGATCCAGCTGACCTTTACTGATCTCTGTCAAGAAGTCTGATACATATAATTTATTTCTAAAATAAATCCTTTACTGGACTAAGCTGGAGTTTTGGTTCAAATCCAAATGCCTTCAAGATAAGATATCTGCTGGAAACTGCATAATATTAGCATAACACTCGTTCACTGTGTATTTGTTCAAGATGTAAAACGAATGTGTTCTAATTTGTTGTCAGTTGAGAATCTGATGAAATATCTTGAGAAAAATCTACTGAATTCTGAAATCTACTGAACATATAAATAAACATGCCTGACTATGTGCATGTAGAAATAAAAAAAAATGAACATATGTAAACAAAAAAGCTTGGGAAACACTCCTTATGTACTTCCATGAAGGCCTCTGCAGAGCAATCTGTGCCTGCCATTAATCTGCTTTATTCTGAGAGCTAACACTTTGACTCATTTGTGAGTAACTTCTTCCCTCTTCTTTGCTCACAAATGTCTGTGGTGACAATTTAACAGAATAATTATGTCTCCTTCCAGCTTATGTCTAACTATAGCCTGGAATAATCATTACTGCCAAGGGAATCTGTGGATGGGCAATAAAGGTAGGACTTTACCACAATCTAGAATATAAACACCTTAGTGTTCAACTCTTAACTAAAAAACACAAAGGAAATAAAAAGAAATACTTCTTGAATTGTTACAAATTGAATCCCAAATAAAGAGAATCACCCAACTGCTCTGTCAAGAGGAGAGATATATTGCCAGGTAACAGGTAATGGACTACTGCAGATACAGAAAGATCTAGCCTGGCAGCTTTCTCTCGGAGGTACACTACCTAGTGGGGAAAAAAAGGAAAGAAACATTAGACTGGACACTATTGAGAATAAAAGAAAAATGACAAATTAACTCAACCTCTGAGTAGGTATATTTTCCCCATTGCTTGATTTATTAGTTATATCACTTTCA
Organism: Cyrtonyx montezumae; assembly: GCF_038088225.1. Lineage (NCBI taxonomy): Eukaryota > Metazoa > Chordata > Aves > Galliformes > Odontophoridae > Cyrtonyx > Cyrtonyx montezumae. Next base: position 2,744,263 of record NW_027071936.1, read on the forward strand.
GGATATATCAACAGTACATCAGCACAGGAGATTTTGCTAGGCAGTGCCCAGGATCTTGCATCTCATTGCCTTCTCATCCACAAAAGAGAAAACCAATAGAGGAATCTTAAAGTAATGACAGGAATTAAAATGACATGGTGCAGAGCCATCTATTGTCACCTTGACTTAGAATCATATAATCATTTAGGTTACAACAGTCCTTCAAGATCACTAAGTCCAACTATATACCTTGTTAGGTCTATACAAGTCTACTGGCAGACACTGAGTAGCTCATCCACATATCCCTTAAATACTTTCAGGTATGGTAACTCCCAGGACAATATGTTCCAATACCTAACTATATTTCTGATGAAGGCCAGGCTATTGTTGGCCTTCTTGACCTCTGTGGTACACTGCTAGCTTATGTTCAGCCCGTTGACAACAGGCACCCACGCGCCCTTTTCTTCCAGATAACTTCAGAGCTGCTCTTCCCTACATCCTTTCAGATGCATGGAGTTGTCTTGTCTCGAGTGGGGGACCCAGCGTTTAGCCTTGCTGAATGTCATGACATTGAACACTGTTTATTGATCAAGCCTGTCTAGATGCTACTGCAAAGGGTAAGACCAATAAATGCTTTTCTTCACTATATTTTCATTTCCAGGTGCGTATTTCATTTTGCTCTACCATGCAGAAAGTAAAGGTAATCAGATTTCTTTCACTGATAGAATACTACATCAAGGTCTGCTATTCACATTTCAGGAAGAGCACCCATAAACTGGAAAAATTTCAGAGAAAACCCTAAGAAAAATTGAAGAACTATGAAGTTTGAGTAATAGAAAAGTCAAGTAGTTCATTCAATTTAGATAAGCACTGAATTATTGATATAAAAGATAAATTGTTAAATATCTCTCACATTTCTCAGTAAGTCATATAAGCTCCAGTAATGGCATCTGTGCAAGAACAGGATTAAAGATTATATTATTCAATATATTATATAGTTTTACATATATGGAAAAGCACAATAACACCTTTTCTTGTATTTTTTTAAATTTATTTCCTTGTTTTCTACTAAGGCAATTCATTATTGGGATCACTTAGTAAACACTTTATTAATCAGTAAAAAAAAAAAGAGACCCAAGACTTGAGAGTACTCTTCTAGAATCAACAGTTGCCAATCACTGCAGAACTTCCAGTTAAAGTAATTCTCAAAAGTTCTGCAGTTTCTCCAGCAAAGTACATCAAAGAAATACGAAATGGTTCTGATTCTGAGTTCAAAGTTTCTTAATCTAAACGGTAATAAATGAACCTTTAAATTTTTGCTGGTCTCCATAATGTTATATATGGCACAGTACAGAAAGAACTCTGTTTTTTCTGTTAATTTTCCAAAATGTCATCTCAATATATACAAGGTAATATAGAGGTTCAGTATTTGATTTTCAAAATACTAGAGATGAGATTAAAAAAAAAAGAGATGATAAAGCTGTGAAACAAGTTATAATATTTCACCTTTTTTGCCAGTGTATTAGAAATTTCAGCAAAGAAAACCAGCAAAGTAACCAGCAATTTTAGTATCCACTGTCTCTATAAATGACAAACCTGCCAAGCTGAAATAAATCCAATTAATCTTGTTTATGAAGCGATCTGTGAATTTCTCTCTGTGAGATCTGTTTCCTTGTGGGGGTAGTATAGCTTTGAGCACTCGTCTAATCTATTTCTCATATGTATACCCTAAAACCTGTATGAAAGTGATTCCAGCGTGGCTAGACAGATACATTTTTTAATCATTTTTATTTTTTTCCAAGAGTTGGTATCTCCAGAAAAGCTCATTTTGGAGCATTTTCAGAGTGCTTTCTCAAGCAATGACATTTAAATGGCCTCTGACATTTTTGAGGATAGGGTTTTGTTTTTTTCTTTGTGAAAACTGAAGAAACTTCTTTTTTTGGTATGCAGAAACAATCAAGGATTTTTACTCACCATAAAACATGTCAAAATAATGGATGGCCTACTCAGCAAAGAAAATAAATTTAAACAAGTCAGGTAGAAGCAGATAACGTTCTGCTAAGAAAAGATTCTTTGTAGAATTTCAGTTCATTTATTGCCTTCATGGAAAGCCATACTACACAATAACTTGAAACTGGTTTATTTTCCCAGTATAAGCCTTCAGAATGAGAGAAGCTTCTAGTACTTCCATTGGTAATGTTACTTTTCTGAATGTATGTGTGCAGAGGAATTGCCTTGTGATTTCCAGTTGACCTACTAGTTAATTAAATACTGCATATTATTACGAAGTCAATAGTAACGTGCCATTGCTGATACACTTCCCATTCATAAACGTGAAGGAGCTTCCCACCCCTTCATTGTTTAATATTTTGTTAGAAAGATTCTTTGGTGAGTAATATATTATGCTGGCATGGAGTCTCTCACTTCTACATACACAAAAGAGAAAAGCGGGAATGAGGAAGGACCGCTAACTCATTCTAATTTGTGTAACCCCTGGCCTTAAAGTTTTGGGTTGTTTTTTTTTTACTACTAATTAATATCAGATGCACAACTACTTCAGGTGTTAGAAAACTCAAAGAGGGACAGCTTCGACAATGTTAATACTTGGGAGCAACTGAGCAATTGTAGTCTTATTAACTTTCATAATATGTATTTGCTCGAGGTTATTTGTCATTAAGCCTACCTGAAAAGCATCTTGTCTCAAAGGCAGGTCTTTGTCTCTGTTATTGTAAATACTTCTGGCTGTCTGCTAGCTGAGCTTTTTCCTCGGGCTGTTTCTGTTTTCTTGATGTGATTTCTTACTAAGAATAATAAAGAGTAGACATGGTACATCGTCGCTGGAGCTGAAAGATTCCTCTAGCACGTAAGCAATGTCTCAGACATATCGTCTCATCTGTATTGGCAGGAAGCCATCAAGTGGTGTGAAGAGCATTTACATGGATCTAGAGACAGGCAGACATACTGCAAGGCCACACTGTCCTTGTTATTGGACTAGAATAGAACACAGAAACAAGCATTGAAAATATCAGAATAAAAAACAAACAAACAAAAAACCCTCAGTATAATTATATAGAGATCTATGTCACAGATAAAATGCTTGGAACAATCTGAACTGTAACTCAAGCAACCATATTCTGAATATAGCTCCTTTTGTGGAGGTGTTTCCTCAGTTTCCTTCATCCACCTTTTTAAATTCATGACTGGCAGTTCACAGCGACTGGAGAATTATTGCTATATTCTGATTTTTAGTTATTTAGATATCTTAGGAAATCAACACCAGTTATGGTGATTTGTGACAAATACAGCCATCAATCTATAGTGTGGACTTACAGCTGCTTTTTTTTTTTTTTTTGGTAGCCTGAAGCCTGTAGGAATGGTACAAGGCCTGCATTTTCTGTCCGGATATTGCAGCTGAGTGGGGTAACCTGCTAACAGCTCACAGCTGACAGTTCAAATATGAAAGCACAAATTTCATCTTTCAGCAGCAAAAAATGCCTCTGGCACCTTTCTTTTGCATTTTTCGGTCATGAATCTGTACACCTGATTCCGAGAGCAGAGAAGCAGCAATGCCACCACAGGAGTTAGAAAAACGTTGGTCTTCAGGGATTTGAAGGAGAGGTTTGGTTTCATGGAGAATAACTGAAAATGCTTCGCAAACTTCCCATGGAATTGCTCTATTACATCAGTGTTTGACACCTAGACATCTTGAATAGTCCACCTGTTGCTTTGAAGATCCTTATTTCAGTACATTTTGATCTTCTTGGACAGGTTTTACACCCTCTCATCATAAAACTGTCAGAAAGATGAAGCATTACTTTTTAAAAATGATCTGAAGCTTTTAATCTCTTTCTAATCAAAATGATTTTAAAAGAATAAACATAATAAACTGAATTTCTCAAATAGTTGTTTTAAAAAACCTTCACTCCTCAGCCAGGTCAGTGGGAACAGAGCTTGACAGGTCTTGATGCAACTCAAAGCTCTGATATATGGGGGGCAAGTGGACAAACAGATGCTGCTGCTTGGAAGTCTAGGTAGAAGGCATTTTCCCATCCCACTTTAAACTGCACTTCCTTTGCCTTCTGCCATGTTTTTATGTGGAAACCAAACAGTTGTAGGCCCCTGCAGTGGAGTTGTCAGGTCGTGGCCTAAACCAATGGTTGAGCACCAGGTGAGAAGTTGTGGCTAACCCTGTGGCCAGAAGGAGTGAATCCTGAGGCTGCCTCTCCTCAACCTCATTTCAGGGTTAGCTATCAATCTGGATGGAGACTGTAGTTCTGTTGAGGTGTTACTGGTCATTGGAAAGGAATGAGCTACTTCTTCTTGTTATCTTCTACTGTTCTATAGTGCTTATATCTCAGTAGAAGGCACTGTTATTGCCTTTTTTTGCCATGTCACTCTATGTAGGCTCTTCTGTATAAAGTTTGGGAAGATCAACTGACTTAAAATGACCAGCAAGGAGTTGGTATAAACATCCCCCTCTCTAACTGAAAAAACCTGTAGATTTTTATCTGTATGGAGGTCTTAGAAAGGAATTTTGTTCATAGTGATGATTTTGTTACTCTTCTTTTTTCTTTTCCAGAAAGGGAAACTTAAAGATCTACCTGTCTTTAAGGAAGTTATATCTCCCTTGGTAGTATACATTTTTGTCCACGTTGTCTGCAGAATAACATGCTATGAGGAGAAAATGGTCTGCTGGATTGGGTATAACAAAGTTTATGAAGTACGTTGTATATACAGACTGAAAAATATATATAAAAACTGAAATATTTCAGCTCATACTCTCTAGGTACTGTTTTGTGCAAATAAAATGCTCCAATACCTCACTGTTCTGCAGTCCCAGAGGAAATGAAAAGTATGTTTTAAAAAAGCAGACTTGTCTGAACTTCACATGATATAAAGTGAAGAGCTTACCTCAAGTATACCATAGAGTCCTGCTCTCTGCACTGCAACAGATCTGCTGTCTTCATGTATCGCCGATGTAAATGAAAGTTCTCAAAAGTGCAGAAAGGAGTGGGTCATCTACAGACTGCATAAATTTTCAGTGCTTGTAAAAGCTACAGTGGTAGAGATTGAGAAAAATGTTAGCAGTGAAGCAATTAAGATTTAACTCTTCCAGGAAACAATACGTAGAAGAAAACAATCTTCACCTGAAAACTTAGGTCTACAAAAAACTTCCTATCAAAGTACACCCAAATTCTACATAGCGGTGAAGACTGGATGAGTGCATGAGTGAATGCTGAATCCAGCTACAAAATTCCAATAATTTTTTTTTTTTAAATGAGGCTTTACAGCATTTGTTACCTAGTGCAAGAGATACACTACAATACAATTCACAGTCTCAGATACTGAGCTCATGTTTCTACTGCACCAGAACCCAGTTTTTGCTTCCAGTTTTCTGCAGACTGCTTCAGCAGCTGCTTCTGAAACTGTCTTTTGAATTGTAGTTTTTGTGGTTGAAGGAGACCAGAGACTAGGAATAAAAAGTACTTAGGGACTGGGAAATTTTACAAGCTGTGGAGTCTGTGACACATAACCCTCCTAACTGGCTGACCTCAGGAACATTAAATGACGTTGTTTCAATCAGCTGTGAATATCATTTTACATGGAGGAGGTACATTAGAGTTCTGAAATAGGATCTCCATAAAGAACAGCAAGCTATGCATTTCAAGGAGGTATCCTGATGATTTTTGCTCACTGAGGAGTAAATATCAACAGCTATGATAAATAGGTAAAAGGACACATTTTAACAATACTACACTTCTTATAAACAGAAGGTGCCTAAATGTAGATTTAGTCCACATTTAATACTTGACGTTTTGTCTCTGCAGTTAACCATTATGCCCACAAGCTTTTGCTAACGAGTCATCACTGACTTAAAGCTAAATTCAAGTTTCCAAAAAGCTCTTCATCACATGCCTTATTCTCTTTTCTCTTGCTATTTATAAATGTCTATGCCTGCAAATTTCATAGCTGCGTGTCACATGCGAGTTTTTAACGTGGGCTCATAATGGCATGCAATTAGGAAATGGCAACACTAACGTCAAAAGATTTGAACACAGACCTTAAGATCATTTTAGTGTTTCCCCAGCAGTCGTTGCACGCTAAGTAGCATACAGCAACCACCTGTTGAGCCTGTTTCTCAGTACTGGCTAGAATTACTTGATTATAGGTAATTGCTCCTTAGGGATTTTCTTTGACAGCACATTATGAGCCTTCTACTATTCTCTAACCAGTAAGAATTCCTGAGGAAGCTGAGAAAAACTGCTGTAAAAGATCACCAGAGATCATGCAGGTTGAAAGACCGCTGCATAGTCATAGAAGATCTTTACACAGCAAAAGAAAGGAAAAAAACCACTCAATTTAGTGAGATATCTTTTTATGCAATAGGTCAGGCTCTTGTACTTGTTACAGTAGAAAACTCAGTAGGAATGTGAAAACTGTAACAAAGGAAAACTCATTCACTGCAAAACGTTTCTTGTAGTTGAATGCTCACATGTAAATAGTATTTTTAAAGCGTTTCACTTTTAACTTGGAGTTGCCAAAGGTTGCCATAGGAACGGAGGTGTCAGAAACCAGGAATATTCTTTAGCAAAAGTTCATACATAAAGCCAACTTTAAACTTGCATGACAAAGAGCTTCCTTCAGTTTTGTCACTGATTCTGCACTCTGTCTAGAAATATGGAGAGTTTCTCCACACAGAAAGGATCCTCTACTATTCAACTGACTGAAACCAATATTGCTCTATCCTTTATTTTTCCTGTCATCTTTTCCTTTGAAATACAGTTTAAATTTGCTCAGTAGAAAGTTACAGTATAATTTAAGCAGACTACAAAGTGGGATGCAAAAGTTTTTCAGTGCCTTTGTGCCATTATAAATCAACATATCTATGAGAATTACATTTGCTATAATGGAGGTGTTCAGCTTCTTTGTTCAGACACTTGTTGATGCTCCAAGTGAGGATTTTAGGCACTTCAATTTAGAAAAAGTAACGTTCTAAGGAATGGAGATTTTGATTTAAAAGAGCTGCAGTTCATTTCTAACCGTCACTTATCTAATGTGAGGCTGCACACTTCTATTAGTGATGTAACCGTAGAGTTACCAGTAAGGGTGGGTAGGGTCTCAGGTGTAGAGAGATTTTTTAGTACATAGAATGAGATATGAGCTTAAATAAAAGCTGAGCTATATCAAGGACCTGAAAAGGTGGAGAAATCAATGTTTCATGCAGTTTCTGCTGCTTGTGCTGAATTTAACAGAACCATAATCTTGCAGTCTTCCTCTGTTTAGAGCCATTACACAGCTCATAGCTTTTATTTTAAAAGCACAGAAATACAAATGCAGAAGCATATGATCAATATCACTCTTTCTGCCCAATGTTTTTCCAAAAATGGTTTATCTCAATAAGAAATGCCGACATAGCAAACCTTTTCTAAAGGAAGTCTAATACAAAATTGGTTTATCAGTTGAAATGACAGCACCCAAATTTCTAGTCTGGAGATGCTTTGCATGTCATTGCTAAATCTCAACTTGAGAAAACAGGTATTCATTCCAAAAGATCCTTGAAATTGCTATTTAATAATATACAGTACACAACTTTCTTAAATATTGGCTATTGCTGGGACTGTCTTCAACTGCAAGTCCAATGAATTCCTAATAAATAAATAAAAAAAGAAAAGTGGGGGGAATTTTTTAAGTGAAAAGTAATGAACACCTTTCCACCAGAAGATGGATGATAAGAAACAGTAGTCAATACTCCATTAGCAAGTCCATTATAACCCTGGAATAGAACAATGTCTTATTTTGGAAAGCTAAAACAATTTTAAGTGAATTTTAACAGCTGAATAAATGCACATGCTAATCTGGAGTTACGTAAGTTATATAAATTAGCCATGTCTTCACTTCTACTGCACAAAGAACAGTTAGAAACTCATTATCAGACCCATTATCAAACTCCTCATTATGAGTACACACACTTCCATTGTTAATGCATCAGCATTTCCATTAAGAACACCTCTTTTCAGGGGCTTAAATATCAATCGTATTAATGAAATTCTGCCTTGGTTCCTTCATTCTGAAAGATACTTTTATAGATGATTTAAACATAGTTAAAAAGCCAACGCGTCTATAAGTGAAATAATTGTTATTTTATATAATTACTTCAATTTCAAACATTCCTTCGCAATTACCTAAACAGCTCAGCTCAAAACTGACAGCAAAATTCTAGACAAAATATTTTCAAGACTGAAAGACTGAAAACATGAGGTGAACGTGAACTCCCTCATTCCTATTCTCTAAATCAAGTTATTTAGGACAAGGGGAAAAGTCCACAAACTGAAGCATAGGAAGTTCGGCATAAATGTGTGGGAACTTCTTCTCAGTGCAGTGATGGAGCACTGGCACAGCTGCACATAGAGGTGGTGGAGTCTCCTTCTCTGGAGACGTTCAAGACCCGCCTGGACACCTACCTGTGCAACCTGGGCTGGGGAGCTGCTTTGGCAGGGGGTTGGAATCGATGATCTCTAGAGGTCCCTTCCAACCCCTACTGATTCTGTGAATATGTAACTTCTCGCAAAATGATAGTATTTAATGTACTATCTATAATCCAGTTAATCCAATGAGCAAACTAGACTTCATTTTGCTAGTCTGGCAAATTTACAGGATCTGACTCCTATCTCACGTATGCTGCCTGCAGGCATGCTATTGTAGCTACTTACATATAATACTGACCCTCACCTATCTCATTTCACTTGGAATCAGTAAGCTTTTTTTTGAAGCTTTGTGCTTTAGATCTTCAGATTTCATAATCGTATCATGAGTTTAGGGGACTTGATCTATTTCAGAGAAAAGGGTACAGGCAGAACTCAGGGAAGCACGTTGCAGTGTGTCCTTCTAGTGTCTTGTTTACATTTAGCTTCCTCTCTTACTGTTCACTGTTTCAAGAGGCTGAGGAAAAACAAATTCTGTGCTTTCCTACATGTCTAAGAAGTCAATGTTGTACACAGTTTGACTCTGTTAGAAGAATCTTTCTAAAAGAAAATGAATTATTTTTTGTAGCCTACCTTAACGATGTCTAACATTACCAGATATGAATGTCAACAAAATAAGAGATTCTAGATATGCTAAGGCTATGGTTAATCCAAGTGTGCTAGAAGATGAACTTCTCTAAGTCTTTTGAAAAATATCATGTGCCTATTCTTTCTATGTCAAACTTTGTCACGTCTCCAAGATGAACAACACTGCCTCCATTTATGTATTTTTCAAGAGGAGGCTTCAAGTTAAAACCTGTTAGAAAGACCACACAATGAAAAGCTCTTTCTCCACTGATCTATAACACAGGTTGTGTGACAGTTACATATATTTTAGTGCATAAGTGTGTTCCCTTAAGCAGGAAAGCTGGACATTTTTCTAAGCACAGTGAAGTTCCCCAGAACAGCATTTATAAACTAACCCTAGCTAGAAAGATTCAAGCACATCTATATAAGCCAAGCTAGACAGATGGGTTTCTAACAGCTCACAGTCACAGAGCTTAAGGGAATACCTTAGGTACATCAACTGTGGCATCTAATTTTGAACTTTTTTTTTGGTAGAAAACTGAATACAATCTGTAGATTGCTGCTCATATCTGCCTGCTTTCAGATTTTGTGTTGGCTGGACTTGTAGACACATGCATATTTCCCAGAAATGTGGCTTTGAACAATCATTTTCAGAAAGGAATTGAAATGTATGTCCTTTAAAAAGATAAATGACACTGACTGCTGCACTTGTCGCTCCTCTTCCACCTGGAGAGTATAAACAGTTAGGATGCATTACACACCACGGAAAACAATCAAGAGAAGAGATGGTGGTGTTGGTGTAAAGAGGCTTGACAAATGGAACTGGGCATGTTTGAATGATCATGGGTTCCTAAAACAAAACCCTGTGAATACGGAATTCTCCCTAGAGAGACACAGAAAATTCAAGAGTCCGTGACATGTGTGAAAGGAGTTTCAAGAAAAGGTCAGATTCATACATAAAATTTTAAAGAAAGGAGAGCACAGTAATCTAAAAGCCTTTCGATTCTCAAGGGACTCAAAAACAGTAAATGTGATTAATTTTTCTTTTTACCAGAGAGGATATGGAAAACTAAAAAAAAAAACTGGATAGTTGTGACTGAGTTGGTTAATAATGTTAATTGGCTTAGAAAAATATGGTATCTAATGGTTATAACTTGGCCTGCCTTTTACAGAGTGCAAAAATGCCACAAAAAGTCACTGAGGTTATCTTAAGGACTCAAAAATCATGAGAATAAAAGTAATTCTAATTCACACTGTTTACATGAATTTCTAAAAGACTTGCACAACAGCTAGGAAGGATAAGCACCTATCAGGGGAAAGGAAAAAAGGACAATACTTTGTTCTATTCATAACAGAAACAGAAGTACAAAATATAATTTGTAATTTTTTTGAATGTATTTCAGCAACTAAACACCCTCATGCAGAATTGTAATTTAAAACTACATGTTTTTTTTTTTATCATCCTTCCTCTTGAACACACTGTGGCTGTAAAACTATTTTCGCCCTGGTTAAACTAAAACATCTAACAACCCATAAATTAGTTAAGTGAAAGGTCACTGTAATGTAGAATCCTTCTCCTTCTTATCATGATATAATTTTTAAGGAAGTTTATAATAGATGACAAGAAAAGTAATCAAACACTGTCACTGGAAATTTACTATTTTACACGTCAATAAAACAAATATAAGTTTATACACGTATGTGCATATATTCTAAGTTGAGGATGGCCTGATGACTGAGCTGTTGGAATTGTGTCTTTTGCAAACCTCACACCATTCTCCAAGCCCTTCTGAAAGTGATTTAAGCAGAATGCGTCTGAGATTTGCCAGAGAACCCTGAAATAGTGAAAGTCAGATGATGTTTTTCTGTCTCTTGATGTTCTTTCCTCTGTTACCAAGCAGAAACTGGAAATTGATTTCATCATCTCTCAGTCCGAAGAGAATGACCTCTAGATTCCATGTAATGACAGTAACACCAATTCTGCTTTAGAAAAGCAACAACATTGACAAGAATTGTAACAGGTCTCATAAGAAAAGAAATAAAACGATGACTTAAACCAATTAATAAGTTACATAGTACGTTCAAAACATAAAGAAATGTGACTATAACAAGAACACGTGATATACTTCTACTTCAGTTCATTTCCTGTGGAAGAAAAGCTGATTTGGTAACTTTTCTCTGTGCTGTGGTCAATGTCAAAATGTGTCTTCAATCACTTCTGTATGTACTGAACAATTTCAGAAGAAATTGAGAGAGGTGACACAGCCTCCAAAAATAATTGCATGTCTGCAAGTTTCAAGAAATTAGACAGCCAGGTGGAGAAGATTCTCTAAGTAATTCTTCTTAGAGAAGTATGATCTTAAACCTTCCCAGGCTCCAAATTAAAAACCGTCCTGAGAAATCTGTAGCATTCTGAATTTTAGGGAAATATTTGTCACTAGGATCATTAGATAACTTAAAATTTCTGACATCTGTTATTCCTTTTCCCATCATACTCACAGAATAAAAAGCATTAATTGATAAATAAATACATTTTCTACAAATCCTACCTTAAACACAGGCACATAAATCACAGAAAGCGTTTTCTATACCTGTACTGTATAGTACAGAACAAAAAGAACTGCATTAGGAATAGGATGGAGCATCCTAATAAATCTAAGCATAACGTAAATGAAACAACATTTCTTTCAGGTTACCTCAATCAATTTAAAAGAAAACGAAGGATACTGTTGTGAAACATTACAGGAAAAATATTAATACGTGTATTTCACACTTTATTGGCTCTATTAGTGTACAATGTACAGACAAGCCTAACCCTGCTCTGCTAGTTTCATGAGGAACTATTTCACTGATTTATTTTTTTCCCCTGAAGTAAGGCATATTCAGCAGTAGTTGTTTAGCTGTACTTAATTAAATGTGCCATGAATCAGAGAGAGGAACTTTGAAAGCAAAAAAAACAATCAGTATAGAGCATAGTAGAGCCTATGAGATATTCTTCTGCATTCTTTCTTAAAAAAAAAAAAGTCTCTTCTATCAACTCTATAAAAAAAAACATCATTGTTTTTTGTACACATCTATTACATACCCAAGGAAATTAATTAAATATTCAATAAGAACTGACATCCAGAAATGGAGAACAGCTGTTGAGTACAACTGGAGAAGTCACATTTGCCATAGTTTTTAGGTGCCACAGGTCTCCCCTGCATGAATCAGTCAAGTGACAAATAAAATGAGAAGTTATCCAATGAGGACAAGCTGCAAATCAGGCAGACCTTCATGAAGGTAGGCAAATTTATGTGTCAGAACCTGAGAACACACAGATTTTACTGGGAGGGAGGAAGGCAGATGTTTACACATACACACAAAAGTTATTTATGTTTGCATTTCTGCAGTTTACTGAATTAGAACAGCCTATGTTCACACGTACAGTACTGCATCAAGCATATTATCGATGGTGTATGCTTTGCTGGAGAAATAAGTAAAGCATACACCAAGAATTGCAGTCAGCTTATATCCAATTCTGTGCAGGGATATCTGCAAAAGGGTCAAGATCAATTCCATTAACCCAAACACATCACCGAGATAGATTTTAACCCCCTGGATGTAATCACTCAATGAGATCACCATTAGCACCAGTCGAGCTCTTGATGGATTGAAGTCCATTAGCTACTCAAGTTTTACTAAGATTCTAAATTTATGCATGTCTCATGGTAGATACTTTTGTGTTGGACTTAACTGAAATGTCGCACTCAGCCAAGAACCAATGCAGCAATATCTCCTTGTACTACCACTTGGACTTATTTTTGTTTGAAAACGCTGATATAAACTCCAATCAGAGGCCAAGTCATTTCAGTTCACCATTTCACCCTTTAGCCAGAAATAGATGAAAAAAGTAAGAAAATCCCAGCTCTCCTGACTTACAGGGTATGGCTCCTTTTCTCCTTTCTACATACACTGCTTATATTGAGAGCATAGGTTTAATTTTGTTTGCTAAGTTGTAAACAAGCTACATCTACTAATTCATCTCCACAGACTGGCTTCTTGGTTGACCTCTGAAAAGCTATATCCCAGAAAGTGAAGAGATCTAGGTGTAGGGCTTCAAAAAGATAGACACAAGAAGGCATACATATATATCAGTTTCTAACCATTAGTAAAAGCAGTTCCTTTGCAGATATAGTCCTTAATTTGTCATGGCTTTGTGCAAGTGGATCACATGCAACCTGAGGGTACCAGTGATAAAAAAACAACAACACTAAAATCATTGTCAGAGCTGACACACACCAATTTAAATAGGAGATTTATTGTGTAAGAGGTAAAGTTAATAAAATAATACCAAATGGCACCGTTAGCTGATATATTTTGTAGATGGCATAATTAGAAAGAGTAATTATCAGGATGGAAAAGAGACAATCAGTATGAAGAGAAACACTCACCCACCTCCGAGGATCGAGGCTATCAAAGAAAACTCCACAAAAGAGGTATTTTCAACAAAAGATCCTTCCCCAGTGGTGGTCAGCCCTTAAATGGGGTCTGGGAGAGGAGGAGTCAGATTCCACCCCTTCTGGTCACACAGGTGAATTGTGTTCATCTGTGCTCCTGCAGCTGACTCAGTGCTCACCTCAGGTGATCCATCAGTGGTTCAGGCCCTGATTCAACAGTTCCCATACAATTGTCTCTAAAAAAAAGCTGATTATGAGCATAAATCATGTGTAACACATTCACAGCACCCCATCAAGCTTTAGGACTGAGAACATTAGGACGTTAATTTTCATCATATCTGTTAAGAATCCTGAGCTGGGAGCTGTGGTCTAAATGCTGTGTACCATCCTAATTTAAATCCTGACCAACTATTGGCTGTGATTACTGAGATCAGAATTGTCCAACATTTTTTTTTCCTGTCATACAGCATATTAATTTTATTATCAATAAATTGTATTTTTAAAAATGAATTTAGGAAAATACACACTTCTCTTTCCAATCCTGAACAGAAGTACCAACAATCAGAATATCCTTTTTGATTCTAACAGTAGCTGCAAGAAGGACAGGAATCTTGACCTTTATTCTGAATCATAGTTATGTATTTGTCTAAAAAGTAATTCTGGTTTAATCTGCCTTAAGAGGTGAACTATACCACTACTTCTGACACTGTTTACCTTGTGACTGCACAACTACTCACTCATAGCAACTAATTCTGACATCATGACTGGTTTGTTTAACAGGCATTTGAATTTCATCCCATAGATTGTATTTTCCTCTCTCATCCCACCTAGCTAAAATTTTATTCTTAGTAATTGTTTTTTTTTCCCCACGGAAAAGAACTGCAGATCTCATAAAACAACAGTAAGCAACAGTCATTCCAACAATACCTTTAACAGCATTTGGTTACAGTACAAATATTCAGTAGCACAGATCCTGATCATTAGTAACAAATGGCTTTCTTGGCAGCGTTGACTTTAAAATAACATTGGGAGAAAAGTACTGATAAAAAATTTAAAGAGTGGTCTATATATAATGTAATACTTTTGAATTCCTCAATTTCAAGATGTGAATAATGCAGCAAGGTCAAAGATTTCTGTATACCCAAAATAGAAAGGTTTTCTCTACTAAGTTCTTTCTCATTTAATGACCAGAGAGGACTTATGAATCTTCTACCACTGGTAACTTAAGACTGGCATCTAGGACTTCACTTTCAGTACCATCCTGTAATCTGAACTGCCAGTTATCTTATTTCAGCTCCTTTTCTCACATCAATCTCAAGCCAGAAGGCTTTTGCTCAGATTAGTACCTGGTATAATTTCATCAAATTCAAGTGTGAATCAAATTCGCAGTTGTAATAAATCATCGTTTGAACCATGACATTTTAAGAGTAAAACGTTTGAAGATGCACCCAATTACATAGCAACACAGAGCTAGAGGAGCCTTTTGTATGGGGACTGCTGAGTCACAGCCTGAACCACTGATTGAACATGCGGAGAAAGGACCTGATCAGCCCTGGGAGCACGGTTGAAGGCAATTCACCTGTGCAACCAGAAGGGGGGAGACAGGCTGCACCCCTCTCAGACCTCATTTAAGGGCTGACTGACACGGAGAAAGGACCTCTTGTTGAAGATCCCTCCTTTGGAGTTATTTTTCTGCAAGCCTAGATCCTTGGAAATGGACAAGCGTGCATTTTTATTTCCTTTTGTATTATATCCTTGCTTGGGCTGGTCCTTTTACATTTATACCCTTCAAATCTGCCTTCACGCAATTACTTTAACTAATTTCCAGTTAATATGCATTCTAAATTTATTATACTTGACCAACAACCATGTGCTCATCTCCCCCTGATTTTTCTGGAGCTTCTTTCTGCCCTTTCCACGTAAGCCTCTCTGTCATATGTGACATGAACTCTCCTCAACTTTCTCCGCTTCCTCAAAGAATTCTCATTTCTGTATTTCCTTTTGTATTCTCAGTTTTTGCTGTTAAATTCCTCGCAGTGTTTGTACTAACATTACTTCATCAATATGACAAAGCAAAATACTATGTTATATTGTATTCTGTACTGGCTTTTCTATCCTGATTTTTCTCCTTGTTCCAACTCTAACAGCTCTGTCTGCTTTTCAACAGCTGTGTTAGCAAATGATTTAGGCTATTTAGATTGGGGAACAAAGAAAAAGTTCTACTGAGCAAAAATTTGGACAAAAATGCTGTGGGGAAAGCAAGTGCTGTGAATCTCAACCTACCTGTGGATTGTATAAACTCAAATATAAATAACTCAGAAATTATCCTTGATCAATTCTTCTCCTGAATCGGACTATGTCTCACCCTACATAACATATGAGGAAGAGAAGTGAAGCTGCAGGCTGATTCACAACTTAGAGCACGTTTCTAGAGAGCTGCAGGAATGCAGAAGAGGAGCCTTTGAACTCAGCTGTTGTAAAGGCATCTAGAACTGAAATCTATATCAACAAGGTCAAGATGTTGAAAATAAGGAGGAGAAGCCTAATCAAAAGACTGACTGCAATTTAGCAGCTATGAAAAGGGAACAAACCAACAAAAAGTTTAAGTGCAAAAGCATGTAAAAACAGTGTGGATCAGATTACAGGACATTCCCAGCTTAGACTATGGAGAAGCTCTTCCTATACACGCTTTGCAGAGGGTCACTCCTTACACAAATCACACAATTTTCATGCACACAGTTCTCAGCAAAAAAAAACCAAACCTGTTATGTATCATTTCTCCTGATGTGTAATAATGTGACTGTATAAGAATTTATCAGAAGAGACTCTCTATATGGAAAACAGTCTAGTGAGTGGTTCAGTTTTCTGGGTTGACCCTGACATAGTTCTTTGATTGACACTGTAAAGCTATAGTAAGTTCTGTGCCAACATACCTTTCCTCAAACACTGTGTAAAGTTGCAGAAAGAGGCAAGGAGAAGACAATATTTGCAATAAAAGAAGAGCACTGAAGAGTACTGAAGAGTACGAGTAGCATCACAGTGAGTAAACTACCCTCATTTAAGCTACATACACAAAAGGGCACTTGGGGAGAGTTTTTCTCTCCTGTTTTTACTTACCTCAGAATTGGTGTCTATTAAATCAAGCGATTTGCACGATGTCCCTGTTGAACAGCGTAGTTGGACTTGTAAGAGAATCTCATCTCTCTTATTCCACAGTGATTCTACAGTGATTACAAAAATCCAAAGCCTATACTTATAAGTAACTATAGCTAACATTCACTCTTGAATATCATTTAAGCAGAACTGATGAGGTTTGAATATATTAAGGTCAAACCTACTTATGTTAGAACTCTATCCCAGGAGTCTTAGCAGGTTGTAATCAAGCCATAAAAGGAAAGATCTCAACTTCAGAAATGAACTGTGAGAACTAAGAAAACACTTCTTATGTGTCATTTACTTTCATTATGGGACACAGGGTTTTGTATTTTTTGAATTCGATCTAAGACCTGAACTTTGATTAAGAACATACATAAAACACTGCAAAGAAGATTGCGTTTTATTTCTTAGTGAGAACCAGTCTCTTTAAAACATATTTATTACAGTTTCAGTATTGAATAGAAAATGTATAAGCTCCTGCAAAAGGAGATTTTGCTAATGCAGAGAATTTGTGATTACATTTTTTAAATTTGTATGTAAGACACAACGAGAGTAAATGTACGAGTGGCAAAGCTCGAGAAGATTGCTCTTGAATACAAAAGACACAATACAATTCTCACACGGTGAAAGCCTGCTGGGAACAGCATCTGTGTTCCCACAAGAATCCTGTGCTCATGGTTGCCTTATGGTCTTTCTTCAGTGTTGATTACCAAACAAATTGCTTTAGGTCAGAGCAGAATAAATACAACTTGTCTTCAGCAGGCAAGATGACCGAAGTGTAGTAAATAATCTCTTTTGCTTTTCCTCATCATTATTTCTCTGTCAGATATATTCCCAGAGTACACAGTCCATGATATGGGACTATCTGGCTCTCCTGTTAATTCATTCCTGTACTGGAATTTTTAATATAAAATATTCAAAGGTGAGGCAAGCTATAAATTATTTCCAGAATAAATATCTTCTAGGATTTAATGTACAGCTAAGTATCAACATTTGGTTTATTTCTTTCATCAAAATATGCAGATTTGAAGGAGCTGAAATAGTTCTCAACTTTTCACCCAATTCAACAAATTTTCAGTCATCTTTACCCCCAAAATTTTGAAATAAAAAACATTAGAGGGGTTGGAAAATTTTGTTGGCATTTTCAAATGAATCATTTCAAGTCTGCGTGGTCTTTTATTCTAGAATTGTGCTCTATTTTACTTTTTCTGATCTGTTCCAAAAAAAAAAAAACAAAACACGATCAATATGTCATGAGCTACATTTAAGGTGACTCAATTCAACATAAAATGCAGCAACCTTCTTGAAAATAATATTATCCAGTCATTTTATACAGCAAGTGTAATTTATCCTAATTTTATTTCAATTTATTTGTAATTCACTTCAGGTTTTCAGGTCTTTAGTATATGTGTCCATTTTCTTAATATTTGGGCCTCTGTGATCTCTCAGCTCACCAGTTCTTTTTGTAATACTACCAGTCCTATATCTTGCTGATTTGTTAGTTTAAGCCCTGCAGCAGCCATGGTACATAGCATCTCTCTCAACTACAATGAGCCTATTGAAGGCCTACAGCTATGTCTGAGCACAAGTGCTAGCTGGTGCTTGGTCCTCAAAGTTACAGAGGACTCTTTCTGGCACTGTGGATGGATCTCCACACTACGAAATGTTTGTATCTTACAAAACTAACTCCATTAGGCAGTCCAGACTGATGTCTGGTACCAGTATCACCTTCAACTATGCCCTACTGCCAGAATAACTTAGCATGGAGCATGTCCCTGCAAAACTTTCCCGACAGTCGTTTACATGGCTTCCCTGCTGGCAAGGAAACAAGGAAAGATCTACAAGGAAAGATCTTCTCTACATTGAAGAAATATTGTTCCTGAGATGCTCTGCAGGATCACTATATATATAAGACAACATGAGTGTAACAAGATCTTACCTCTCAGTGAAAGCAAGTTGTCTGAGGGATGGAGTTGCATTGCTGTGCCTGTAGACCCACAAAATTCTTTGAAACTCGCAGACAACATTCCCCTCAGTTTACGTCCTAAGTTCATGCCTCTGAAACCTGAGACACCAGTAAGAAGAGTTTGCTTTACGTGTTCCCTGTGTAGCCTTGGTTGTGTGCACCTGGAAAAAGACAGAGCAGGGTGATTAGGACTGTACCAGGACAGTCTATCTGTGCACAATGCAAGAGCCTGCAGTCTGCACCATTACCTCCCTATGTTTTTGCTGCAACTCCCCCATCTCAGTTTGATTTATACATGTCAATCAACCTATGCACAATCCACTTCTCAGGAAGGCTTTGGCTGCAGTGCAAAATTGTCTTGCTGTGAGGGAATCCTTAGAGACAGATGTGTGATCTGCAGGAGCTTTCTGAACATTCTCATGAGAGTAGAGGTATGGCTTCCCCTGGGAAGGTTGGTCCAGCTATCTACTGTCATCAGGCAGTGACAGTTGGAGGCAGGCTCTCATCATCTGACAACACAGCATTTCACAAGTCTTCCTCAGGGACAGTCCCTGCAGCCTGGCAATCCTAAAATAAGTAACCATTGCCTGCCAGATGTTATCCTGTTCCTCCGCAGAGAGATCTGCAGGAGCTAATCTAATAGTTTACTAGCCTGAGCCTGACATTTCAGAAAGAGCAGGAGGCGAATCTGAAAATTAACATTGCCAGAGGTAAAAGTAGATATTTGAATAGAGTTTATAATGAAACAGTCTTTAGAGAAAGTTTATCGAGAACCTTCCCACTTCTCCGGTGAGTCCCACTCTGCTGCTTTTTTTTTTAGGACTCCGGGAGTTTAAATATGAATTATGATTGAGGGAATGAAGAAAGGAAGACAGATCTCAATAAGGCTGTCATACCTTATGCATTTGTCTTACCCCGAGACTGTCTTTCTCCCATGGTCAACTCTCCCCACCTTTCTACTCTTCCCAGAACATTCCAGGTCTCTTTTTTCAGAACTAGTGACCATGAGGGCCATCCCAAAAGGCTTGTGGCATTCCAAAGACTCAACATCCCTCAGAAAACCACCTGATTTAGGGAACAAGACCCGTTTATGCCTGGTTGACCTTGTTCTAAGACATTCTGCGAAGAATTGGGGAGTCCAATAGTATGAATACTTCTGGACTGACATGCCCCACCAGAAGAGAATGTTTAGGCAGCATTTTCATGAAATAGTAGCAACTTCATCTCCATATAAGTTGTTACAGACAACAGATTACACAAAGGTATATCTGCTTTAGCTGTACCTTCATTTAACTGCAGATCTTCAAGTGCTCAGATATTAGTTTGATACAGAGATGTAACACAAGCCAAGCTAAGTAGAACAAGGGACCTTAAAGACCATTTACTTCCAAGCTCCCTGCCATGGGCAGGGACACCTCCCACTAGACCAGGCTGCCCAGGGCCCCTTCCAGCCTGGCCCATAACATCTCCAGGGGTGGTGCATCCACAACTTCTCTGGGCAAACTCTTCCAGTGCCTCATCAGCATCACAGTGAAGGATTTCTTCTTCAAATCTAATTTAAACTTACCCTCTTTTAGTTTAAAACTCTTCCCCCATGTTCTATCACCACCTGCCTGTGTAAAAAGTTGTTTTCCATCCTTTTTATAAGCTCCTTTTAAGAACCGTAAGGCCACAGTTTGGTTTCCCCAGAGTCTTCTCTTCTCCAAGATGAGCAAGCCCAGTTCCCTCAGCCTTTCTTCATAGGAGAGGTGCTCCAGCCCTCTGAGCATCTTTGAGAGGCTCCTCTGGATACACTCCAACAGCTCTCTTCCTTACTCTGTGGGACCCAGACCTGAATGCAGTATTGTAGATGCGGCATCATGAAGGCAGAGTACAGAAGGACAATAGCTTCCGTTTTCCTACTGGCCT
Source organism: Cyrtonyx montezumae (assembly GCF_038088225.1). Classification (NCBI taxonomy): domain Eukaryota; kingdom Metazoa; phylum Chordata; class Aves; order Galliformes; family Odontophoridae; genus Cyrtonyx; species Cyrtonyx montezumae. The sequence continues at coordinate 2,764,761 of NW_027071936.1, forward strand.
CTCACCTTCTGAAGCAGCCCAGGATACTGATACTATTGGCTTTCCAGGCTGCAATCACACACTGTTGGCTTGCATTAAGCTTTACATCCATCAGAACTAGTCCTTTCCACAGGGCTCCTCTCTATACACTCATCACCCAACTTGTATTCATGTTTGGGATTGTAACTCCTTTGTAGTTTTAAATTGATAAATTTGGCAGCACATAACAAATATGCACTCGATTTCTGCTGTTCTAGTATCTGATAGTGCCAAGGATAAGATTAAAATATGCAACATACACTGTTTTTAATAGACTTGGTAAGAAGCAGTTCATCTCATGTTCCGTAAAACTGAGCTCCATTGTGAACTATTAAACTACTTAAACAATCCCCTGTTCTTGATGCAGGAAACAAATCTTTGTGAATTTCTTTTAATGTCAGTCTTCACAGGTGTTTGTAATATCATTTACTTAGATTTTTCCAGTTATGCATCACATTTATATCTCCCTGTTATCACATTTTTCTCTATTCAGGAATCTTTAAAAAAAACAAAAACACTTTATTACAAATTTTGATTGTCTAAGAATAACGTTTTGTGTTACCTCCTAGAGCATGGAGGTGGCAGCACCAGGAACAACCTTGATTTTGTTTTTGCAGGTCAGATCTGTTTGCTTGTTTTGTATCATAGTGAGTACATAAGCAAGTTCAAGCAAGTATAATTCATTTGCTTTAGTCAAGAAATCTGAGAAGATCTATCTTCCACCACTGTATTCTTCCTCAGTTCTTATTTTCTGAAAAGCATTCATTTGCAGCAGAAGTGGTGTTTTTATTCCGTAGAGGTGGTTTTTGCTGGACTCCTTTCAACAGTGGCAGTAAGTGGCTTGTAGCCAGTTTCAGCTAACACTGACCTTCTGTAAATAATGCAATCAAAATATTTTTGGTACTTAGAGACTAAAGCCTTTTTTCTCTCTCAGTTTTTCTTCAGTGTCATTGATGCATAAGCCACACATTTCCAGGCCTGACTATCTTATGAGAAAAGGACTGTACCTTACAGGCAGCTGCAATTACCTTACAATGGTCTCCACTTTAATAAGCACTGCCTGCTCGCAAGTTTTCTTTCGCATGTTCATTTTCATATTGCTCTTGTGCTCTTTGAATCTGTTTTGTATCCGTGGAAGGAATTGGAGGTATTACTTTCAGAGAGATCTACTTATGTTCAAACAGTTCCTCAAGTGTTTTGGTTTTCTCATTCTCTGGTGAGATCACCATTAGCTGCGTTACGTTTTTACCCCCAGTACTATTAAAAAATGCAAATACTGAAAAAACCCTTCGGGACTTTGGAGTCCAAAAGATATTCCTGGCCAGTGTGAATCATCAGAAACCATATTTTTACTTTCACTGCAGGCTTTCAAACAGGCTAGTGATAAGATGAATTATTTTACCCTTTTGAACAAACGTGTTAGTGTTTTGGGCTCTGTGTGAGCAATCTAGTATCAAATTTATAATGACTACCACACCCTAGGGAACAGGGCACATTGATTCACTTAGTCATTAACTCAAACCAGGTAAGTATTTCTCTGCAAAATCCATACCATTAGATAGTGTTTACGGAGTTACAGGTTCTGATGCGATAAAAATGAAAGAAAGCCTCTGTTAATACATTTATAATACAAGCAAGTCTTAAAATTCTTCCTTCCTTTCTCCAAGGCTTGCATCCACATCTCTAAACACTGATTTAACCCTTACAATCAGAGTAGGTTTGAAAGTAAAAAACAACCCCCAGGAGAGCAAACCTCATTGACCTAAATCTAAACTACTAGCATATGAAGCACTTTTGTTCATCAGCTTGTTCTGGCTAAGGTATAATGTGAGAGTGATTTTCATTCCTTGGAGGAGATTCTGATCCCATCAGACTTCAGCAGTGGTGTTTGGGGGTGGCACTTATTCATACCTCCTATGAGCTAAATAGCCTGTTCAACCCCTCAAGTGGATGTCTCCAGTGTACCTCTAGTCCTGTCAAACATCCTTGCTAGACTTCTTGACATTGCATGAACCTGGAGGAACAGCTAACTTCACTCTGTAAAAGTAAGCTTCACCATACTACCAATTGGAGGCTTTTGCTTTACTCAGAACAGATCTCTACAGAAGGCCAAGATTTGCATAAAATCCTGTACAAATTAAGTGTGTATGCAGAAATATGAACAGGTAAGGATTCAGTATCACTTATAAACGTACGACTTCTGAAAAGTAATAGTGATCATGGCTTTTTTTTTTTCTGAAAATCAGGAATTCTTTTGCTTTAATCATGTCTATCTCAAAATTAGCTGTTCTCCCTAGCAGCTGGGATGATTAAAATGTCCAGGCACTTGCGAGAGTCAGGAATAAGGAATGAAAAGGTTTGCTATCACAGCTAGAACAGCAGCAGTTCCTGGCTTCTACTCTAGCTAACGAACAGGAGCAGCAGTAATAATCTCCCTTGGTGTAGGGAAGTGTAAAAGTGTAAGCTATTTGCTGGAAGAAAATAACAGCAACGTTTCTGTAAAAAGGGCAAGTATCTTTCAAAGGTTTACGGAGTAGTTCGGACTGGTTTCATGACTAATGGTGCAGGGGGAGCCATAGACCCACACCCTGGGAAAGGGGGAAGTGGGAAAAAGGGTAAGAGTAAGGAGATGGGCCTAAAAAATAAAGATGTGCAACAATTTGAGGAGGAAAAGTAATTCACTAAATAAATGCAAATGCAAAATAACACAATATAATAGGAAATGAAGCTATTAAATCAAACTGAGAGGGAGAGAAGGTGTCCAAAACTGAAGGCCTTACTGTAAAGGTGAAGGTGAGACAGCTAGGAAGCACACACTGCTGAGATGAGCAGCAAAAAGAGGCAGTCTCAGGACTTGCATGCAGTTTTATCTTTCCCTCTGAATGGAAAAACAGGAATGCAAAGTCCTCTGAGGTATGTAGTTCTGCTCTGAGAACCAGGTACCTGGAAATTTGTGAGTCCACAGAGATGGAGCCCTAACTCTTTAACTCCCAGTGCACATACATGATGTTTTGATGTAGAATGCCAATAATAAAAATAATAAAACCATGACAGTATCTTATGGGGGGAAAGATAAATTTTTTTCACATACCCGCTTCATGAAGCCGAACAGGGGAGCAGAGAATCTTCTCAAAACTAATCTGGCTTCTCAAAACTAATCTTAGGGATCATATAGGCTTGGATCCAGTCTCCGTTCAGACATGAAACAATAGTGCCCTGCATTCTTCCCTTTGCATACAGGCATACCTTCCTTCTCCCGCTGTTAGTGAAAAGAAACTGAGAATTAAATAAGTACATGTTGCAATGCCAGGCATCTCTGGTTGGGAAAATACCTGCTGGGAGATTGCAGCTGCCATATAAGCTTTCTCCTCTATGGCACATTCCATTTTGTAGGATGCAGTTGGAAATTAAATACTTGAAGCTTACTGTGAAGCAGGATATACAGAGTGGAATCCAATTTTCATTTTCAAAGCAAGCTGACCAATGAAGTATGCTACTGCAGAAACAGTTCTGTCAGTTTTTCCAAGGTACCTTTGACACTAAGAACATTTATAAATGCATCCAGGAAAATGTCTGGAAATGTAGTATTTAACACAGATTTATGGAAACATATGCATGTATTTATAAAAATGTACTTACCTTTTCTCTCTTTGTATAATATACGCAAACCACTTTTTTCTTTGCAGTCCATGAGTTTTATATAGCACTGAGGCAGGAGTATTTGTAGATTTTTGAAAAGAACTGCATAGGGTTTCCTCAACCACAATGAGCATCAGTCAAGGTTAAGACTATCAGTCTCAAATTCATATGAACTTGTCCTAACCACTTTTCAATTGTCATTACGTAAACAGAATGTGTTTATACATCTCTAGTTATTTACTGCACACATGAATGTATGCAGCACATAGATCAGCAGTAGGAATGAGGAACCATATTGACTGGGTTATTTGACAACCTCTTTCTGGAAATGGTAAAAGATAAACTGATTATTCTCCTCTGTTCTCCGTTCTCTTTATTCATAGTTACAAGGCATTGGTGAGTTCCTATTCTCTGGACCCTATTTATATGCAGCATCCTCTGAAACTTAAGATTCCATCTCCCTGTTATGCTTCGAGTATCCAAGTGACTGTAATGGACAAACATGAATCAACCAAAATCTCATTTATTTGAGGCACCACTGGAATTTAATTTTTAATCGCACTTCCTCGAAGTATATGCAAGCCAGATGGAACAGCTGTGGTATTTCAAAGTGTTAGTGGTATTGTCTCTATTCTGCGCTGCCTGGATGAAGTGGAATAATAGTATTTTGATCCTCTGGTTTCATATTTTAAACTATACATTCTCAGTGGAGCCAAATAAATCAGAAGTTAGGTGCATTTCAGTGCCTGAGCTTGAATGATAAAAGCCTCATTAAATATGCAGCATAGCTGTAACAGCAATTTATATATTCTATTCCATAGAAAGACTGGATAAGTAAAAAATCATTATCTATCTTGTTAGACTTGACCCTAGAGCTGTAAGTCTGTTCCAACAGTTCTTATCAAATATCCAATATATAAATAAATAATCTGATTTGTTACCTTTTATTTAGCTTTTGAACAGGTGGTCAAAGAGCTTGTCATTCACATTTCCATCAAGAAACCAAAATAAACTCAGCAACAACCTTATCGGGATTAACATCTTTCCTGCATATTTCACATTAAAATAGCCTTGGGATTAAAAAGTGTTCTCCTATGCTGATTAAATTTAGTATCTTTAGGCATCAGACAAAAAGAACCATGTGCAATTGCTATGCTGAGATTGAGAACAAGAAAAAAGAAAAAAAAAAAGGAAAAATAAGCATTAAAATCACAACAGTCAAACAAGATCAGTTTTCCATCTGAAAAATATTGTCTCACAGTTTAATAAAGTCTGCTGAGTTCATCAAAGTGGAAAGTGCTTCACTGACACATCAGACTCCAGATCACTCTGAAACTAATCACAAGAAATCTAAATAAGAATGTAATGAATTAGACGGAAAAGTGATAACTGGTTTTCATTTCTTGTACTTCTTACACCACCTTAAGCCGAATAAAATATCACAGAATTTTGAGTTCAAGATTAAAAACAAATGTGTACAATGCTTAGTTTAGAAAGTCAAACTCAGCAGTTAGCAACTAAGATAACTGAAAGAAAAAGATGACGAAGATGAGAAATGTAGTAGTAGGGTATCGTCAAGCAGCATGATTGCAGTGTTAGTCCCCACAGAGGAGAATCTCATTTTTTACAGCTAAAACTGGCTTATGTGCATGCTGGCTCTTTAATTGGGATAGGCTGTAATTCTAGGGACTTTTTTTTCATTCTCATTAGTGTTAAGGAGATTCTCATTGTAAGAGTTTCTGCTGTTCTCACGCTTGGCAAAGGAGGGGTACACAACTCTCTGTAAAGTCTCGTGGTGGAAAAAACTTTAATTGCAAGCGAAACAAACTCTCACACACTGCTGTTAATACTATTGCATGAAGTTGTTTAGTCCCATCTAGTGGCCAAAAATTACTTCACTGCACAGAATGAAATAAACAGAGCACCCAAGCAACAGATCAGTAAATCTGCTTAAGTTTTGGACCAATATTCTCATGCTAGTATTAGTTTCAGAACCACTACACTTTGTTAGAGGATATCCCAATGCAAATCCATGTTCTGTGAATGCTCTCCAGCCACAGCTAACTCCAGTGAAAACAGATAGAATTGCATCCAAAAACTGAACTCATTAAAGAAAGCCCTATCGTTGATTTTGTTTCATAGCTGATTTTGTTTCATAGCTGATTTTGTTTTTTAAGAATATTTTCTTGTAGTAAATATCACTTTGTAATGGTATTCTGTGAAGTGCTGCTGACAATAGCAACATAAACAGGTCTTTACAGATATTATAGATACCATTACTACTGACACAGCTTTAAAAGCATGCAGAACTCCATTTTTCTTGCAAGTGCAACATCTCTCTCACAGTATTTATGACTATTTATAAATCTCTGGCTTAACATGGGCAGAGTGGGAGTAGTGTCTTTTTCTTTCAGGACTGCTACATCCATCGTAACTGCTGCCACTTCTACGCTGTTACTGACTGGGAAAAAGTACTGTATGTCCTCCATGGAGGCCAAGGAAGGAGTCCAAAGAGACCAGAGGGGGATAGGACTAGGAAGTTCTCTTACATATGAAAGTCCATTAGATATAAAAATGCCATGGTAAAATTTTGCATTACAGAAGTCGTACCTCACCACAACAGAGAGCACAGGTCCAAGTCCCAGGCATTTTTTAAACTTTACATCCCATTAACGTATTCTGGAAAAATCGAATCTCATTTACTCTCGCAGATCTGGAAATCCATGTCCCAAAAATATTATTGCAATCATTTCTGTGCTGTGTGTGCTTTTTTTTTTTTTTTTTTTTGAGAAAAATGGTCTGCAATCATTTTTTAAATGGCCTGCCACTAGTTTTATAGCAAATATACCTTGTTCCTTTATAACGTGCAACAAGGATAATCATGTCATCACTAGTAAAAAGTCTATTTATTTCATGAGATAAAAGATTACTGAAACAAAATTTGGTAAGTATAGCACAATACCTTACTTAGATTGAAAAGTTGCATGAGTAAATTTTGAGCACTGACGGTACATTTCTATGTCTCAGTTTGATGTGCAGCTTCATTGCATTTATATCCAAGAAGCAAGTCTTTCCTCTCTCCATTTTTGCTCAAGCTCAGATTATTCTGTCTGGAAACATGAAAGCTTCTTGATAATTTACAGGGAGGATTCCAATCAAGAATCACTGATTGGAAGTATTTGAAAAAAAAAAACAAAAAACACCTTCAACAAATTCTAGACTTCTTAAGAACACAGAACTGGCATGCATATCTAAAATTAAATTTAATGCAGAAAGATACTGCATTATTACACTGCCTGGCTGAGTTACATTCTGTCAGCAAGTAATCCTAAGCCTAGGACATGAGTCTGCAGTACACATGAAATAAAAATGTGTTTCAAAATCCCCTAATTTATTTATCAGTCTCTGAAATATCAGATCAAACTCAATTATATTCAGAATACAAATGAAAGTTTTCAAAATGAAGGAAATCTATATTGAGAAAAGATATTGTGGTCCATTGGGAATTCCAGATATATGTAAAAACTGATGTGCGTCTGCTGGAGACAAAGAACAGGAAAAATGTTGCAATATACATTGCAGCATGTTTAAAGCTAGAGTTTGACATATGGAAAAGTCCTGATGTCTTCCTATATGGATTTATATTGCACTAAGGTACTCTGTCTGTGTTCACAGGAGACAGGGTTCATTGCCTGCACTGAGAAGTTTGGCTTATACATGTATGAACAGCATTTTTTTGTTGTTCAAAGGCAAATTAACGTATTCTGAAAATCACTAATTCTGAAGCTAATACCTTTGTGTCCCACTTTTCTTTTCCTGTTCCACTTTAGTGACCACTTGATGTCGTGTGAGGTTCTATCTTCTTTCCGAAAAGAGCAAAAAAAATGACCTCATTAGTGAAATACGAAATGGCAACGATTACCTCTTTCTCAAGCAATCTAAATCTCCAAATCTAATCTTTTCTACTTTCCAGTTTTCCTATAAACAAGTTCTTTTTCAATGGCATTACTGAACAAGTCTGGAAAAAAACATTTTTCAGCTGAAATAATTTAAGACCTCATTAACCAGTGTTACTGCACTCATCACATTTGTATATACAAAGGTCACTCAAAAAATCCTGTACTTTTTTCCAGCCTGACACACTAAAATTTACCGAATGAAAATTCTAATTTGCTTCTGCACTAGCATGGAAATAGTTTTAGTAGCAATCTCCATCAACATGCTCTAATCACATATGCCAGGGTCACTAGCAATACCATTCAATACAATCATTCTCAAGATTGGGCCTACAGGATTTCCTACTGGAAGCTAACTTTCAAGCTGCTCCTTCCCTTTTCAACATTATCTGTTACACCTTCCTTTAAAGTTAATCCATTATTCACCCCACAATGTTGCTCTGTCTTCTCAAGCTGAAATAATAATTGTCCTTGAGTCACTAAATCACATGCTACACTGAACTCAAGATAGGTTCGCTCTACTGTATTCTTCTTGTCAATAAAATCAATCCTTTTACCAAGGAAAGGCACCGTGTCTTTGTGATACACATTACCTCTTGTAAATCCATATTGTCTTTGTGCCATATTCCATTTAACTCTACATCTTTAGTTAAGTTTCTTGAAGAATGAGTCTTGAAGTCTTCTGTCAGAGGTTGAACTGCTGCTGCCAATAGTTGTCCTTGTCATTTTTCTCCTGCTCTCTTAAAAAAAATGTCTTCTCATTCTACCAACTTCCTCTCTTATTGCAGTTCTCCATTTAGCATTTACACAATCTGGTGAACTATGCCCAAAACGCATAAAACTAAAACAGCATAATGGATTCTTAATCTGTGAAGAGTGTAGATATCTTATACAGAAACAACTGGAATTAAAGAGAAATTATAACCTTCTCAAACCACAATATTCAGAACACGCAAAATCCTATGCAAATTCTAGTTGAAGTTGTCTTTAAAAGTAGACAAAATTTGGGTGGGGTTTTTATAGGCTTTTTTTTGGTTGGTTGGTTGGTTGGTTGTGGGTTTTTTTATCTTTTTGATGTGTTGTTTTTTGTTTATTTGCTTTTCTGGAATCTCAAAAATCCTGGCAATTGTTCAGTAGATTTTAAGGAGCTCTTGAGCTCCTTCCTAGCTGTTACATTCTATATGAATATACAAACCATGAACCTGCCTTTTAGTAGCTTTTAACTATGGATTTTTGACCTTAATGACAAAGCGTAGATTGCAGATAACAGCATAAATCACACAATATGAATATGGTTTAGGACAACAAACAACACCTGGGGGTCTAGGAGGCTTTGGTTTATGATGCCTAAAATGGGCACTCATTACAAAACCAGTTATTCATCCCCTATTATCAGGAATATAACTCTTGCACGAAAGCAGTGAATAGATTTAAGCCAGTGGGTCTTACAAGAATAATTAAAGAGTCACGTGTGCCAAAGGGCTCTCCTGATTAGAAATGGACTTGCTTAAATGCACACTGCAGTTAATGGGCAATAGTTCATCATTATGCACCTATCAGTCAGCTTTATCATACAGTCAGTGTCCTGTTCAATTTTGCTGTTTATACAGCTAAGCCTTTTCTAACAAACCTGCTTCACTGAAAGCGAAACCTGATGCGGTACAAAAATATTAGGTAAGACATTAAATCTATCGGTTCTCAAGGCTTAGATCATTCCATTAAGCTAAATTACAAGTGAAACTGTTAACTTAATTAGAGTTAAATGAATACTATTTCTCAAGGAATAAAATAAATCTATTTTCAAGGTTCTCTGTAATTTTATACTCACAAATACAAAATGGCAACCTCCTCTTGCCTGAGAAAAAAACTGGCTCTCACATAATGAGCTGAAAATATCTGCTCAAATAATTAGACAGAAAAACAGAAAAAAAAAGTCAAAAAATAATTCACACAGTACAACTTACTGTGTTATTTGTTGCCAGGGTCAATAAATCAAAATAACATTAAGATCAGTTTGCAAAAACATTGAGTCCTTAAGACTTCGGAATGATTAAACTTCAAGATCTTCTCAGCTGGAATCTGAAATCTGTTTTTTTGACATAGGCATAGCCATAAAAAAGAAAATTGCAAAGCAAAATGCAAATATCTCTGATGGTAAATGTTGTATGAGATGGGAGTTACCTAAAATATTATCTATACCCTTTCTCTAAAAGTAGCTACTCGTATCATGGAGAAGGTACAGAGAATTAAGAAAAGACTTTCTACTTGCATAGCCACCCGACGTGCATTGCTTCAGGTAGCAAGCAGAAGGCAACATAGCTGTTGTTCTTCTGTAGGTGACTGCTTGGAGGCCACACAGGCCATTTAAAAAACTGACATGAGCAGCAGAGCTCTTTGGCATCGGGAACTCAAGAAGGTTATCTTTCTATAATTGCTCCCTAAGCACTACCAGAAGCAAGAGAGCTTTTCATTACCTCCAGTGTAACTCCGTGGTTAAATGCCACAGCTAAGACCTTTATATGTCATTGTGTTCCCATTTTTTCCTGTCCTTCTGCAACATCTGATCTGTCCTTTCTCTCACTTTGCTTTTCTCAGATGCTAAGCACCTGGGCAAAGAGAGATTCTTTTAACTGGTATTTATTTCAGAATATATTAGGTGGAGATGGATCACCACAGAATTGCTAGGCATTAATTTTTCTTAGAACTCCTATGACACTTGATATTTATCATAAGATTCCTGTTCTTTACATGTATAATTTTACATGGGATACGTATCATTTAGTAAGCAGATAATAACCACTTTTCTTGTCTACTAGAAAAACAGCAAAATAACAAATAGCAGTAATTAAAATTAACTCTTGAGAGCTCAGATGTAGAGAGGAAAATACAAATTACTGATGTCTTTAAAAACTGAGAAGTCAACAGGCTTTATTTAGTTTCTAATGCTTAACCAGCTAAGGTTAGCCATTACAGTCCATCTTGTATGTAAAACAATGGAAAAAAAATACTTTACTGGCTCTTTCCAAACTTCTGATTGCAGACATAAACTTATAAGCACGGGCAGTCTTGATGAACTGTATTTATTAACTTACGTACCTACTCATGTTTTCAGGATTTAGCCTTCCACTCCAGAAAACATATCCCTGTGAGCATAGGTGCATTTTCACTTTGTTTATTTGTATATACACCGAGAAAGCTTAATGAATGTGAGAACTTATTCCATCCAGACAAGAGTTACAAGCCTCCTCTCTTCTCCCTCACTTGCTGCAGGTACAGTAGTGATAATTAAAGACTGAGGAGTTTGGAAGTTTTGCTTTAACTCAAGTCATCTTTACTGAAAATTAGAGAGTAACACCTTGTGCAATCTGAATAGATCAGTACACAACACAGGTTGTAGTGCTTGTCACGTTTTCTGTCTGTAAGTGGCAGTCACAAGGTCCAGAAAACAAATAGCAACTGCTTGGTGAAACAGTGCTGCTGTTGTCCACTCTTCCTTATCTTTGTTTTCGGTTGCTGATGATCTCAGTAAGTCTTCAGGAGGAAGAACCCTGTTCTTTCAGCTTCCCTTTAAAGATGTAAAAATGTAATTCTGGCAAATAACTATATGATGGAATTTGTAGGTGAAGGCACCCCTGGCTCCTAGAGGGTCAGTGGGTTTAGAAATAATTTAAAAAAAATGAATACTGCTATGAAACACTAAATATAAAACAGAAGCATTTGAAGGGAATGTTAATCTTCACGCCTCGGGGCATAAACAAACATGTAAGTGATGGGGTTCAGGAAGAAACTTTCTCCTCAGGGCAGCTTTTATAATTGCTTACCACATGTCTTCATGCAGCTCTCTTTGAAAGATGTTGTACCACTGCTAGAAATAACAGAAAACCAGAGTACGTGGAGGGCTGGACTGTTTCTACATGGCATTTCTTATTTTACTTTAATGCTGCTTTCACTTAGAGTTATTTGGTCCCAGATTTTACTGAACAGATTCTGAGGTGACCTTTTTCTCAGCTAACTTTTTTTTCCCCACTTTATATTTTGCTGCATAGATTTGGAAGAGCAACTTTACCACAGCTATCTTATTTACACTACTGACAGCCTCAGCTATGTCTTTCACCTTATAGCCTCATTCACACATTCTGTTTTCCATCTTCTGAGTCCTAGTTTGTTTTGTCTAACAGTCTCCTGTACTTTCTGGTTTGGTTTCTGTCTTTCTTGTGGCTTTTCAAGTCTTCCTGCAAGATGTTCCTCTTTCTCAGCAAGAATAGTTCATATACTAACACCAAACACTGCTTACCTTAAAAAATAAAAATAAAAAAATAAAAAAAACAACACCACCACCACACACATACACAGAAATAAAACAAAGACAAAATAAAATAAAGACAAAACAAGAAGAACACCTCCAGAATAGAAATTACTGAGAATTTTAGCGGACACGGGTTTTCCTTCTGGGAGTTTTTTGTTCATCGTATAATTGTTTTTCCTGTGACAAACTCTGTAATCAAATTGTTATGGAATAAAAAATAATTTTAGCTAATACAGAAAAAGGCTAATAATACTAAATTCACCAGTTTTAAACATGTTAGCCAGTTAGTCCAAAAACTGCAAGGAATCACATCTTTTAAAGAGCTTGTTTTCAAGAGATCTGTGATCTGAGAAAAATCAGGACACTGTGGTCAAAATAAATCAAACCTACTTACAGATTGCACAGGATCGTCTAGTTCTGCTAAATAAAAAGGCCTTTTATCCTTATGAATTGAGATCTCAGTATATAACAGTGACATTTTCTGTAGAAAATGAGGCAGTGAAGAAAGTAAATTGACTCCTCTAAAAACAAATATTTTTGTTTAAAGATAACCATTTTACACTTGATTATTTTTCCATCCAGGACTGAATGACTGTATCACAAAGTATGCAACTTAAATGAGCAGGAGGCACACCAGAGCAGATGCAGATAAACTTGGTTACAAGAAAATAAATGACACCTTGCTGAAATATGAGGTGGAATAAAATAAAATCAACAGATTCACAAGGTGCCACAGGACCTCAAGAAGGTGCTCGAAGGGAGAAAGTATCTGAGGTCAGGCCTTCTCAGTTTCTTCTTATGACATAATAACATTACTCCAAAAATAAGATTTCCTCAAAAGACTCTGGACTCCTCAGAATCTTAAATACAAAGTGCACAATGATGTTGAAGTTTCCACTCTGAGTCAAGGCAGAAAACTCTTACCACCAGGCACCCACGTGATGGAAGAAAAATCAAAATTCCCTACTAATTATTTTATTTACATATATTATTATTAATAATAATAGACAAAACTAAACTGTTCCTCAAATTAGATGTAGTTATTGTGAAGTTCTGTTTTACTAAATATATTAACACTTCTTTGTAACTGCCATTTGTGTCAAAAGTCCAAACACTTCAGCAATTTAGTCCAAGTCATTTTCTTATAGTTTACAGCTTGGAAAATTAATTCAATTTTGTCCAGTGCATTTTAATTCAATTTTTTGAATTTTTTGAATTTTTAATTCAATTTAATTAATTCATTTTTGTCCAGTCTAAATGCAATTAGTTTATTGATACATGAACATACCTAGGACAGGATTAAATTACATTTACAGGAAGTTAATGTGTTAGGCTGCATTTTGGTACTATCTAGCAGGCCTTGCTAGGGTCAGTATGAGTAAATCACACAAAATACTGAAGCAATTCCTTTTGAATTCCTCTTCAAAGAATCACCAGTCTCACTGTCAATAGAATCAATAGTTTTATACTGCTTGTAGAATCATAAAAAGGAAATATTTGGGTAGTTGTTTTTTGTTTTTGTGTGTGTGTGTGTGTCCCTACCCCTCTCTGTCTTCTAGAAAACTGTTGAGACTAGCAGCTGTGTAGCAGTAATAATGTACATGGGAATTACCTGTATAATGGGCATGTTAAGGTAAGGTATCCTATATTAATTTTCTACTTAGTGTATATGGTTCTGGCAGTAGCAAGTACTCACTGCAGAAGAAAAGAAGCTATTTATTATAACTTGAACTTATTAAGAAAATATTCTTTGAAGGACTTACTGTATTCAATCACAGGGAGATATCTTCAGACCATCTCCCAGGTATAATTGTGCTTAAATTTACTATACAAACACACTTAATCTCACTTTCTAAATTAAGAGTATTTTTGCTCATCTCATATGACAATAAATTCCATATTATAACAATGTGTTAAGAATAAAAATTGCTTCTGGGGCTACAGATGAAGATTTTTTCTTATGAACAGTAAGAAAACTGTGCAGTTGAAGAAATGTGGTCATGTTTGTACTGTCAGTAGCACTCATAATCAACCATAGCTGTGCTCTGTAATTCTTTAGTCTCACATTGCTACCTTTTTCCTGAGCCCTTCTTATATCTTCAGTCATTTTCATTCCACCTTAAAGATGTGCTTCTTTATATCTGTTTATCAGTCTTTAAAGTACTTGAACAGAACTGTGAAGTACTTAATGTTACGATTTCCTAACTTGAGAAACACATCTACAACCACTTGCATACCTCTGAACCACTTGCATACCTCTGCCTTGCTATTCAAAAGTTATTCAGAACTCTTTTTTTTTTTTTCCTCCTTTACTTGCATGTTCTAGACAAAGCATAAAGCAATCTGAAAATGCCCTCGATAAGAAAAGAGATAATAAAAAGTTAAGTAAGAGGAGCTTGGATTCTGGAAAGTCTGATGCATGTAAATGTGAAGATCCACAAAATTATCTATATTTACAGTCACACATGTAGACAGACACAAACATACAGACACTGCCAGAGTAACAGAAGACGTATGCCATTTGACAAGCATTTCATCCTTGCCACTTTCAGATCTTCTTACCACAATGTTACTATACTTGACTTATATCACAATTCTTTCAACTGAAAATTTTCAGTGCTTCAGAAAAAGTTTTTTAAAGCAACTGCATTTGATTCACACAGAATAGAAGAGAAATGGCTTTTCATAAGGCATTTTTGGAGCCATTTTCCCAAACAGAAATAATCCCAGTTCAAAAATGGGACCAGACACATTTATAAGGAGAACCTTATAAGTAATACCATAATGATATCACATCCTTTATGATACCTGTGGTTGTTTGGGAGTACTGAGATCCAAGGGACACTGGCACAACTGCAAGTAGATCATCTGCAGAGCAGCAGCCACAGAAAAATTTACCTGTATGTGAGCACAGAGAAAGAGAGAATGGCACTAGAATGGCAAATACCTAAATATAATCTTTTCTAGATGAGAGGAAAAAGTCATTTTTACTTAAAAAATGAATGTTTTTAATAGTAAGCTACTTCTTTCTCATGGGAAGCTCAATTAGAAGTTGTCACAGTTGGTTTTAGCCTAAATACTGCCCAAATGAAATATAATATTACTGGAATGTAAGTTAAATATAAAATTAAGACTGGGAAACCATTTTTCAAAAGCCAAAACTGCACTGTTAAATCACAAATTACTTGCAGCCAAGGAATGGAAACTACAAACCAATGTATCTAACTGCTGATGTTTATTTATGTGCAGCATCAGTGTGATTTAGACACCTAACTCCAATAACCAGTATGAACATAACAGCTTGAATGAATTACAAGGTATTGGAGCAAGATAAGCCCTGAAATAATGTAATTCAGCCACACTGACAACATCTGGAGTTTTACTGTATGTAATATATGCCATATATCTGAGCTGAAAAAGGATCAAGAGCAGCCAAGTGTAAATAACAGTAAACTTGGTACAAGGTGCCTTAAGACATTATTTTAAGAGTACAATATTGGAAAGAGCTTCCATTATCATCAGATCTAACCTCTTGTTACCTGGGACAATCTGCATTTGTGCCAGGTAACATGGTTCCATTCCTATCATGAGCTCTCCCTCGTCAAGTTAGCGAGGTGATGTCAACGCCACCTAAGAAAGCTACCTCAAAAACTCATTCTTCTATTACTTAAAATAAGTAATATACCTATTATTCCAATATTTATCGTGTTTGTTTTTATTGTCCTTGACCCTTTGTCTTGCATATATTTGCTCTTTGGCCAGCACTGGCTTTTTTGATCAATGTCTAGCCACCAATTACATAATATCTCAGCCTTTGTTTTGCTAGATAGAAAAAGTGAGGCTCTTTTAGCATTTTCTTGTGAAGCAACTTCCCTACTTTTCAAACTAGTCCAGCAGCCTTTATTCAGGCTTCCTCTAGATAACCAGAATTTAATAAAGTATCCAGGTCAAGGCCCTAAAAGTTGCTTTTCTTCTTGTATTGTTTTCAGCATTTCCCAGTGGTTTCAGGAAGCACCTAAATTCACAGTCAGTAGTTGAGCAAAGAGTTTTCTTTCAATTCCAAGAGGTCTGGGACTTATCACCTTAAAAAGGTACAGCTAAGCACAGCAATAATATTTATAGTGGAAATGTGAAAGCAAACGGGGAAAATAAAAGTGATTGGAAATATAACTTTGTTAAGATTGCTTTCTCTAGTTTAGGTTAGGTTCTCATTCCCTCCCTGAATCATCACATATCCCACACTTCACTGTGGTATAGCCACGGCCTGGCAGCCTGTGCCAAACAGAACAACTCCCCACTGCCCCATCTGCTGAGCTGTGCTGCTCATGGAAGATTGTCATTTGTAAGTGGACCAAAGGGTCTATTTTATGCTCAGATACTGAAACACTTGTCTCATGTCAAAAACGCAATGTATTAGAGGTCTGTCTCACACCCATAGAAAACACTGGAAGCTCCACACAGGATAGAGCCACAGACTCAAAAGCAACATCTGACTGAAGCAAAGCGAATTGTCTTACTGCCTGCCATTATAAGCTAGAGCCAGAACAGACTTATTTCTGAATTTTTATCAACGTTATGGTCTCATAGGAACAGGATGAGTATCACTGTTTCCAGAGCAAAAAGTGCTGTAACCACCATAGCTGCAGAAAAAGTTATTAACTAGAGAAGTATGCAGCATCGCTAAGAAATTTTCTAAGCAATTACTATTTAATAAGACTAATACTGTTTTTCCAATAAGTGAGGTTATGTGACAAAGATATTTATGTTAAATAAATATGTCCTATCACAGAAGCAATCCAATAAAAAAAGCAGATGAAACTACATGAACACGATGTCTGAAATATTTACTGGAGGCATTGAAAACAAAGAATTTTACAGCACAATAAGACATATTGCTTACCTAGTAGCATATATAAAGATTCATAAAAATCTAGTACAATATTCTAACAGTTTATTAAAATTAAACTCTAATAAATCTGTATTACCTAGTAGAATAAGCACATCCTGTATGACCAGTAATATCACTGCTCCCAAGTTTATAAAAGAGAACCTATTATAGCTTTTACAACAATGTCATCCTTACAATGTCGATAAAGCAAAAATGTGCAATTATTTCATTTATGATTTAAGAAAAAAAATCAAATCAGCACTCTTCCTGGTGTTGCTACAGTAACACCAGAATAAAAGTAATTCATTACTAAATGGTCTTTAATGTTTCCTTAAATTGAGTACCTTTCTGTCAGTACATTCATGGGAGCAAAATCACACTTATGTGCAAAAAAAAGTAAAGGAAAAAGGAAAGGTGAGAGACAGCTCTTCTCACCTAAGAAGTACTGTGTATTCTTCCTGGTGTGTGTACTGTTTAATGAGATGTGCCTGAAACATGCCAATTTGCATTCAAGCTGTTATTTGCAGGATTCCATGTTCTAGTTTGGGATTGCTACATGCAAATATTTTTACATAACGCAACTTCTGAAGAAAATTCTGAAGTTATTCTTACATTAGCAAAGAAGCATGTGTTAATGACCTGCAATAAATTGCTTGTAAGTAGCAGAAACATTCTGATTGCAAAACACAGATTAATACTACTTAGTATAACCTATAACTCTACTGTGTTCACATTCAAAATATGACTTCTCTTCCACTTTACAAGTGGGCATAACACTCAGCTTTCTATTTCATTAGTATTACAAGACTGTTTTTGTTGGGTTTTCTTTGGTAATTCTAACTGTGCTCCTTGCAAAGACTGTAAGAATATAATCTATCCATCAAACTCAATTATTTTTTGATCATTTTATAGAAGTGATTAAACCCAACATACAATTAGTAATATATTATTTTAAATAACAAAGGTGTGAACTCTTGAAAACATCTCAGAAGAAACATGTCCTTACTGTTACTGCTGTAACAATTCACTACAAGTATCTCAACATAATTTGATTTTCAAAAGGTTTTGACAGAAAAATTGCTATATGTGTTTGCACGTTCAATCTCATGACTTGGATTTAAAGAACAACAAATATGCAAAGGCAGCATTCACCTTATACGGAACAGATAAAGACCAAAACCTTCTGGTAGAAAGGAGTCTATCTTAGTGAATAACAAGCATACTTACTCTCTTACAACTTAATGTTTCCTTCTGTTTTATATATTTTCAAGACCTCAATACATTTCATTATTCTACAGGTCTCCCAGGCTCACCTTTCTTCTTTTCTTCAACTTTTCATTCCCAACTGGGCAAATTCTGAAAATAGAAGAAGAAATAAAATAAGAAATTAAAACAACCAGGTATATTTATCTTAAAGCACTGGATATTTATGTCAGCATCACAACTGTGAGTTCTGGATTTGTGTGGAGGCAGTTGCATTTCGAGGGAGAGAGTTTTATTTGTTGGGTTCATTTTACCACTTGGCTTTGACAGTATGAGGTGCACAGTAGGCTAATATTTCTGAATAGTATTGAATATTCCTGTGGTGTATAAATGTACGTAGGAATGCCATTCACCATGTATTAGAATAAAGACAAGATCTACTTAAATGATTATTTAAACTCAACTTTAAAGTGAATTTCACTGAAAAGTTCTACATCATGTTGTGTTTGAGAGCAATATGAAAAAAATGTTTTGTTGAGTCATCAGAAATGCTATAAAGGATGAAATATTGCACTTGTGCAACAGGCAATCAACTGCATTTACAGAGTGAGCTTTACATTTTTTTCCTGGAGATAACAGATCTGATTTGTTTACAGTCTGTAAAAGAGAAACTGTTTTTTAACAATTTAAAAAATATATATGTTTTGCTAAGTCCCAGAGCCTAATCTAAGCTCCTTCCCACAGTTCATAATGTTTGTTCAACAAAATTAGAGAATTTTCATTCATTTAAGGAAAAATATTATATGTCAGACCTTCTTGGAAAGAGGGCAATCTTTACAAGGGCTTATTGGAGGTCAGGGTTTGCACTAAACATCTGCAGGGAAAGTCAGTGAAGTCCACACTTTCAACATAACACTCAGACCTAGATGTCCACTGAAGCCTCTCCTCCTCCAGACATCTGGAAAATGCCTCAAGATCACTGAAGGATGAAGAAGGACAAAGAGAATATTGCTTCTATTAATATTCCCTAGAAACTATATACTGTAAGCTAAACTGATTTCATATTCTGAGGCAAGATTAACTTAAGTTACTTTAGTTCTCTTTTTTTTTTTTTTCAGTGAACAAATGTGCTTCAGTTGTGGGGTCTGGACCTCTGAATCTGGTCAGGCAAGAATCAGCAGTTTCTGTATAGACTGACCTCCAGTCCAACAGAGACACAACAACACTAAGAGAGATCCAGATCCCACAAAGAGCAATCAGTCTAGCTCAATTTCTCTGCCCAAGTACTCAGTCCTGCAGGAAGTTACTGGAAAGTTTAAGGGAAGTTTTACTCTTCACATGGTCTATTAAATCAGCGTTGACACACTATAGATTTATTGCTGCTACTGGCCCTGTTAAAATAAAGTAATAATAAAAATCACAGAAGTTAGCCATGGGTGTTGCTGTCATATTCCTAAAGAAAAATTGCAGTTCACACTTGATTTTTGTCTGTCATGCTAAAGGTATTGGAACAAGTTACAAGAAAAAAAAAAGAGATAAAGTTCAATCAATCCTTACACTGACCTGAATTTAAAAGCAGATCCTGGGCGTGATGCTGACAGGTCATCTTCACTGGAGTATTGATTTGCCAAACCAAGAAAAAAGGCAAGGATGAGCACGAAACCAACATTTTTGGAAAGCCAAGCTCAGGCTGCTATTCAAGCCAGTGCAGTAAGGCTCTCAGGAGCCCCGTTCCACTGCACCACACAGTACCTACCCAGCTAGGAGATGGGGAGGTTCAGCAGAGTGCATAAGGCAGGTCAAAAGACTGCTAAAAGATTCCTACCTCAGCAGTGAGGGCGACCTGCACGTGTCAACGCTTATCATCCCATATGGATAACAGGAAGCAGAGCTCCTAGAAAAGTGCATCTTGGGAAGAAAGAAAAGCCAGTTAGAAGGATTATTCAAATTTTTGTAGAACCACTGCAGTTGGAAATTTAGTTCTTTAAACTGAGCATTTTTCTGATCATATCTTCAGAACCTGGCTTGCTGCAGTTGTTTATGGGATAAAACAAAGCTGTATTCTGAGAGTGAATCATTCACAATGTTTTATGAATAGAGATAGTATCTAGTTTGATATTCTATCACAGAAAGATTTATGTAGCAAACAATCAACAAACGTGTATGTCTCTTCTACCTCTGAATGTACGTCTGGGTCAGTTAATCTCAAAATAGTTATTTACCCTATTGGTCAATCTTAAAGTAATCTGAAGGGGGATTACGGTGGCAGATTGGGCATTCAACTGCTTCTATATCCCAGAAATAGGCTGTTTTGAGTTATCACGTATCATTAGAAATAGCAGCAGAAATCATCAATATGGATTCATGCTACTGAGGCACACAACGCTCCTACTAGTGAAGCAACAGAAGTTAACAGTGTGACCTATTTTCTTTTCACTGTTACTCAACCATACTGCCAGCTACAGATTTAAGGGTAAATAAGAGCACTTCCTGAGTTTTAAAGATACTTAATAGGTTTTGATCAAGAAAAAACTTGATTGTTTTGATTAAAAAAGCCTTTTATTAAGCAACGTTAATTCTTGCAGTTTAAATGGAGAGCTGGAAAGCAGCTAACTAGAGAAGCCACAGGGTGAACTAGAAAAAAAAAAAAAACTAATTTCGGTGCAAATGTGAATAAAAAGGAGGACTGTAGGTTTTAAGATGTGTAACTTCCACACATTCTAGTGCTACTAGAACTTTACTGCATGTATTTACTAGTAGAAGATTAAAAGGTCTGTTGCAGTATACTTGTATCAGTTCTGTTGTAGATATGAAGAGAAGCTCATATGACTTTGCAAAATTTTTTGCCCCATCAAGGGATGATCAAAAATTGATTATGCAGTATTTCCATCCAGTGATAACAATGGATAAGAAGTTGAGGTAAAAGTTGAGTGTCATGTGACTGAGTCCTTGAAATCCATACTCTGAATGATATCCAAAAACAAAAAGTATTCAAAATTCAGTAAAAAATGTAGAAACAACCCCGTTCTCTACTTACCACAAGCTTTACATATTCTTACTACTGGATCATATTGCAGATAGCACCGAGTTGGCTGGAAGTGTCAATCTGCCTGGGGATAGTGAGGCCCTACAGAGGGATCTGAACATGCTGGATTGCTGGGCTGAAGCCAATGGGACAAAGTTCAACAAGACCAAGTGCCAGGTCCTGTACTTTGGCCACAGCAACCCCAGGCAGTGTTACAGGCTTGGGGAAGAGCAGTTGGAAGACAGCGTAGATGAAACGGACCTGGGGGTATTGGCTGATGCTTGGCTGAACACGAGCCAGCAGTGTGCCCAGGTGACCAAGAAGGCCAATGGCATCCTGGCTTGGATCAGAAATAGCATCGCCAGCAGGAACAAGGAAGTAATCGTCCCTCCGAACTCAGCACTGGTGAGGCCACACCTCAAGAACTGCATGCAGTTTTGGTCCCCTCACTTCAGGGGAGACACTGAGGCCCTGGAGTGTGTTCAGAGAAGGGCAATAAAACTGGTGAGGGGTCTGGAGCACAAGTCTTATGAGGAGCGGCTGAGGGAGATGGGATTGTTTAGTCTGGAGAAGAGGAGGCTCAGGGGAGACCTTATTGCTCTCTGTAACTACCTGAAGGGAAGTTGTGGTAAGCTGAGGGTTGGCGTGTAATTAGCGATAAGACAAGGGGGAATGGCCCGAAGTTGTGCCAGGGGAGATTCAGGCTGGATGTTGGGAAATACTATTTTTCCAAAAGAGCAGTCAGCTGCTGGAATGGGCTGCCTGGGGAGGCAGTGTAACCACTGAACCTGGAGATGCTCAAGGAACATTTAGATATTGTGTTGAGGAACGTGGTTTAGAGGGAACTATTGGTGATAGGTGGACAGTTGGACTGGATGATCTTGTAAATCTTTTCAAACCTTGGTGATTCTATGATACGGTCTCCACTACAACAAGCCAATTTTACTGTTGAACTGTAATGCTGCGACCACTTGAAGACTTTCTGAACCATAGTTAACAACAAATACTTATTTCCCTTCAAAACTCTGTATCTCCAATGTTTAAAATGGGAAATATTTATTTCCCAAGCTAATATATTAACACATAAATATTAGTATAAAACAATAAATTCATCACAGAACTGCAGAATCACAGAATTGTAGGGGTTGGAAGGAACCTCTAGAGATCATCTAGTCCAGCCATCATCCTCAAATGCATATCCTTTTTCAAAGGAATCTATGCTGTGAATTCCATTGTCCCCTAACTAATTTTAGCACATGAAAGAATATATGTTTGTCCTCAAAATAGTATCCATTCATTCATATCATACTTTTATCACATCCTATATACAATTTTATTTAAATGAACTATTAATTGAATATATACTATTAATTGAATATATAAAATCACACAATTTTTACATAAATTCATATTTTTAAAACAAACATTATACACATTTATAAAACATACACCTAAAAAAAACCAGGAAATATTCAACTATTAACTTTTAACTATTAACTGCTAGAAGGCTGGATTAGAAAAGAAGATATTTGCTGAAGAATTAAAAGTCCAAAACTCACATAAGCAAGTGGTAAGGAATTACAGGCATTTCTATTTTGGCTGACCTTTAGATCGATACCCCTTCTCCTCTTGCCCCAAGCATCTGTCAGACAAGTACAGTCACGAAATACCATGGCTAAACTTCAGCCTTCTACCACCAAACACTATAGTTCAGGTTCCACCTACCATCCCCTAAACCATTAATAACATGCCTTTAGGATACATATAATAATGTGCCTTTAGGACACATATTGTAGTTCTAATTTTCTTTTCAGTATTTAAAAAAGCCAGATGGTAAAGGTAATAACCGTTCTGATGTAGTTTTTCTTAGATAAGAAGCAATGTCAGTCTGCAGAGCTTTTACAGTAAACAATGAATTTATTCAATGCTGTAAGACAAACCAGACTGAGTTTTAATCAGAGACAACAATTTCAAAATCTGCTCATAGTTTAAAACACTTGCAATTCTGCTTGTCAGCAATGAGCTACAGATTGCAAACCTGTCATTTCAGATGAAAAATATCTTTGACATTCTTGAGTAGCATCGATGCTTTTCTCCCTCCCTTTTTTTTTTAAATCACTCACTTATATTGTGGCTACTACTTTATCAGAACCTGACTTTAAAGTTGATCCTGGCATTCATTAAGGATAAAGGGATACGTGCAGTGACAGCTACTGGTGCACTGCCATCACTCAGATTGATGAGATCTTTGGCTAGGGATTTAATCACGTTCCAACAAGACACCAGGAAGCTAAATACAAATAATGAATAAGAAGTTTTAGATTAATTTTGTATTAAATTACAAGCAAAGGGAACATTTGCTGGTGTATCAGATTTCAATTTCTTTCATATATGAACATCACTACTCAAGCAATAAAATAGAGATGTATACTCAGCCAAGGACTTCTCACAAAGAAGCTACAAAATTTTTATCGTATATAGCACAGCTTTTCACATGACAAAATTCAAGTGTCTCAGACCTAGAGAGAATGATATAAAAGCAGCAGTGATCTGTAAGCAGAGCAGTGTTCTTAGAATTCTGCACAGTAATAATGTCAAATAGCTGAATGCTTTCATTTTGCTGCATAACTTTAACCAAGGGTCTACTCTTTCCTTGCCATTTGCCAACTTAGAGTCAAATCAACCTAACCACTATAAATTAATTCTAATGCTTTTCTGAGGTATATTTTTATCAGTGAAGAAAACTGTTAAATGCACTATCGGAAAGCACAGATATTCAAAGTTAAACAGACATACAGAGAGGAAAAAAAATCACACAAACATTAAGCATGTAATTGTTTTACTCAGCTGCATATGTAATTCCCCTGTATAACTCCTTTCTATTACATAGCTAGAACTCACATAAAGGGAAAAACCTAGGAAATTATTTGTTCTTATTTAGCTTTGATTTCAGCATACTGGACATCTGGCACACAGAGAAATGAAGGAAACTTGTGAAGTTGCATAAGCTTCAGGAAAGTTTGCAGACTGGCTGCCTAGCTATCTGCCACCCTTGTTTCAGGGGAAAGGCTCTTGCAATATGCATTTCATACTTAGATGGAAGAAGAGATGAGCTTTATGCTGTTGTTATATATTACGTGTAACAAGTTAGTTTAATTCCATGTTATTACATGCCAAATTATAGTGCTGAAAAAAGTCAATTTGAAGCTGTGGCTGCATCCCTGTTACTACCCAACCCGGGGTCTTGCTAGCTCTCTAGCTGAGCTGCTGCCTTTGCTGGCTTTCCCAGGCATCCATCTTACCATCATTGTGATTCACTATAGCGTGTTCACTCATACTGAACACTCCTGGCAGCAAAAGAGCTACAGGGTGGTTAACACAAAGTCCACAGGACCACAAGATAATCACTGTAATTCCTAGGGGCTCCAAGTTCAGTTATGGTAGGTAAAGACCATAGGGAAACCACTGAAGGCCTGGGCAGCAATGGCTAAGCTTGGTTTCTTGTATTTTGACTGTTCCTTGCTATCTGCCTTAAGCCCAAAGGTGAATTAAGGCTAATACAGATATAGGATGTAGGGTTTCTAAAAAGATTTTTAAAAATCCAGCCCACAGTAGTCTGACAGCACAGCTTCAGTATAGAGAATGCCAAAATAATAGGTTGGGAAATAAGTGAGTGAAAACTGTACCCCTCTTGCTCAACAAAGTTCACTTGATTGGGAAGTGGAGAAATACGCATTAGCTATTATAAATGCATGCTTAATAAGAAGGGTTGGAAGAGGAAACTGAAAGGCAGATAAATTGCAAAGCTTCTAGAATTTTATTTTAATTTTTAATGAGAAGAGCTAAAGAAATACAACATTATGTGTAGTAATGAAGTTTATAGAGAATAAAACCAGGGATTTTTCATAAGCGCAGTTCATCCTGCTGTTATCATCTACTCTAAATCCTTCAGGGCAGGTGGTTTTTCCATGTCTCACTTTCCATCTCAGAGAGGCTGCATTATTCTTTCCCTAGGAGAAGTACAAGGGTTCCCTAATTACATGAAGTGGATGATAAAAATTATTATAAGTAGCCAGGTATACAATTTCATGCCCTGAAGTGTTATTTATCATTTTTAGAAATAACTGAAAATGATTAATCTTGATTTATATTGCAAGACACCTTGACAGATATTAAGAATACATCTATAACTCTAGTTATTGGCTGTGATGCAAAGTAAATATGGTCCTACAAGCATAGCCTCACGTTAAATACTTTCATGCGATTGTCCAGAAAAATCATACTTTTTTCTTTTGGACACGTTAGAGTTGCAATCTCAGTTATTTGCTGAGTGCATTCTTTAAAATACATGTAAGCATGTGAGACAAGACAAGGACTTGCTATTTCTATCCTTCAGAAGATTATATAGTCTTAAAACACTGAAAATATACAATTATTTGAAGAATATCATACTGATTCTGAGTTTTCTAAGTTACCAAATTTTATATTAAGATAGAATTTTCATAGACTGTCTAGAACAAGCAGATCTTCACAATCTGGAGGATCTTTGTACCTTGCCATACAACATTATGATTAAAGTGATGTGTTTTTTCTCTTGAATTACCCTCCAAAAAGAGACAATGAAGAACAATAATTGCACAACAGTTTTCTGCATAATTCTTAATTATACATCAGTAAAACCAAGGCAGTAAATTCTTAAATGCTCACAAAAGGAAATTTATTTTCCTCCATACATTGATATGTGCTACGTATGTGCAACATACAGGAGTGAGAAACTACAACTAAGTGTCACGTATAGACACCAATTGTATCTCAATCCAACTCATTTTCAAACAAATTGATTGGAAAACCTGCCTGTACTTCACATTAAAATACAAGCAAATAACACAAAGCAAAGTAGTATTTAAATATTTCAGTCATTTTGAGTAGTGTCAAGAAGTTGCTCTGTGAAACTGGGTATATGTGTTACGCTGGCCACATATACTTTACTTTCTTTGTAACATATAGTTATAGCCTGCAGAGCCTAGCCTTCATCTCTCCATCATAAGCAGAACTGAGAGGTTTTAAGCTGTTTAAGAACCCAGCCAGAGGTTGCTATCTCTATAATTGATATAAAATAGATAGTACCTTTCCCCAGTTGAAGTAACCTTTGTTTCAAGATAACCTTGTGCTTCCAGTGGCCGATTTTCCCTGAAATACCGATTTTCTGTGAGCAGGAATGAAACCTATGTTGAGGGAAATAAAGGAGATGAAGCTTTTAGAATGAGTCATCCAATATGTACTAATGGCAAGTTTAAATCTGTATGCCACACATAAATGTCTGGCAAAAATGAAAATGTGCCCTTGTTTCTCAGATATAACAGCATGCAACAGACCTTTTATTTTACACGAAGATCTTTATGTTCATCTTGAATTGCTTAAAAGTATGGAAGGAAACGAAGGTATGCGCATTTTGATTTTAAATGCTTACATGTGAGCAGCCTGAAACATTAAAATACACTACAAAAATGCTTATATCCAGCATAAAGAGTTCTAGAGATGCTTTCACTAAAATATTTTCCCAGTGCTAGCTATTCACCTGAAAAAAGGACAGCATCAACAGAGTATGATGTGGTAACATCAGTAACAGAATTAACACTGAAAACATTTCTACAGCGTCATTCTCAACTTCTCTTGCTCTCTTCTTCAAGAGAAGAATTTTGAGATTTCAGTTTCTCTATTCATTTTGCACCAATCAAATGTAACACATCTTACAGTGTTCGTTTCTAACTTCAGGAGATTGTATTTCAGATAGCACTTCTGAATCAAGTAAGCAAAGTGAGCAACAGCAAGAAAAATCAACCAACCAACCAACAAAAAATAGACTTGAGAAGATCTGTCTGAACTAGTTTCACTAGCTAATCATCTATTTCTAGCAAATCACTTCAATCAAGAAAGAGAACACCAATTACCTTCAACAAGTAGGCTTTAAATATACTCACACACACACTATTTCTTTATGGAAAGGTCAATTAAATGCCAAAAGAGTTAATAAAAAATAAGAAAGTATTTAATATTCAACAGTTGCAGCTAGCCTGTTGGTATACATTACATCTAATTACGTACTTCGCAATCATTGCAGAAAAAAAAATCATACAACATTTACAAAATACATTCAGCACATTATTTATGATAAGATTAAAAAAAAAATGTTTTCAGAAATGCAATGAATTAGAAATTAG
Source organism: Cyrtonyx montezumae (assembly GCF_038088225.1). Taxonomy (NCBI): domain Eukaryota; kingdom Metazoa; phylum Chordata; class Aves; order Galliformes; family Odontophoridae; genus Cyrtonyx; species Cyrtonyx montezumae. Next base: position 2,792,017 of record NW_027071936.1, read on the forward strand.
CTTTCCTTATTTCACATATTTTGACTTACAAGAAACAAAGTGTCAGCAGACAAAATCCCTGCAATAGCTCTAGTTTGCATAGTGTAATATATTACCATGGATGAATAAAACAGACCACCACATATTTACCCTATTTTTTTTTTGCTCTTGATTAACTATACCTCTTATTAAAAGCATTTCAAAATATTAAATATATTCCTATAAAATCTGCTTCACACACTGTATTTTTAACAGATGCATAGATTACAGAGTGAGCAGCTCGGATAGAACGATAGTAAGGATGTATAATGAGAAAGATTATTATGGTGGAAACAGAATAATCAGAAAGAGACAGAATGCTCACCTATGTCTCAGGCTTACGGTGGAAACTCCAAAGCAGCAATCTCCAGAAAGAGATCCTTCCCCAGTGGTGGTCAGCCCTTAAATGGGTCTAGGAGAGCTGGACTCAGACAAGACAGACAGAAAGACACAGAAAGACAGAAATGTCACAGATGAAATCACAGACCATGGGATGTTTGTTGTACAGTAGCCAATGCTGACAGTATTCATAATATGTCTCTCTGGTGTTTTCCAGCTTGGAAATATCCCAGGAGTCATAGAAAAAAATCTTTATATTTTATAAATGGGCAATTTCAAAGATACACGTGTACAAACCATGTTACCAAGGCCTAGGTTTTACATCGTCATTCTCACTGGATATATTCTTTTTGCTGGGTCAAGGAAGGTGACATAAAAACAAGAGAAAGAGTATTGAACTCTTGCACCAAAGGAATGAAATCAGTGCAGAAGCAAGACAGCTCTCAGATCAACTCTCAGGCAGAGAGCAGGAAGGTAGATGCTTATCAGTTAGCATGCCAAGTACCATCTCCAGTGATGTTATTAATTGTAATTTAGTATTCCTGGATTTTCAGAAAGCTGGAATTTCTTTTGTAGATACTGTGAGAATAATTTTTGCACATCTTTGGATTTGTGTTTCTGGATGTAATCCAGCCTTGCCCTTAATTGCAAGAGCTCTCAGTACCTGATAATTACTGGCAAAGAGAAACCTCTCCTATTTTATAAACATCTACAGATGACAAAATATCTTTAGGTTGTCACAAGATGGATTCTTGAATTATTCTAGTAGAACACAGAGATGAATTGGTATGTCCACAATTGGCTGATAACTTGCATACAAGCTAGTGAAAGTGAGATCCTATTGATTGTGTTTTAATTGAGACAAAAGAGAAGACCCTTAAAGAATGCAGAGTCTAGTATCTTAATATTGATGGATTTGCTGATGCACCTGAATATAAGAGTAATTAATTGTTAAGTTAAGCTTATTGAGTTTTAAGTTGTTTGGTAGCCAAGGCATAAAAGTTAAGTCTATTTTAGAAATGTTTTTAAAAGGATTTCCAGTGCTTGCTATTTCCCAGTGCAGGTTTCATGAAAGTGAATTATTTGAACTAGTACTGATTATTCACAAAGACAGTTATTCTAGAAGTGAAAGCTGTTTGTACGCCAGCAATTAAACTTCTCAGTGCAAAAGAGTAGAAACAGCTGATCAGTCTTAGAAAGCAAAACATCTCAACAAACAATAGTCAGCAGTAAACAGATTGTCAGCAGAAGAAACATCATCAGTTATTGCACATCCCTCATCATGGAATTTCATTAGAGGTACTGTATGGAGATTTCCAGGTCCCAACCAGAACAAGTGATTGAATATCAGGTGAGATAAGGGCATACAGGAGCAAGCAGTATCCCTGGATGACTGGAAGGGGTGGACCTGGGGTCCGCCTCTCCTCATTCTCATTTAAAGGTCAGCAGCTGAGGGAGAGGGGTCTTTATTTGGAGATTACCCCTTCTGGAGACTTCACTGAAATTTGGACAGGATAAGCCACTTGTCCCTGTTTGTCTTCTGAACCATATATTTACAAATGTGTTTATATCCTGGTAGAAGGCAATATCATTGCCTTCCCTTGCTCTGCAAGTATGTAACTTGGAAATAAAAGCTGTTGAGTGAAAATAGAGCTATATGGCATGTACTAATTTGATAGTTTGCTCATGCATTTAAAGGGATGTTAAAAAATTCCATGACATTAGTTAAGATGCTCCTGGTTCAATTGTTGTTGTTTCGCGTTGGCTTTTTTTAATCTTATTTTAGACACGGTAAAAAAATTGTAATAAGGTGTATTCATTAAGTGCTTTTGTGTTCTACAATTTTCCTGAGTGTATCCCTATATAGCCATTAGTCAATGAACACATGCTGTGGATCCTCAGTATAGTTCTTAACACTCTTCTGATACAAACTCAGCTTTTTATCTGTACATTGAAACATCTACATCAAGTCTATTTGCTTCTTCTTCCTAAGGCAATTTTAAGATCCAATAAGTCTGAGATTCTTTCTGTTTTTCGGGCTATACAGGAACACAGAGCATTGTTTTGCCTGCAGGAAATTCATTTCTATTCTTAAAGCAAAATAGTTAAAATAAATACTTTATGAAAGAAAAGTAATGAATTTCAAGTGTGGACGAGATGGCTTGCTGTTTCATTTCTTCAGCAGTTGACTGTGAGATGCTCTGTGCTGGAAACAGCTGGAGCTACTCCTAAGATCTGAAAAAAGGTGTTTAAATGTAATAAGTTAGTATATTAGTTCGGTATCTAAAGTTAATCATGATGATCAAAGACAGTCTTAATTAGCAATTCGATCTGGAAAACATTATCTTCATTGAAAATATACACAAATATTAGTTTTGTACCTCTTGGATGTATAATGATCTTTACCTAAGAATTTTTGCTGTTAGGAGGTTTTAATAGCATTATTGCTATTAGCAGGACATCTGGCCACTTTAGAACAGTGCTACACATATGTAACATGGGAACAAATGGGTATAATACAACTTCAAATAATGTGCAATTTTGCAAACATTTTCAACGTACTAGTTTGTTGGATGTGCTGTACTTTTTTTTATCATCAACTATTTCTTGCAATACGATCTGAACTTAAGCAGTTTACTGTTCCACGTTTCCAACTTTCAATTAGCTCTTCACTACAGAAGGGTTACAATACATTGTCTCTTTCTTAGGACTGGGTAGATATTTGTAGGGAACAGCTTAAAGCAAGCTCTGACGAGTGCTTATAAAATTTCTTACATCTCTCTGTTGAAGACTTCAACTTTTCCAAGCAAACCTGCGATGATGTGAAATCATAGTTATGTTTCCAGTCAGGATAGGAAAAGCATCCAGGTCCTGTGAGTGCCTGGCATTAACTTCCATTATGCTCATACCTATATTGCCATCATTTTCAGATATGACCATTATTACCGCCATTGTAGTTCTGATATTAGCTTGCAAAGAGTATTCAAAGCCTCAGAAAGGTTCGATGTCTAATTGTGTCTACAACAAAACTGAAGGAACTCAGAAATATAGTGCTGTAGAACATACTTTACAACTAATCTCACCTGGCATCAACATTCTGAGCAAAAAAGAAAAAAAAATCTGAATTTTGTTGTTTGGTTTTTTTTTGTTTTGTTTTGTTTTTTTTTTACTTTCATAAAAGTGATTGTCCACAGTAATCCACCTCTCACACAAAACAGCTAGGCAGGGATGTTCTGACCAAACAGTGTTGTGATCCCTGCATCATGTGGGCAGTACATCAGATCCACCTGCAAACATTAGACAAGACCGATCTATTGGGATGCTAAAAGGTTGCCTTATACATATGTGTGATTAAACGTATGTGTATCCACGTACAAACAGCACAGACCACATTAATGATTCTGTTTAAACCAGTACTGCAGGGGAAAGAGGACTAGCAGGAAAGAGAGATACCCTTTCTTCCAGTCCCTGTCTTCAGAATGGATTTTTTTTTTCAATTATTTTTAATCCAGTAATTATTGACAATAAATGAACAAACCTTCCAAAAGATGGAATCTTTGCATTCCTTCCGGGAGCTTAGCCATTATACTCTCTTCTGTTGGGGCTCTTTCTGACATTATGGTTTTATTTTCTATCTGTGCAGTGAGAAAGACATGCAAGAGACACGATGAATGCTGTTTCCATGTGATGTCATTATTGTGTTGTTATATCAGATAATAGAGTTGGCATTATTTTGCCAAGTAGTTAAATAATGCTCTAGGAAAATGTTCTCTAAGTCATATCTTGTACATCTGAAACAGTATTCAGTGTTCTGAAACAGTAAATAGGAATAGCTGTTTGTTTTAGAAAGGTGATTCCAGCTCATCAGACAATTCTCTCCCAGAAATACTTTTTTATATCCCAAAAGAAGGGATGGATCTCAGCTCATATCACAGCCATTCTATCCCCCAATTCACTTAAACAAACAAACAAAAAAAGCAAAACAACTCTGAAGTAAGAGAATTATTAATGCATTGATGCCATGGCAGCACAGATTTCTTAAACTCCTGGTTAACAAGAAGTATAATAACCAACTGTGCAAAAATCTGAGCCAGATCCAAAGGCACAAGAGTGTACATGGCTAAAAGCTAGACAGAAGACTACGCTTCACAAATTAAACAGGTAGTTTCTGTTCTTGTCTCCGTTCTGCTAGATGAGCCTGGACAATAAAAGCTTCTGTGTATATTGCTTTTCTCCCCATGTCAAGGTTTTTTGCTGTGCTAAACAGACAGTATTCCTTAATAATTTGCTAGGTAAGCAATAAAAATGCACTCAGATATATCTGCAATGCCAAGCAAGGAATTTGTCTGAAGTGTTTACTGTGCTGGACTGTGTCTCCAAATGAGTCATGCGTGTCCCCCCGCCGAGGCTGCCAACCCACAAGACAGGACCTACTCCATGCTATGGTAATCAGTGATACAGCTAGCTGCCAACGACATTGGCTCCAAGGGCATCTGAAATTTAGATTCCAAACCTGCATCCCACGTCCACTAAATAAGGCTCTGTTGAAGGTTATATTCTAGATTCTATTCAGAATATTCTATATTCTGAATTTTCAATGCACGGACTATTAAAATAACCCAGATAATTTCAGAAAAAAAAATAATCTTTTAATGTTGCCCTTTTCACTACTGTTGTATAATCTATTTGACCGACTTTAATTTCGTTGTTTGCAATATCCAGTTGTTTATTGAATCTCTATGGTACAACATTTTCAACCTGTGGATTGCTTATAAATGGCTGATTGGAACAATTTCAGCTTAAATAGGTTTTATTCTCATGAATATTCAATCATCTGGTTTTTGACATGAGATTGTTTTCTTTCCCTGTTTGGGAAACATAATCATTTGAAATGGTTCTGTTTTCTGTTGTATCCAATGCTATTTTACTCGTAAAATTTGGGTCCGTGCCCAAGACCGTCTTTTTGAATACATTTTCCTGCATAAATAGGGGAGAGAGGGGCGATAATTAGAATGCCCATATAAACAGTCAGGCCCAAATTGTACTGGGGAGGCAGTGAAATTGCTCCCTTGCTGCACCCTCTGAATTGATCTAAAATGGGAATTGCTTTGATACTCAGTTAATGGAAAAGGTTACAGCATAATTCAAGACCTTCCTCAGAAATGACTACAAACAGACTTTGAGAAAAGGATCTCTTCTTCCTGTAGTGCACACTCAGTTATTTACTTCCCAATCATTACAAACATGTATGGGTCCCACTTAAAACTGACAAAATCTGAGATAAACACAATGGAAAACTTGTGGAGATGTCTGGATTGGAGACGTCGCGTTATATGCAAAGCACAGGCTGTTTCTCCCAGTGGCTCACTTAACATTTATCTGCATCAGATTTTGCCTATTTTTATCTGGGTCTTGTGAAGTCCTCTTATGAGACTATACTGTTTGCTCCCTTTACTACCTTTAATTACAAATTTCATGGTTTTCTAAAGTTTTCCTTTCTAACTGAGAGGTTCATTTATGCATCTTTCAGCCAACTATTAATCCTTGCTAAGATCCTTCCTCTTGTCCCACAGATGCATTAAAAGCCCTTAAGGAGAAGGTTTGCCTTATTTTTATAAGGTTTTCCTTCTTTGTTATAGTGGACTGGATCATCCCATTGATATGTTTGCTGTCACTGTGTGAGAAGTCCAAGAAGTCTCAGACAGACAAGACCTCTTTCAACAGAGCACTGCTGAGCACTATGGAGCAGGCCATCACAAATAGCCCAGTCACCTTTTTAAGAAATGAAGCCTGTTCAATATCATTTCTATAAGGGAAAAATAAAAAATAAAAATAAAAACACACCTGCTTGTGATTTACTTGTAGAGAATTTAAAAGGTTTTCAATGTTTCATGCAAAGTTGTGCTAACTGTAAAGTCAAACTGATAGCTAGATTTGTTTATTTATTTTAAGGAAGCAATGTAATCCATAAACTTTCACCCATTTTATGGAATTTCATGAAGTGTCTAGCTTGTTCAGTGATTGACTCTTTCATTACTGATTCAGATAAAATAAATATCTGACATAGTAGTTAGATTAAATTAGTTTTCAAGGTAGCCAGTGACTGCTCTGTGTAATGCTGACCTCAAAAGGACCTGTTTCTACGCCCTATCTTAAAAGCTAATATACTTTAGCACTCCTGTTCTAAGAATCATGACCTCTATTTCATAATGAAGTCACTTGAAAACGTACTGACCTTTGATGACCGTGTTGAGTATGGCTATATAACTAAATTGTAGGGGAAGACCTGGCTGCTCATGAAAAGGATAGACAATTCAAAGAAGGGAAATTCAGCAGCCAGTTCCACATCCTTCTTAAAGAAGGACATAACAAAACCGATTTTACCTTTATTTCTTAACAGAGAACTCACTGCGAAGGTAACTTCCAGAGAATGAAATAGCTAAGCAGTGTTAAATTTTGTTTTATGGCATAATCTTCCTCAGAGCTAGCTATACATTCTGGTGGACAGCATACTTCCTCTCCTCTGTAGTACAGGAAATTCCTTCTATGTTTAATCTTAAGCAGATTTGTCAACATCTTACCTTTCCTCAGTTGCTCTTCACAGTCTTAAAAATACTGCAGGAAAGCTCTCTGATGAATCTTGCCTAAATCCAGGTTGCTTGTGCTCTGGGAAGAACTCATACTGGCATGGAGGGCCTGAAATGTATGGATATTTGATTCCTGCCAAAATAAATAAAAGAAAGCATGATCGTATCTTTTTTTAATTAGATTGCAAAGGTATTAATGTATTCAGAATTCACTGATTTCAGCAGCAGTGCAACTATCACTGCAGTCAAAGGTAAAGAAGGTAAAGAAGCAAAATTGTCTACCACAAGTGTGAAAATATTTTTTTCCACATTTAAGATAAGCAAGGGAATACAAGTATATCTTTCCTGTGCAAAGAAAGCATTTTCTTACAAGAGAAATAATGACCACCAGTTTTTATCAATATGTCTCCTTCTGGAAACATTCCAGGGATACATCTGAGACAGATTTGGAAAAGCACTGGCTTCATGGTCACTCCATGAGGGGTTCAGTAATCTAACAGATATAATTGTGAATAAAAGTGCCAGGCCTCTCATCACCACTCTATTAGTTGAAGCATCATTGAAAGGAAAGGACTTCTTACTCACTGGCAAATGTGTATTTTAATGATAATGCTTTTTCTCTCCCTATTTTGTATAGTATCTTGTGATTTCATAGTAAGTGATTTCATGGTAACCGTGGCAACCATTCATTTTTGTTGCAAATAAGAGGAGTGCTGTAAATCCATTCAACTTGTTGGCATACCAATTAAGGCTGCCTGCTGTAACTAGCATGCTAGACCTCAGTTTTCCCACTTATCTTTAAACTGACATGCTCACTACTGATGAAGAGAGTGCCTGTTTCTGCTGAGGTGAAGAAAAGTTTGTCCTGAGTGGGTAGAAGAGGTCATTCAGTTCAGTGCACAAAATACAGGTGCTGACGACTACCACTGACAACTGAGTCAGTCACAGGCTGAGCAGCAAAACTCTTGGAATTACTTGTGGAAAAAACAATGCTTCAATAGCAGCTAATAGAAGAGGAGAGTGGTGAGGGAGAAGGAAAGAAGGAGAAGAGGTGAAAATCAAGCTGAAATTTTCCTGCCTCCTAGATAAAGCAGTCTAACTTGTTTTGCCCACCCCACATAGGCTACCTTTGATGCAGCATGTAGAATCCACGCACAGCTTAGTGCCATGCTACCTATTTTCTGGCTAGTGTACCCCCTTACAAAACATACTAGTACCTAATCTTTCCTAAAATAAAGTCCCTAAACCTTATTAATACATCTACGAGACAATTTAATTCTAACATAATTCAATGGATCAAAGCATTCCTCCAACGTATTGCTTCCTTCTTAGCCATCTGCAGGCTGTTTCACCTCTTTTGTTTTTATTAAACAAAAAATAAATAAAATAGCAAAAACAACTATACACCTGTGTGGTAGCAGGTGTCTCATTTCCTGTGTACCTGAAATTTCAAATACATTCCAAGTTGTTCAGGCCTCAGCCTGGTCTTCCATCAGTATGGTACAGGATCAAAGATGAATTCAAGTTGAAAGGCATTTCAGGAAGTCCTTTAGTCCAACGTGACACTCAGAGCTCCGGGTCAAAATTTATTTCAGACCAGCTTGCTAACTCTATTTTCAGCAGAGTTGTCCTTGAGAAGCTTGGGTGTCGATGAAAGGAAAAATAGCCTGCAGCAAAAGTAATAATACGATGATTTGATGACAGGCAGTGCAAACAGATGTTATCATAATAGTCATATTTCATTTTAATCCAAACAATAGCTGATCTTGAAATATCATCTCCAGAATTCCTTTTTGAACTCCCTACCCAACCTTAATGCCAAACTTCATCACACTGGTTTTCCAGATAAACTTCATCATGTAAAATCTTCATGAATTGAAACCTGGGAGATTTGTACCCTCTGATCTTCGCAAGCCACTATCATACATACATTCCCAAGCATTAATTAATAATAAATGCTTAATTCATCACGAAGTTAAGCTAAGCAAATTTTTTCATTACCCTCAGCTCTATGGTCCCAAATCTATTAAAAAAGCTTAGTCCTAGAACATCTCCATTTCCAGATACATAAGTCTATTAACAACAGATTTGATGTAGTAGCATATTTTAGCATTACTACTTTTCTGCTCAAGCTGAAGTACGTGTTTTTCCCTTCCTACGATACTATTTTATACTAGCTTTGTTTTGAAACCAAAACAAGCATTAATATTTTTAGCGTAATTATTTTGACATGACTAGTACAAATTCTAGCAGCCTTTTTCACTTCTTAGCGATGACCCTGGCCATCTTGTGATTAATACAGTACATCACCTCGAAGTCTGGCTGAGGCTCCAGAATACTGAAATCATTACTTTCAGGGTTTCAGACTGCAGTATAATCTTTCACTGGGGATGCACTGTTAATAGGCTGGTGAATGGTAGATAACACCTAAGTGAATTGTAGGTGATGGATTAAAGTCAGTTTTGACAGATCTGCCAGCCTAGGTACCAGGTTCTCAGGAAAAACTTTGGCTTGCACAGGCTTACTTACTTGAGAGTCAGAAACTGCTGCTCCACTGATTCTGTCTCAAATCAGACAAAGCTAAATGGAGATAATATCAAATCAAATGTAGCATCCCTTGCTCCAGTTCAAGAGAAAACGTCAAAGCAAGGAGAATTTTGCCTGGCGAGAATCTATGTGAAATAGGAGCTAAAACCTCTGCTCTTCACTGAGGCACGGAGTGATTCAGAAACTGATAAAATGTACTTTCCTCTCCCAGGAATTCATGAGAAGAGGAAAAGTAAATGCAGGAGACAGCACAAGGAAATTTCAGAAAAGCATAAGACTCCTACACGCGGGAAGGACTCTCATTTCCTATTCCCAGTGGTCAAAATGCCTAACCTTGACACCCCTACCAAAAATGTCGTTCAGGATTTGCCCTCTATACTCTCTCCATGGGAAAAAACTGCCCTGTGAGAATCCATGCACTGTGAACGTGCAATGAAGCCTGCGTGTGTCTAGAACTTCAGCCTTGACTATTTTTCCTTCTGTTTTCTGAGAAGAGGCTAACCACACAAGAACAGGATACTTCACATCAAAAGTATAAGCATTCTCCTCCTTGAAATGGCCAAAGCCTCTATCTGTCATGTATTTTTCAGTTCAGTTGTTCACTGGAACTTGTGTTAACACATGATTTATGCACAGGATGTATATTATAAGGTTATTTGGAAGGTTCTGTGATGGTGATCAGCAGCACAGATAGAATACGTCCCATACACAGCATGCAAGCTATGCTAAACTCAAATATCAGTTCTTTCCTTATTCTGATAAATTAATTAAACAGGAGCCAAATGCCACAAAGTTATCTGTACAATATGTGCTTGTGTGTGTATAAAAGATGTTACATTTGGAAAAGCGAGATCTAAAAGGATTCACTTTTCTTACAGCAGAGGAAAACACGATCCAAACCCTAAAAACCAACAGAGTAAATCAAGAGTAAAGCAGAAGTCTAGTTAATAGTCGGGGCAGGGAGGAGTCCCTAGAAGGTAGAGTTAGCCTGACTGAAAATAATGCTAAGATTCAAAGCTGAAAACTGCAAGCACACAGTGACTCAATTAGACACAGCATTGATTTAGTTTTCTAATTTTATTCACTTAGGACATCGGATTTATGTAGCTTACTCAATACATTTCCTTCTGAACTTCAATTTCTCTGCTCGACCTGACTTTACATCACCATAAATAAATACAGCGAGCATGCTTGGATCTATAGGATTGCAATCTCAATTCACGCTAAGATTCCAGTTAACATTAGCAAAGATTAGGTGAAGCATAGCCTTCAGCACACTCTGGCAGCTACTGGTAGGACGTACATATGATTCAGGGGGAGAGGAGCTGAAGCTAAACACTATTTAATCAGAAAAGAAAAGCCCAAACCAAAAAAATCTATTGTTGACTCACGTCTCGGTGAAAATGCTCCAAGATGTTCTGCACCAATACGTGATTGGATCAGTCATTCTATTATGCTGAGCTCAGTGAAGATCTATAGGTCACGAATAAGAATGTTTGCTTTATATTTTCTCGAGAGGTGAAACTTCTTAACTGAATCTTACACTTAATCATTTCTAAATCCCAGGGTATATCTGCTGATCGCTGTTTCGATTTAAAATGAAATTCATTTTCTGGTTTGTTGCATGACTTTTATTTCAGACTTGACTTAGAGATTTATGAGCAGGATATAGCTTTTCTTGCTGAACACTTCAACAATCTTGGTCCCTGTGGTGATTTCCACATTTCTGCAAGTAGGAAGAAACACTCACTACTGCAAAATCATATGACGTTCCTACTTCAGAAGCCAAAACAAATTTTTTGAAGGCTGAAGTATTTAGTTGCAAGAGGGACAGAAACCCGAGAGGATCTAGCCCTCACAGTATACCGAAAAGTCAATGCCAGTTTTCAATTCATTGCTTCTTAATTAGGAAACAGAAAGAATCTGGGTACACAATGAATCAACGTCTATACAGAAACAGGGGGACAGGGAGGTCACTGATTGATAGTTTCACCTGTAGCCACTGACATTGAAATTTGATTTTGACTCAGAATAAAATTATTTCTGCTGAAGATAGCTCCTCTGCGTTGCACAATTTACCATGAAGGGCACTATTCATAGCAAATGGGCCATAAGTTTCTAAAGACAGAATTAAACAAAGCACAATACACCAGTGTGACCCCCTGCTGCATGGCATCGCTGCCATTGCACTTCATGAGTTTAAGCACATTAAGCAGTGCTGACTACTTGTACTACCAAACAGTTTGGTAACTTGATTTGTGATGCCCCTCCTAGCACAAGGTCCAAATATTGTAGATCTACTCCAGTATCTAAAATATCTATATATTATATATCTATATAAATGTATATGGTGTGAAAAGGTAAAATACAGGTGTTCAAATTTTAAATAGCAAGGATGATGGCTGCCTGCTTAACTCTGGAGATTTTACTTACACTCTGGTTTTGACAGAGCCCAACATATTGCTGTGTGAGTAGCATAGGATAAATGTGTTCCCCAGCACAGGTCACGGGCTTATTTTCTTTAATATGTCAATAGTGACTCTGTGGAGAATACCACAATTCTAATCCTGATCAGGTATTTGAGTGTTCTTCTGGAGGAACTTCTAAAAACATAATGCATGCAATATGTATAATGTAAATACATTTAATACACATTGAACTTTAAAAGCTATGTAGGCATTTGGAGAACAATAAACTGCAGTAACTGTGAAGTCATAGTACCTCTAAAAATTGAATTTGTTGCCTGAGTAATAAGGACAGGGTGTAAAGGGTTTTTGTTTGGTTGATTACTTCTGCATTCTGATACACGGTGCCTGAAACTAGAAAGGGAGCCAAGTGACTCAGTTCCCTCTGAAATCACACACTAGCAATCTATCCAAAAGTATATACACCTTAATGAATATTAGAGTTTATATTCCTGTTTTAACATATCAGCTGAAAATTTTACTTTCTTTACAGTTCTGGTTTGCAGAACACTTCCCAAATAATTAATTTCAAGCAACTTACTTTATTCCTGACTAGCTGGCATTGCTCATACACTCAATTTCCAGAGTATTTCACTTCAAAATGAGATGAACGGAAGCATGACTCCTGTACGTTTAGGAGCGCTGAACCATTTGGCACTTCCTTAATCACAAAGCACAATCACTGTTCTGAACCCATCTCTTGTATTTATTTCATCTGGTTCACAGTATAGGAAATCCTTTTTTTTTCCCTCCCACAAAACAGAAGTAATAAAAAAAAGCAACATAATAGAAAATATCATCATTTTTTTTTCTGTGTTTTGTGTCTTTGCATATTATGTAACTATTAATCTTCACAAATTTCTTTATAGTTAGAAACTGTATATTTCCAGCACTTGATTTAAAAGTGAAGAACATAGCCCTGTCAATCCTAGGTACACGTATGTCTTTAGAAATCCACAACTTTTAAAATATTAGCTTTGCCTTGTGCATGAAGAGGAAACATCATATTAGCCTCTTTTTACTGCAGAGTGCTAAGACAACGTCTAGTATTCAGATCATTTTAAATTGGGAATGAAGTCATTCTGAGCTGCCTGTTGAAAATGGATCAAAAACGGACCCTCCAGCAGACAGTCCACACCTTCAGTTCACTGAGTTCTATTCTGGAAGGTCTACCACCCTCTGCTGATTTTAGTAGAAAGCTTTGATACCTTGGGTACTTAGGTTAAGTGCTTAAGATCTCCATGGATGAATCAAAGACTATGGTGGCACAAAGTAGAATTATTTGGTGATAGGAAGAACATAGGAAGATTTTGGAAGAGTCTAAAGACAAAACACAAATCAGAGTTCTTAAATCCAGACAGCACACAGCCTTGAGCAACGTTCAAGGAGCAGTCATACAGCAAGTAGGGATCCCCAGATGCCCCTTGCATTTCAGTGGCACTACCCTTATGATAATGCAAAAGTTTATCTGAAGGAGTACAAATCACTCACTCAGTGACTCTTCGGTGCAGTCAGACAGTACAAGCAAATATGCATAAAGCTTAGGAGACATTCAGGAGCCAGTGGTGCAAATGTAAAGCCCAGCACACCTCAACAGTTCCTCCAGGAACTGTCCCTTTTAGATGGCCGTGCTATGCCTAGCAAAGAGACTGAGAGCCCATCTGTGGCTGCTACCCCCTCCTGGAATACAACTGTAGAACTCCATAGCAACAACAGTCACACAGCACCTCTCCACCACACTATAGATGCACTTTTTGTTCAACAGTAGGATTTAATGTGTTGTGGGTCTTTGTTTCTGGCTCCACTGTAAGGAGTAAGCTGCTTATTGCTTAAAACAGCAACTCCACATCTTTGCAGTGCATTGCGGCATTTTTTTTTATCTACTTTTAAGACGTTTATTCTGAGCATCTCTTTGTATCAAATAGGCATTCTTTGTTAATTAGATTTGATTTGGAAACGGATCCTTTAAGACAAACCAATTTCTCAAATAATTTGTATTTATTCTAGATAACCCACTGAGATGAATATGAAGTAACGTCTGAAAACGGGCCAACGTTTTATGAGCTCCTACGAGGGAGATAACTATATTCCCTCCGCCTACTGAGACCACAGCCTTCAGTTTTGAAGAACAGCACCAAAAGGAATCATTAATTGTAAATATTTCTTTGCTTGAGTTACTCTTTCTTTCAGACGTAGTCTCCGGAGACGGTGAGGAGCAATGGGTAACAGAAGGTGCACAAGCATGCAGGGAACAAGGCAAAGTGAAGACTAAGGAAGCCCTTTATACATTCCCACATCCTCACGTTTCCCCAGTAAGGTTAAAAAGGAGCAAACAGCTTAAATGAAGGGTTATTATGTTTGTTTGGTACAGCTCTTGAACAGCAGGAAGCAGGCAACCCAATAAAGTTCAGACAAATCTGTTCCACCTGCAGATTATTAGACACATCACACGTTAGTATTTTCCTCATTTTGCATCAATTGCTGTTATATCCTTCACTTTAAAAAATAAAAAAAAATCAAGTGAAAACAAGATTACCAATAGAGATTTCTTTTTTCCCATTCAGATTGCCTGTAAGAAGCCTATAAAAGATAAAGTTAATTCAGAAAAGTATTGGACAAAGGATACAGCACGCTTTTTTTCAGGTGAAGTGGAAAAGAAAAAGAGAGAGAGAAAGGCTATATTCGCTATGACCATGCAGAAGTTAATAGAAACCCACAGCCTCCTCCCTCACTTTCATTATCACTAAAATCACGTTTTGATTTCTCCAACAATCTCTCATTTACTGTGATTCAGAGGAAATAAACATGTAACAGTTTCCATCAGTATACCTGTCTGAGATCTGTGGGCACAGGAACATCAGAGTTCGCACACATTGCTGAGTCCCAGAGGTAATGTTTCTCATACTGATTAGTCAATAAAGTTTGCATTAGTCGACAGTTCTCCAATTGTATGTTGGCAGCTTCAAACTGCACTGGAGTCAGGAATGCTCTGATAAGCAGTAGTTAAATGCAGAACTCTCAGGTGAGGTTTCCTTACCCAGGCCTGCCACCGGTTTTCAAGTTCTACTTGCCAATATCCAAACCAAATTCAGTATTCTGAGTGCCAAGGAAATACTTTTATTGAGGAAAAAACGCATGTCCTTTCCAAGTACTGTAATTGCAGCCTGCTTTCAATTAAAATCTGTTCTCTCATGGAAAATGTATTAAAATAGTAGTTTGTTATCAGAAATAGCCATTAGAGTAGGGAGATACATTCATGAGCTTCACTTTGCTTTCTCCCTCTGCTCATCCTACGGAGAGAAGGATATTGAATGGACAAGGCACATCCATGATTCTGTCACAAAACAGAGTACTTCCCACTGCACCAGCTCCTGTCTCTGAAATTCCCTTAATGACTCTCTTCCTCAACAAATCCAGCTTGTGCTTTTAAGCATTTGTTCACTCCTACACCCAAAACTGAAAGCACAGATACTCTCTCCAGTTGCAATCAAGGACAAGCTTGATTGATACTCTTGACTGCATGTGGCATCTAGCACCATTTTGGATGGTTTATGAGTTTTAGGTTGGCCTCCAACTGGCATTCAAGAAGTACATGGTTCTTCTGTTGATCTCATGTCAGTTATGCCAGTTCTGCACAGGTCTCAAATACACTGAGGGCATACCAGATAGCCCTAAAAGTTGTCACTTCCCCAGATTAATTGCAGACAAGTGTCAAATTCTGTGGTAGCATAATGTGACAGACCAATATTACATACGTGGCCTATGTAGCAAGGTGACCCAAATGAGTCTAAATAATCTGCCCATGAGAGCCTAAAATTATTAATTGCTCAAACTGTTAGTTGTTCTGTTATTGACAAGAATAAGTGAAACTGACTTATTCATGCTGAATTCTTTGAGTGATAACTATAAAAACTGTTCTGTGTTGCCTTAGGCAAGCTTGAATCTGCTTAAGTCTTCACAGGAGTCTTCAAGCACTCCAAATACAGCAATAGGATCCAAGTGGTTTCTTGCTCTATTTAAATATAAAGATTATTAAAAAAAAGAAAGAAAAATGACTTGCTTTGTTGGAGCAAGTAAAAAATATATATATTATATATATAAACAATATCATCCATGCTTTGAAACTTCAGAATGCTTATAAATTAATAGTTTTGTAAAAACAGTGCTCTGAAATTAATGTGTCCCTCTCGCTTAACTAATATTCTTGGGATGAAACCTTTCCTTCCTAGCACCATTAAAAAAGAGAGAGAAAGAGAGAGAGCAGTGACCTGGTCTCCTGCTGGCATCTTGCTGTTGACACTAGCTCAGGATATCATTACACAGCTACCTCAAAGAAAACACATTGCTTTGTCTGCAGTTTTGCACAGAGTTCCTCTGTCTGCACAGAATGAATTTCTCCATGACTTGCTGATTTTTTATTTTTTTTTCCAGAGGCTTCTGGAAAAAGGTCATTTCTAAAGCAGTTGAAATTCAAGCAAATTCCCTATCTCTTGTGTAGATTCAGAATATGCTCAGATTTCCCTTTTGCAAAGAGTTTCGAAATCTACCAGCCATAAAATAACACTTTTGAAAGCTTTCCTCCTTTCAGCAGTGCTGAAGGCGGTCAGCCCCGACAGGAACAATGCAACAGCTTTAACAGAGTCAGCCTTGTGCACCTATATTTAACAGCTGAATTCTCTTCATTAACACACAATTCCCCAGTAACTGTCAACAGACCACACATATAGTTTAGATGTGATACTTTAAAAAGACTAGCTTAGTTTTGATCAACCTCTTATCTTTAGCAAAATACTGACTCTGTTCAGCTTTCAAAAATAATGAGCACATAACTGCTTAGTTATCAGTGAGGCACAGATTCTATGCATTTTATTTTCAGTATACTTAGTCCTAATGAAGGATACTGGGGGAGTGTTCACGTGCAGAGTTCTTACCATGTAAAGGACTGCACAAGAAAAACAAGACCTTTTTAAATTTTAGAGCTCTTGCTTGACGTTCTGAATGAAGTCGTAATGGCTGTGCTTGCATTTTGACACAGGTAAACCCAAGACAAAATCAGTAGCCAAGGATAGAATAAAACTAGCAGACACAAAATAAATTCTCAAGTTAGAGCAAAACTTCTAAAAAGTTAGGTGTGGGCCCAACTGACACACAAATAGAAAAGATGAAATTTGGACGGTCAAAATAAATTCCACTAATTTGGTTTCCTGGAAAGCAACCACTCAATATATAGTACACGCTGCCTGACTCCACCCCATGCAAACTGAAACTATCAGGGTGAAAAATTAAGACACACTTCAATTAGGAACAAACAACTGCAGGTATTATAAATACAACAGCTGTGAAAGCCTAAGCTTCACAGTTAAATATTATTTTAAAATAAGATTTATGCCTCCACAAAGGAAAATCATTATTTTGGTGTGAGGGGTCAGAAAAATATCACATTATTAAGAATGAGAATTTCAAAACATTCCAAATGACAAAACAAGTGAAAGATGTTCGCTGCTGAGGATTATATAGAGTTAAATTATACACAACAGAGAGAAGTTGTTTCAAACGTGGAGGTAGGCTTGACTTTGACTGGTCATAGCTGTCATTTATGAGACTGCTGAGAAATGTAGAATTGTCCGTCAAAGACAGCAACGAATTGTTTATTTTGTTCAATAAACCATTTTATATGCATGGAACCACACACTGCAGAGTGTGCATTCATCAGATAGCACATAGCACTCTCAAAACAATTTAACTGGGTGCTGCCAACTTGAAATATTAAGAATTTGATGTCATCTCCTCTGCCCTGGCCCCTGAACATAGTTTAAAAGAAAATAGTTTCAGGTGTTACAACTGCTCCCACTTTTTCTTTTCCTCATTTAGCAATCTTACTTCCCACCCAAGGAAAATTTTCACTTCGCTATCACTGTGTGAAAGATCCAACCACCAGAAAGCCAATTAGCATTAGCAAAGGAAGCATTAGGCCTCGTTAATTAGTTACAAGTATTATTGTTACTGTTAATAAAAACCCTGATATTTACAGCAATTGCAGGTAAACGCTTAGAAATTAATGCAGTATTTAATTAAGTCTAACTGTTCTTTGAACAAACTTATGTATTGGCCCAAGAGGGCTTTCCAGACTCTAAATCTCATCCAAAGTATCAGTAACATGATGAATTTGCATGCCACTGCTCCTGTTAAACATACCTAACAAAACTATTCTAACAGTGTACAAAGGGTACAATGTTTTACAATTTTATATTTGTACAATAGGATGTGTTAATAGAATAGCATTCACTACTTCAGAAGCTCAAAGAGCTCAAATCCTGGAAAGAGCTGCCTTGGTGCTTAGCCTGAGAATGGGAAAAACTGTGCTGATTCCACAAAATTTAAATGTCCCGTAGGATACACGAGCAGATGACCTCTGACATTCCAGGCAAATACATTCCGTACATAAAGGGTGTTTTAAATCTCTCAGGTAAATCCCCATGAGAGAGAGCTATAAAAATTTATAATAAAAAAGACAATAATAAAAAGAAATGTAATATACCAATTATTCTATACGAGATTAAACAGAATTTAACTCATACATGCCTGGTTCAGTGATTACCTAAATGCAGCTAGCTGTAACAAATTCCTTTTCGTTATGTTTGGCTCTTTTTAGCAATATTCAACAGAGAGCTTTGAACAATGGGCAGCATGTTACAATCCTCCATTTTATTCCATTAATCTAATAATATCCATAGCTTATTTTAAAAAAATGCAATGTTACGATGAAATAATTTCTTTAAGCACACTATAAATATTTTGAATAAATTATTTTATAGTATTACAGATGAAAATGATAGATAAGACCCTTTTGATTCTTAAGATCTGTTTTCCAGCTTCAGCTATGCTTTTAATAAACATTTACTGACTTTCTTGCTATTATTACCATTTTGTCATTCACAAAAATAGAAAGTGAGCTAAAGAATCATATCTCCCACTCAGAAAATCTTGATATCTTCTGAAAATTTCAGATATGAGCTGAATTCACATAGCACATTTTCCTTACGCTTTCCACCAACCATCCACTGGGTCAGCTGCTCCAGCACTGCCCACCATTTTCTTATCTTTTCTTTTCTGTTTGTTTGGGTTTTTCTTGCTAACAAGCAGCACATCAGTGAAAACATTGCATTCTTTAACTTGTGCATAACTTTTCACCTTTTTGGTCTATTGATATCAACCACAATTAGAAGTACTATGCGAAGTCAATAGTATGGGAGAGAAGCCATAGCCTCCATAGCTGCTCTCAGGAACCTGGTGGCCAGCTGCTGAAATCAGTACATCTGGGAGTTCTGGCTGCACCCACAGTGCTGATCTTCAACCACTTCTAGCACCCCTGTGGGACAACTCTCTCCTCTTGCTCCCACGATGAAATGTACTGCAGACCACCTCCGCATATAAACAAAATAAACAGTCCAATTTTTGCTAATGTTTTTGACTACAAACCTAAGAGCTTGCATTCTCTAAATATATAATGATCTGAGTTTTACTTTCACAACCTCCAAAGCAGCCACCATCTGCAAAACAATTTGTTATCAGACAGGGCAATTAGTATCACTATGTCATCTTTCCTTCTCTAGACCTGCCTCAAAATACAAATCAGACTGCAGGAGATGCCAGAACATACAATTCACAGACACTTTTAACACACCTGAGAATTAAATTATTGATCTTTATATTAGTCTTGGTTTACTGTAATTTAAAAGAAAAATTTATTCTTTGTTTAATTTAATAGCTCTAAGCAGAATATATGCTTTGTTAAAACTATCTAATTTAAATAGAAATGCGAGCTACAGTTAATGAGTATCCTCACCACGTGAGACAGTAAATAATAATAATTAGTTTTGTTTACAAAATTATTGTCAAAACTGCCTCCCTGATTCATTATCATCATTAAATCAGAAAATGATAGCATATCGTAGTTTTCCAGTCTCATTTAGTTTTTAATTGAGTTCTTCATGATTTTACACCAGATAATCTCACCACCCTGCAATTCCAAATAAAAAAGGAAAAGAAAAAACATAAACACAAAACTTTTGTCTGGGTCACGTCAAATAACTTCTACACATATCTTATTAGGATAAAAAGTGTACCTTTTCTTGTAGGGACATTTTCTATTTCTGAATCTAGTAGTCAAGCTAATCACGGATCCTGCAGCTTACCTTATGCACCATCTGCTCCTTCTTTTCTCCAGAGTTTGTTTCCTGATGTTTCTCCCCAAGCTCCTCAGAAACGTCCCAGATGCAGCCTTCTTCCTGCTCCTATTCCTCTCCCTCCAGGCAGACCTACAGTGTTCATCATTGCAATTGATCTCATCTGCACCAAGGAGACTAAAAAAAAAAGGTTATTCAAAAAAAGATGTGTTGAACATTACATGATTTCCTGTCACCTGCTTTCTGATAAACTTCTTTGCCAGGCCTTTGCCAGGTATTCTGTATTTATAGTCGCATGGACATCAATCCTAATGCAGTGGGAAAACAAATTTAGAAGTGAACTTACATGTTACATTTATTTATATATAAAACGTCTGTCTTTTTATTACTATAATCTTTTTGGGCTTCTTTCTCTTAAAGCAGCATTACAAAATACAGACAGTTGAGAGTTATTTTAAACTAATTTAATTGATGTGCTTTTTCACCTAAATTGAATATATGCAACTGCATACAATTTTCAGAATGGAAGTCAAGATTATATGGCATCATTCATACTGCGGTAGCAAGTGCTAAAATCTGAAGATAAGCTATCCCTTCATCCTGTGATTTGTGAAAACACTAGATCATTTTAGACATTTATTATGTCATCAGCACAATGCTTCTTGCTCTGAATCTGTGCTATCATCATTCTAGCTAGCTCTAGGAAGCAGAAAAAATCTTTAGGTAACCTGATTTTACTTAAAAAAAAAAAAAAAGAAAGAAAAAAAGAAAAAATATATATTAAAAACACTTGTCAGACTGGTGTTTTTCTGGCATAATTCAAATAAGAAAATCCTCAAGTTTCTCCTGAGATATTATGCTACCTTTACATACTGGGGGCAGAGAGAGTATTTAACTTATTTCTGACACTTTTCTCTTCAGCAATCACAGGCAATCTTTTCATGCTCAGAAACATCTTAGGCTACAGTCCTACACTGCAATTTCTTCAAAACCAAAGCAATTTTAAGAATACACCTGCTCCCTCCGGGCCCAAGTCATGCACTCGCTTCTACGTGGGAGGACTATTTAATGCAGTGGGTGGCTTGTTGTTGTTTAAATCGAATTGCTCTGGAGCATGACTGCACAAAGAATGACAGCAGAATGTTAAGGGACTGTAGAATGAAGGCAGGAAGGAAGGTGACTGAATGGGAGCATTTGTACCACTGGGGAAGCCTGATACGTGCTGCACCCTTTGGCAGCAAGGATCTGTTCTTCAGTGGTGGTATCACTATGGTGAGCTAGACAAGTGTATCAACCCCGGGTTGAGGTTTCAAAGGAGTCTGCATGGGAGCGTGGGAACAATGAGTGTTAGACACACGATGCTTCCAGCTGCTCTGGAAATCCCAGCAGCAGTGAGAAACATCTACGGGATGTTTATGGAACAAGATACTGTGCTTCCTCATATCTCATCCACTAGGCATGATGCAAGAGAGCCTGAAGGAAGCCACAAACAGCACAAAATGAGAACAAAAGAATAGCCAAGACTGAGTCAGAGGTAGTGAAGCAACAGCTGCCAATGAAGAGGAAGAGAAGAAAGAGGAAAAGACAGGCTTTACTTCCTTTGCATCAAGCTTTGTCATCCTCTTTCAATAAAGCAATGCCTTAATTAATTTTATAATGGTCAGTCCAGCACCAAGCAAGGGTTAGCTTATCCTGTTTCTTTGCCTCTGTGGTACTAGGTGTACCTGAAAGGCATGAACACACACAACTTCATATGCATTCCAATTAAATCTGTCATACAATTTGATTTAAATCAAGCTTGACAGACTTCTAAACCACTTCACCATGAGATTATAGGTCAAAATCATTCATGACCAGTTACCAGAGATCAACTAGCAAAAAATTCAAAACATCACTGAAATATAACATTAGACCTTTTTAATAATAATTTACAGGAGACAGATTCCAGTGCCTTTTCTGTGCTTTCGTATATTCATGTTGGCAACTGGATTCTTTCTAACTGTAGAAAGAAAATACTGTTATTTAACCTGATTTGCATCTTACTCCATACTCTTACACAAATTCACACCCTGATTTTAGTATGGCAATTTTAACACTCTAAGCAGAATATAAATGTTGGAGAAGAATAGAAGGGCTGAATTTTCCTTTCTATAATATTATTATTTCTGGTAATTTATTCATTGCAAAATTTCCTCACAAATAACCAGATGCCTTCAGTTGCACTGTTTTTGGATACCACAACTGCCAAACCAAACTATTTATCATAACAGAAGGACACATTAAAGATATGCACTCATTTTGCACTAAGCTTCATTTTGCCTGTAGCAAAGTTGTAGCACAGCTGAATGCCCAGGGTAGTAGCTGGGAAGTTAACGTGCACAGACGCTTCTGAATGAACATTACTGAAAAATTCAAACAGTGAAATCAAAACACAACATTCACTTGAGACAACCTTTGCAGAGCCGCTCCTTTGTTAGTTGCTGGTGAGGAGATAGATTTAGTTAATGCAGTAAAGCTGTTCTCTTCCACAAACCCAGAAGGGACCCATTTGTGTCTCAGCTGTAATGCAAAGTGGGATACGTACAGCAAAGCAATAACCATATGCAAATCTGCTAATTGTCTGGGTGGACTATAGTGTCTGGCAACCAGTAAGCTCACATAACACAGACACTATACATTTGAATGAATATTATCAGTGTTGTGTTGTTTTTTTAATCATATCATGAAATATCTACAGTCTCCACACATTAAGATGATCGAGGAGAAAATGGAGAAATATATTTGTAAATTATACTATTTCATCAATACTGTATGTGTTTTATAATAAATAGTAAAAAGATGGAAAGACTTGTTGTAACATTGGTTATAGACTATTTATGAGGACTAGAGGCTGGAACTAACATCCTGATTAAGATGAAATAAGCATCAAAATCTTATGCGACTGGTTGAAGTCATAATATATGCTTCACTCCAATTAATTAGGAAGAATGGACACGCCTTCCACGAAAGCTGAATGCAGCTCCGCATAACTGGATAGAAAACAGGAAGAAAGTGTTTTGTATGAAAAAAAAAAACAATGGGATGCAAATACCACATTGATCATCACCAAAACCCAAAGGGATTTAACTTTTTTACAATTCTCTTGTTTGTCTCTTGTAATAAATATTCACATTAGCAGTCTGAGAAGTACCAAATCAGAAAAAGAGGCAACAAGCGGTAGTTGATGTTCCTAACTAAGACTTGCTTATCAGTAAGGAGCAACAAGTAACAAAAGGAAGAGGGAAGAGAAACACAGTGAGCAATGGAGGGGAAAAAAATGAAGAGGGAAAAAAAAAAATAGTGGATGAATTAGAGAATTTTGACAACAGTCTGGGACAAAACTAAAGACTTTCAAATATTGCTGCAGTCCAGGGTCCACAGTCTAAACAGGAATTCAGGTTTGGGTGCTGTTCTGTTTTTTAGCTAATATTTCTCTTCCTCCCACACTCTCTTTGTCTGAATAAAAGTATCAAAAGAACCTCAAAATTCAGAAATACTCAAACATCATCAGAAACCAACCCACACCTGTGAAAAAGCATATATTGAAGACAATACATCTAATAGAAAACACTTCACCCAGCACTTCAGTATCTCCATTTTTCACTACTACCTATCTGCGGATGGTATGAAAGCAGACAAGAAGAGATCAAAATAACTATGGAGATGAGCACAAGCAAATTAAAGGAGAATCAAGAAGCATTTTGACAACTTTGGTTGACAATTGGTTTGGTAGGAAAGTGATTCCTGAGAGGGCTCTTATTTAAATCCTTCTCACAAGCCTCAGCCTAAATGTACAGGTGATTTTTCTTCATTTACATCAGTTCAGCTGTCCTCAAGGAAGCATATAATAAGACACTTACCTACAAAGAAGCATTATTATTAATTTATTGAGGGGCCAGTAAGGAAGGTCCAAGTTTAGGAGCACACAGTATTTCAAGTAAGTAGGCCACAGTCATGGACAGTGTCAGGATAAAGAGGAGTTAAGAGAACACTCAGGAGAGCGAGCTAATGAATAGACTTCTAAGCTGGATTTCCACGAGTAAACTATGGCTTTGTCCTGTAAAAGATCCCCACATTGGCCGAATAGCGAGACTGCCTCAGAAATACTTGCTAGCAGTGTGCATTGAGATCTTCCCTGGGAGGTTCACAAAGCTGCTCTTGTTCCTTCTCTGAAAATCCTCCATGCAGCAAACTAGAAGCAAACTACTTTATAGTTTGAGGCACAAATATAACCTACTCCGAATGCTGGAAAATAATGCTCATCAAAACAAAATGGCTTTACAGAAACTTCTTGCTGAATTTATACAATTGATTGTGCAGTCATATCTATCTCCATATGCTTCCCTTGATAGCAAAATGTGGTATATTTGAAAACCACAGTAGATTTATAATGGAACACACACCTCAGCTTTCTGGAAACTGTTGCCTTTGTACATATATCAAATTGATCATCCATCAGTATCTGCACATTTTTCCTGTTTTTCTTCATGTATATGTGAGGAAAACAGTAAAGGAGACAGCTACATATTTTTCCATTGGTAATTTCAGAGAACCTAGTTTATAAATTTTACATTTCGAGAAGACAGCATTCAGGATACATCTTTAATAGTGTTTGCTCAGTCATAGGAAAATTCCACCCCGCCAGGGACAGCCTTCTGAAATCAGTGTGAATATGAAATTAGAATACGTCCTGAACGCGGCCATTAACATAAAGACAGAAAAACTCTTCTCATAGGAAAACTTCAGGGAAACAATGGCTTAAATAAAAAATAAAATTAAAAAGTTTTATTAATATTATTTCCTTCACCATCTTTGGAAATAAAATTTTGCACTGTTTCTTTTATTTCCATTACTACCGGAAGCAAAAATTGTGGTATTTCATTAAATAACATCAAACTTGAGCAAGATTGTCAGAATCTACCAACAATCAGATCTGTGACATGACAATGCTGGACTGAGAGCAGAGGACAATGAAATATTATACAACATGCATTTAGTCCCAGTATATAATTTTGAATGCATAGCTGTATGATTTAACACTATGGTAATCTTGTTCTTATTAATGCAAAATCCCAGTTGCGTTATCTCAATTTATGAGGCTTACCCATTCACATCCATCAAGCCATGAAGTCTTTCATCACAACGTTTTCTTAAAGAACTGTATTCAGACTCATTTAAATTTCACTGCCAAAACCTAAGAAACCTCTGCCAAATATATCGTACACTTTTCAGTCAGTTTAAAATTATTTATTCATTCCACCTCTTACATTGTTTGAAACAAACCACAAGCCATTTCTACTGCCACATTCAACTCTCAGGCTGCTCAAGAGACAAAACTGGTCATCACCCTGATCAGAATACCACACACATCTCCAGTCCACCGACCCCAAACAGCTGTGCAAACATCCCAGAAGCAATTTTTTCTTGTGTGCAGCCACAACAGCATGCAAAATATGCAAAAATGTAAAGAAATCTGGAGTTATTTGCTTCCAGGGAAAGGGAGATCCACGTAGAGTCACTGATGTTACTAGCAGTAACAACTAAGGGACACCCCACTTCACTTAACGACATGAAGGGAGGGAACGAGATATGGCCCTAACAAATCTGCCAGCTCCTGGTGTTTCTACACACATTCTTGTATTCTACCAGGAGTATTTATCCAAGTAGTGCTCACACAAACATGCAGTTCAGCCCACTGTACATCCAGAGCATTTAAACTTTCCACACGTATGCAACACATGCATTCAGCTGTTTATATGCTTGGACAACAATCACTGCAAACAAGCGGGGCTGGCTGCACATCCTTTGGTTGTTGAAAGCACACAGCAGAAACCTGTCAATTCACAGTATGCAAACCATGTGTCATATTTATCGGCATTTCCAGAACCAACTGATTTGCAGCCACGTACATCCTACAGCAACACAGAGCTTTTAGGATTTCAAGGTGTATCCAAAATGGATTTAAAATTAAACAAAATTCAGACTGTCAGCCTCTCGTTGCAGAGAGTGCTAAGAAATTATGACTTACTGCCACCTTGAGGAAGTTCAGATCATTCCCTTTCTTGTAATAAAATCTTTCCTCCCTGTCTCACTAGGCATGAAGATATCCTGTACTGAGTTTTTTAAAAAGTAGATTAATCTCAAGTTTGTTAAGCAAACAACAATGCATATCAATTATTTATGGAAAAGGGGTAACAGTTAGCAACCAGTTAAATATTCAAGTACTGCTGAGAACATCTTAATTAAGTACAAAGGCTCTGATTTCCCACAATACGAGAACTTCCTTTGTAGGCAACAAAAACCTTCAGTAAACATAACAATGGATATTTGAGAGTGTGAGAAGAACTTGATAAAATAACATTGAAAACAAAACTTCATTTAAGTGACATTACAACATACAGCTGGACAGTAGGAGAAAATAAACAGTATATACAGAGCGTACACTACTCTCATCTTCGGTTTTTAAAATCAAAACACTTCATCTGGATCTCTATAATTATTGTTTTCCATCTATTAGTTCACTTTAAAGCCTGATGAGTTTGAGTGTTTAAATGTTGCACCAAGAAAACTATTTTAGCTATGAAACAACTCCAGACATTTAATATTTATTGCCATTACTACCATTCATACTGTGTGTAACAAGTATTTCCCATCTACGCCTATGAAACTTTACACAGGCTAAGTTAGTTTTGTTTTATGTCAGCATAAAATATTTTTCGCTGATGGTGTGGCTCACAATAGGAAGTCTCAAAGTGCAAACATATATCACCAATCCGAGGTGCATTGCAACAGCTATGCCTAACGTCACCCTGGGGTGACTCACCCTACTGTGTGTGTGATGTCTCTGCTCATCCAGAGCCACCAGCGAGCAGGTCTTACCTGCAGAGTTAAGTCAAACTAGATAGAAGGGTTAAAGTGATAGAAATAACGAAATTATTTGTAGCATACAAGTGTGACAGTGTGCTTCCCCACGCACAGACGGTCTGGATGTTACATCACTCAAATACTGGCTGTTGCATGTCAGACCTTGCTCAGGCAGAAAGCAACTGTAACACTGGCTTGAAGTGGGCACTGCAGGCACTGACAGACAAACATCTTGCTCACCACCTGAAGGCCAATTTAGCATGTTTCAGAAAATATGACTGAGTCAATCACCTTACCCCATAAAGAGGAAGCAGCCCAGAGCCCACTGGGCTCTCTCATACAACTGTTGGCTGCACAACAGGATCTCCCCTCAGTGGGGACGCCTCCTGAGATAAGGCCTGACACAGAGATTCCTGACACCGAGAGACTCCTTGGCACTACAGATCCTCACTAAGTGACTAGTAGTTTTCTAAACTTTGTAAGCTTAACTGAGATAAAATCTTAAATTGACTGTACGCGTATAAACCTTCAGATATAAACCGTTGACCAAGTCTAGGACTAGGAGCAGGTTCAACTGCCTCTAGGCTCCTTACCTCTGCAGTTCCATGTCAAAAAGCAAGGGAGGTCTGCTCAACCCCATGACTTAAGATTGTAAGCTGTTGGCCAAATCTGAGACTAAGTTTGCATCCAACTGCACCTAAACCTCTCTGAGGAGTTTAGAAAGCAAGAGAGCCCATTTGAAGCACAGTGAGTCCACAGGACAGCCTCCTGAATGTGTGTTTAACAATAGCCTCTACACAGAGTAAATAAACGTACTGCACTCCATCTCAAATCTTAGTTGCCGTCATTATCACTAAGCTTTGTAAAATCACTATTTTATATCAACAAATACATTGGTGATTCTCTCTTATGAGCACAGTTCATTATTCTATCTGGAATCAGGAGAGATTCTCTTCAAAATTTTCATTCAGTTTACCCAATGCATAGAAAAAGGGAAGATTTTGCAGAGATCCAGTTGTTTTTTTCCAGAATGCAATTGTCTCAGTGGGATAAGTACAACAAAGATCAATGCTGTTGTATCACATTATTCTGCATGTGGCATCATGCTTATTAATTAGTCACTCCGTTTGCACTTTCTAGTACGTATGAAGACACGGATGTCACCTACCTCAAAGTCTGTGTTAGAGAGGACAAAGAACACAAAGTAAGTTGAACTTGGAGGAAAAGTCTCCTCATGAGAGTGAGGCTGACCACGAGGCTGGAACAACTAATCGCGACAGAACCGCAGCCACCCTTGAGTATTATCATACTTAACTGAGGGCTAAAAATACCCAATCTGTATGATACTCTAAAAAATATCCTCCTTGTGAGATCTCTGTTTTTCAAAGCATTAAAAAGATCTGAGAAACTGACCATTTTCCACCTGGAACTTGAAATGACATGCGTATTGGTGTTGTCAGGAGAACTGTATTCAAATTTACTTAGTGTTTTCACATGGGCTGCTGAAGACTTGGGATCTCTGCTTTATTTACCAAATGCTTGCTGTTCATAAATACCTAAGCTGTGGGTGAAAGTGAAATGAAAAACTCCCGCTAGTTTCACTTTCTGTCTGCAGATGACAATAAATCTGACAGTAACTTTCTTGACGAGCAGTCTTGAAACAAAGGAGCACTCTTGGGGACCTTTCAAGATAGGAGACATGGGAGATCAACCAGATAGCTACAGAGAAAAAAAAGCAACAAGAAATCCATGACATTCGAATACCAAGCAGCTAGAAAAAAAATACAGTAGATAAAGTACTGTCTGGGAAGGTGCTCTGAACTGAAAATAAAAGGACATTACTTCTCACTTTTCAGTTCAAACTGTGTTCAGAGCAACAGAGTTTTCCTTCTTTCTTTGAAATGATCACTGTAACATGGAAGAAATACGATTCCATTATCAGTTTATTCCCCTCTCGGGATGAACTCATAAGCCTCCCTAAAATTGACTGTGTGGGTCAAAAGTATGAGGTTATTATATTCTATCATATAGACAGTATGGGTATCACAAAGAGGAATTTCAATTACAAGATTATCTGTTTACTAGTATATCTTAATACTAGGGATTATCATTGACTTTTCCTCCTGGGGTTTACCGTCTACATCTGCAGACCTAATTGCACGTTGCCGCATTACATGCAATTTTGAAGACCCAACTCAATTGAAACTGCTTCATCTGTAGCATCAGAATAGGCACTTAGCACACAGTTGCCATATATATTTTTTCCCTGACTTTGGAGGAATCAAGCTGTTGCCAGATGCTTGAGGCAGTTAGCTGTTCTGTACTGGAAGCGCTTTGAGGAGTCCATTTCTCAATTGCTCTCTTCCCAAATAAACCACAGGTCTGAGTGATACTAGCACCCAGCAGCTCACTCTCTTCAGTGATCTCTCTGCTTCCTCCACTACTGCACACTTGCGTCAGCCTTGCACCAGCCCTGGCATTCGTTGGCCTTCCCCATAACAGAATTATGAGCACCAATTTAGGAGAAAAAAAAAAAACAAGAAACAACCAACTCCAATAAAGAAGGATTGCTTTTCTCCTGGTTTATGGAAGTCATTCAGCTCCCAGAAGCATCTGGCACGAGGGAAGGGCAGAACTGCGGAGCCAAAAATAAATGAGAAGAGTGAAGTAGAATGGAAATATTTTTTTTTTTAATAAAACAATGGTTAAAAGCCTTGCTAGATCTAGCCCTCAAGTAGAGGGCTCAAATTACTAATTTCCTACAACATTTTCCCCTAATCCAGCAGTAATTGCAACAGTGTTATGCTACCTTATTCTTACAGACTTGACAGCCAGATAAAGTGTCTCGGTGTGAATGTTTTTGCTCATATTTCTAGCATTCGCTTCACAGACATACAAGTATTTCTGTATGACCCAGAGCACTTCAGAGAGAAGATAGTATGAATTCAGTTATCAACACGAGTCGTGAAATTTGCTCTATTTTGAAGCTGCAGAAAAATCAGTCAAGTTAACCTGTGTGCCACAAAGCTTCTACGTCAAAAGAAAACTTCCCAATAAGCCTTCAGAGGAGAAGACAATGGTTAGTAGTCAGAACTCCAAATGCTCTTCAGATATTTCACCCTCAGACACCATGTGAATATGTGAATGTCAACAGCGACTTTGAAATGCAAATGCTTCTCCTTGCAAGGTGTTTTTTATCACAGTCAATCAGCCATTTGCTATCAAGCATTTTGCAGGTTGTCTCAGGACCAGTCTTACTTTCAAAATGTTCCTCAGAAATTTCATTATTCAAACAAATCCCCCTTGAATTCAAATAGCATCCTATGGTGATTTTTTTCACTAAATGTAAACTGGTGTGTGTGTATATATATATATATATATATATATATATATATGAAGCTTTTGGGTTGATTCACAGGGATCAATTAATTCCTGTCCAGTGGTTGCTTGGGAAAACAATGACTGCAGTATCTGGGTGGCAAAAACTGTTGTACAAGATATAACTAATCATCAGACAGTAATCTAATGACAAGATTAATGGTCAGTGTTTTTTCTTCAGAGGATTTTCTCTGTGACAAGGTACAGTTTTCAGGGCTTCAACAGATCTTTACTTTTTCTGGCAGAAACTGCAACAATAATCTGCATTTTGCTGAATATTTTCCAAGCACAGTTCCCAATTGCCATAGAGGTAGTAGACCATCTGGAGAAGCTCCAGCTGAACCAAAAAGCAAGCCCATCTCAGCACTGTAAAATTTATTTTGATGTTGTCACATACTCGTGCAGGATCCAGCAGTAAATTACAAGAATACTGCTTCAAAGGCTTCACAAATCCTGTACCTTGCAAAGACAGCTCACTGAATAATTCTCATGGAACAATTTGTTCAGTCATACTGATACACCAGTTGCTCAGGACATGCTGCCAGAAGGCTACCATTTCTCTGAATTCAATACCCAGATTTGATACAAATTAATAAACTACTGATCTTGTTGTTGAGCCAAAATAGTCAAAATCCAAGCTGTGTCCAGCTGCAGCTGGTCAGATATGCTGCAGGATGCTTACAAATTCTCCTTATTGCACGATCCTACAACCATATTAAACAGCTTCTGTGCAACTTCTAGTAAACTCACACTCTTTCCCTTGGAGCATGAAATCTGAGGACTTGCATTCTGGAGACGTCTGGGATTTTCAAGCTATCTGGAGAGCAAGAACAGGAGAAAAGGTAGAGGCAGCTTGTTCAAAACAAATTCATTAACCAGTTTGAAACACTTCACAATATTTACATCAGTTCAAATTATAATTGACTATGAAGGATGCATACAACCATAGAATTGTTAAGGTTGGAAAAGTCTCTAAGATCGCCGAGTCTGACCTTTCCTGCCATTCCCACTAGGTCCCTCAGTGCATGTTTCTTGAACACCTCCAAGAACACTGACTCCACCACTCCCCTGGGCTGCCCACGCAGGCACCTTACTGCTCTTTTGAAGTAGAATTTTTTCCTAATATCCAACCTGAACATCCCCTGGCACAAGCTGAGGCCATCACTTCTTGTCCTGTCACCACTACCAGGGTGAAGAGGCTGACTTCCACCTCACCACAATCTCCTTTTGGGTAGCTGCAGAGAACAGTAAGGTCACTCCTGGGCCTTCTCTTCTCCAGACTAAGCATTCCCAGCTCCTTCAGCTGCTACTCATAAGATGTGCATGCCAGACCCTTCACAGCCCCACCGCCCTTTCTCTGATCAAGCTCCAGGGCCTCAATGTCTTTCCTGTAGTAAGGGGCCCAAAACTGAGCACAGTGCTCAAGGCATGGCCTCACCTGTGCTGAGTACAGAAGAATGTTCAACCCCTGCTCATGCTAGCATGCTACTTCTGATACAAGCCAGGACACCACTGGCCTTCTTGGCCACCTGAGCATGCTGTTGTGACCGCAGGATTCAGCACTGGGTCTTGTTGAATCTCAAGAAGATGATTGTGTCACCCACGAGAGTGCCAGAAAGTTTTAATCACTTTCAACACGCACAGGCATAAAGTTATCATCATGGAATATCTAGGGAGAGAAAGGCGTTGCTAAAGGGAAAATTGGAATAGAAACAAAATGCTGAAAAGGCCTAATTCCCTCCTCCCCTCTAAAATAAGTGCCAGAGAAACACAAGTCCTCTCACTAATAGACGTCAACCTCATTTAGGAGTCCATCTCAAAAAGCCCATAAATCCCCTATACAAGCACTACCCTTCCTGTCATTGTGCAAAGTACTTATTAGGATCTGGAATGAGGGATCTATTTCTGGTCACTTTTAAGACTTGAGCTGAATCTTATTGAAATGCCAACTGCTAAAATGTCGCTTCTTCAGAAAACAGTTACAGGAATGTATTTCTCACCCAGGGTACGGTCATTCCAGCTATGAGCCACATGGACATCCACACATATCCTTGGCTGTAAAAACAATAAATGTGGAACTATATCAGACAGTGAACTCACTAACATTGGATCTCTAGCTACTCCTGTTCAAACCAATCATTATCAGTGAACTCTGAAAACAAAGTTTTCTGTAAGCCTGGCATCCACATCAAATTATTTCACCTGTCATCATGTTAGTGCGTGAAACTTTCAAAATTTACAAGTATTTTTTGATTCAGATTCTTTGTAGAAACATTTTTCACAGCTCTCACATGAGATGAAATCTGAAAACTGAGAGTCAAGACGCACAAGGAAAGATGGTCTCGTTCACAGATGCAGGACAGAACATTCAATTTTTATGTCAACTTCAAATGTCTAATTTAGCAATTTGCAAAACCAGTTGTACGTCATTTTCCCACCTTTAGACGAGGACAACTATTTTCAGTTTTATAGAATAATAAATAAAGTTCTCTCTTTCAAGTTTGGGCTCTCTGCAATAGAAAAACCTCATAAAATACAAGTACCTGCAGTGGAACTATTAGATCGCGGTGTGAACGTGCAGTCGAGCACCTGGTGAATACATGTGGCCAGTCCTGGGAGCACAAGTCCACCCCTCACTAAACTCATTTAAGGGCTGTCAATGAAGAGGGAAACAGCTCTACTTGAAGATCACTTCCTGCTGGAATTTTTCCCACAAGCCCTTGCCTTTCAAATGAGTAAGCTATTCCATTCTTATTGCCGGCTCATGACTAATAACTTTCTGGGATTATCCCAAAACTCGTCAGAGGCAATTATGTACCTCTATTTCATACAATATATTTGGCAAGCCAGGCTAGAGAACCCACAGAAGGTAATAGAAATCATGAAACGGTGCCCTTAAAAGGAATAACAGGTTGACTTGCACAGGAGAAACCTGTCTTCCTGGAAAAGGAGTTACCTTGATATATCCAGGGGTTCCTAAGTTTTTCCTTTGGTGATATTAGAAAAATGGGGCCCATTGAGAGAGGGGGGGAACGTTACTAGTTCCCCACTCTGCATGGCCACATATTTTGAGGGCCTAGGAAAAGGTATTTTGACAGAAGCAGCTTGTAACATCTGTTGTAGCACAGCCTCTATTAATGGCTTTAAATCATCTAAATACTTCAGAACAAAACGTCAAGGAGGAAAATCAATTCTTATTCAACCGAGTTAAACAGTTTGAGCATGGGAACGTGGTCGTACTGGGAAAACTCACTCAAGCTGGCCCGATACAATTCAGGGCCCTGTCTGCTAAGAACAAGGGGGGTAGCAAACAATCAGATTCCTACGGCCCTGACAGCTTTGAAAATGAAAGATCAAAAAAATTTCAACTAGACTGTCCGGTGGATCTGAGTCCTCTAGAAATTCATCCAACAGTTACACACACAAAACAGAAGTGAAAAAAAAAGCGAAGACCTGAGACACTGAAGATGGGCTTCCACCCAAACTGCCATGCACTTTACAGCATGCCCTCATACAGCAGCTGAATTAATGGATTTAGTCCAACCCTTTCAACAAAGTCTCGAGATAAAGCATCCCAGCCCGACTGTTAAGACTACAGGACATGGGATCTCAGAGTATTGTGGTGAATGGCCTAGAAATTTTTAAAACGACCTCTATCGCAACACAACTGGCATTAAGATGATGCCTATGTGCAAATGTCACACACAATGAAGAAAATTACTCTTTAATTCCACGGATAATGGCAGCTTGTCAACTAAACTGGCCCAATAAACTGAATATACATATTCATAGCAGTATGCTGAATTACATGGAAGAGCTCCAAAATTATATCGGGGAGCTCAGCATGAGAGAAGCTGTTTGTGAGGATGCTTTTTAAAGACTGGATTTAGACAAATATACTGTGGGGATGACATCAGTATGGGATGTCAATATCAATCCTAAATCGTCTGGTGGCTTCAGAGGTCATAATTCACCAAGCCATAATTCAACAGGCTACCCTACTCCATCCTTAGGAGTTACAAGCCTGA
Organism: Cyrtonyx montezumae; assembly: GCF_038088225.1. Classification (NCBI taxonomy): domain Eukaryota; kingdom Metazoa; phylum Chordata; class Aves; order Galliformes; family Odontophoridae; genus Cyrtonyx; species Cyrtonyx montezumae. The sequence goes on from NW_027071936.1 coordinate 2,826,468, forward strand.
AGATCAACTCAGAGGGTTCCAGCACTTGGGGCCTGTGAGAGTTTCTTGCAAGCAGATGTGGAATGGCCTTACAGGAGTTGGCATACGATTTTTAAAAAATAACAAACAACCAAATCACACTTTCCTAAATCTATGGAGACAGCTAGATGAAAAGCAGCATTTCACACCTCGCTCAACAAAGATGAAAGGTATCAGAATTATAGGTAGCATGGAGTTTAAAAGATAACACCATCTGAAAAACATCAGCTAACCCAGGTGGCCTAGGCAGGGCCTCCTGAGGAACAAGACTTGGGAATCCATCATCTTACAGCACAAATAGGGGGCCAAATTCCCCCAGGGATTAGGGATCTGAAAGAGAGCTGAAGATATAGCCTAACAGTAATAGCTCTAGTAAACATCAGAGCTAAAATATCCACAGTCTTTGGTGATCCATCAAGGTTTCCAGGTACACATACCGTTACAGGAGAATATGAGGGAAAAATGATCCCTGTGACACAAACATGGCTAAAACTAGGTGTTGGGTGCATACCTCCTGAGGAGTTTAAAGCATCTATTGCACCAATCCAGGAACATATACTGGGCTTAGACGTACTTTGGGGAGCTAACGTTGGAGAGTCCAGACTACGATTAGGATTACTACTGTCAAGGCAGTACAATTGATTCTGTGGGGCTGTACAAAGCACGAGTCCATTCAGGTGCCCAAGCAATGCTGAATTACTAATACGAAACAGCATTGACTCCTCAGGGGTCAGAAGGAAATCACTAAAACACATGAATTGGAAAAACCAGGGATCGTAAAACTAACATACAGCCCATGTAACTCCCCTGTATGGCCAGTCAGGAAACCAGACGGGACATGGCGAGTGACAGTACATTATTGAACTATTGAACTATACATACATTGAACTAGGTCACCCCACCAGTTCACACGGTGGTACCCAATATCACCACCCTCAGGGACACACTGAGTGGGGAGTTAGAAACCTACCACTGTGCCCTAGACTTAGCCACTGCATTCCTTAGCATTCCTGTCGCTAAAGAATAGCAAGATGTGCGTTTATGTGGGAGGTTAGGCAGTGAAACTTTCAGGTCCGACCCCCATAGGCCCATATATTTGCTGACCTTTCACCACAATTGAGTGGCACATGATTTGGTGAAATGGAGTAAAATCAGATCATGTCAAACTATGCTGCTGTATTGACTATTTCATGCTTGCTTCTGCCTCTCTGGAAGCACTTGAAAAGGTGGTTGGCTCATTATCGACCTACCTATGAGAGAAAGGGTGGGCTATCGACCCACAGAAAGTTCAAGGGTCTGGATTATTTGTCATTTGGTCAGAGACGATGCAAGTGTTACCTAATGTAGTTCTTGATGAAACGCAGGCATTTCTAATACCAACCATGGCAAAAAAGCTATAGGGATTTTCAGGCATCCTCGGATATTGAAGGGCATTTATACTCCAACTTGTGCATGTCCCAGGGGTGGCCTACCAATCACTCACACTTTTCATTCCACAGTGGGTCGCTTGGGACTGGACTATTCACACCTGACCAATCTGAGACAGAGACACATGGTCGGATACGTGGAACATGTTTAGACACAGAATGGCATATGTAACCAGTGATCTGGAATGTCGTTTCTCTTTCTTTTCAAAACCGAGGTGGGAATATTTAAGATCCAAATTACCACTCGGATGATACTTGGTGCCTGTTAGCCCCCCTCTCCTCCCAAAATGGATTCATTATTTCTTAAATCTAAAAACAATTAATGTAGGATGCGAAAGGTTAGGTTTGAAATAAGGTGTGATAGGAAGGGGACTGCAGGCACCCCGATGAGCAGCAGATTGGCTCTGATCTTCAGCAAGCAAGTGAAATGTTGTTGTTCTGCTACGGATGAAAGGGCCCCATTATCTCGAAGATAATTGCCCAGATGCCGCACCGGTGAGGTCACCCGAAACTCGGCCGCGGTTGCTGAACCAGTATCGCAGCTAATTAAGGCTTAAGGCTGTGGACAGACGTTTTATAAGGACATCTCCTCAGATGCATACCTTCCTCATCCCATTAAAGTTAACTGCTTGCTCACCCTACTTTTGCTGCAAAATGAAAACATCGTCTCACCTGTACGAAGGACGAGCGCTTCGGCATCATTCCGACAGCATTAAAATTCATCTTTTCATCACCCTCTTTATTTCAAAGAAGCATCAATTATTTACATGCCAAGGTCAACGAAAGAGATTTGGCATCTCCTCTTGCAGGAAAAAAAAAATGCATCAGGAAGTAGGGGTAAAGCCGAAGTTTTGAAAGGAGCTAAGTAATAGGAAGCATGACATGGCATTTGGACTTTCCACAATGGCTATTTTTTCTGCTCTCCTTCTGGATTATGTGCTTCACTTAAGATGAAAGCATGAACTGAGGCCGCCTGCGTTTGGTGCTGTCAGACACAGATCTATATTTCAGCCATACGTGCCTAGGGGGGAAGTTTTGTCAATAACTCTGCAGCAAATTCCATACGTAAAAAAACTCCTGAGACCCCAGAGACTCCCTCTTGATTTTAATGATATTTCACACAAGGGTATGCAGCCATCCGAGCAGAGTTTGCCAAAGCGACAGTGGATTTGACATGACAGCGGTAGGCAGGTCAAAAAGGCAGTTTTTGTTCAATGTTTTTTTGGTTGTTTGTTTTTCAGAACCTACACATTCTTGTAGCAATTACTGAAAATTGACAATTCTGCATTGCTATAACAAAACTGAGCAGAGTTTCAATTCTTTGCCCTTGCAAATTCAAGTCAACTTTACAATATCTTTATAGCTAAGAAGCATTTACTATCATACGAAAATCTGTTCTGAAATGGACCAAAATATCAATTTCCCCCTTTAAAGTTGGTCACGTTTAATCAGAACAGTCCACTTTTTGCTTTTTCTCATCCAAGTGAAAAACTTGGCCTCTGAGCTGTTTTTGGAACAGTTCCTGCCCTGTTTTATTAGTCATATTTTAATAAGATGATTATGTTTCCCAAAAAGTTATATTATTTTATCATATGTGTCCCAAATCATTAGCATCATTCTCTGGGCCATTTAAATATTATGAGGGACCATTTCCAAGATTTCTGAAGAAAACAATGTCGTTCCTATACAGGGAACATGTAAAAGCACAAATGACCTCCACTGTTGGGAGGCCTGCTTTCATTCCAGCTTTACCTGGCTCTGGCTCTGCCCACCACTCAAGGATGTCTTGAGGCTGCAACTTCTGAAGCCTTTCTTTCATTTCAGTGGACGAGTGCTCCATGTAGCCTCAATGCAAGATTTATCATTGTCTTAGCCAACAGAGTTAAATAAGGTCATGTTTTCTTATTTCTTTGTGTCCCAGCAGCTTCTTTCCAAAACCCTTTTGGTCAGGCTTGCTTGATTTATTGCAAATGTGTATTACTGAGGCTGCGTTTGCCCAGCTTTAAAGTTTTGATATGCACTTAGGTATATATATTATACATACATACCTGTAAGCAAGTCTTGGAGGGAGCACCACTGCGGATACTCTATGGTATTCTGCCAGATTTTTCTGACCATACGAAGTCATAACATTTTTCAAAGCCTGGAAAACAAAAATAATAATAAACCGAAGGTGGGCACTATAAATAGTGATTGCAGAACAAAAAGAAAATATAACAATTATTTTTTCAGGATCTACAACAAGACTCCACACAATGTAAATCTGTTCAGTGAAAACTTGCAAAGATTAAGAGTACTCAGGTTAGGCTTGGCCCTAGTCAAAGTCTCGAGATATGCTATCACAGTGAAATTATTCTAGACATCTGATATTTACAGGTTCTAAACTTGGAAAAGTAAAAAGATAGCAGAAGAAAAAGCACAAATTCTGACATAGATTGCAATATGTTAACTTATCTAACAGTAAGGACAAATTTATTCTTACATAGTTCCAGAGTGCAAAATGTCTCATTCATAAAAATGCGATTCCTCTGCTTTAAAAATATATATATATAAATTGTTCTTTCTTATGGAGACATTCACAAAGTGCTTTAATCATTGAAACAGCCTTCTGAAAAGAATTAAGTTTGGGTTTGTCACGGAAAGACAAATTTTCCAAACCAAATCTGAGAGCTTACGCTGAGAAGAACACGTGCTGAATCTCCACAGCAGCTGAGGGAGTGAAGGTCTGGCTCTTCTGCTCCCTGCCATAGCATTAACTCCTTATTTCCCTGCATGATATTCTGATGTGGAATACCGGCATCAAAACCACTAAACCACAGTAGTGGATCTAGTAGGAGCTACTTAAACCAGACTCACACGTTAAAGACATCTTTAACATTTTCACATTGTATTGGGATGCCTGTTCACAAGACCCATGTGGAAATCTCATAAAGTTGGCCTAGTAAAAAGCAAATAAGGAGGCACTCTGTTCCCTCTCAGCAGTATAAGTATACATTTGTTTTATGTTTTGTTTTGTTTTTCAGTCTAGTATATTTTTAATACTTACACTTGTTCTCTCCTTTTCTAGGCTACAAAATCAGATCTGATACATGGCAACCCGAGTGAAGTATCTAAACAATATCCCAAGCAATTGCTGAATGCAGTAGTGAAACACGATCTTGAATGTAGGATGTTTAAGGGTACGTCCTACTGCAATGATCGGATTGAGGTTTTACATTGACATTAGCAAAGATAGCTGTATAGAGGAGGACATCTGATGCACAAAAAGGGTATTTGGAATCTGAACGTGTAAGAAATTACATGAACTTGTTGACTGGCTTTTCCAAATAGTGAAAATAGCAATCAGATAATCTTTTCCAATGCTGAGAATGCTAAGAGTTCCAGAATGTAACCTGGCACCCACGAGCAAGCCTTCTCTTTGCTCCTACAGGATTTAGTTCTTGCACGCAACAACAAAGGTCGAGAGGATGCACCTTTTTCAGGCTCAGAAGATTCCAGCTCTTTCCAAAACCATTTTCAGCTTCATTTTTACGAAAACCTCATTGTGGTAGCCGAACAAAAACTAGTTTTTTGGGGTTTTTTTTATGATGGCTCTGGGAAAAGGAAATTATGACGTACCAGTTTTGCCCTTATCTCCCCACTTCATTCTGGTCAAGTGCACCTCAGTGGTGTTCGGTTCTCCCACTACCCGTGCAATTCACTGTAACGGCTGAACTAAGCCAAGCACATCCAGACCCCTCACTTAGGTCACCAGTGATAAAGCAATCTCAGATCAAAGCAGGAGCCTTGTGGTGGCATTGGCTGCCTCTGACCGCCTTCCTTTTCATCTCAACAAACTCCTCTTTCTGTCACGCTTGCATCACAACAGCATGGTGTGCAGCCGCCCTCCTTAAGCAAGCAGCAAAGATGGAGGGCTAGGAAGGCTGCGTGTGGAAATTCGCAAGCATCAACTGTACATTTACAATCTGCCTAGAAAGAGAAAGAAGAAAGCAGCACCCAAAGTGGAAGAAGAAAGCTACTGACAGTCTTTCCAGCTGTGCAATTGCCGATTTCCCAGGGTGTGCTCCGCTGAATGAATCGCTTACGTTCTGTCCTTTCTTTTTCTTGCTGCTAACAACTCTGATAGAAATTCCTTTCCAATTCTTCTTCGCCCTTACATCAAATCAAAGTCATCACAAAATGAGCCAAGAAAATGATACTGCTGCAATGTAGCTATTTTTCCTTCAAAGCTATTTGCCTGTTTCATTCAAAGTAGTTGCACACTAATGGAAACACCATTCAGAGATGAATAACTTAATCCTTTTGCTTAATGGCCTTCCCTATATCTTCTGTTTGATTCAGTGTCCGTGCTTTCCTCAGGTTTAACTGATATCTCTTGAAGTAAAGACCCTGTTCTTTAATATATTCGTACAGTGGCTAATCAAACTTAGGCATATGCTCTTATACGTGCTTTCATTTTAATAAAATGCTGATTTAAGTCATTATCATATGTCAATAACAATCAGTTATTTGAATTTTCAGGTAGTTATGCAACTTAACTATCAAATAGAACTAAAAAATATAGAGAAATAAATGGAATTAACAGTGCAAGGCAGATACCGATACTCTCTAGCTCTGTACCAGAAAGTATACTGGGCTATGAGATCAGTCTATTTGAAGGAAGACTGTCCGATTGCACTGTTATAAAATAATAAGTATATTGCAGATTATTGGGCAACCTCATCTAAATCACATTAAGCCTTTGTAAGAAGTAATTATTTTGTTGGAATTTAGTCTTCCTTAAGGAGGACTGACTGGTATGATGTGTCTGTTAGTGGCATACCTGCCTGTCTTGAACACGTGGCAGAACTCAGAAATCCAAGACAAGGAGAGATCACATTCATTTGGCGTCAGACATCTAACGCATCAGTGCTGTTCAGCATAAGTAGTCATGGGACAACGAGCAGCTCATTCCAGAAACTTTTAACGGGGTGGTTCATCGTGTCTTAGCTTCGTGGGGAAATATAGCAACTAGCCACCAGCTGATATGTAATTCAACATCAGAAATTAAAAATAGTCATGTTTTAAGTATCTCTGTGGTTCCTTTCATTTTCTTGTGACCTCCCCATTGTGTGGGCATCACAGTTATCAGGTGATAACAAGATAATTAGTCTTACAGATTAAAACTGCTCTGTCTGTTGCTTATCCCTCAGTTAAGCCAAACAATTTGGATTCCCCGTCTAGCTTCCATCTGGAGTCTGTAGAAACTGTAGCTCTAGAATGTGTGATGGGCTGAAATAACAATATTGCCCAATCCCGTGTCCACCTCTCAAGAATCTCTTGCTGTTTACAGCCTTTGTTTTCTATTGAAGGTTCTTCCAGCCTTATACGATTGACCAAATGCATCTCCCAGAATCACAAACCATATCAAGAGTTGGTTGGATTTATCTTACTTGCCTCCATAGCCATCTGCAATTCCCTGCCAGCCTAGAGATCTTTTTGGCTGTTGTTGTTTTTTTTGTTTGGTTGGTTTTGGTTATAGAGACATTTTTTTTCTTTTCAATTCCCATTAAATTAAAAAGAACAAACCACACTTCACCGTCGGTGTTACACGTTTCAGTAAAGCTAAGAGTACAAGGTCTGAAGCTACACGGCACTCTAGTGGGTACTCTGTTATGTTTTCCTTTCTTATAAACCAAAAGGCCATTTTTTGCTAAGTCATTACGTATGAACTCATTCTACACCAGTACTGGTGCATATTCTGACAGTATCCTAGAATCATAGACTGGTTTGGGATGGAAAGGACCTTTAAGATCACCTAGTTCCAGTTCTCTGCTATAGGCAGAGACACCTCCCTCTAATCCAGGTTGCTCATGTCCCCATTCAGCCTGGCCTTGAATGCTTCCAGGAAGGGGTCATCCACACTCTCGCTGGGCAACCTGTTCCAGCATCTCAGTGCCCTCGCAATAAATAACTTCTTCCTAATACCTACTCTAAATCCACCAGTCTTTTTTTTGTTGTAAAGAAGCAGCTATTTGTACACATCAGTACAGCTAATATTGCCAGAGTACATCAAGTCCTCCAAAACTAATCATTAAGACTACTGATAGATTTGGGGTTTTGCCAGAAGATAGTGCTTGCAGATACGCCAGAAAACAAAACTCAGCATAAGCTTTGTCCTGATTTTTTTTCCAGAGAGCTTCAGCTCTGACTGGGATTCTTGCCCTCATTTTCCTTCTCAGATTATTTTCTTTGTTTTGTCCTCTTAGTGCACGTGGGCCAATAACTCCTCAGACACTGACAGAGGGGCTCCATTTCATTCAGTGTCTTTGTTCTTAGTTCTCAGCTTTGTGTCACCGCCAACTCAGTGCTTCAGAATTCTGACCAGCTGGATGATTTCTTGGGACAGCTCTCAGCCACCTCGACTAGCACCCATTCCCTGCTATCACAGGTCTGTATGGAAGTAGAGGATTAACACTACTTCTAGTGACTTTTGTATCAGTTTAATGGGGCTAAACCATCTGGATTATTTCAGCTCTCTTTCCAAACTTGCAATAATTACAACGTTTGAGTCAGTCGTTGCCAACCAGCTGCGCTGAACTGAGTTCTGTGACTGGCTCATAATTAATTCTCCTTAAAATAATTGTCATTTCTCAGTAAATAGGAATTAGGATCAAACAGATGAAAAGAATTTTCTGTCCCCAAATGCCAGTTTAAAGAAAAAAAACGTATCCTTGGCACCTCTTGCTCAGACCAAATAAAGCTGGATCGGTTCTTACACCATCTCTACAAATGGCATTTGTTTACATAGAGCAAAGCTTTCTGAATGCGGGACTGTCTTGCGCTCCAGTAAAAGCTATCTCCAGCAAATAAATTAGCACCAAGTAATTTAATCTATATTTAGTCAAGTAACACAAGGCCTTCTTACAGAGAGGAGGACGGCCAAGAGGAGAAAAACGCTGAAGGAAATGAACTCGTGAGCAAGAAGATTTCAGGGAAGCTCTGGCTCATGTCTTGCAGCATATTCTTAATTCACAAAAACAAACAAACAAACAAACCATAAAAAAAGTAAAACAGGAGTACTCATCAGCCCCTGAAATAGTAGCCTATCCCTGCCAATAGCTGCATTACACGTGTTAAGTTCTCAAACCTCTGGGCTGCAGCAACCCCTGGGCCGAGAGGTGACTGCTGCTCCCGCTGTCACTCTGCACCTTGGGTGCTATGCCCCTCTGTGCCCTGGGTGTTAAATTAGCTTAAAGTAACACAGGGATTAGTTTCATCCCTTCAGCTGACACACAGACATTAAACAACAGAAGGCTGTGTGTATATATACATCGTTTGATCCAAATGCCCCTCTGCCCTCAAAAAATGGGAAGGAGAAAAGCCTTCAGCTTCTCCCCCCGTCCTGTCACCTCTGAGCACGGCAGCAAATCCTCCTTTCCCAGATCTCTGCAGCTATCCTTTCCTGAAGGTGCATTGCCACCTAGCAACAGCAAAACAAAATCTACAGCTAGTAAAGCCTTCCCAAGATGAGTCACACGAAGCAGACTAAGTCCTTGTGCATCCCCTGACATGGGGAAGGTCCTTGGGGACACCAGTAACTCCGTACAGCAAGGTGGTGCCAGGGTGGCTTCAGGGTGACAGGGCAGGACACCATCTAGAAGGAGCTGGACAAGGTGGGCCCATGTCAACCTCAACAAGGCCAAGGTCCTGCAGCTGGGTGGGGACAACTCCAAGCGCAGATACAGGTTGGGCAAAGAATGGCTTGAGAGCATCCCTGCAGAGAAGGAGTTGGGGGTGTTGGCGGATGAAAGACACAACATGAGCCAGCAATGTGTGCTTGCAGCAGAGAAGGCCAACCATAACTTGGGTTGCATCAAGAGAAGCGGGGCCAGCAGGTCAAGGGAGGTGATTCTGCCTCTCTGCTCTGCTCTCGTGAGACCCCAACTTGGAGTACAGCATCCAGATCTGTTACCCCCAAAACAAGAACTCAGAGCTGTTGGAGCAAGTCCAGAGGGCCATAACGATGATCAGAGGGTTGGAGCACCTCCCCTGTGAGGACAGGCTGAAAGAGCCGGGGCTCTTCAGCCCAGAGAAGAGAAGGATCTGAAGAAACCTTATAGTGACCTTCCAGGACCCGAATGGGACCCACAGGAAGGCTGGGGAGGGACTATTTAGAAGAGCACATAGCAACAAGATGAGGGGAAATGGCTTAAACTGGAAGAGGGTAAATTTAGACTTGGAAGAAATTCTATACTATGAGATTTGATGTTAGTTTTCCAAATTATTTTTTAATCTTCATCTTACATCCTGTGAGGTTTTTCCCACACCTGTATTTTATACTTAGCTTTCAATACAGGATATGAGGGGGATGGGCATTAAATTTGACACTGCCCAAGGTAACCAGAGTTTAACTGCTCCAACTGCTACAGATTTTCAGTGCCAAACAATGACTGTCAGAAATAATGGTGGTCTCATTACAACACATTTGATAAGGGAATGGAGTATAATGCATTGAATCAATTGTATTTCTCTGTAAAAGCCACTGGGATAGTCTGAATGTTCTTAATGAGGATACCAAACCAGTAAGCTACTCTGCGATGCTTATAAAGAAGATAAGCAAGAAAAAAAAAAAAAGGTAGGATTATTTTAATCAATAGCATCCCCTGTTAGCGAGGTCACTACGTGTCCTTGATCAAAGAAACGTGAATCATCTCTAGGATAACACACTCACAGCCAACTTCTGAGACTGAAGTGAACAAATCCATTCGTGAACTGGCACAAGCTTAAAGCCAAAAGCACCTCTCACTGATTTAGTGCTCAATACTGGGCACTGATGCTGGCTATTGTTCACTCTGTAAACTGCCTTGCAATAATATGCACTCACAGAGGCCTTACACGACAAAACGCTTTGATGAGCGATACCGTGAGGCTCAGAATTACCAAGCCAGATTGCAAGCATTTATTTCAGTGTCTCAGAAATGGATCAGAAAAAAAAAATAATTTTATTTGGAATTGCACTGCAGTTTCATCACCCTCTCTAATACCTTCCTAGCAAGCCCGACACTAGGCTAAAAATATAATACCTTTAAATTACAGCTGTCTGTTTGACCCAAAACTGCAGGAAAAGTCATCCCTTCCTTACAGAGACAGTTATTTCACCCTGCACACGAATCTGCTACTGAAGGCAGTACTTTGGGCTTTTCTTTTTATAATCCCATCTCACATTTTGGTACCAGTTCACAATTCATTAAGCATATAGCCCAGAAAGTTGGAGTAGAATGTGGTAATAGGCTTGAGATCATTGTGTGTGCATATGCAGATGGAAATACAGCATTATTCCAAAGGGAGTGATATCAGAAAGATAAGTAACTGAGGGGCTAAACACAACTGGAATTAAAGCAGCAGTGGCAATAGACAGTCCTCAGTGGTACAACATCACACCATAGCTATATCAACCCTCAGCGTTGAAGTAATTCTTGTTGAATGTGACTCTTCATTCAGCAGTCCTTCCACAGCAGCTTGCAAATGATTCCAGAGAGACAGTACTCCTTATATAACATCCAGAAACCCTGGATGTTCACCCAGTGGGTTCTGCTGTCAGAGTGGCACCACAGCCCTGCACCTTGGCTGCTTCTCTGACCAGCTTATCTCACCATCCCCCCATCTCAAGCTCTCTAAGTGTTGCTTATTTCTCACGTCAGCTTTAAGGGAGCACACCAAAAAGGAAGAGGATTTTGCAACTAAAGGGTGGAACAGATTCACAGATATAAGGTGCTTGAGCCGATGCTACTGGATACGCTATAAAGAATTCCTCACTGACACATGTGGGAACACACCCCCTCATCCACACTGCCAGCCTCACTACGTGGGAAAACCTAAACGCATAGGCCAGCTCTCTACTGATTTTCCAAGCACAGAAAGGTTGAGATTGACTCCAGGTGCGTTCCAGGTAGGCCCAGGGACCAGAGAACAGCAGCCCCTTTAAATACACCAATTAATCATTGGCTTGCCTGCCCACGTACCAAGAGTAACACCACACTCTGAGATCTGACAGCCAAATTTCACAGCAAATAGAGATGCATTCAAACCCCTTGTCATTGTCATGATAGAATTTGACAGCAGCCACTACTACCCAATTTCATTCTTATTTTACTGGAATTGCAGTATGCCGGCCCTTTATTTTAGGCATCTGTAGAACTACGTTTTATATGCTTTATGAAAGCACTGCAGAAAACTTTATGATGCTGCAGGGACACATATAAAATAACAATGTTGAGGATGGATGTGAGTAACATCCACTAGGCAGAGGAAACAAAAAGGAATAGCCCTCTTCCTTTTAATAATTGTCTCATGAGAAGAAAATTTACACTGCGGGGCCACGAGGACCCCTGTGATCTCATGGTTATTTTTTTGGTAATAGATTAAATTTGAATAAACAGCACAACACACCCCTCAGACATATATTTTTAAACTTTTAAGCTTTCAGGTGTAAGTATGATTTTCTGTTACCCTAATGACCTCCTTGCCAGTAACACGGAAGATGCTGTTAATTCATTTCAGTTCTGTCACAGGACGTAATTCACGTGCAATTCAATTCGCTTGGATCCAGTAAAAATAATGGAAAGACACCAATTTCATGTTGATTGCACCCCTTCTCCTCTATCCTCCCCTCCAGACCCCCCAGAAAATAACAGCCTGCCTCAAGCTTGAAGCTACAGGATACTGAATTAATAGCCTGGTATCTATTTCTGGTGAGCTCTTGCCAAGAGCAGTAGCAGTTGTGTGAACCATTTTGTGGACTCACACACCACCTATGGAGTGTGGAAGCACATGGCAGCATGGCACTGCAGAGCACCAGGAGGTACTGCGGCCCAAAAGGAGCAGATTTATAATGAAAACCACTTGATCCCAAGGACTTGAAGCTAGGGTTTGCCTATTTGTTTACTTTGGACTACCTCTCATCTTCCCCCACAGACTTGAATGCCCATGTGAAGCTGATGAACATCAGGTGGCTCCCGGAACATTTCTCCCTATGCACTTCTGTCCAAGAGGAATGGACGTCCACATTCACTCAGACTGCTCCCAGATGCAAAGCTAAGGGCTGTATGCAGAGATAGGCAATAGAACAGCTTGGAAGGCACAAGCCCAAGAAAGATGTCAGTGTAGCATTATAACATCCCTCCTACTCAAATGTATTTATTCTTCTGCCCAACTTCTGTTTAAATCCAGACACTAGAGTCAGATCCCCTTTCAGACACACATGCCCATTTAACACATATCTCAGTAACAATAAAAGCTACAACGTAGTCCATTCTGAGCTGGATTGTTTGGATACTGTCACACATTAAATATTAAGCAATAATCTTTTAACAGTTTTTTGCCAGTGATCCTATTTCGAAAGAGAAATCTAAGCTAAATTGACCAACAGTCAACATTGGTTCTTGGTGGAATAAAGATAAATATGCTTTTTTTTTTTTTTTTAATTCTGAATACTTCCTCCAATTGAAAGTCGCAGAAAAAGTCTGAAAAATATTTCACTGTATTATGTCTACATATGAAATCAGCTCAGCCTCTGTCAGCAGAAGGCTAGACCCCTGTGGTCAGTCATTTCTTCTAGCACGGTGAGTTCTGAGCTGTTCAGATCAGTTGGCTCATTTCATCAGATGCTGAAGGTGTATTTGAACAGGTAATTTGAACTCAGCATCCTAAACTGAAGCTTGATTTATAATATCAAAACAAAGGCAATGAAAATTCAGTCAGAGAAGCGTTCTCAACTACTAGGAAGAATTTCAAGAAAGACTGACAAAAGGAAAAAAGAGAACGGCCAGTATTCGAGGTACTCATTTTGAACAGAAAACACTTAGGACTTACTTTCCCCTACCTTGCGTCCAAATCTGGTCCACACACACTCACCACAGTGCTGGATACACATGATAGACTGATATCCATTTTGGAACAGCAATTAGAGACCAGATAGGATGATACCCTGCAGCAACTCCATACACACCGGTGTGAGAACAGCTGAAATGAACACCAACAGTAAGTTCTATTCCAGAGAAAGTGATCCTAACAATCTGGAAGTGACTCGTTTAAGCTTACATTGTAGAAAGCAGGGGCTTGAGCCAGCTGTCTGAACAGAGAGCAGATTCATGCAATTACTCAGTAAAGTTGGTATCAGATAACCTAACCTCACTGTGAAAGTATTCAAACATTTGCTATTTTATAGTAAAACAGTATCATGTATCGAGACCACCTATGCGTGGGATGGGAACCTGTAATATTATCACTGCACTAGATAGTGTATGACAGATAAGCCAGTTACATTTGTTTTTTTTTACCTAATAAGTAAACTAATAGAGATTCTAATAGAGATTGCAGGAGCTGCTGCAGTGTATGTTCTATGCTGTTTGTGGGAGTTCACAGGAGTAAGCCTTTCCATGCGACTTATTTATACTAACTATACGCTCGGAGTCTTACTTAAAGAGGTTATGTTTAGACCGCACAACTAATAACTGATAAAACAGTTCTGAGCACGCAGCCTTAAACTGCAGTTGGACTGGAGCATACCTGAAATTTCTCACGTGTGAGGGCGAAGCAGTGATGCGAGCATCCAGCCTGCACTTACCGCAAGCCGCCGCTCCGGGGAGACTGTTACCCATGCAAGATAAGGGCAGAGAAGCTGCTCACGGCGAGGTCAGCAAGAGAAAATTAGTTCAACCTCAAAGAAACTGAAACAAAAACAATCTAGTTCTCTGAATGTGCATCACATCCCCAAGACGAGTCATTGCACTTCAAATACCGACAGCAAGAAGCAACACCCCCTCTCCCCCATCCTCACGACTCTCAAAAGCATTAGGAAATAACGGGTCAGACCCATAGCAACGGTCACCAAATACATTTACTGAATACGTAGACCTAAATATTGTCAATAATCTTTTTTTAGGCTCACATTCTCCAAGGTAAACCGCCTTCTGTGACACACGGACACCATGATCTCACCGTGCTATCGGTCCCAGAATCACCTGCCTCCTGAGAGGTGCTGTGAAGATCCCGTTGGCAGGTGCCTGCAGAGCATCTTGTGCTGCCTTTGCCCTGCTGCAGGTCTTCCAAGCGAGGGGCAGCAGGTGGGCACAATAGCTGTGGTACAGCAGCAGGCACTGCAGGTCTTAGATGGGCCCACTCTGCAAAGTGCTCAGTAAAAGGAAGTAGTACTCGTTTGTACCGGACTGCCTGGTTCACATGCCCACTTTGGCGCACCCTCACGTGGTGCAACTTGAGGCCATTGCTTCAGACTGTGGCTTATTCCTTCACATTCCCTCAACGTGCTTTACTGAATTAGTGTTTTCTCACGATATGAGACGTTGTGGTCTCATACATCCTTCTACCTTCCCTTCCAGACAGAGCAGAAAACTCCATGAGGTGGCAGGACCAGGGAGATTCTGCACACTGACACAAAACACACAACAGAATTGGGGATGATAAGGAACCATGGGGTGAGCGAACACTGTTGCCATAGTTGCCAAAATGAGGTCACCTCTCTTCCTCTTGCCCCCTTCCCATCCACATGTTGCCTTCTCTCCTTCTGTGGCACCATTTGTCACAGAAAAACGATTCAGATCATTTTTTTGTTCCCCTGGACTTGTTTCCAGCTGCATCATTTTCTCTACCTGGAATATTACGTGTCTGCTAAAACATCTTGCCAAACATGTGTCCGCCCATTTCCATCACAGCTGGTGCTTGGGATTGGCTTAAGTAACAACCCAAAACTGCACGCTGTGGGTAGGATGGAGCTGGGGAAGAATTAGAGAGAGAAGCAGAGAAAGATGACAATGCCAATGGAAGAGAAACTCAAATACATTTTCCATTTAAAACGCATAAGAAAGGGTACACCCCCCCCCAAAAAAAAAAATAATATTAAAAAAGTCCCTTCTTAAAATAGAATTGGTTCTTTTGAATTATTTAACAGCTCATATTTGAAGATTGAAAAATGTATTCTCACGTTATCCAGCATTGAAATGACGGCTATGTGAAGGATCTTGTTTGAAGGCAGAAAGTTGATCAGGCTTGCAGATGAACCTGCCAATACACGTCACTTTGGAACAGAAGCATAGTGTTTTTAAAACCTATACAGAGATTGGCAGCTGCAGAGATTCAGCTTCCACACAGACATCACTGGCTGAGCGTGTGGAGACACAGCATGAACTGAAGTCATGTGAACTTGGCTGATGCTATTCCATAAATCAAGTCCCTGAACACTTGAATGATTACCAGTTCACAACTCAAAGAAATGCTAAAAAAAATGAAGTTCTTGCACAAATCCTAATACTGAGGAGGAGGAAAACCCAGATAAGTAGGGTTTTTTTTCTTTCTTTTTTTTTTTTTTTAGTGGCTGCCTATTGTACTAAATTCTGTTTTGCTATTCTTTAAGTAGGTTATAGTCAACTGGTACAAGTGCACGAAGCTTCCTATTATCCAATGAATCTGTTCAGATAATAAGTACCAGCTGGATCCATCCCCAGCAGCAATAACAGCCTGTAGAGCACGATGATCATGTAACAGATTGTGAAACAGAAGAGATGAACTCGCTTATAATAAAGCCCTTATGTCAATACAGAAACAGAAAAAGAGAGCTTAACTTGTACGCAGCACTTGTGGCAAGGCACTCACATTAATGCAGTAAATTTTCTCAAAATATTGCCTGTGAACATCTTTAGGAATTTGATTGTGTGTGTAAAGGAGGGACTATTCGGGCCCTGCATTTGAACGGAGCAGGGACCCTGATGACACACAATAGGGAAGGTTGAATATCTCACCTTGTTGTTTGCCAGCAAGACCAACCTTCAGAAGTTTGGAATCCCAGAGAACAAGGGGAAGATGTGGAGCAAAGAAGACATAACTCTCAGTGGAAGAGGATCAGGTCAGGGAATACTGACTTGGCAAATTCGATACGCGTCAAGTCCAATGGCCGTGACAGGATGCGCATGTTAATGCTGAGGGAGTTGGCAGATGTCATCACAACATCACTGTTGATGACCTTTGATCAATCGTGTCACTTGGAAGAAGTGCCCAAAGGATGAAAGAAAGCAGATGTAGTTCCTATTTTCAATAACAGCAAGAGGGAGGATGGGGGGAAGCAAAGGGCGGTCAGTCTCACCTTGATCCCTGGAAAGACGACGACGTGGCAAGTCCTGAAAATCATTTCCAAGCACGTGAAGGACACAAACATCACCAAGAGTAGCCAACGTGGGTTCAACAAGCTTGATCACCTTGATAAACATCTTTGTTGAAATAAATAGCCCAATAGATGAGAGAAGGGCAGTGAATATTGTCTACCTGGACGTGAGGGAGACCTTTGGCACTGTGACCCTTAATGATCCTCACAGAGAAGCTGCTGAAGCATGGGCTGGGTGAGCAGACCATGACTGCATTGAAAACCAACTGAATAGCCAGTACTATGCATGGATATCAGAGGGAAAAAGTCCTGTTGAAGACCGATCATTAGCGTTTTGTTTCCTATTCTTTCCAATTGCAATAAGATTGGCACTTTCCCCCCTGCCAAGGTTTCTGTAAACCATTTCCAAGAGCGATTTCACTCATGGAGGTCACGTACTTCCTCTTCAGAGGAACTACTTCCAAATAGAGGCAGGATACTTGTGACCCTGGACCTTCCAGGGGTTTGAAGGCAGGCTGCTCGAAACTCAATAGCAAAGATGCCAAAGTTGGACTCCATTTGTAACAACGGAATAGGATTACAGTTATTATGGTTTAGAGGATCAGATTCTTAGTGCTTCCATTCTCCATGGACACGCTGACCACTGCCAACAGCTCAGAGTTGGCCCACAACTACTGCAACAATGCTGTTTGAGCTAAAAACCACACACAGTAAGAAAGATAGATAATTACAACTCCAGTATCTCATTACACAGCACAGCAAATGGCAACTCTTCAATATACAAGTAGTTAATGTGCCTTCTAAAATGCCAGCTCTTCTAGCTACGTTTCTACCCAGGTGAAGAAAAAGGTTCCTTTTTATTAAAAACAAACAAACAAACAAACTACAAGGGTTATAGGGTGGAGGGACGTGGTCAGTGGGCACTAAAGGGTGAGACGATCCTAGAGGTCTTTTCCAACCCTAATGATTCTAGGAAGAACTGGTCTTTTGTGCTTGTAATTGGTAAAACACAGGCTGAAATAAGTACGTATGTACACGTTCTGCAGACCTTTGTAATACTAGAAGTTTTAGTCATTCCATCACTATTTTTCTTTCCTAGGTATAAGGCGAGGTAAGAGGTCGATAAATATAGCTGAACTCTCATCTTCAAAAGACACAATTCATTGTAATAGGGGAAAAAAAAAGCTATGTCATCAGTACGCAGCGTTCTATTAAGTGAATATTTTTAGCAGACTTGTGAAATGTATCGATTGGGTGCATCTGGCCAAGTCCATGTTCCTAAAATCCCAGCACATTTCATTTATAAAATAGCAGCTCAGGTGAAGGAAGGTGACCGTCACTGAGCAAGCAGCATTTTTTAATAACGATTTACCTGTGCATCCATAATTCAAGAAATCTGCAGACACGTTTCTTTTGATGTGCTGTTGGTTTTTGGTTTTTTTTTTTTTTTTAAATCTTGACAACGCTGAGCATGCTTCTGGAAATAAATAAATAACTTTTACTCGTTGAGAAAATAAATAGAAGTTACCATGGATGTTATTTTATAAACACACAGTGCCTTTCTCAAAGGGCCTTCAGTCTAAATTAAGCACCGTATTTGATGTAGTAAGCAAAGGTAAACAGCAGGGAGGGGACCGAAGGGCAGATTGTGCTGACAGCACACTGAAAGCTCAGATGCTAAGCAAATATTGGTGGAGGTTAAATAAATGCACAAAGACTCCAAGAAGTACAGCCGAAGGGAGATGGGAAGCAGTGACATAACGGATAAAACATTAACCTACAGGCCCCAAACAGCAGCAATGGCAATTGGTTTGACGCACCAAGGTGAATAAATTAAAGGATCACTGCTGATGACTGCACTACTCCAGCCCCGTGCCCTTGTCCCCCACAGGGACTCTGGTTGGCAGGGGCTCACAGCACACTGGAGCTGGGACAGCTCCTTCCCCATGTTGCAAAGACTGCAAATAAGGACTAAAGAAAACCTCGCATCGGTAGCTTGTGAAAAATTGAGAAGTTCTGAAAAAAAAAAAAAAAATCAGCGTTCCCCTTCACAGCCATCTTAAAGAATCATAGGACCATTATTAAGATTGGGAAGAACACTAAGGTCATCATATTCAACTATCAGGCCATGCCTGTGACTGCTCCAGACCACATCCCTCAGTGCCACCTCCACACAGTTATGATTCCACCACCTCCCTGGGCAGCCCATGCCAGCACCTCACTGCTCTGAGAATAAATTCTTCCTAGTGTCCAGCCTGAACCTCCCAGGAGCAACTTAAGGCCGTCACCTCTCATCCTATCGCTGTTATCACCTGGGTGCCCTCCAAGCCTCCCTCTCTCTAGAGTGAACACTGTCAGAATCTTCCTAGGCGTAGAGAAGTATCCAGAAGAGAACACGCCCCACCTGCTGGCCAAAACCACCAACAATTACAAATGAGAACATGCCCAAGGCAAGCCCACAGTTACACATTGTGCACACAGCATTAATGTGTTTCAAAACAGGGAAAAAGCTGCTCATGACACTTGGGTGAACATGAGATGCAGTGAAAACACCAACACACCAGCTGACATTAGGTGCTATGAATTCTTACAAGTACGCAGGAGATGGTGAAATTTCAACCCAAGTATGAGGACACGCTCATCAACGTTGCAACCAAGAGCATGTTTTCAACGAAGAAGTAAGAAAGGCCGACCCTGCAGGTACCACAGAACCACCACACAATCTTGATTTCAGTTGAACCATGCAAACCAAGAAAATCCCATATCCCCAAACCTGATGAATGGTTCACACAATGGATGAGCAAACCATCATCAAGGGACATACCAAGAATGAGAACAATGGAGCACGATATCCCAGCAGCTCAGAGGCGTGCTGAAATTCAACAAGATGCAGGGTGCCCAACACCTGCCACAGGAGAAACTCATAGCACTCAAAGGAAAAACCAAATCCTAGGAAACAAAGGCTAAATTGCTGCAATCAGGCACCTAACTCCCAAGCCCGACAATATAAATACACCAAAACCATGCCAGCATCAGGTCCAGACTATTTAAATGAACAGGAAACCAACTTATCCCCAGCTGGTGATAGGTATAGGCGTTATGGCCACAAGTTGTACCAGAGGAGGTTTAGATTGGACATTAAGGAAAAACTTTTTCTCCCAGGGGGGTGGTCAGGCACTGGGATGGCCTGAACAGGGAGGTGGTGGAGTATTCCAAGAGGCATCTGGATGAGGAGCTACGGTTTTAGTAGTTTGTGGGATGAGTAAACAGTTGGACTAGGTGATCTTGTAGGTCCTTTCCAACCTTGTGATTCTAGGATTCGATCAAGCTGGTTGAATAAGGAGAGTAACTGCACTCTCTGCAAGTAGGGAGACTGATATTGCTGATATTTGCAAGCCTTAGTCCAGTCCCCTACAGGGCAAGTGTGATGCTAGGTGCCTAAAGACATTATCTCACTTCAGCTGTTCAGAAGTTATTAGAATTTGTAAGCATCTCCAAACCAACTGAAATTGCTACGTTACGTGACACATCACCAGAAAAGGGGGAGGATGCAACTCATTGGCTCCTCGATGACTGCAGCATAAATGTCCAGGAGCTGGAAACCACCTCCGAGGAATTACAGGAGATACAGGAGGACATCAGAGACATTAAACCTGCCACACGTCCATTTTGATGAAGATCCAAACAGAGAGCCGCACCTGAGAGAAGGCTTCTGCCTGTCCCTCTCAAAGCTTGCCACTCAGGGTGCCAAAGTGGAGTCCTTCCCTCCAAACAAGCCTCCAGCACTCAAAATGAAGGCCGTGCTGTCCTGCAGGGTCACCAGCAACACCGTTTCTGTAACCCAGATCTCAAAAAGGAGCATGTTTTTCCTGACAGAACGTATGCTGGTCAAACAAGATTAAAAGCAGCAGAGCGAGTGTTACACTACAGTTAACTACAGGGCTGTGTGTGTGCAGACAAAGAAATGAACCAGAATTGCAGGGGTTGGAAGGGATCTCAAGAGGTTATCGAGCTCGATCTCCCTGCTAAGGCCTGAGTTTGCCCCGTCTGGGTGCACTCTGAATGCTGAAGCGTCGCCACCCAGCATTGTTTCTGAAGACAGCACGCAAACCACATCTGGGGAGGGAGGAAGGAAATGGGTGGTACCGTGCTCTGCACAGAAGCGGCGAGGCTGCGTGAGCAGGCAGCTAAGATAAGCAACAGGAAGAGGTTAATGGGAGGGAAAACTGGGCATCTGAAGAACAACAAAGGAGGTGCGAGCAACGGAAAAGCATGCTTGTGCTAGAAGGAGGAGAAACAGCTAAAACCACAGTAAGACAGAATAAAAAGAAGAAAGGAAGAGTCCTGTCCAACCTAAGAGAAGTTTCTTTGTGACAATAAACGTTAGCATCACCTTTTGACTACCAGGGCAAGAGCAAAGCCTTCGTACAAACAGCAACAGAGGTCATCTTGACCCAAGACTAAATGGGTATCAAGGGGATTATATGAGGGTTCCCTGCATTAACAAATCAGAACACCCCTCGCCAGTTGATTTCAAGAAGCAGGGCCAAGGTCTGAAGGCTTGCCTTCTATCAACACAATCCCTTATGTTTCAGCTGGGCTTAGACCAACAAGAAAGGAAAGCCATACCGGGTCACACAAACTACCTCCCATTATGCAAAGCCAGTACTCAGACTTATTACACACAACTCAAGGGAAAAATCACAGTTTGTAGTTGCCAATAGTAGAATGCCTTCAAGATTCATAGCTCCCTGGGCTTGTTCCCAAGATATCACAGTGTCAGTTACCCAGGCCATATTCATTCCTCAGTAAGTGCTGTGTACAAGCAAATAAGTCTTTCAAGATTTTCACCATCAAAGAATAGCTACAATTGTCTTTCATCACATTCACCGTGGAAGAAAAAATAAATAAATGTAAGTAACTGATTTCCATTTTACATTGAAATAAACCTACTTTCACCCCCAGGCTTCCCTCAAAGCATGTCATTTTCAGGTGCAGGACTGAAAAACTTGAGAGACAGGTGACTTAAATATACTCACCGTATCTGACAGCTGCTTTCTCCCAGGTACTTGCTTTTCGGAGTAATTGAACAACATTCCTCAATAGATCTGTGGTATTAATGAACGCTAGAGAGGCCATCCGTGCTCCATAACCTCTGTCCACAGAAGTCCTTTTGAGGTCTCATCACAAAGCAGGTAATACAGAAGTATTCACACACGTTTAAATCAATATTCGCATTGCTCAGAGTAGATTTTGTCTCACATACTGTTAGAATCCATATAAGGCAGGACTGGTACTACATTTTGTTTCCCATTAAGTTTTGAAGCAGACAGAGCTTCATTTGCTAATTGTATTTCTTTAAAAGCAGCAAAGGTTCAGCCCTTTTGATGGGCCCAGCATTCAAGTCCCAGATAAAGCACACACAGTTCTCTACAATGACCAAGGTTGGACGTTGAGTTGAGTTTAACGTGAACTTCCATTACTGAGGATGCTCTTACTTGAAATACCTTCTTCAGCCGTAACTCAAACGGATCATTTTACCTCCACCTCTCTACCACAACTGAACAACGTACATTCTTCACACTCACACCATACGGAGGTATGAAATAATCAACGTGAGCCTTCCTTTGAAACTACTTACACGCTATACGTACACACGTACAAGCATTCCTACAGGAGCTCCTCTTCTTGCTTCCCAACTCCTTCTGACTCGTGTCGGTCACTCATTCAGCACTACACATACAAACTGGCCCTACATTAACAGCGGCGCAAGCATATATCAAGAAAAACTCCACGCCAATAGCACGCCCGCATCACTTGGCAATGTCCCTTTAATATTAATACACAGAGAAGTAAAATTTTTTTCATAAATTTGTTCAAGTATGTGGAACATGTAAAATGCATAAGAATCGATATGGACTTCATTAATGTTATATTTATTTATTTTCCAGCTTCGTACAAACTGGATGTAGAAGCATAAACATAGTACATTTCTACCATTTTCAACAAAAATATAACCAATATGTACAATTATTGTATTAAAAATACAAAAGGGATACAGACTCCACCAATGTCTTTCTAAAAGACATACAGGTACAAGTAGTATCAAAAGTATGAGGAAATCACCAGTTAATTGTACATTCTGCACTCGACATCACAGAGCGAACTGAGATTAGCAGTCCTATGGTCTACAATTACTTTATGCTTATATAACATTTGTGCAACTTGTGATAGAGCTAGGATTCTGTATTTCTATATGCGCGTGAGGTCCACAGCCTTGAGAATAAAACTGGCAATTAATGCATATTACATGTAAAATTACAAATGCGTAATTGACAACGTGATATATAAGCAAATAGATAAAAGCTATGATTACAGGAGAGAGAATTAAATAAAGCACTGACATATGCCTGATACAGTGAAAAAACACTGCAATTTGATCTTTAAAAGTTGAAGTTATTTACGTTTATCTACTGATCAATATGATCAGCTGAGTTCAATGGAAAAAAAAAATCCAAGACCAGCAGTTCCTCACATTTGAGTACTACTCGGATTGGCAGCCTTCACTTCTCCGGAGTCTGTGCAAAAAACAACACAAAAATAGAGGGGAGGGTCATTTCAGTCGTTATAGGTTAATAGCAGCTGTGAGCAGGTGGTTGCTACACATTGGCCTTCTCTACACATGCAGTGTTCCACAAAGCCATTATCAGTTGTGACTATTTCTGCATCGCAAAGGCTGGCATATCTAAAAAGGTTATTCCTCTTTACTTAAAGGCTTGTTTATCCCCCTAATGCCAAGTCGATAGGTGGAGGTTATTAAATCAGTATTAACAGCTGACAGGAGCTGGGACATCCCAGTTTGCCTTCGCTGCAACATGATCCAGTTAATTCTTCCGTAACGTTAACTACTATAGAGTAAAAAATAAAACAAAAATAGAAATAGTATATAACTTAAAGGTGAGGTTGCCATCTGTCTTGTCAGAATGGGACGCCTTGCTTTGAGTATGCCGCCCTGTATCCCACAAGGCACAGGTACGAGGCACGGTGTCCGCTGTTCCTTCATTGGAGAGCCCTACACCCAACGCTACCGCTAACGGGCACGAGTTTGGAAGCTTCCAGGGTGGGGCACACTAAGAGAGAAGCTAGATGGTTGGGAAAGGCTGCATCCTGCAGCCTTCCCTTCTGCCCTGCTCAGCCAGGCAGCAGCTAGGTGCTGTCCAGGAGCTGAGGCTGGCAACCCTCCTTTAGAGGCAGGAAATAATACTGTAATTGCTAGGCAGACGCAGTATTCGATCTCGGAACACAAACGTACAAAACTGTAACAAAGGCATTGTAAACAAGCAAATAAGCACTGCCTCCTTGAAGGATTTCAATGCATTCCACTCTTGGTAGGTTAAAGGCCAAACGTAAATTGACAACTAGCTTATCTCGTTATCCCGATGAGACTAAGTGCTAGGATCGTGATTAAAATCGAAAAGGAAGATTAAAAAAAAACCCTTCCAGGCATTGGGAAGTGCAGCCAGAGTTATCATCCTGATGCGATGATCTTGGAATTTGGAATGATACTGTGTGATGTGGCAGACAGCGACAGTGGTAGCTTGGAGATTGCTGCACTGTGCATTTCAAGCAACACAGTTTGAAAAGTGCCAGGGCGATTTCTTCACAGTATTTCACATGCAAGGGGAGAGGGGACAGAAGGAGGGCGGAGGGGAGGGAGGGGAGGGTTGTGGAGGAAGAAGCCCCATGCTGCTTTAAGGCAGGGAAGGAGGCAAACAGGTCCGCCATCCTTTAACTATAGTTCCAAGGCTCCTATTCTAGGGACGTCTTCTTGTGCTCTCCTTTAAGGTGGTTCACTCTGGATCCAGACAAGACCCCAAGTCTTACACAGCAGAGACTTGTTCATCTTCTGCAAACACAATAGGACAGGGGAAAACACAATTTAGTTCACGCAAAGACTGCTGCTGAATGAAACAACCTTTACTGTGCACACGCGCTCTCTATCCCTCTCTGTTAGGTATGTATTAAAAAACAAAGGAACAAAAAAGAACACTATCTTCACATTTCAAGTCTCACCAGAAGCACCGGAATGCTGAGAGATTATCCATCTAAACCTGACCAACACAATGCTCTCTGGGGTGGGCATTTGTAGACTGAGATACATATTTTGAGCTAGTGCCAACTATCAGGTATTCTCAGGGCAGCCAGGGATTTTTTTTTTACCTGGAACGTAGGCACCTGAAAAGAAGTTGCCTAAGACAACCAAGATTCGGGCAGACACACATTCCAAATTTTAAATGATGTTTTGCATGAACTGAATTCCCCTCCTTCCAAAAGTTAAGCAGACAGCAAGGTTTGAAAGATGGCAACTCAAATTACAGCAAAAACTTCTACCGCAGTAATCATTTGCATAACCTACTTTGCGACTGTGAAAACGACCAACACATCTGCATGCAGCACACTCAAAATTGAACAATTAGAGAATTACCATCCTCCTCTGAGGGAAACCCTTGAGGCTGATAGTGAGCAAGACGTGGATCCGACTCGTTTGGTTTATGCCACTGAGGTTTGTTCACAGGCCTGCTAGTTGAATGGCCGTGCGACTGCTGCTGCTGAGCCGACGTCCCGTGGGTCTCACATGTCCGTGCCACCATTCGAGACCTCTGAAGTGCTACGTTGTAATCTGGAGGCTTTCTAGTTGGATGGGAAACACTTTCTGCAAACTCAGCAATAGGTATTCCTACATAACCAGGAGGAGTTGGAGGTGGCTCCCGATACCGACCTTCTTTTCGTGCTGCAAGAAAAATAGAATATTATGAAGTAATAAGATGAGAATTGCTACAGAAAGTCAACAGCGGAGTTAAACATCGATCAACTCACAATCCCAGGAGGAAAAAATCTGAAGAAGGATGAAAGTTAAACACTACACGGCACACAATGAGATCTTGAGAAATAAACCACACGAGGAAATTTAGAATATTCAACATGTGCATGAGACTGTTATTCTTCCAGTAGTGAAGTATTAGTGTAATTAAATTCACCAAATGACATGAGAAACTTAGTAGCTGAAGCTGCTCTATCCATTACACACTGGCTGAATAGACCAGTGATGTAGAAGACTCAAGAATCCACAAAAGCAGCAGCCACTTCAATACTGTCATCTCCCCAGACACGTGTCTATCTTTATCTTGAAGATGGACTTGGTCTCCAGGAGCTTAGCTTTTAAAAAATAAAACAAAAAAGCAAAAAGAGATAAAATAACCTGATTTCTTTCTATAAACCTTACTAAATAGGGCAAAGCTACAGCTCCAAGAGACAAGAGTAACCAATCTCACTCTCATGCATTTTGCGTGCATCATTGACTGTTGATCTTATGGTTTTCATTTAGCAAATTTAAGGCTTAAAACCATTTCTGAAAGACCACTAACTGAATAAGATTTTGCACAGAAGAAGGAAAGACCACATACTTAGTGCATCTCAAAGTGTTAACTCTGGCCACACCCAGAGTACCCTTGCAGAGAGCTTTGAGGGAATAAAGGGCACCTTCAGGAAGAGACAAGCATTGGTTTTATGACTCTGTATCGTGGAATTTCATATTTAAAAGAGTTAACTAGGACTTGGATCCTGAACAGTTTTTGGGAGTCTAACCCTTTTACGTGATCACTTAGAGTACAAAGGCAAACACAGCAGGAAAAAAAGGCCCAGCACAGCAAATTTACTTTCCCTGCCTTGTCATACCCTGTATATTCTTGCACAAGAGATGAGGACAGTATCGCCCTGCATTATGCAGTAGGAAGTTAACTGAAAGGGCAGAACCAGCTTACTACAGGTTTTACTGGGCTGGTGGTGCTGTTAGCATCCCAAATAGTCTCCATAGGGATCTAAATACTTTCCTTGGACAAATACACACAACCGAGCAAAGCAAAATGAAGAAGTTTCTGAGTGAATTTTTACTCAAAGATTTCAGAAATTTGGATTTTGAGTATTTTTTGACATAGAATAAATTCTGTTGAAAAAAACCTATTGAGAGATGGATGATACCCAGAGCTGCATTTGCAAGCAGAGTTGATAGTACAGAATGCATGGAAGTTATACAGCTGCCTTTTTTTTTTTTTTTTTTAATCTTTTTCACATTCTCCAAAGACTGTAAAACTCAGCCTCGAGATGCAGGTTTGGAAGCACTCTCGTTGGTGGAAACCAAGTGCACTGAGGAGTAAAATGAGGTGCTAGCACAAATCAGAACCTCACGTCCTGAACTGATCGTCTTCCTCCTCTTTGCAGTTCAGGGACTCAGAGCTGCACTCAAGGTTTGCAGCAGTGTATTATATAGTGCTAAGCAATATACTTGGGCAGAAAATGGAAAAGTAGCTCATTGCAGTGGTCTCAGCATGACCTCAGTGGGGCTGACTTTTTCAGCCATGTCAAGACAAAACGGCTTTCAGACAGCTCTTCATAATAACCCAAGGAAAGGCACTCAGAGCAAAGAGAAATGAAAGGAGCAAAAAAAAAAATTAGAGGGGTCTTGGATGGCACTATGACATCAGGGATGCACAGAAGGAACATCATGAGAAATGTTAAAGCACTGCCAAAGCTATGTTTCTATTGATTTATATATATATATTGAGTTATCTGATCAATGAACGATTATAAATGTGTAACACACATCTAATTTCTTTGCAATCTCTTCAGTTTCAGTAGCCTAAAGAAACGTCTCAGCTGGTCTAAGCACAAAGTGACCCCATTTTTAGAAGTAAGGAACATTCAGAAGTAAGGAATCATCAGACCAGTTATACAAATGTAGAAAGGAAAATACTTCAAAAAAAAAAAATCAGGCCACATTTATAAAAAGACCTAAATACAGAATACAGAGCCTTACTGGGAAGAGTAATTCACGTTTCAGAACAGACACCTATATGCATCAACTCCTCAAAACACTGTCCAGCAGTGGAGCTAGTTTTTTGTTTTTTGTTTTCAAATGATGTACAGCAGGATCTTGAAACACAAAGGAGCTGCCAGAACCAAGAAGCAGCCCCCTAAGTGATAATTTCTCTTGCAATAAAAATACAGTTACAGGGCAATAAAATGAGAGGCTAAAAAACGTTCGGTTCTGCTTTAAAATCAAACCAGACAAAAGGAAAATAGCTTTAGAACAACAATAAGTGCCGTAGGCAAGTGAATTAAAATTTAACTCACCAATAAGCCCCTTTGTACTGCTTGAAGTTACAGGTATGTGTGTGGGCATGGGAGCTGGCTTCGTCTCCTCTGCTGGTACGGATGTCACGCAGCTGGTTTCAGCTTCGATTGAAACATCCTTCCCACCCCTCCTCTTGATGGTACCTGTGTCACCTTCCGAGTCCTCACCCCAGTAGCCCGTTGAGGATGCCCAGCTTGCTCTGGACTGTGCTTGATCGAGGCCCTCCCTACCTTGACTTTGCCGGCTGTACTTTGTGCCGTGATCGGAGAACATCAGCTGGTCCACGTGACTGCCCGAGGCCCACAGCCCCGCCCCATCGCCCGTGCTATCAAAATGAGTGTGTCCAAAAGGCAGCGTCTCCCAGCTTCTCTGGTGCTGTATTGTTTGTATGTTGTCGTGAGAACCACTTGAGCAAGAAGTCCAGCTGCCACGACCGCTGTCAGCTGCGTCGAGTGAAGCTCGGTCCCCCTGATCCTGTGACAGTTCTTCTGTACTAGGAGAAGACAGAACGGTAGCTCCAGCATACAGGCCTCTGTTCTCTGACAGTGGGGCGTAAGATCTAGGTGCACATTGAAGGGGGGGGGGGGAAAAATCCAGCATTGAAAGCAGTGATCATTTACAAAGCACGCAAGGAGCTAGCGAATAGAAAAGCAAGCTTACTGAAAGCTTTGATGCAATTTATACTGCACTTGCTTAAATGACTACTCTGATTTTGAGCCTAGAACGCTTTCCTTTTAAGCTCATCCTTCACAGAACCAATCTTCAGTTAGAAACTGAGATTTATCAGAAAGTGACTGAAACTGTGACTTAGACTTCTGCTCATTCACAGCTCTGTATGCCAACTTGCCAGTACTTCTTGCAGAGGAAATTGATTTTAATGTTACTTGTGGAAAAACACACTACTTCCTAGAGCAAGGATGTTCTCTGCAGCCTTCCAGTGGCTGAGAAAGACACTGTCACTTGCATAACAGCAGTGAAAACTGACAGAGTCATTTAGCAGCTATCAGGACTGCTGTGAGTTGTGGTTTCAGGGAAGCTTCCTACACAGCCTGGTCCCTGGTCTTCCAAACATCTTACACACCTGATTTAAGAGCTTGCGAGGCCTGGGATTCCCAGAGCTGAAACACACCACTTTTGGAAAAGGCCTGTCAACCACAGACCCTACAGGACTAATAAGCCTCAAAAACAAGAGAACTGAAGCTTCCAAATAATAGCTCACAAAAACTACCGGTCACTAAACAGGAACCAGAGCTCCAATTATTTTCAGACCAAGGCTCACTGACAGAGATTCAGAGAACTCCTTGCAGCACCAGCTTACCCCACCATTACAGGAGTTAACTGTCTAGAAAATTACTTAGAAAGCCAGCAGCCAAACGTGAATTTTAGCTTTCAATTACTGTTGAGTAGGAGAGAGATTTGGGGTAAAATATTTCTGAGTTAGATAAAACTGCACTTTTCTGTAAAAACAGACTGGAAAATTAGCAGCTATTTCTGCCCTCAGTGCCATTCCCGAATAACTGCATGAATAATTTGTCATTTAACTCAAGTAGATTCTCTACCTAAAAAACTGGCTAGAATGCTCATCTGCTACAGGGTGGAGTCTAGAGCAATATTAATTGCTCAGATAAGGACTAGTGGGGGAGAAGTCTTACTGCTGTAGAGCTCAAAAAAAGCACAAAAAGTTTTCTTGTCAGAAAACAGAACGCGATCACAAGATTCAGTAGTGAGATAGTAGAATTTAAGAGCACAGTAGGAAAAGGAAAATGCGAGAGAGATAAGGAAACTTCTATAAACTACTACACATACCACACACTGTAAGGAAGCATAATTTAAGTAAGAATAAAATTCCTACCCTAAGCTGTATTGATCCGGTTCAATCACGATCCTTCTATCAATTCTTCCCACGCCGAGATTAGTCTCCACAATGCTGACAGAATGCCTCTGCCTCCTCTCATCGTGCAGGGACGCTGGCATGGAGTCAAAAGAGGAATTGCTGACAATGCTAGATCTGGAAGAAATTTCGCTGTGACCAGAATCTGAAAAGTTATCCACGGTGCCGCTGGGAGCCAAAGCGTAGCCTGCAAAGGGAACAGCACTCGAATCAGACTTTGGGAAGCCCGCTCAGTACTGCCATACAGCTGGCAAGTTTTAATACTGCAACTGTAGCAAACCAAGCATAGGATTATGTTTTGCTCACAGAAGAAGCACTGCAAAGGACAAAAACACAGAGCAGCATAACTCTGTAATTCCGTACGCCCTGTTTCTTGATAAGAGGTTAAAGACAGTGGGGAATGTGAAACGCTCAGAAACCAGCTGCTCACCTTCTTTCCCCTCTACCTTCCACCCCCAGATTGTTTCCTCAAATGCATCGCATTTGTGTCCCATACGAGACCCTCTAAAACTTGCCTGCGATACCATTAGACCACGATTCTTCCAAACTGACCTTTCATTTTGTTTAAGCTACAAGCAAATGCCTCCATTCTGTGTTTAATCTACGACCGGAACAAGTCTGATGAAAAATCAAATAGATTTAAAAATAGCCTTGAATGTTCTAAATTCATTTTAAATGTAACTGAAATCTTCTAAAAATTAACTCCACCGAGAAAGTTCCAATGTGCAGTACCATTCCTTGGATATCCACGTTTGAGTAACTAATTATGCTCCTATAGAAATGCGCATTGATGATTCATATCCCAAATACCTTAAGCTTGCCTGCATACATAGGTCATATCCCATCCAGCTGGGTGACAAAAGTCAAGTGCCCACTTGAGCACTGCCTCCTGCTGCTCTCCCGCTGATCGTATGCGCCCGAAACGGGAGCAGTAATTTATTCTGAACACACAAGTTTCTCTCAGAAACTCCCAAAGTTTATGACCTTCAGGAAACAAAATGAGAAACACTCTGTGTCTGGTACCTTTCCTCGGAGAGCTCTGTGGTGAGGTGGGAGGAGAAGACAGATGTGAAGATGCACTTGATACCGTGTCTTCAGACTGCTTCTTGTGACGGTCCAGACTTCCTTCTTCAGATAATGACAGAATTTTCTTTAAAGCTTGTGGGGAGTTAATGCCTTCAAGTAAGAAGGAACGTAGGCAGATGTAAAGTTTAATATAAACACATCTTTTCCACAGTGCATTTATAGAGGGAATGCCATATAGGAAAAAACACTTTGTCATTTGCGAGTGTCTCGGTGCAGCTTAAATGAAGCAAAATTTTAATCCTACTGCTTGAAACATAGTGCTTTATTTCTGTTAGTGAAACCAGACTTTCATTCCTGCTGCCTAAAATAAATATTTTGTTACAGAACAAAGAATCCAGAGGTGCTGCTTTATAATACTGCCCACAGAATACACAAGTCAGGAAAAAAAAGGAATAAATAGTAGTGGCTTCTGGCAAAGGAACCAATACGATGAGAACATACAACACACACAAATCTCAGTGCTTAGCAATGGCTTACATTGCAAGAACTGGAAGTTTTTGTTTCCTTTCCAGTCACAGTGCAGCCCAGAAGGGCAAAGGAAGCTGGGCAGATGAACAAGATTGGCTTACAAAATAAGGCCTTCCTCAAGTAGCCTTTCTCCCTTTAGAGAATTATTTTGGCACCAGTTTATTTTGGGAAACCAAAGAGTAACAACATCTTTAAGATGATGTACGATGTAAAGATCTAGGGCATAAGGAATTGCTTTTCTGAGGCAACACTTATCTTTGTCTTTTTCTACCCTCTCCTCTCCTCAGGAAATACACCCTGGCATACACTTAAAAGCAAAAATGGAGCTTCTCTGACAGCTTTGCAAATTTCTGTTTTGTGGTAGAGGATATTTTCAGGCCTTCGACAGACTTTCCCTTTGATCTGTTGGATCACAATGCTGCTATCAATAATTTACAGCTCCTTCATCAACATAACCCAGTCAACTTTTTAGAAACTTTTCCACCATGAGCGAAAATACAGTCTACATAGCTTCAAAATCCTTTTACTATCAAAACTGAATGGTAAAATCAAGTAGATGAAGATTGAATTGTTTCTTGCCCGTCTTGCTGCTTTAATTCTTCTCTAGCAAGTCTAAGCTGTGCACAAGTAAAACTAACAAAAAGTGAGAGAAGACTTCAGCTACTAAAGGAGATCTTAGTTCACATGTGAATTATTATTTTGCATTCGCAAACCCCCTTGGAAAAGCCAAAGTTTTGCCAGAAAGCTTTGTTCTTCTCACCTGCTATTAACAGGTAAATAATTACACTGATTAAACTGACAAGGACGCTTCCCTGGCAGATTTCTTTCTTCCCATTTCTAGAGAAGAAAGTTCTACAAACATGCTTCATGAAAAGGCACAACCTTCCTAAAAATACTGCTAGAAATAGATGTCTCCATCTTACTAGATTAAAATGCTTCCCTGACACGAGCAAAGAAACCTCAGAGGACTAAACGGAATGCTTCTCTGTTTGACTTACCAAATGGTGGGAGGTCTTTGACGGGCACCTTCTTGCGAGAGGGATAAAGGGATACAGCAGGGACTTGCAACGCTTGGTTTACTTTATGTTGCTGCTGCTGTTGCACTTTCTGCTGAATTCCTGCCCGTGGAGCCACTGGTGATGTTTCAGATTTTCCAGATCGCTTGTCTCCTGTATTCTTTGGCACTTTGGATGAAATGGGAGAAAGCAAGGAATGACTACCAGCCACCAATACAGTGGGAGCCCTAACCTGAGAAGTGCCAAGGCCTCCACTGAGTAATTAAAAAGTGCTAAAATACTGAAACCACAAATGCAGGAGGATATATCTAGAGACAAACGAAGAGGAGGAAAAGAAGGGGAGATTTAATTCCACTTAAAAGCTGTACATTATCTAAGAACCTCTCCTCTTTCTCCCAATAAAACTCGTATAAATTGACTAGTGTCACAGTTATCGAAATGTGACCAAAGTATACTGAGCTATGATAAGGACTGCAATTGGTTTAGGGTGGATATCATTGATGCAATACAATCTTTTATCCTAATATGATCATAATTAGCATTTTTTACTATCCTGAAGGAAGGGAAGAGCATAGGATACTGAATGATGGCAGATTTCCAGCTCTGCTTCCCCCACCACGTCTCTGAAATACTTGGACATGATGGAATCCCCTTTTCTCTCTTGAGATGAGGTCATCTGAGATGACCAGCCCTATTCACGCTGACTGCCTGAGCGCATCAGAACTGCAGAGAAACTTTTGGTCCCTCCAGACCCTTCACAGAGACAAATCAAAAGGACTCTTGTGCACTTCAGCACAACACAATCCAGAAAGCCTATAAAAATGTTATAGTTCTATGCTGCTAATCTCTACAATGGCTCCCTTAAGATTCAAAAGATGTTCAGTACTTGCCCACAATCGGTTACATCATTTTCTGCCTCACTGACCAGCTGCCATTCCCAATTACTTCCTTGCATTAGACAGAAATCTATTTAACAGCCTCCTTACAACCCACAAGAAATGGCAACGCTCACATGTGCTGGTGGCTGGCTCACACTGTAGAGACAGAGTCTGGAGGCTCTCTTCATCCATTTCCAGATCCAAGTTTGAGAGATACTGCTTTACTTTCCGTGCCATCTGGGCATCTTCATACAGTTTCTTAGCATTAAGGAAGGAGCTGCGACGGACCCTCTTTTTATGACCCCCTGCTTGTGCGACATCGAGCACGGCTGCGTTTGTACTGCCCTGGCTGAGAGACCTGGGGTGAAGGAAGGGGGGAAAGAAAGGGAAAGTATGAGTGAGTTAGACGCAGAATCACTTAACAAGCATGAAACATGCAAAAGATTGCATGAATGTCAGTCTATGGTCAAAGCTCACATGCCTCATTCCAGTAAGTCAAACAGCTATAACAGATAGAAGGATGAGGAT
Organism: Cyrtonyx montezumae; assembly: GCF_038088225.1. Classification (NCBI taxonomy): domain Eukaryota; kingdom Metazoa; phylum Chordata; class Aves; order Galliformes; family Odontophoridae; genus Cyrtonyx; species Cyrtonyx montezumae. The sequence continues at coordinate 2,860,125 of NW_027071936.1, forward strand.
CAGGAAAATCTTTTTATGTGGTTACAGGCACTATTTGAGTATTTTAACCTGTTCTGCTCCAACTAGGCAGTATCACTTCACACATCAAGAAAAGCATTCAAGCTAGCTCTCTCATGTAAGCCAGCTATTGAGAAGACCAGAGCATTAGGAAAAGCTCATGCAGCAAGGCAATGCTGACAGAAGACTATAGCTGAAGTTTATATTTTAAGACACGTAACAGAAGGCATGTTTAAAAAGTATCTCGGGAGCTTTCAGTCTGACCATATACAGAACATATAAACCCAGCTCTAAGGAATAAAACTTCCTCGTAACTTCCTTGAAGGTTGAAAATAGCTTTACTCTTAAATAAAATGGTCTGCTAGCTCATGACAGCGTAAGAGTCACGCAGATTGTAATGTATGTCTGTCTATATAAAAGCTATGCATTGTCCCTGAATAAAAGCAATAGTTGAATTGTAGTGGGGAAAAAAGTTTAGTTTTAACATTTGTATTTGACTGTGGTAATTGTTTATCAGCCTTAAGAAAGTTAACACCAATTTTCAACTGTTGCTTACGTCCCATTGCACAAATTCCCTTCTACTTTGGCAAATGAAACCGGAGGTGGTGGGAAGGACACACCACCGCTATCTACAATCACTTGAATATTTTACAGCTTTCGTGTACTGACCTCAAAAGCACTCCTGATCTAAAACGTATTGCCAGTTAAAACAAAACAAAACGGGGTTAACGAAAGGAAGTATCAAAGCGCCAGAAAATTAAAGATGTCAAGTGGGAAATAATGCAAATGGTAAGGGAAGAATGAATGGCTGTGTGCATCATCTACAACCACTTACCCCAAACTCCTCCATTTCTTCTTCCTGCAAGTGAGAGCCAGGAAGAGTAAAGCACGGGTTTAAGAAGAGACAGAAAGATCACAAGCTCAGAAAGAAAAAGACCAGATCTAAGGACAAGCAGTTTCTAGAAGCCCACAAACGCTAAAAAGATTCTACACAGTCAGATATTAAACTCTTCTGTTTGAATTAAGGAAAATAATATGCAAGAAGCTGGTCTAACATGAAGCCAAAGACCATTCGCTCCGCATTTTTAACGACTCTAGCTTACGCTGTTTCAAACACAAACCCATTTCTATTAAATCAAAATGACAAAGCTTTCACGCACAGGCATTTCAAATGAACTAACACATCTCCCCCACCCTCCAACTGATGCAATCTTTTTCTCAAAACAAAATAACTAGCAGCTAAGAAATAATATAAACTTATCAATATATATATGAAAAAACACAGAATTCAATGATTCCACTTTCAGAACTTCCTTTGATATATATGATACATGATTTTGGTTAACAGCAAAAAAAACAACAACCCTCATACTACTCCAATGCATCAAGGGGACACAGACTTGTTAGACAAATGAGAAATGAGAAACATTTCCTGTTCATACAGAGCTCACTGAACAACTTCTGAGGACCTGCTGACAGAAAGAAAAACATATCCTTCACTCTTCGAGATCATGGAGTGGCAAGTGGAAAGCACCTCTTGCTGATACCTAGCCTTCTCCAGAGCAATAAAAGCTCTGCCTTCCACAACAAACTCACCTCGTTCTAAACATTAAAGCAGGATCCATGTTAACAGATGCCATGCGACCAACGTGGCGAATTTCCTTCGCAATCATTCTCAGCTTCTCAAAGTTGACTAAGCCCTCCACTTTGGAATCGTTTCCTAAAATGAACAACAATTAACATCAAGTTATTAGGTGCCAAAGCGTGCTTTTCATAGCTGGTAAGAGATGAAGCAATTATGCTTTTACCTTCATGAAGGAACGTAAGGTCTTTTTTGATAACAGGAAACAGGGGAATAATAGGGGGCTGCAGATTCTGGCTGTTAAGGACATTACGGTATTTTGCCATATTCCTAGATGGATCGAACAAGTCCTGTAGATCTTGGAACAGCTTTTCATACTTGCTTGGAAGCTTTTCCCAAGTAGTTCGGAGCCTTGCAACAGGTGCCAAATTCAGACCACTTGAAACAAAGTGCAAGAAGTTAAAGAAAGAACAATAGAAAAAAAAAACCAACACGCCACGCTCGTTTTTCAGGGAAAAATGCCATATAACCAGAATAGTCTAACACAACACCAATAAAATCACAGAACTGGAAACCTGCAGCATCTTATGCCGTGGCCAGCATGTCTAACTCTTGAAAAAAACCTAGTATAGTAGCACTCCTATTCATATTTCAGCAAAAATCACAGTTTCAAGTTCAAATTACAGGAAAATATCATCCTTATTGGATCGTCAAGCAGTGCTGTTAGCGGTACGAATCTGTTTAATACATTCTTTTAAACTGAGATAAGGCTTTTCTTTCTATTCTAAATTGAATTTGAGGTTCAATACCTAATGATAGCAAACATCGAGTTGAAGTTCTTGCATTCTCTGCAGTGTAGTGCTATCTTAATGAAATGCTTGATGATTTTCATCCTTTTCAGCTGGTTGGTTTCTCTTAGAATCTCCGAAGCTACCCAGAACGTCTCTTGATTTATCACTTCTTCAAACTTCTTTAGATTAGTGCACCCTGTTTTTGATTTGAGCTTAAACAAGTCATCTATGTACTCTGTGGGTTCGATATTACGGAACAGCTCGAAGTTTCTCATGGAGAGCTGGGTAGCCACCTCAACAGTACTGAGCTGTAGCAGAGAAATTTGACTCTCTCTCAGTAACTCCTGAGCATCTTCATCCGAACAAAGAGTTTCTGTTTCCATGTTGTTCTTCAGGTAATACCTGTAAAAACGAAATTCCAAAACAGACTTGATACTGTCTACTCATATACTAGTAAAAATTAATGACCAGATGTGACCATAGAATAAATTGAATTTTAACAGGCTTTGATATTAATTAGCAGCTGCGTAAGAGGCGATTTCGTGTAAAGAAACAGAACGACAGCAATTAAACAATGCTTCTATTAACAAGATTCTTACTTAGTAAACTGGCACAGTCAGCTTCAGCTTGGTCTCTCAACTCACCTGCCACTTAACTGTATCCTGTCAGCAAGCTTGGACAACTGATCAGGAAGCCTCCTTTGTTTGATTACACCCTCAGGTGTGACAGAGACCTCACACAGCGAATAGGCATCAGGAGTTGCAGTGAGAGCAAATTCCCTGATGGCCTGGATGACCACTTCTTTTGCTGTCGTGTCCTTACTGATCATGATGTAGCGACTTTGTTGATCTGCCTTGAAAACCCTCAGAACTTGATCTGGTAAGTCTGAAAATAAGTTATGTGCAATTCAGTAATGCAGGAAAAATAACAATGGCATAAGAACACGCAACAATATCAGTCACACTGAACCAAACTCCTGATGCTATTTCTCTTTATTTCAGTATCACTGTTACACCTCTCCCATTCCTAGGGAACAGGAACGTTGCTTATTTTTTACTCTAGTTGTTTTGGTTTTAAATGAAAAGACTAGTACTGCAAACGTTCAGAAAAAACAGCTATCAAAGGGGAAAGCTCCAAAAACATGCAAACATTTCACAAGTATGGACAGTTGAGATAATAGGATTTCCACAGGTGTTGAGCACTGGTGAATTCCTTTTAAGCCTGTGAGTAGCTAGAGATGCACGTGTAATAGCCAGCTGCATACACAAACAGCCTGCAGTAGTGTTTGTTAGTGCATCTGAGTACTTAACTACCAAAAATACTCCACCCCTGATAAATTTAACGCATCATATCGAAGGTGTAACTGATTGAAAACTAGCACTAAAATACTGTCACAGAGCACTACAACAAAGACAGAAGGCTTTTCTAAACATTTGGGTTTCAAATGATTCATGACAATTCCTGAAGTGTACATGCACAAGAAGGCTGTTTTTATGAAACATGGACAATTATCATCCTAACTCCAATGTTGTATTTGCTATTTCTACCACCTCATTGACAGTATGAAATCTAGACCCACTTTTCAACTGGAATTTGATCGCTGTATTAATAAAAAGAAAACAAAGAACTAAAACTGCTATCTAGCAATTCAAGGGGTTTCTTTTAGCTTTTAAATGACAAGATAAAGTACTTTCAATTCATTTAATTTAATTTCTTCTCTGTATTACAAATAACCTTTTCTGGTGTTGAGCAGTCTGACATCTGGTCATCTGTTCTTTATCTGATTAAAACTTGTTTTTTTCCAGTGATTATAAATGTCATGAAAACAAGAAAACAGAAAGTAATAGAAAGCCTTCTGAAGGTACAGCCAGAAGAGGTCATTATTTTAAGAAATGCTGGAAAAAATAACATACTGAAAAGGAAAAAAAATCGATGAAAACATTCATATTGATAAAACAATGGCCTCATTTGATGACTTATGGGAAAAGTGACCTGAAAGTGTAGAATGTATATTTCAAGTACCATAAAAGGATATATTAAGCAACAAGGAATATTGTGAGAAAAGAACAAAAAATCATGTCTTCCCACCACTGTTCCATATCTCTACAATCATCGTTTGGAAAGCAAGAAGGTAAATCCTTCTGATAGGAATGGGCTTACAGAGGTTGTTTAGACCTAAATGGAACTAAGCCCATAACATTTAAGCTCACAGCAATATTTTTTGCATCTTGAGAAGCACAAATACTCAAGCACATTATGACTAAGCGATTACATTGTAATTCACCCATAGCACGCATCACTATAGGCCAATTTTATGCCCAAGAACTCGAGTCAAATGTATGAGTACCTTTCACAACCAGCAAGTCAATTTTGCCCATCATCACTGACTCGTTACTCATCCATCTGTCTTCAGTAATTAGTTGCAAAGGGACACAGAGGAGGGTCTGAAGACATTTCAACATAGTTTGACACCGTAGGGAAGGCAGATGCCAAAGATAGAAAATCAGAGGAATTACTAAGAACCAGAATGCTCTGTAGATCCAGTTGTCTTGCTGTTACAGAAATCCTTGCCACTCAAAGAATGGCTACAAGGATGGAAAGCTGTTGCACACAATTGTGAGAACTCACTAATACTCACAAGAAGTATTTTGTGCAAGGGGAAAAAGCTGCTCCGCTACATCAGTAAATTTAACAAAGCACTATGCAGCACATAGAGAAGTCTACTAGCAATGAAAACAACTTCAAATCCAGAAGTATTAGCACAATTCAGCACTAGAGTTTTTAAGCAAAACAGAACTTGAAAACAACTGTAATCATTTCCCCTTTCAGTCCTTTTTAAAAAGGAAACTGGAATTGCAGCAAGAAGAAAGCAATGCTTTATCATAGCAGTCTAGCTCCATAGAAAACTCATGGGGGAAAAAAGTATCAGGGACTGATAGGTCACCATTACTACACAGTTTTGATTTCCAAACAGCAAAGGCAGCACAAGAGAAGGGACATCAAAGTATTATTGGTCATTTGCATGTTTAAAACCAAACCCTTGCAAGTATATTTGAAAAAGTCTGTGTGAATGAGAAAACTAAAATGACCCTTTACAGTTTTCAAGCTTAGGAAAAAAAAAAAGAAATTACATCCTCATTTCTTCCTCTAAGACGACCCTTTCAAAATGAGTTAATTTTTGGCCTAAGAGATATCCCTCAAAGCCTCCAAAGATGGCCACTGTACCACTATTCTCTTCCTTCTCCAGTGTATTCAATTTCTTGCAAGCTGGGTCTATCTCCATCTTTAATTTAGTCTAAGGTAATGAAAGAAATTAAAATTGTAGGCTTTAATTGTTCCCCTGTCTTAAAGCGTACAGTGGCAGAATTCAACTCTTATCTCCAAGCACAACCATCTCTCAAGTCCTTAAGGTATATGCTTTTGACTTAAGACCTCCCTTCTCTCTACTTCAAACTGAAGAGAATAATTAGAGCTCCCAAGTAACTTGAAAATATTCAGTAGGTGGGCATTTGAATACGTTTTATGCACAAATAAATAAATAAAATGGGATTTGCTTGAGCTCTGGGACAGCACTCCCCACAGTTCTGGAAAGTGAGCTACTCGCTGTACTTGGCAGATGATGGAAATTGCCCAGTCCATCAGAGCAGCAAGTTAGAGAATGGATTTTCCACACATTCGTGTAACATTTATAGCCGTAGCACTGATTAAAGGCTTATAGGCTCTTATTGATAAAATATCTTCAAAGTACTGGACATTAGTTGCTAGATTAAAAAATAAAGCAGCCTTCCTGCTCTCTCTGAAGCAGTCTTAGGCACTGGGACAAAAATAACACTGAAAACAACGACAGAAAAAAAGTAAATCACTACCACACAAAATTTTCTTGTAGTCTTCTCTAGTCTCCCCCAGATTATATAAAGTGATGCTCAGCATCAGTTTCAAGAGTAAAAATTGCACAAACTTGGAGCGTCTCTAGGCTGACATTCAAGCCATATCCTTTTAGGTAAGATTTGAAATCCCTCAGATTTAGAGGGGGCTCAATTTTTGGTTCTAGTTTTGAAAAATATTCTAAATACTAGACTAAAATAACCCAGTATCCACAGAACTACCACCAGGATATCATCCTCCTGATGATAAAGAACCAGATGCCTCATACAGAGAGGGTTTCATGTTAAGAACTTTTTTTGCAGCCAGATAAGAGCCCAAATCCCAACTCTCCAGGAGTTCCAGCTAAGCCCTTCTCATGTGACAAGGCTCTCAAGGTTGTCATATTCTCTCCCTTTCTCACCCTCACTTCCCCCTCATCTCTTGTTCCTCTCCACTAAACACGTGTTGGCTTGACATTTTTGTTTGATGGGGGATTTTTAAATTATTACTCAGAATGAATTTCAAATCACTATATACAAAGTGTTCAGCACTCAGCTGTAGACTCTTCTGCGGGGCAGGGTGATTAACACACAGCTCTGAAAAGGCACCTTACAAGATTGTATAAGTCTGTTTAGAAAAAAAAGACTGAAACACACAGTATGTCCTATGCCCTTCTGCTTTACTGTAAGCTTACACTCTCCTGTGCTGTTTGAAAATACTGCAGACTTGTAAAAACTGATCTATCACAGTAGATTATGAAAGACCACGCAAAAGTTTTCACTAGCTGGGAGTATTTCAAGTCAGGAAGAGGTGCTCTGTATACAACATATGTCAAAAACATTCACCCACACACAACTGGGCAAAGCGTAGGAATATAAAGTCATAACACCTTAATGAAGAGCTAATGAGGAGAGTGCATAGCTAATAAAAACTTCACGTGTACTTCAGACTCCAAAGTCCAAAAAAAGGAAAAATACAAGGAACACAGTTATGAAGAGAAAGAAGATAAAATGCTCCTTACCTGGAGTTGTATTGAAGTCCAAGATGCGGTGATGAGACTGCAGTAGATCAGGATTACTGGATGACAGGGTCCCACTGACAGGTAAAGCAGGAGGAATGTGCTTCGTCTGCCTCAGTCCTACAATGCTGTCATCCTGAGACTGGCCAATTCCAATGTCACTGCACCCAGAAAGAAACATGTTCAGAGCTTGGGCTATAGCAGCAGAATGCAAAGGTGTCTAAAATATGCATTTTCCAGGCTCTCAGGAATTAGCATTTAGAAATCAATATTCTCCAGACAACAGGGATTTCTGTCTAGCTCTGTCAACATGACCCAAATGTCCACTCACCTTGATCAGATCAGCCTTTTTTGTGTTGACAGAAGATTCCCATGCTCACCACTGAGCTCTAAGGAGCTGCTACTCTTCTCAGTTTTTAACAATTTTCTCACAGAGGCCAAGATCCTTACTGAAAAGGTCGTATATGCATCACTATTCCTGCATCACCCCAACTTTGACTAGTGCTGCTGTTCCCTCAGTGTCAACTGAGCATCCCCTCACAACAACTGAACTTCACAGATCTTTCACCCCAGCACATATGGGATTTGCAACTGTACTTTGGGAGCTATATAGTATGCTCTATACACAGATAGAGCTCAACTTGTTGAGCTCAACCTTTTAGCCTTTCTATCCTATATCACCCTTCTCAGAGTTCCTCTTTACTGTATGTGATTGCAATGATGCTAGCTGACTCGAAGGCTACAGCATGTATCCACAGCTGGGTGCTGCTGGTGTCCTCTCCAAAGTGCCTAACTGCAAGTTAAGTACTCTGTGATAAAGGTGAAAGATTTTGTCTATTAAATTGTGAAATGCTGGATCTCAAAGGTCTGCAGTGCTATGTGGATCAGAGACAAAGTCAGCACCTGCTGCAGTACTATGACAACTGCTTATTGCTTCTAAGTTCATAATCAGCAAGTGAAACAGAATGACCACTGCCGGATGCCGAGTTGAAAAGCTAGGCACTGAACTTTTCTATAAAGATATTTTCTATAAAGATATAGCTGCACATAATTAATAAAATGCTGTGTGTGTAAAATGTTGAAATGCAGACGCTAAAGAATGCAAATGATTTAAAACTCAGCCTCTAAAGGAAAAGCCTTTTGAAGAGGTTAACACATCTAAAGCTGTATCCACACATGTAAACAAAGCATATAAGTCAGGACTCCAATCTCATTGCAAAACGATGCTGCTCAATGTCAAGCACAACTGCCCACTTGTACCCTAATCTGGGGGCACTTCAGTTTTTGTCTAGTGTTCTATCCATTTTCAGAAGGCCCATACAGACGTAATTAAGGGCCTGATAATTATCCCCATAGAGCTGTTACCACTTCTTTAAGTGCTATGAAGTGGAAAGCATTCTGGGGTATCTGCACCGTGTGAATTACACAGACACAGTCACTGCTTTGTAGAAGGCAATGTCACTTAGAAGCATCTGTGGGTTTTTTTTTTTGTTATTTTGAGGTGAGTTGTTTTTTTTTAAGAACAAGGCAAGGCAGCATTACAAAAACATTTTATGAAGTGTCATGAGAGAAAACTGGCCAAAAAATGTTGGATTCTCTCAGCCATAAGACAAGCTGAACCCGAACATCTGTATTTCTCTACTTCCACATACAGCACAAAATGCTGTGACAAGCTGTGATCAACATAGCTCACTTATGCCAAGCCACAAAGAAACTTAGCTACTCCTAAAAAGCATTCTCAGCAACTGAAGCTTTTTGTCTTTCAATTAGGAATCACTCTACACACAGAAAAGCAAAGACCACCAGCAAAATGCTTTCTGCTGTTTACAACCATGCAGCATAGTTCATAGAAGTGTTAACAATGATTTTTTCTCTAAATTAAGTCAAAAGGAAGATAGTATGCTCCCCCTCTTACATTAAGTAGATTCAGTCACATCACATATTCCTTTTTGGGTCTGTCAGAGTTATATAACCGATCCTGTGCGTCATAACCGAAGTAGCTTCACTAAAGTGGATCAACTGACAAACATCAGGCTTCTAAAAAATTAACAGAAATGTTCCTAAACTTCTTTCAGCTTCCCCCTGCATGTTCATATATTCAACTGGAAAGAAGCAACTCCATTTACTCTCTTTTTATAAGTCCAATCTCAAGTTATGCAAACAAGAAATGAACCCCAGAAATTCCAAATATAAACAGCAGCACTAGAGGACTCCAAGGTTTCACAAAGACCAACTGCTCTCATCACTGGGCGAAATATTTTGGTTTTTTTGGGTGAAAGGAAATTGTGGTTTTAAAGGAAAGGCACTTCTGTCAGTCCCTGTAATGCCTGCCAAGCAGAGATAGCATTACCTGATAAATGACTTTCCTGCTGAATGACAAATGTGGTAGAGTGGATAGCAGAATGGCAGATGCGTCTGAACACTGCCTGCTTTGATACAGCATGCTGTGCATCCCACAGAAGGGCTAAAAGCAGAGAAGAGAGAGGGGGGCTTCCTCCTCATCTGGGGTGCTGCCCTGTGGACCAGGCAGAGGCTCTGCTAAAGCTGGAGAGGTGACGGCAGTTAATTCTTATTTGAGGCAAAACCACTTCTGGATGAGAAATGGTGTCAAGTGCTGCAACCAAGGAGACTGAACAGTGCCTACGAGAAGGAGATTTCCTAGTAGCTGCAGAGGAAATTGTACTATTTGCTCAATTTGAGAAGTCACTCAGCATTATCAGAATGAAAAGCAAGACTGATGGAATGTATTCTCTCCTGACCAAAATGATTTGTCTTTGATACTGGCTTGATGTCTCAAAACTGATAAGTTACCTCAGTCTAGAGTTAAGACTGGTTTTATTCAGCTTCATTTTAGAGACTCTGAAAACATTTTCTTCACCTTCAAGACAAGGTAGACAGCTTCACCTCATAAGCTGGCTGACTGACTCATGAAGTCTTTAAATACCTACTCTAATAAGCAAATCTGCTTCTTCATCCTCTAGACAAACACATGAGAATAAGTTAAGTCCCCCTATATGCAATAACATTCATAATTAGGAAGAACGAGATAGAAATTTCTACAGGACGTGAAGAAAAAAACACAAACAATCAAATCTATGGCTACACATCTCTATGCAGAACTGTGCAGGCAAACAACTGAACGCCAACAAGCTTTGCAAATAAATTGCTACATATAACACATGAAGGAAAGCTAGCAAAAGGAAAGCAAAATAGGTCAAGTGTACTGTTGTGGGGTTTTTTTTTCCCCATCTCTTACCCAAAGATATCCCTGAATAGAAAACATGCACAAACAAAACAAAACAAAGTGAAAACTAAGAAGAGAACTATATGTCAAAGCTATGAATCATATATATGACATACGTATAATATCAGTTAAACAAGTGAACATTCTGAAGACAAACAGCAGAAAATGAGGATTTACAGATGCTTCTCTAATGAAACCTACCCACAATTTTAGAAAAAAGTCATTATTTGGATATAAGCATTTCTATTTCTTCGATCTTATCAGTAACATCCCATTTATCCAATCACTTTGGTTTCATTTCTGAGCAGGAATATCTAGTATTCGACATCAGCAGGAAAAGAACCCCGATTTTTGAGCACAAGTGTCTTAATGAATTTTGAGAAGGCATTTCTCAATAGCATGCAAAAAGGAAAGTATAGGAGAAAACATTTATTAGCCATCAGCTATCCTCTACGACTCAGCTTCGCTGTTTTCACATTCCTCCCACTGATACCACTTTCCTAGGACAAGTTTTAGGTTCCCATAAAAACTACGTAAAACTGTTGCCAACCATCCTCATCAGAACTCTAAAACGTGCTTGTAGAATGAATAAAAGGTATCCTACAAAATATTTAGCTTCCATAAGAAATACTCCCTTTCATCAAAGAGCCCAAGTTTTAACCTTGGTCTCCTTGATGGTAACGTGCTCAAGTTCTTACAGACCACTGGATTCTGTACAGATGGAAACTGTTACTCCCCATCAGCAATTTGCAAGCAAATCTGCTTTGCAGAGTTCGTCTAAAATCAATTCCCTGGGGGTGCTGCCATGGAACAGTCATCTTAAAAGGAAACAGTAAATGACAACATATGTCATTGCTGTCCCTCTAAGAATTAAATACATTCATATTGACACTGCAAACTGCATTGTTAGGAGTCTACAGACATTCAAATATTCCAGCTAGTATTCCCCAGCATACTGAAGATACAAGTGTTTTGCATTAGGAATTAAAAGTATCACACCAAATTGTAAGTATCACAAGAAGTTATTAACATGTAACACAAAGGAAATACTTAAAAGAAATCCAAAAACTCACTTGTATGGTTTCTGAGGCAGAATGCTGATTCGAGTCTTGTCGAGTATCTTCTTTAACTTATTTCTTCCCCCAACTGTGTTGGCTTTACTTTTCTTATTTACTTTCTCTAATCCTATTACCTGTTCCACATCAACAGCCAGATCTGGGATGGAATAACGGCTCGCCTTTTTAATATCACCGATTTTAGGCAAATGAGGAGCACCATTTCTTTTTTCCTCTGACAACCGTGTTAAAAGTTCTTTAAAAACTGTACGAGACAAAAGCAATCAAAGAAGAAAAAACCATAAACTGGTCTGGTGTGCAGAGTTCTAATAATAATCTAAAGCACCTTCTGTTAATTCAAATACTAAGTGAACTTAGAGATAAGGCTAAATAATGTACAGCTTTCTAAAAGGGCACTGATTTGCTGCAGTAAGAATCAGAAAAATCTGATAATGAGCCCAGCATGAAAAAGAAATACACTCGATCATCACACTGTTACTTGGATGGTGTCAGCAGAAGGAATTGGACTTTCCAGCCTGAAGACAGACTTCTGTAGGATAATAGCATACGTAAAAGAGAGCAAATTAAAAAAATAGGGAAGAAAATTAACAAATTTGAAGAAAAGTTTTAAACTGATGGCTAGCAATGAAGCTCAGAGGTAGGCAATAATTAGCAGCAAAGTCAGAAATCAGATGGGAAACTTACCAAATGGTTAAAAATAATAATAAAATGAGATACTATGAAAATTCTCTGACTTTTTGGCTGTTGTCACGTACAAGAACACGAAATCTTAGAAGACTAACAGACTGAGTATGGCACAATTACAAAGTCAGAAGTGCCAAACTTATTACTGCTCCCGACCACCTCCAACAGTCACATAACAAGGCAGAAATACCTGAGAAATTCATGAATCAGATCTTCTACCACAACTTTAAACTTCACCTAAATGTCAACACATTTAAATACAAACAAGATCAATATGATGATTAAATCAGATTGTTTTGGAAAAAGACAGTGTCTACAGATAAAAAAAATATATCGTATCTGAAGATTTGATCTGTAAATGGTAAATGTACTTCTGAAAGACATGAACCCATGTTAGAACGAAGTGTAAGATTTACACTGGAGGACAGATGAAAGGATAAAAGTTGTGCACGAATCTCTCCTAGGAATCAAGAAGAGAAAGGTTGTTCAAACGTTTGCCCAGAAAGATTGTGGATGTCCCCTCCCCTAGAGGCTTCCAACACATGGGTGGACAGGGCTTGGAGCAACTTGGTCTAGAGGCATCCCTGCCTACAGCAGGGGTTGAAATAGATGATCTCAAAGGTCCCTTCCAACTCAAACCAGTCTACGATTCTATGACTCTGTCTTTCTGAACAAAACAGAAAGCCATTGCTATGGGTCTAGTACAAAAAAAAAGTAACAATACAAGCACGGTCTACCGTATAGACTTCAATGTAAGGAAGTCTTCAAGTATTTAGATAAAAAGATGCAAAGATAACATATCTTTGCCAAGAATAACTTGTTTGTACAGAAATAGTCCAAGGAATTTTTGAAGTGTGAATAATTTCAGTCTTGGAAAAAATGGTAAGTCCTCTGTATCTGAACAGCTTAAAAGTTGAGTATCTTTGAAGAAAACCACCATAAAGAAGTCATTTTAAGAATGGGTGCAAGTAAGAAAAAATACACGTATTCAACCTGAGAGTCTGAGTTAGCACAGATTTTAAGAAGATAAACTAAGAAATAAAAATTGATGTTGGCCAGCTGGCACTTACTGCAGGAGCCTGCGTTAAATATACAAAAGCAATCTCCCTCAAAACCAAAGAAAAACGAAAGCAAAGAAAGAGAGAAATTGTTTCTCTGTTACTTGCTGTGAAATTGTTGATTAAAAGTAAGGAACTGTAGAATAAATGGGGGAAAAAGCAGTAAGAATGAGTACTCAAAGCAAGGTTCTACTCCATTGTATCCATTTTTGCTCTTAATATTTTTTTCCTCCAGCAGTATACAAAAAATTAACAAGGGATCTTAAAAGCTTCAAATACTACTAAAAGAGAAGCAAAGAAGAACTAATAACAGTATCACAGAAAAGGAGCCAGGGGCTAGAGAGACAAGTTAAATAATATATAGGAAAACATTAAAAAATAGGAATCTCCTTTGGGAAATTATTGATAGAAATATTGCATGCAATACAGCAGTTTTGGTACTCTGCTGTGACACAATTTCAGTATTGGGAATGGAGCAACAAGCTTCTAAGTTTTGAATCAAACAACTTAAGAAATCAGGTTTAGTGTTAAAACTAAAGCAACACACGTAACTGAAACAATCCAGAGATATTCTTGCAAACAATTTACAGAGAAACAAGCACATACAGATAAATAAGTATACACAGATACATTAATAAATGCTTTATTATAAATAATTGAAATATTCGAATCTTTATTGCAAAGGAAAAAGAAAACCCCCAGGATAGAGATTCGACAAATAACTTTTGGAAATAGCCTATGCATATTTAACTATCAATTAATTAGTGCAGTGGCATCCTGTGGAAATATTCTGCCCTACTTATTAACAGTGAATATCATCATCCTAGAAAAGATACTTAGGGAACACATCACTAAATTATATAAATAATCTAAGTACCTTGTGGGAGAAAAAAAAAACAATCAAACAAAACACACAAAAAAATATTTCTTATGATAGTAACAAAGGTCCTGAGCTGCTTAAAGACTCCTTCAGGACCGCTTCAGTACTTGTTAGAGAAAGAGAGGAAATAGATTTGGAGGGTAGTTAAGATTATTGTTGCCCATCTGGCAAGAAAACTTTTATTAACCTTGCTGCACTCATGCAGCACAGACCAAAAAAAAGCAAAAACACAGATGACAGATTAAGATCACTGGACAACTGTACTTGTTCAAGTATTTTAAACCATTTCCAAATGCCTTCTGTGCAAAATGAGAAGCACCACGTAAACCAGAACAACAGCTATGAACAAAAAGCTCACATGAACTTACCGAACAAATTGGTTTTCACAGTGATAGACAGATGAGTGTTATTTCTAAGGATTTCCATGGCTTTTGACAGCTGAACATTTTCAAAGTTCTGACCATTCACTTCCAATATCTAAACATACAGAGAGATTAGCATTGTTTCCATTTAGTGCAGAGAACGGGGGGAAAAAACCCACAAGAATAATCATATTTTAAAATACATACCTGGTCTCCACGTTTCAAGCCCGCTTCTGTGGCTTTGCTACCAAAATCTACGCTGTCAACAAAGATTCCAAATCCCTTTTCTGACCCTCCCAGCAAGATAAAAGGCAAAGGGGCTTCTCGAGATGGCTTTGTTAAGGTTATCAATCTTCTTTTCGCTTTAGCAGCGCAAGCAATATTTAACAGCCTCAAATGTCCACCCATTTTCTACAAAAAAAAAGAAAAGCACAATGAGTTATCTGTAATAACAGCCTATTCCCTGCTATTAGGAACTGTAAAAAAAAAAAAACATCATTCTTACCTCCCTCTCCAAATTGTTCTCAAATTCTTCCAGAAATCGAGTCATAGCAGGATCTCCTTCAAAATCATTGAAGTGATTGTTCACCCACAACAATACTACCCGTGTAACCTGAAAATTAATCAACACAGATGTTTACCAAGAACAGTCTGATCAGTACTATCACTAAGATGTTAAAAAAATAAAAAAAACTCCTTCTCACAGCTTCTGAAAATTTCCATGAGGATCCTAAATGTTATTAGATACCCAAACTTTACTGATACGCAACCGTTCACCAGGAGAAAAGAATAAAACCTGCTTCAGAGTTGTATTTCACAAAGGTCACTGAAGTTAGAAAGTTGGTACTGGCTGAATCAGATTTGTTTGGAGAGGGAGTAGAGGATGCACATGTACAGGGCACTGACACAGACTGATTTCTGACTTAGATCAATCATTTCCAATCCACATATATTACAAAACCTGCTTAATTCTCCAAACACGTGATCATAAAGCTTCTGATGTTTTTCTTACACTAGCTCTTGAAACTCACAAAACTTGAGATAAGCCACCGTTAACTCCATTAGGCATTTGCCCGTGCAAAAGAACTATTGCACATTTACAGAGGTGTGAAGAGCAGGAAAGAGGACTTAACAGTGAATACATTCCAATTTCTTCCTTACATTCAATCTTTCAGCTTACTCCACCTTCTCTCCCTTTATCCCCCCCCCTCCTCCCATGCAACTATGATTACCAAATTCAGGCAGATATTAGCTCCTACTTGACAATTTGTTGGGAAAACAGAGATGCTATCAATATTTCTTAAAGTAAAGCTAAAAAAAGTAAGAGCTACTTTGAAAAAAAATATATTGTTTTTTAAATGTAGGCTTCCACTGCAAAATTTTATCTTAGTGAACTATTCAAAGACCAGCAGCTCTTGTCCTCAGAAAATATAAGATTTCTGATCTTGAGAATTAAAATTAATTCATGCAATTTTTAAGAGGCTCCTGAATCAAAAACAGTTGTGCCACTCACAGTTCTCAAGAACACAGTATGTCTTGTGTCACGATGGCAAGGCAACTTCAATAAGAAAAAGAACTAAACACTGAACACACTAAAGCTCAGAACAGAATCTCATGCAAATTCTAATCACTATCAGTTCTTTGCCTCTGCACAAAACGTAAACCCCTGCAGCTTCTTGTGCTGAACAGCTGGGACAAAGCATCCAAAAGCAAACCTCAGCACCCTTATGGGAGCTGTACAGCTCGTGTTTACACCATTTCCAAGTGGGTTCCCTTTTACACTGAAAAGCAAGTGAATTGAGAAGAACTGCTGAGGTTCTCAACCAAACTAACGAACTATTTGAGGAAGATTGGACTCTAAGAGGATAATTACACAGTATCTGTTCTACAGCTCCCAGCCCCTGGAAGACAGGCTAAGGGTAACATTTCTGACATATCTGAGATTTTCCCACCTTTAAAACAGATGACTTCCTTTCTGGTAAGCATCTGTGTTGTTTTCCATTAATGCAGATCGCACTGGAAGATCCAGATCACATTTAGCTATATTTGGAACAACCACGCATTTTCAAACTCAGCTGGGAAGCTGTGAGCCACGTAACATATTTTAAATCATGGCAGCAAAAGCTTCAACAACGATGCTGCTTTCAAAGTCAGGACTTAGTGCTGTACTCAGCAGGCACAGCACTGAAATAGCTCGAGCAGCAACTTCCAGAATAACATCACTACTTGCATTGCTACCAAAAGAGCAACACGATAAAATAAATAGAAGTAAAAATGTTCAAGCCTTAAAATCAAGTATGCTGATACTGGGCAAAATCATAAGCACGGCTAGATCTCAAATATCCCAGACTTGACTATCAACTACTAATGGTACTCAGGAAGCTTTACTCATTCCTCTCCCTCTCCTCACCATCTGTCAGCCCCCAATAGAAAGCAGCCAAAATTGTCCAGGTCTCAATTTGCCACTCATTTTTGCTCTTCCCAAGCTACTGGCTTTCCCACATTCAAACCAAGCAGCCTTTTTTGTCAGCACTGCTCAGTGTCAGAGTGGGTTGGCTCCTGAGATGGCAGAATGAAGAGTCACTCTGTTTCTTGCCCTGACAGCAGCTACACTTGCTTATGTTCTTAGACACTGAGAGGATTATCCATGGGAGGACAGGAGAAATAAGTTTAAAGATGAACTCTGGTATTATAGCTCTGAAACTCTAGCAAGTCTGTTGTGCTAAACAATATTAGCTGCAGCTTTACAGCGTACATAGTGATCAGATTTTCACAGAAACAGCTAGTACTTCACTGAAGCAAAGCCAAGGCACAGATACACTAACAATTCTAGTCAAAGAAATACTTGGATTTAAAAAGAAGTTTAAAACCAAAGTACTCTTCAACCTCCGTGGTTTCAGATTCTCCAAAAGAAACTAGTATTTTATATCTGAAAAACATATAAAATTGAAAATAAAGCATTACAGTGTTAAGCACCATTTGGCCTCAACAGACAGCGCGTGGTTATCTTTGTGCCAGAACTGGATAGACAGGGCCTTATTCTTCCATCATGGTCGTCTTGTTTTGGGAAGGGGCTTGTTCGATTGCTGTATTTTTTTTTCCTAATGCTGTGCAAGGCTCTTAAGATTTATAACAAAGGTTATATTTTCCAGTGTCTTCATATGAGAATAAACTAACACCAAATGTTTGCCAAGATGTATTAACTAGTATTATAACAGAAAACAGGACTTTGTCATATGCTCAGATTTCAAGGCACTATAGAACTCCACTGAATTATAGTAAATAAATATGCTAATTACTGGGGGGGGAAGCTTTTCTTATACTAGCAGTAATTGAATTATGTTTTAGAAACATAGAAAATGTCACATATGGCTGATGTATGTTTTACACTGCAATTCTTACTCATATCCACACAGTTTGCCATTACAGTAAGTCACCAGCTATTTGTGTCCTATCCAGTCTAGTCACTCAAAAATATTTTTATTACTAATGTTTTTCTTTATTTTTTTACGTATGTGATGAAAGGTATGTAAATTCCAGGGGATTTTTAACCTTATCCCTGAGGCTGGGGTCATTGAACCACTCCAACAACTTTTTCCCCACTTCCATTGGGCTGGAAAGAAAGGTCCGATACGTCAACAGGAAGTCTTCTATAAAGGTTGGGTCTACCACAGAGTGTTCTTCCACCAAATGCATCGTTAACCTTTCCGCTGTTCCCTATAAAGAAATTAAGCCTTCATCATTAAAATTTATTTTCAACGAATGGAAAATTGTTTTCTCATAGCATGCTGAAGATGAATTATACTAGAAAGAACAATACTGGTGCTACTGACTGATGAGATAACCACTACAGTTTAACCATTTTTATAAGTAATGTAAAAAAAATATATATGTAATTAAGTTTTACAAAAATTACCTCATTAACCACATGCATAATGTTTTAAAGATGAAAACTAGAGTTATACATCAGTAGGGTGAATACCCTGAAAGAATAGTACCCACACAAAATAATGAAGATGGATGGTATATTTTTGTATGGCTTACCCCGTTGGTATGAAGACAACAGGTAAATTTGGAAAGGCTCACCTGTCACTGACAGTCGAGGCTTGCCTGGAATTCCACAGGGGAGGGATCTCCAACAAGAGATCCTTCCCCAGTGGTGGTCAGCCCTTCAATGGGGTCTGGCTCCACCTCTCCCAGACTCCACCCCTTCTGGTCACACAGGTGCATTGCCTTCACCTGTGCTCCTGCAGCTGACTCAGTGCTCACCTCAGGTGATCCATCAGTGGTTCAGGCTGTGATTCCCATGCAGTTCCTATACAACATCTTTTAACTTCAAATATATTGTTTTATAATATATATCTCAACTTAATCTTGGGCCTTATTGCCAAGCACAGAGGTTTCTAAACACAGACCTCTGCAAGACTTCCCCACTTTCTGCTTTTACCTTGATGACAATGTGACCTTTTCTTGTTCCAGTGCGATCAAGCTCTCTGTGTTCCTTAACCATCACAATCTCTCCTTCCTCTTCTACCTTCTGCATGTTCTTTTCCACTTGATTGAGGATGCGGCAGTAATCTTGCTGGGCTATACAGACAAACTGGAAAGAATCATTACGCACCAGTATTAAAAGGTGAAGTCTTGACATAAGAACAACCCAGTATTTGCACTTGTGATGCAAGTACTCTCTTAACAGAAAAACTGAAGTTGTTGTTCAAACTGCAGTCAGCCAAAACTCTCTTATCAGCAGTTCAGCTGTAGTAAGCAGATGAACACACAGCACTTCCAGTATGGTCTTGCAATTAGAGGAGACCAAGACTGATCAGAGCAAGATGACTTAGAATTATCAGCCATTTTTTCTTTGGTTCAGCTACAACCGCCCTGCTTCTTTGACTTTGCTTTTTTCTTTGTGCTTATTACTATTCCAAATTATTTTCATTTGTTGTCAAAAAGTCAATCATTAAGAAAACTAGTATTTATTCTTCTTCATGAGAATGATCACACAAATCACTCTGGATTAAAACAAATCACAAGAAAAAAAAAAGAAGTTCTACAATCACCTGCTCAGCCAAGAGTAAGCATTAGGACAGGTATCTTAAGAACATGCCAGCACTTACAGCATCCAAGTGCGACCACTCACTACAACTTGGAAAAAAAGTTATGTTTTACAACTTTCCTTTATTTTATTTTTGAAGATACTTGAGATTAAATTGTCTGCTTAAATAAATACAGGTCATCAACTGAACGGAAATTATAGCGTTCCTTTTAATCAACATGTCACAAAATCATTCTGTATGATGGGTTTTGGCATCAGGCACGAGATTCCCAAATAGTTATGAAGAGTGAGAAGAAATTCTAATTCACTTAACTTTTCTGTTTCCAGTAATTATTAGGAACCGAAACAGATCTCCCACAGTCTGGATTAATAGCAGAACGTTATTCTAACATGATGCCATTTATTCAAAGTTAGACGGGCAGCCTAAACCAGGTGACTCCATTAACATATTTTCACCTATTTCAAAGGGCATCTGATGAAAGCTGATTAGCTATCCAACCCAAGAAAAATGCTTAATTAACCCACAGTAAGTTAACAGCCACCTTGTGTCGAGATTGAGATAGTTATTTCATGCTGCAAGAAGTGCACCTTACAACTGACTGCTTGTGGTACAGCAAACGCCATTTTCCTTGAAAGGCCAGGTCGATGGAAACTAAGAGATCTACTCTTAAAACCAGAAGACAGAGAGATATATCCCTCTAAGATTCAGTAGCTGAGTCCAGGGAGAAAGAATGGCTACTGTCTACAGAAGTAACAGCCTTTAATGCCTAATAGACCTTGACATTCTACTAAAGGAAACTGAAGCAATGGAAATATGCTAAAGGCTGCTGGGCCTTAAGGTGTGGAGAAAGAACATACGTCATTCAAAACGATCTCTATCTGGATGAAAAGAATTCAATTTCCTGGACTGTAATGTCTGAACAGCAGGAGCCATATTTCTCAAGCATTACACACGGGAGATCAGGTTAAAATAAAGCTGTGTGTCTGGCTGTCCAGCTGTATTACTTCTGTATGCATGTGGTTTTGATGGTGCAATTATACACTCTACCTGGCAGTCATCCACTTTGGTTCTCATCACTCCTTTCATGTATTCCTTTTCCATGGTAGGGGAAACTCCAAAACTGTTTCCCATGCACAGTATCTCTGTTCTTCCATCAGGATACGTCACTTCCACAGAGCCATTCAAAATGACTGACCAGGAATCCAGCTATGAAGTAAACATTGCAAGACACACAAAGACTAAATCTCTTCACATTGTAATATCATGCAATATATCCCCTGTTTTTTTTCCTCCCCATTTTCCTTTGCATCTATTAATATAATGTATACACTAGGCTTTGAAACACCAAAATATACTTCCAAAATCGGCTCTAAGTGCAGGAAGCACTGTGTATGTTATGAAGACCATTTTACAAGACTTGTAATGAATAAGGAACACTGTATAAGTACATCATAAAAGCTTATTAAGACAGAACAAGAAGAGGCTGTTTTTACTTGCTCAATGTTACTTTTTTTTTCCTTTTTTTTTTTTTAATGTCAAAAAATAGGATCTTAACACTAAGGAATTTGGGATGTCTGGTATAGCAGGAAAGTCAAAAGTAGCATCCCACTGACCTCTTCCCCATCGTTCAGTACGATAGTTCCCGCTCTCTCCACAACTGCAAACACCATTACAGCACAGAGCTCTCTCCTCACTGACATGGTCATGTTGGCAAATGCAGGCAGCTGATGCATGAATTCCAGTAGTTGTTCTGAAGGAGAAAAAGCCCACTGAGTCGTGCACGTCAAAACAACAAAGCACAGCAAAGACAGTTCTTCAGAAAGATGCCTGAGGCTACTTAAGCTAAAACGCTGCACAATCATTTCTGTATGCTAATAAATCATATACAGTGACCTGTTGTAATTACTGGGTATTTTGTAGGCATAGACTAACTGGTCATATCATCAATAGAAACCCTGCAAAGCACAAGTCAGCACAGTGGAAGAATTGTAATGCAATCAAGAGCTCTGAATACAGCCAATGAAACTAATTCTCCATTCAGCCAGACCAACAACTCCATTAAAACTATGGCAGGCCTATATAAAACACAGTAAGACATTAAGAGGGGAAATTTCACAAAATTGAGCAAGTTCATTGGTAAGCCCATTCCTAAGATGCCCAGTCTAGACTTAACAGTAATTTGTACATGTCGTAATTTGAAGCGTTCAAAAATTCCCTCAGGATGGACTAGATGGAATAGGATTGGTGTTCTGTCTTTTCCATGTACTGGAGTTCCACTTGTACTCAGTTATGAGCTTCTCCCATGTTTTTACTATTTACATAGCTCATAGCTAGATAGAGCTCGTTTGCCCCCTTAATCGTGAAGGATTATATACATTAAACACTAGACAGCAGGTCTACCCTGAGCAGCTGCCCCACATCCAGGCAGCTTTTGGAGACCTCCAAGGAGGGTACTCCAGCCTCTCTGGGCAGCCCGTGCCAGGGCTCTGCCACCTGAAAGGCACAGAAGCACTGCCTGGTGTTCAGAGGGAACCTCCTGTGTTCCAGTCTGCGTCCATTGCCTCACATCCTGGCACTGGATATCACTGACAAGAGCCCATCTCCATCCTCTCTGCACTATCCCTTCAGGTATTTGCACGAATGGATGAGATCCCCTTGAGCCTTCTTTTCTCCTGGGTGAAGGGTTCCATCTCTCTCAGCCTTTGCTCGTATGAGAGATGTTCTAGTCCCTTAATTATCTCATAATCAAACTTAATCATCATTTAGTTACACTTCGATTTAAGAAAAAATATATAAAACAAACTCTGAATCAGTAAAACAAATTAGATTAGAAATGATCATTATTACAGTTCTAGTTATGCACTGCTTTGCTTTCAAGTTATTAGCCTGCAAATTAGTTTTAGTAGATTCACGTTTATAGAAAGGTCTTATGCCTCCCTTATGCTTAACAAACACATAATAATCTACATGGGTAGAAAGAGATGCAGCAGAACACTGAAAAATGTAAGAACTTTGTGTGTAAGTACTCAGTAATAACATCAGTGTCACCTTTGCCAAGATTCTAAACATTCCCAACAAGCAGCAAAAAGTACTTCATCAACCAGTCCTGGATGTAGAGATTGAACAATGAAGCCCAGAAGACCAGTGCTATTTTTCACCCACATCACGTGCACTTTCTGCTTCTTTGGCTGTACTTATTCATTGGTCTGTACAAGTCAACTAACAGAATAACACCAAACAGCTACAAAAGCCATAACTAGAAACCTCACAATCAAAAAGTATGTTATTTGCTGAAGTCAAACAGATTTGACAGTATTTTACTACACTTCATTACTTACCAATGTCATCATCAGTCCTGTCTATTGGGTCTTTCTCCAAGCAATCTCTGACAATATCTCTACTCATCAAAGGATCTGATGCCCTTTCAATGTCTTCTTCATCATCATCATCCTCAGAATCCACTGCTGTCTCTGGCAACCCACTGAGATCCATATCACCAGCTTCACTTTCTGTAGCCTAAAATCAAGCATAAATGTATTTTTTTTTTTATAATTAAACATTCAAATATGTTCTTTGCTACTTCAGTTTCCCAATTAATGTAGACACAAATTCTAAGTGATCTCTCAACTGATCTTTATATTGCTTTTTAAAATTTCTTTTTAAAATGACTAATCATTAATTAACCCCAAAACAATGTTTAAACAGAGCTTTCAACATATTTTAATCAGTCATACGTAAACAGGATTCAACACACGTTATTTAATTAGTAGGTCTTGGGGGAACTGAAAGCAATTTATCCCAAGAAACTGTTCCTCAAAATAGAGAGGGTTTTTGGTTTTTTTTAAAACAGTTCACTTACAACAACTTATATTCCTGCCCCAACATTAAATTTTCAGACATTTATGAATGCAAGTTTCTAATGAGGAAGTTTTAAGCTACAGCTTGAGAAAATAACGTTTCTCAGATGTCACATAAATGCAAGAAAAAGCCTTTGTGCTTTTAAAAGCACTGCATGGGACAAACACAGATACCAGAGGCTGTTGTCACTTTAATGCCATTGTATCCAACCACCTTGCAAGGGACAGCACATGGCTGGAGAAGGATCAGACACCAACTTATCAGCGTTCCTCAACATTTCAACCCTACAACACAATGCAAGCTTTGTAGCAAGCCTTCACACTATCATCTGTTAACGTCAAAAGCATCATACCAGCACCTAGGCAATACTCACATTACTCTTACTCTGCTTCCAAAACAAAATTGCTGAGCATTTCTTAAACAGGATAAAAAAGGCTGTTACTGGTGTATAAAGAAATCACAAAGATGCAGTACTGCTAGCAGTGCTACCATTAGCAGTCTTGCTGTGTTTAACATCAATATTCCCTACGATGTATTTTAAGCAGCTGCTCTAACTGCTCTTACAAAACACATTTCATCGAAAAAGACCGGGGGAAAAATTAGTGATGATGAGTCAGTAGACTCGCAGCTCATGACACTGATCTGTCAGAATAAGTCTCCAGCTGTGACAATTCCAGAGACAGCGTGACTAATTCACAAGTTGGTTTTGCAAATCCTCCCTTTACTAACAAGTGCCATTCTTACCTGCAGAGAATAAGCCTTCTCGAAAGCAGGATGGTAAGGTGAATACAAAATTAAGCTTACTCACACAGTGCTAACATACAAGAGGTACTCTGGAACCCAAGAAAATTCCACATTCCTACCAGAATCTACCAGAGCACTGTAAACAGATTAGTTGCCTCAGGCTTAATAACATTAAATATAACATCAAGCGTTCAAGGTCCTCTTACTGCCACACTGAACTTCATCTCAACCTATTTCTACTTCTTTACTCCACTGTGAGTTAGAAATTACAATATCTGCATAGGAAACCTTAGTTATGGAAACAACAGTCGTACATCTGTGTAAGACTAAAGGGAAAACTGGCGAGCTCCTCTGAGGACAGGGGCTTCCTCGTACCAACAGAAAACTCAGAAAACAAGATGCATACGTTGCAGAATTTTTCCCATGCTCAGTGGTGAGGTTTAAAGATATCCGAGCCATTTTTAACAAGGATGAAATAGCCCTCAGAACTGAGCACTGTCATAGGTGCACGCTGTGTCTGCTACCCACATGCAATCTTTTAACATTTATGTATGAAAAATGCTTGTTGCAGCTTAAATTCAAGACAATGCCTCTCCAAAATCGGAATACCAGCAGTGAAGAAAATTTTCTTCACAGTTGAAAAGATGTCATGAAAAATTTGCTGAAGCTTCCAAAGGAGTCATGCAACGTTGACAGCCTGGGATTTCATTTGTCACATCACCAACAAGAAACTCAGGAGAGCGATTCTCAACCTTGAGGCAAAGTGTTATTTCGCTTTTGGTACAAGAAGAGACCTACCCACATTCAAGCAGTGCTAATTAAGACTAATAATGAAGTAATATAGAAGTGGTTGCTTCAGTCAGTGTCTCCAAGACCCAAATTACTTCTAGTCCTAAGTGGCAACAGCTAATTAAATACAGTGAAACGAAGACAAAAATATGAACAGTAAAAGAGCACTGAATAAGTTTTCCTCAGTTAGACATTGCCTCTTAGAATTATTTTTTGTAGGGAAAAAAAAAGAGTATTGTTTTTATTAAAGAATAAGCAACTGTCATTCCCATTTGGCCAAACTTGGCAGCCTGGAGAACGAAGACCTTGTTGGTTTTGTTAGATTGTGTGGGGAAAGAGATTAAGCCCAACTTCTCTGGAGGCAACATGAACATAACATGAGAAGGAATAGACGACGCGTACAGCAAAGGAAGATAATCTCGTTTATCCTCTCCTTCTCCAAGTGATTTTGGATATCTGTCAAGGAACAGACCAGAAGAGGCCAAGGGGATGTGTGCTCATTCAACAAATCTGTTTCTTTATAATCGAGCAGCTCTCAGGGAAACTACTTCCTCACCCAGTGCCTGCATACACAGCCACTCACATACTCTTTACTTTGGAAAAGAAATAAGAACAGAATAAACAGAATAGTTCAGTTCAAAGGGACCTTTGAGAGACCCTCCTGGACGTGCTTATGGCCAGGCTGGATGGGGTTTTGAGCAAACTGGTGTAGCAGAAAGTGTCCCAAAACTCAAGGTGAAGCCACACCAACCCCAAATGCATTGGGATTATCACCTCTTGTGACTGGCTGGCTGCGTTCACTGCACACTTAAGGGGGAAGACCTAGAGAACTGTTGTACCTTTTAAAGAAAATGCTGAGAAAAGAAAATACATCCATTTTGAAGACTAAATGCCCCTCTGTGACCAGCACTAACAGAAAAATGCAGAATATGCAAAACCACTTGAAAAAGTTCCACACGCTTGAAAGATTTCTTCCTGTCATTATGACCCAGCTTTTCTGTGGGAAATCACGGCTAGGGGTTTGGTTTTACATCAGCCTTCAACTCTCTGCGTAAAAAGCTACAATAGCAATAAATTACTATGAGATACAGGGACTACAGTCCCTGTACCTAATCATAATATGGATCTGCTTGTTATATAATTACTATAACATACATAATCAATTTTAACTACTAGAAGCATACAAATCTTACATTGATTTAAGGCTGTCCAGTAATTTTCTTTAAACTTCCCCTGCCAAGAGTGCAAGTGGCCATTAAAATCCTAGCAGACTTTTTCTTCAAAGAGGCCCCATATCAGAGTCATGGGAAAACAAAGCTGACACCTTGAGAATATCCTAGTGCTACAGGCATCCTGGGAGGGTCGTGGAAAGGATGTTACCCACTTCCTTTACTGCTGGGAGCGTCTGGGGCAGATGGGAGGGCACATAGGGCCAACAGGAAGCCCCAAGTCTAAGGACAGGATAAGGTAAAGAAAGGCTGACGAAGGAAAGACCTCCACCAACACAACAGCGGCTTTCCCAAGAGAAGGAGGGGAAACGATGCAAATTCACAGGCTTAAATCATGCTCTCTAAGCGGAATCATCAGCTGGTGATAAACATGTCAGGGAAAGGAAGGATTCAGAAAGAGTATATGAAGAGATACATGACTAAACGAGAGAAGCAGCAACCAACAATTTGGCAAGTAAACACAAAGCAAAAGCAAAGTATCATTCTTGCCAGTCTGCACACAAGCTACCAACACTCTGCATCCCTTTCCTCTGCAGACTCATGACAGTCCCCTTGTGAACTGATTTCCTAAAATAAAAATTCTAGCGTCTAACACCCTACTGATGGGCACCCGAAATATATTTTTAGACTTAGGTGAGGCGAAGACAAAGGATTATTTATTTTATTCTGGTAAATCATTCTCATCTTAAAAAGAAGTTCTTTCATGTGCAACATTTGACAAACAAATTTAGTTGCAGCATTAATATTTAAAAGGAAATATTCTCAGCTCAATGCTGAAAGCATCTGAAGATTCAGCTTCACGATTTATGGAAAAAAAAAAAAAAGCCTGAAAAGGCCATGAACACAATTTTACAGCAAATAGCTCTTCTCGAAGCTACAGGCCTAAAGCTTCTTCAAGTAAGGGTGACGGAGCACTGGAACAGGCTGTACAGAGAGGTGGTGGAGCCTTCTTTTCTGGAGATATTCAAGCCCCACCTGGACGCCTACCTGTGCAACCTGGGCTGGGGAGCTGCTTTGGCAGGGGGTTGGACTCAATGATCTCTAGAGGTCCTTTCCAACCCCTACAATTTCATGATTCCACATGTTCTAACATAAAACATTCCCCAATAAATGCTCATATACTTGATGTCTCTAGGGTCATAGGTTATTTTAATGAAGACTGACACTGTGCAATTACACAGACTTCAATGAACCTGTGCCAAGAATTTTTTAACTGAGGAATTAAGATTAACTGATGAAATCAGAAAACATTTTTTAAGCGTGTGACAAAGTATCCTCTTATTTATTAGACTCCAAATTAATTTTTTATGTGAAAAAGTAAATATTCCCCACGTAGATACTTAAAATCAGTAGCTCTCACTACAATCCTGATTATTTCATTACTGTAAACAAAACTTACTACAGGAGTCATGTCAAATTGGTGACTACATGAAGCAGAGTTTCTCTGACGTTTCCCCACAGTACAGCCTTTTGATAGATTGGTTTAAACTTAATTTCATTCACCTATTCAGAAAATTAAATTGCTATAGTTTCCTATTAGAGGACATGACAAGAACTAAGAATATCAAGAGGAGGACCTAGACTTCCTCAAATTATTTTATCTCTGATTTTTGTTTTAATTTCTACTTACAGCAAAGCATATGCAATCTCAAAAATTCTAGGCACCCTTAGGAACTGTTTCACATTAAATGTCTCAAAACTCAAGCTGTTCCAAATGACAAGCACAGGACTTTGTAACAAGAACCCCTCTTAGCAGTATGATAACTTGAAATCTCACCAGTTCAAACCCCCCACCTTATCCAGGTGACCAGAAGAAAACTATCTGGCAAGCACTGGGTCACAGCAGGGTGGAGAAATCACAGAATGGTAGGGGTGGAAGGCATCTCTTAGATATGTAGTGCAACACCCAAAATGGGGATACATCCCTCAAGTCAGTCAGTGCAGGTTGCTCACTAAGTATTTTTTCCTCTAAGTATGCTCCAGAACCTGAAGCGAATCCATATCAGAACTGACTACTGAAAAATGCTTTATTTTAGAAGGTTTGAAAGCTATAGTTTTGAAAACTCTGATCCATCTTTTAACCCTAATGCCAGGTCAGGGCACCTTTTGTCAACAGATCATGAAGTCATCTCAAAGTAGCAGTGAAAATCACAGGTGTTGTTCTGCAAATGGCAAAACAGATGCCTAGAAAAGATGAGGTGAGGCGCTGGCATTAGAAACAGAGTTCCTTTGCACCAGAAAGCCCTGCAGAAGAGCCCCGCTGGCTTTCCACACTGAAATTCAGTACCTTTCCTGTCCAAAAATCACAAAATGCAAACAAAATTCATTAAGTGGAATCCTGAAACACAGCAAAACACTATGCATCCCTACACTGCTGATTCAAATGTGAGCAACTAAGGAAATACACATCGCTGCGCAGCAGGTTACCTGCTGAGATTTGCAACATCATATCTATCAAGTAGTGGACAAAACCTTGATAGTATGCTGATTCAAACCAAAATTTGTCTTTCAAAATCAATTAGGCACTTCTTCAGACAAGAACTGACAATACACAGCAGTCCACGCACTGAGCTATTAACACTTCGGTAGGTGTGCTCCAGTCTTACCTGGTAGATATCAGAAAGGCTGCTGCTTCCCGAATCACTTGTGATGCTACATCCTGAGTGACTGGATGAAACGTGGGTCACCTGTGGGTGGAGACTGTCAGTAAGGTGCAGCTTTGTGAAATCTGCAGGGAGCTACAGGTGGAGCAGAAAAAGCATCATTACAATTTGAGGCAGATACAAGGAAAAACGAAATGAAACCATTTTTTGTCGTGCTTTACTCTCTGCCAGCACCAACTGTACTAAGAAAACCATTGGGGTTTGAGGGTGAAGCAGAGAAGTTGAAGTTCTACAGTTTTTTAGATTGATGCAGAAGCCAGCAACACAATGCAGGTGCTGCAAATATAAGAACAGATGCAAAAAAAAATCTGAAAAAGACATAATTGAAAGAATGGCCTTTGTGCCAAAACACTTGTTTCTTACTACATCGTTTGGGTAGAATTCAACTTCATATCAATCTACTTGCAACATCAATGGTTTCCTTTAGACCAGGATTAACAGTGAGTAAAGTCAGTCAGAGTTACAGCTAACACTGCTCTGGTTATGACTCGCTCTTGCTTCTGAAATGGACACAGTACATTTACAGACAAGTAAAGTAAAATCCAAGCCACCAAACTGCCTGCTCTACTTTACGTGAAAGAATATGGCAGCAAAAAGGAAACGTGGAAAGACCAATTCAGCAGCAAAGAGCTGCAACCCCAAAACAAGTTTGCTAATGTGCTTTGCTGAAGAAGGAAACAAGATGGCGCGTTTGATCTTTCAGCAGTCATCCACATACACTTCACTACTGCTTTACACACACAGTTCCCATCAAAATCAGTAAGAACTGCAAACATTACCCGATCGCAGAAAAGAAACTTTGATAAAGGAAAATATTTTCTGCCTGAAGAAACACCAACACAAAACCCTTTCTTCATTTTTTAATGCTTCATCCCAGACAAGGCAGGTATAAGCACATCTCAATAGAGGGAAACGACGTCCAATGCGGAGTTTCTACCCATGTCAGTTATTAATGTTACCTTGCCACAATTACCATTCACCCTGGATGGAAATGGAAATAAGAGCTCATTCAACATTAAGACAGAATAAGCCTATCACAGTAGGAAAGGTTAGGCAAAAAGTCAGCTGTAAGTCATAAGAACGGCTGGTGCAGAAAATGACTGGCTCGATATAGTTAGAGGTACTGAAAGGTTTTACAGCTGCAAGTCTGACACAAGGCTGTTCACAGTACATGCCCTGAAAGAACCCTGACTTCAGGATCTGTGGTGAAACCATAGGCAACCAGAAACCTCATTCGTATTTTGACTGACTGGTGCTTCCTATCTCAATATGCCTAGAAGGGATTTCTTCCTTACCACAGTATGACTACATCAGTGATAGCAAAAATGGGGATATTTCAAAAAATTCTTCCTACTTTTTTCTTTTTTGTGAGACAGGAGTTAAAATTAGGAACCAGACGTTAACAACTCTAAAAAGCTTCAGTCAGCCCAAAGCTAGATTTGATCTTCATATACCAATCAACAATGAAAGGGCAATTAACAAGAGCGCTACTCTAATACATACACACTGATGCCGCCTCCAGAAAAATCTAATTATGCTCACCATTGTTGCTAATTGCCAAAAGGTGAAAATACAGAATTGAAAAGTGCATTAGTTATAACATCTGCTGGTGCTGCTACTTCCTTTTTCATTCCCTAGGTTTGAATCATAATATCACTAAGGTTGCAAAGACCTTAAAGACTGAGTCCAACCACAACCAAACAATGCTACCCTAACTCTAACAACCCTCCAGCTAAATCACGTCCCTAGGCATTGTGACTCAACCACCTCCCTGCAGAGCCTATTCCAGTGCTTAACAATCTGTTCGGTAAACGGTTGTTAATTCTTCCTCATATCCAACCTAAACTTACCCTGGCACAACTTAGGGCGCATTCTCCAATCCTTGTTGCCCTTCTTTGGACGTACTCCAGCACCTCAATGTCCTTTCTGTACTGAAGTGTGCAAAACTGAACATGGTACTCAAGGTGAGGCCTTGCCAACGCCGAGGCCTCAGCATGAAACTACAGAGGATTTACTGATATTCAGACCAATGTATTAACTTGTGGTCACAGTTCAGACCATTTTATAAATCAGAATACGTTCTATACGTAGAATGTGCAGGAAGCGAACCTCCATTTGTTTTATAACATGCAACTGAACCCTCCACTACACTTCTGAAATTGCAGACCACTAGAATTTAAGTATTCCAGGTTTATTTCTGAATCCTATATATTAACACGGGGGCACGTGTCACCTTACGACGACTCAAAGTAGATATCTTACAATATTTTGAATGGTTTCTGTTTTAGGTAGTAGTTAACGTTTCAATCAGAAATAACCATTAACTCCAAAGGGAAACTGATTACACCAACAGCCTCCAGTTCAGCCAAACACATTCATTTTACATACCTTCAAACGTCTCCAAGTCACTAATAATCACATTTACTTTTAATCAATGCAATAACAATCCTTCAAAACCTTATATCAAAACAAAGCCAGTCAGTAGGTAAAAAGAAAAAGAAATCCATCTACATTTAGCATAATGGCTGCAATTAGTGTTTTAAGTGGACTTTTGTTTTGTTCCTACGTAGGCAACAGAAGAGGCAGGAGATGTTACCGCAACTGATAAAAAACAAGGCAAATAAACAGCAAGCCTTCTGAATTTTGACTGTAGACAATCAGCTGAAAGTCTGGTGACTTCTGGTCTCAGAAAAAGCTCCCGAAGTCAAAGCCATGCCGCATTTGATGGGCTTGCCAAGTGGTGACAGCAGCAGATCAGAAGCAGGCATTTTACTTAGGGCAAGCCAGCCAGTCGCTTTGATCTTAATCAAATAGGACTATTCACAAGCAGGAAGCACATGCTCACATCTCTGTAGAATACTACATCGCTGTGCAACATGCCCGAAAGCGACATCCAGTTCAACTGCCCTACCCCCCAAACAAGTTAAGGTGAGAAGCTGTGTGAGAAGAAATAAATGGCAGTAAAATAGATTGAAATGTTTAAATTGTGAGCTCGACAAAGAGTGCGTGAGAAGTGCATGCATTTCCGTCTTAGATAACTTAAATAGCAGCGTGTGACTAATGGACAGAGCTGCTCAACGTGGGAAAAAGCAAAGGTACTGGTGACAACAACAACAAAAAAAAGCATGCGTCTACAACTTCAAGACAGGATTTGACAGCCCCTTCTATTGCAGAGGACGACACTGGGTAAGCAGTTTTCAGTAAGCAGTGCAAGAATAAAGTGCAGCTTTCAACACCCTGAGCACGGCCAGCAACCTGCACAAAGCTGTGTGGCCCAAACCACGGTATTTATATTTAATCCCCTACTTACAGAGGAAAAGAGAATGTGATTTGAAAATAACATCAGGAATCTCCAGTTACATCCAGCAAAGAAATGACTAGGAACATCAATCCCTGCCTTTGGAAGACATCACAGTTCCCCTCACTGCCGTGGATCTATTCGCTGTACTATGGAATATCACTTTATTGTGAAATTTAAGCACTCATGCTTGTATTCAACGACCATTCAACAGTTTTAAGACTTGTCTTTAGCATTTAGTATCGCAGAGTAAAGGTTGACTTGTTACGTTTTAAGTGCATAAAGGCTAGGCACAGCACTTATCCTCTGGATCCCACAGCGATATGAGAAAACCTAAGGGCACATCACTTCCTCCACTTAGCATCAGCAATGAGGGACTTCAGCCACTACCAGCACCATCAGAGCCAAAGAGCACCTTGTATATTCTGTTCTGCATTTCTGTGAAAAGATGGCTAGTTTTAAGGAGTCCTTCAAAGCAATAAGGGTAAAAATGCAACTTGTGTATGTCGTATCATAAGCCCCGCAACAACACCAAACTACAGTAGAAGCCAGCAACTCACAGTGACTCTGAACCTCGTTAGCAAACACTCACAGCCACAGCATCAGGATGAACGAGCAGATGGAGTGAAAACGTGGCAGACTAATTTACAAAAATAAATGCCTGATTCATTCTTTGGTAAGTGTAACCTCAAAATATTTCATGGACGCTGTATCAAATAATTAACAGTCATTAATAGGACCAGATAAACGTCCTGCTAACCAAGGACATGCTTGGGAAGTGAAAAATACTAAAGATATAACAGTTGGGAAAAGAAAGTTGAAAAGAATACACGTGCTTGTAGCTCTTGGAAAGCGTGTATGTACACATAAAAGCATTTTAGCAGTTCACATGCACAAATGGAAGAGAAAGCATCTGGGAACTCCAAGCATTTACTACTTGAAAATAATAAACAAAGGAAAAAAACAATTCTGGGAAACTTTCTTAAGGTATCTCCACACTGAAACATACACTATCTTAAACCATATCGTAACTGTCTATCTTAAAAGCAGCATTTCATTACTTCCACCCTCAAAATGAGTCACCATTCCACGCATGCAAAGCTAGCAATTACTTCGGTCTGAACGTGTTCATCCTATTTTAGGAACATCATGACTTTCTCCTGCTCTCCATCACGCCTTTCTGTCTAACAAGGGGCCATGACTACGTGCCACTGCAGGGACAGTGGCAGGTTCATCCTCCTGCTTTCCAGGCACCTGAGATCCACAGCATTCTGCTCAGAACACTGATGGTTTTCAAGAAACATTTCTACTAGCACTGAGTATTATTCAGAGCATATTTATGTTATTTCAACATATTTCTTTCTCAAACCAAGAGAGACATCAAGGAAAACAATTTTTTATAGTTCAGTAATGTAAAACGCAGCAGTCAATGTGACAATTACAGAATAATAAAGTAACTTCTATTGATTCTGCCTAAGGACATGATGCAAGCTGACATGTCCAGCACAGAGTTACATTCAAAAATGGAGATCAAACCACACGCAGTTCAAATTTGGATGCAGTTCCCACGGAAGCAGGATTTCCTTGTATGTAGGGGTGGGATGGAAAATCTGAAGTATATATGTATTTTCTCTGCAAACTTCAGCAAGAGGAGAGTGAAATGATAAAAAACAGAAGAGAGAAGCTTCTGAACTGAACGATGAATTCCGTACAGTGTTCACTTCATGCAAAAGTCGCTCATCCGTCCTGAATCCACGTACTTCTCCTCAGTATCTTTGTGTGAAGCAGTGACTCAAAGCTCGTGCAGATGAATTCATAGCAGCGTTCCTCATCTCAAGTATGACATAAGATACGAGCCACACTGAAAATACTGCATTTGTGCAATCTGTTAAGCATAACAGAACCTCCCTAACGACAACAAAAAAGCATCACAGACCTGCAAGCACCTTGCCAGGCAAGCTCTCCATAGTTTTACTGCACTAATACTTTCCTGTAAGTACTCTCCCATAAAACTATTCAGGGGCTTAAAGCAACGCAGTGTGACCTGCTTGTCTCAGGAAGAAAATGAGAGTAGTGTGCATGGGAACCTCATTTTGTTTCCCTTACACAACGCACAACGCCTGCCACTTAATGTACATCTCATAGCTCTCAGCAGCTAATCCTATGAGCATTTAATGCATTGAACCTAATTATCCCTTGCTTGGAGGACTATTGACTTCTGCATAGGGACAGAGGTAGTGAGATGTAAATGGGTATCAGGGGAATGGAGAAAAGCTCTCGGGGACAATCCTTTTCAAAGCAGAAGTACAAAATGCACCACTAACACATGTTCATGCTTCTTTAACTTAACTGCCTTATCTGCAGTAGAACCATGTCTGTAAGATTAACCTTTCTTTTTGACAGCTTTAGTGCCACAGATTGAATATAACGCTCTATAGCCAAGCATCCTTTGCAGGAAATCTGACAAAAACACTATTCCTTTGGGAAACATGAATTTATTGGCATCAAATTATGCATTAAAAAAAAAGAAAGAAAAAGTATCGCACAGGTATTCATAGCGACTGTGAATCAAGAATACAGACCAAAAAACAAGCACAGTGGATCTGAACTAAAACATGCCAGGCGTTTCATAATGGTCAATGCTTCCTGTTCTATAACATATCTAAGGCTTCTACTATTTGTCACAGTGGACTGTGGATCAGAGGGAATAAAGCAAGATCTCTGTTCTAGCATTTCAGGCCTGCACGTGTGTAGTGGTACACCAGACAGCGTGGAATTACCCTCAGCAAGCATTGCTATCTACAGTCCTGAAGCCTGCACTGCGTACAGCCCACAGCTGCCTACAAGCTATCAGCTTCCTCAAAACACTGAGTAAGATCAGGAAGATACTGTTAAAATAATGAAAACCGACAGCCAAAGAGGTTTCAGCTACAATTACAGACCACTGTCATGCATCTCAATTTTCACCTGGAATATCTTGAAGGTGAGAGGCTGGAAAAGAAGTTAAAAAAACAAAACACTAATACCACAGTGTTTTCATTATCTCCCTAAAAGAAACATACTGCCTTAACAAATGCCATACTACTCTATAGGTAAAACGGTAGGAAACTGTGCCCTTGACCACCAAGCAAAATACTCCTAATACTCCTAAAGTATCCTGCTTTCAGGAACACAAAGGTTTCTGCACTGCTGTGAGCTCAGTTAACAATTGTGAAAGGGAAAGAGGTCACCTAGTGACCAACTGATCTGACCAGTTAATGAGCTCAGCCACTTCGCTTCAGTAAAAGCTCCCAGTTATTTAATAGCAGTAGATGTAAAGGACAAAATTAATAAAGCCTGGCTTTGCAGAGATTTGTCTCCTGGGAATAATTGATTTCCATACTAATGTAATATTTAGAAATACCATCAACTGGAACATATACTTGGTCTCGTGGCTGGCCCTGTTGTTTCACAGGCAAACGTTGAATTAGAAACTAAATAGCCTAATTTCAGGAGATTTGGAGATCTGTAAATGCTGAACTCTTCGGCCTGCTACGTGCAAATGTGGGAGAGGAAGGAACAATTCTGCTTCCATAGGAAATCAGAAAAACTTATGTTTAAGGCTGTAAAAGCAAAAAAAGTTCAGGAACACTTTGTGTGTGTACATATGATTACAGGAAACGTAAACTCAAACATTTTCAAGCAAAATGTTTTAAATCCTGCAATATATGATGGGGTGCCCAAGTACACCTTGTATTCAGACTTGGTGTAGGTTTCTTAAGCAGCACTCCAAAATGCATACAAGAGCCATTAGACCAGCAGAGGTAAAAACGGACCTGCACACAGACTTCATTTTTGGCTTTAAAGCACCACTGAGGTGCTTTAGAAAGCACTACAGACAAGTAAAGAGTCTAGATCAAAGCTAAAAACATGATACGCATGCAATGGCAAGTGTTGAAGATTTCATCATATGGATTGGCACGAAGAATGAGCAGGACACGTCCGTGAGAGCAAGATGATGGCCAGTGTGGAGTTAAGTGTGGAGTTAAAAAGATTCAAAGAATCAGAATTACCACAGGAAGCAGTTTGAGGAGGTGTAAAAGCAACTTCCAGCATGAGCTGAGAAAGCATATTTATCACTACCAAGAAACAGGAAGGACAAAAAGAAGTATTTACAGCATTGCCTTTCTACAAGCGCAAAAACTAACGAGCAAAGAAGTTGAAAAAAGCTGTTGCCTTGTGAAACGCAGGTTCACAAAACCACACTTGACAGGAGCTGTGGTAGAGGAGGTTTCAAAGTGAAGCTAGACAAAGTCCTGAGCGTGCTGTGCAGCCCACTGTGCAGTGGCAGTGACCCAGAAGACCCCTTCCGGATCTGTGTCATTCACCCGAGCAGAAAAACCAGTGGCCAGCTTGGTCTTTCCCACTTTCACTGAGAAACCAACTATCCAAAGGAGGAAAAGCTCACTAGAGCCAACACGATTAACATTACGTTTTAGATTTTTATCACTTACAGCTTCTTAGTAACGACATGCATTCTGTAAACTTGCAAGGAAAACTTATTAAATATATATAGATACGTAATAAGTTTTCTATGTAAACATGCCAAAACTGGAGATTTTAATCTCCCGAGGAGTTATGTCTCCATAAAATACCTAATAAAAATGAAACAGACATGAGAATTCAGAAGAAGTTACATGATGGGGGTTTTCTTGGATCTTTTTTGCTTTTTAAAAATAATACCTGCAGCCATATCAACTCCACTGCTGGAGTTTTAACTAAATGATCGTATTTCCTCTCTGCAGCATAACTCATGAGAAAAAAATGAACATATTAAAGAATTCCTTTGTGATTAACATACAGAGGGTAAGAAGGTTTCATGTCTGCAGTGTGAAATTAGTACATGTGACTTCTCACAGTTTTTGTGATAACATAAAAATAGCACAGCAGCAAAATGACTCAGATTATTTTTGAATAATCTTTGCTTTTTAACTGCATGGTTAACGCTGCAAAATCCTAACAATGTTTTCCCCTTACCATTTCTTCTTAATGCCACACCAACCTGCTAGTCAAATAGCTTTATTACTTATTTTATCATTTTGAAAGCATAATACTTGAGCTACGGCAATATAACGGCAGAGAATGTTGCAGTAACACTGCAGCTCTGCTGCCTCCACTTTGCTTATGCTTTCCTTCCAATGGTACCCAAAGAAAATAATGAAAATTTTTCACACTGACTCAAGCGTTTAGGACTCTATATGGCAATGTGCAGTCCTAAAAACCCCTAGAGTTTCTGTCCTGTAAGCACAGAAAAAGATGTAAAGTTCTTTAAAGAACTGCGACTATTTGATTTCAATGGACAAAGTCTTCCTTGTGTGTGATCATAGAGAAGGAGAAATCAATAACCAACTATTTTTTCTCTTTGTGGAGAACCTCTGGGTAAGTGTAGAAGTGTTCCACTAAACTCAGGACCCCCAGAGCAGAGACACATGTGCCCAGAAAGGTGGTGGAGTCTCCTTCTCTGGACACATTCAACACCCACCAACCAACACCTGCCTGTACAACCTGGACTGGGGAGCTGCTTTGGCAGGGGGATTGGACTCGATCTCCAGAGATCCCTTACAACCCCTACAGTTCTGGGACTCTGTGAGTTTATTTACACTACTCAATGCAGACCCATCTTGTACATGAACAGTACTTCCACTGCATTCTGAATGAACCTGCAACTTTTCTTTGTAGCCTGTTATTAAATATATTAATATCAAATGTTAAGTGCAACTAGCCCAGCCTTGCCATAACCTAACCTTTCCAAATGCCCACACGAACTCATTCACAACATAATGGTTTCCCAAAAGTCTTTAACAACGCAACTAAAAGGAACTAAATGTTGCCTGCTAAAACCACGACCTCTTTAGAGAAAGGAAACAGTCAGCTGAAGGATCGTGTTAGTCTGCATAAAATACTGACATTCAGATAGGGCTTCCAGAAACCCATTTGGATCTGTACAGCCATGCACACAAACCTGAAATCAGCTCTTGTACTCCTTTCTTAGGAAAACAGTATAATAGTAAATAAATAATATCAATCCATGTAGCAACACATACTCAGCTGATACCACAAATGACTTCAGTGACGCCTACTTAGGAAGAGATGTTTTAAATCAGATTGACAAAACGCGGAAAAATAGTAAATAGACAAATAAATTGGAAATCTGAAGGAAACGCCATCACAGAATCACCAAGGTTGGAAAAGATACCTCCAAGATCATCCAGTCCAACCATACACCTACCACCCATATTTCCTCACTAAACTATGTCAGTAAATTTAATCTTTTTTCCTCCCACTGAGCAGAAGATTAGCTACAGAGACCTAGAATGCATGCGTGCACATCCCTTGCTTCATCAGGCCACCTTCTGATAACCAGAGATCTTGGGAGCCAAATTCTAACCATTGATTTCTGACTGTACCCAAATGGTCTTGGCTAAGTGATAGATCTTTGTCATTTGCTATATTAAGTGCTACTTTTTCACGCTTAAGCAACGAAATCCCAGCTCTGCTCAAGAAAACGTCACATTAACACAGGAATTCATAAACTTGGTCTTCCCAGAGTACCATCCTCACAGAAGCAAAAATAACACACAATAATAATGGAAACATTAGGTGTAGGAGTGTCATTTATCTTTCTGAACAACCTCGTCCTTCAGCAGGAAGAAATGGATAAGTAGATTTGCTGTATACTGCCGCTGACAAACACACCACTGTTCATCCAATGTTTTCGTATCCATTTATTAGCAGCTATATTCAGGAATCTTGGATATACTGCTAAATGAGTTATCTGAAATCCTTTTCTGTGAAGTGCAAGAAATCTCTCATAAAACTTCTTAGTAATAATATGTGTTAGCAATTAAAAGAGCCTATTCTTGGGAATCAAGCAAGACCAAACAGGATAGAAATCCTTGGAGGCAGACAAGAAAAAACACGTGCAGAAGTTATACGCCAGCAGGCAAGGACAAATACAATACACGGACTATTACGGCAATTAGCAGAAACTAATAGCTGTCATTTTAGTTTGTGTTTCGTTTGGCTCCAACACTTAGCAAAGTTTCACTTAAATATGTATATTCTTCACTGCTGGGACACCATTTCCAGACACAGAGTTAATTATTCAAATTACACATTAGTAGAAAGGCTCTCTTAAATGCATTCATTTTCCTTTTCCTCATGGCTCCTCTGACGTAAGGATTTGAGGGTGAAGAAATAGCAAACGTCGTTTCTACATTATGTAAGAAACTTTCAAATAAAAGCTTCTCTATATTCAACTTCTTCAAAGGCCAAAAATCTAGCTAATAATTGGGTCAAAACTGAAAATACAAACACACTGGGAAGGTATCTGGCTCTAGCCTCTCTTCTATTCTAGGTTGCTCAGGAAAATGCCTGCCAAGTATTTGAAAGATTTTTTCTCTCCCAGCTTGCAAGCAGGAATAAATTAAGATCTAGAGGTCAAGCTGTACCCTGATCGGGGAAGGACCAGAGGCAGACACTGTACAATGCAGGTTTCAAAATATTAACAATCACGAGAACAAAAAACGTAGTTGGGTCGACTGAAAAATAGCTTCGACAGTTTGGTTTATATTTCCAAAACTCTAGTCTGCTTATTTGTTTCTGACCACCGTCGAATTCATCCAGCTTTCAAGCATGATGCTTTCCATTACCCCAGCTCCAAGCTATCAATCCCACTACCAAGATTAAATTTAGGTTCCAGTTCCATAGCCACATTCCCTCCTCCTGCTGTGCCCCTGCAGAAAGTCTCCCACCAGACCTTTCTGACACTCGTGCAACCCCTACTGCATTCAGGAGTCAGCAGGCATGCAGCAGCAGATAGGCACTTAGGAAACAATGCTATGGATGGAGTCCTAAGAACACAACCCAGCTCCCATTCTCTTGACTCTGCAAGAATAACAGCCACACAGTACAGTGAAAGCCTATTTTTAACTATAAAGCAAGCCAACACGACTAAATGCACAAAGGGAGCAGACCTACAAAACAGCACAATGTCGTTTCTCTGACATCATTCTTCAGAAGGGAAAAAAGGCTCCTCGTCTATATTCTTACTTGCAAAAATCACAGTTTGGAGTCGGGCTATAAACTAATAACTCCTACCCTAATTGACATCCAAATGACCCACTGCACAGCACCTATGCTTGTAAGATCACCATGATGGCCCTTCCCAGGCTGCCCATAAACTTCCAAGGATCAGGCAGCTGTAGTTACCAAGAAGATGCACGGCTACAATCCAGCACCAGCAATGGGTTCACCTGGACACCAGTACTTAAATCACCTGCAGGTTGGAAATGACAAGTGCCACTTGGAGCTTCATTTATAACATTCATTTATTGGCAGACAATAAACGCAGCTATAATAGAATGCCAACAAGTACAGAGCTTTACAACTCAAGCTTGTTTATTCTTTGATTTAGGAATGAACTGACTCCTGAATGAAGCTAAGAAACCTGGACTGAAGAGCAGCGTTAAATCAGTTTTCATGCTCCCACTCCAAAAGAGAAGTGTCACATCCATAATAAGCTATAAAAGTCACGGAGGTGTTTATATATTTGGGCACAGAGAGACATCTTCCCATTAAAGCAAAATGTTTGCATTTTGCCAAATAGTAGAAAGATTTATTTCATTGTTATAGTGCCTAACTGAACTCACACTCACACACCATGCAAAGAAAACTGAGGATAACATTCCCAACTCAAGGAGGGACTTTCACCTTCCCATCCGCTTTGCAGCCCAGGGGCCACAACACACAGTCACTTCTTAACTTTGGAAAAGACCAAATTATTTGACACCTTTCTAAAGGTGCTCCAGTCTGGCCTTGAGAGGAACACCACAACTTGACCACCTGTAACACAAGACTCAGGGACAGCCAGAAGAGTACCCAGTCCAACCTGCTAGATTTAGCAGGCTACTTCCCATTTAGAGAAATCCTCCAACAGTTGTGCTGGGGACCGCAGATCACAGAAAGGTAACTGCCCTTGTTTCAGCTTTTTCACCGTGTTAAGACTTGGACCAAGTTTAGACTAAGTTCACTAAGTACAGTTAAGTTTATCTTGTGGCAAGATGCATGCTGGTAGTGAGAACAACCCAAAATATAGGATGCCCTCTTGACCAGAGGCTGAGCCCCCCATTCTTGTACAGTACCATCTAAGAGGCTGCACACAAGTGCAAAATACAAACCACATCTATCCAATAACTTCCTGTTATTTCACCCAGTGTCATGGTTACGATATTTTAATTTTCCAAGTTGAAAAATAAAAAAAAAGAAAACTCTCAGTTATATTAAGGGTTATACAGCAACATCATTTGGGTCAGGTAATATGTTAATACAAGGCTATTTACCTTCAACATCATCCACATAAAAGCTTTGCAATCTGT
Organism: Cyrtonyx montezumae; assembly: GCF_038088225.1. Lineage (NCBI taxonomy): Eukaryota > Metazoa > Chordata > Aves > Galliformes > Odontophoridae > Cyrtonyx > Cyrtonyx montezumae. The sequence continues at coordinate 2,901,735 of NW_027071936.1, forward strand.
TGTCCTTCATCTGCCCTCCTCGTATAAACAGATTTAGGAAGGAATGACAAGCACTGCTATAAATTCCAGCTCCTGGGCGTAGGATCAGCTTTCACAAACAACTCACTGAGCAATACTCAGGTACCCCCCTCAGTACAGTTTATTCCTCCTGCAGTTCTCTGCTGAATCATCAGCACTTCAAAACGAACAGCGGGAATAAAAAGAACTACTGGCAAGGTAACAAAACAGGAAGAACAGCCAACCACCCATTGCTGGGGTAGAGTACAAGCATCACTTGTCACAAGTCAACCCATGCTGTTTTGGTTTTCATTATGTCCTACAGGCTCTGATGAATACCATACTGAAATGAAATGTAATAGCTACAAGACCCTTTGGTCAAGGGCAAATCTAGAGATGCCTTTCTCATTCTTAGCATTGACTATACTCATCATGTAGGGTCTTCACAGTCAGTTGTACTCGTCACATTGACCATTAAAAATATACTGTAAACATGGCCTCAGGATTATCTTGCATGAACTCTTCAAATACCCTGCTACCATGGTGGATTTTTCCTCTAGGACTCTTCAATTAATTTTTAAATTCAGAGAATGCTAACAGGAAGTTATCAGTAACAGAAAAGAAAAAAAGCCTAAATTACGTATGAACCGTGGCAACGAGGATATCAGAACATTAAAACCAGATTTTAATAAAGTAATTCCGAAGGTGTGAAAAACCTTGTATTCATTTCAGGTACCAGTCACGGAACTGTGTATTTCTGAGAGAGCTAGCAAAATTAGTACAGTTTATCAAACACTGAGGATGCTGCTAAAGACTAATTTGTAGAAATTCAAAGCCCAGAACACAAGAAATAGTATCTAAGGTAAGATAGTTGAAGAAAACCAAAGCAGATAAAATCATTGAAGAGCCTGCAGCACCAGAATCTTTCATTATCCCAGAGCACCAATGGCCAGAACACAGTTTAAATGTTGGTCCAATTCCAGTTTACAAATCGGAGCATTAGGGAACTGTGATTTCTAATTGCTAAATCAAGTGTTGCTGTCTTTTGACACAGATAATTACTTCTCCAGTTCTGCAGACCTGTAATACTATCACATACGGAAGAGTACAGAACACGAGACACACTTCCCACTCACTTGTGCACACTGGAGCAGCAGCAATCACAACTGATAAAAACAAGCTACACTACCAACAATCACTTCTTGTCTTGTGGTAAACCAAGTAATTTTTTGCATATCACTATTTGAGATGCCTTGCCTTAGGTAATTAAAAATGGAGTTTCCAGAAGTCTCATTTACTCCACCTTGCTGGAATATTTTTATAGGTCCATTTACTAAACTGTTAAATTTACAGACTATGTCAATGGAAAATAACCTCAGTCCAAGCACAACTGTTTGAAAACTCATAATCAAAGGAATGCAAATATTTTTCAGGTGGAAGATCCTTGAGATAAAGAGGCACAGGATTTTCTCAGCTGAATATGCATGCTTCCTCCTACCCTATTTAGCACAGTGTCCTAATATCCTCTATGTTTCAGAGCTTCTGTTATTTCTTTTAACTCGTAGCTTCAGAAGCAAATCAATGGCACCTTAAGGGCTTTAAGGACTTTTTGCTTTGTTTCTTTAGAGGTTTGGAGGTATTTCGTTTGTTTTTGTTTGTTGATTGTTGGCTATCAGCAGCTCTCAATACTGACAGGATTTTCAACTTGCCTGAAGATAAGGAAGAAGTATCTGCAACTCAGTAATAAGATACATTACTAGTCAGTTGGTCTAAAATAGCATTTCAGAACAAACTCAGATTCCTTTTTAGGTTCACTCCTGTATTTTGGCTGCAATCCGGTTTCAGTGTACACCACAATAGGAATGACTTGATAAGCATTTTAATAACGCCGTTACATTCGATCACTTTGGAATGTAAAAGAGCACTGGCAACCTTGGTAGCATCGATGCCCCAATGCTCACTGTAAACTTCTATCTATTTCTATTTTATACATGACAAAGAAGCGGTGGGTGGCCCCATGCCTAGAGGTGTTCAACGCAAAGATCAGACTGGGTCCTGGATAACCTGATACAGCTAGAGGTATCCCTACGCACTGCAGGGGATTGAAACTGAACAGGTATTAAGGTCCCTTCCTAAGCAAACCATTCTATCATTATCCAATTATCCTCAGGTGATCCATCAGTGGTTCAGGCCATGATTCAGCAGTTCCCATACACCAAGCAAGCCACTTAAAATTAATCCCTCAGAAAATCATTACGCCATTGATGCCTGATGTGGACCAAAAGACAGACAACTCAGAAAAAGCCCCCATACTTCGAGCACTTACTAAAGTCAACCCAGACTGATAAAAATTTGTATCTGAAGTTTTCAGAACTTCGCTCTTACACTTTGCCGAAGATTTGCTTCAGTAGAACTATCTGAAAAATGAAGATAATGCCATTCTGCACCACTTCTATGAATCACATTGACACCATAGTTACAAACTCCATAAAAAAAAAAACAGAAGGAAAAAATAATGCTTTCATTTTCAAACAGGACTTGAGTGGCACGCCATACGTACAGCCTGGCCATTTAAGCAACGAATGTAACCCAGAATACCACATATAAGCCAAAGCTTATCCATCTTGAGATTATTCTTATGGAAAACAACTGTACGTGCCCATGTACAGTGAAAAACTGTACAAATAAAGCACATTTGAAGAGGCAAAATAACTGCTCCTAATCCTTAAAATAAATCCACAACGTCACTATTAGTCTACAGAGAGAACCTGAAATGGGAAGGAAAAATGCCAAGGGGATAAAACAGAAATCTGGTTTATCAACAAGCAACAAATATAGACGTCCCTTAACAAACAACTGCATCAAGTCCTGGTGTAGTGCACTTCAGACAAAGAAAATGGAAACCACCAGCAGCTAAAGCAGGTAGAGTGCTACCAAGTTGGAAGTGGGCCTTTTCTTATGTTTGTTCATATACCTTTTTTCCTAGTGTGTGGGGGAGGTATGTGTGTGTAAATATGTTTGTAATTCTGTGGGTATATAAATATATATATATATACACACATACACACAAATATACATATAAACTTCCAGAGGTCAATTCATGTTGGGTTGGTCAGCTTATCAAGTGTAGCTTTTCTTCCTTGAACTGCGTGATGCTTTCCCAAAAGGGCAAGTAACTATGCCCGGCTACATTTATTTTCCAAATTCCAAAACAATATTGAGTATCCCTTCCAGAAAATTATGCTTCTGCTATAAAGTTTTCCATTTCTTACGGAAGCATCCCACAACCAACACCCTTACTACAAACCAAATTCAATTGGCCATTTTAGCACAGTTACAACTCAAGACTCGCTCTCAAAATATCATTCATTTCCTTCTCATTGTTGGGAGTGAGGAGGCCTGAAGCATGGAAACACAAATCTTTGTGATTAATGCAGCGAAAGCAAGCCAAAGACTTACTGCTTTCAGCATCTCTCAGTAATTCAAGACAGGTCAAGAACATCAAAAGACTGAAGTGTGTGAGTGAGCACTCAAGGAGCCTTTTTTTTCTTTTAATATTCTTTCTAGTAATATCACAAAGTTTCTACAAACAACACGTAGAAAAGAAGGAATGAGATAGCTGCCAGTCAGCTCATAGTAACTCAAGGAACATCATCCACACAGCCCCCAGCACACATGGGCAGCTTCAGCACTGCCTCAAACTCTCCCAGTCTATGAAAGATACGTGAGACCTGTACTCTTCATGGATGTTACTCTTCAATTTCTTACATCAGTTAACCTAGGAAACGTACCAGTTTCTCACTTCACCTCCCTCCATTCCAACTATGATGAACATAACAGTCATTTTGCACACCATTTTTATTTTATTTTTTATAGAACTGTGAACTTATTGCCTATTAAGCTAGTGTTATATTAGAACCTTAACAGCATTAATGACAACTAGCATACAGAATTTTAAGTAACATGGCACAGGAGATTTTTGCACTTGTTTTCAGCTCATCTCAGCAAATGAAGCTGCAAGACCACAGGTGGGGATTTCATAGAAGCAATTAAAATTCCTTTCTTGAAATCAGGTCCATCAGACATCAATAAAAGATTTAGGATTCTGGAAACACACGAACATTAAAACAACTTCTACTCAAAATGATTAATTCAGTCAGTTTTCTTCTTTGGCAAAACAAGACAGTCCGTACATCTTGAAACTCTAAACATGCCTTCCCTCTCCACAATAACCCAGATCTTTGAATCCCATTTTCCAAGCACAAAGTCTCTATCTGGAGAACAGGCATGGAAAGTTTCATTGCTGAAGTAGTGTTTGACTCCAAGCTGCACGTGTCCTAACAGTTTCATTTTAAACTTCCATACAAATCCTTATCTACAGATTTTGTTAAGCAAAATCTGCAATTGTGTGCCAACCCTCTGTCCAAAACGTTGTGGGTTGGTTTTTTTTTTCATTTATATGTCAGCATTTCTTACATCAATCTCATTTTCTTATAAATTTATACTTTTATCTTTCACCTTTCCTCATTCCCATATTTTGTTCCACAGAGTAAAATTTATCTGTGCTTTCATTAATTCCGAACAATGCATTTAAAACGTGTCAGACTTCAGAATGTAAAATCTCTAAACTACAGGGTTATTTTTCCCCCCCTAATCTATAAGCTATTATTTCACATTAGACTCGCTGTATTACAAGAATCCATCCAGAAACTTTCATTAACCTTCTCTGGAGAGCAAAAAGAATACATATGCATCTGTCTCATTTTATTTCAATTTGCAAATTCAGGGTATCCTATTTCAGATTCTTCGATACTTGAGTTTCAGGAGGAAAGGAGTTGTGGTGGGTTTTTTTCTTAGATTAAGTTCTAAATATTTCATGAACACCCGCAATTTGGTAACACAAACTCCTTCATACTTGGAATGTAATTAAGAAGGAGGGAAAGGAACAGACCAGTCAACAATGAGAAACTGTGATACGCCTGCTGAGTGCATAAGAAACATTCTCTGTGCACGTTCTGAAACGTTTCTAGATTGGTTTCTGTGTTTCCACATAAAATCAATGTCTGAGTTTGTGATGAAAATATTCCTCCTTTAAGAAGTTCCTGTTTTCACTGTCCCACTATTTACGATTTAGCTGTATACACTGAATATACAGTATGCATTCCCATGCAGACTCTAGTACTAAGCACAGAACACAGAGGTTTTCAAGGAAGAAATGATGACATTGAAAGTTACATCTACCCATATAAATTCTACCATGAAGATAATAATGTCAGCTGAGTGATAAGAATCTGCATTTCTATCATCCTTTTACACTGTCAAGCCTAAATTTCTAGTTTCTGACACCTGAGGCCTTGTTAAATTATGTTTGCTCTTCTGCTTATGAATGCATTTATAACAAACAATAAACACAGGCAGCCCACGGGATTAAAGCCTGACAAAGGTGTAGCTGACTCATGGGATCAATTATAAAGCATCAGTACTTATGCCTTTTGTTCATGCCATGTTTTACTAACAGTTTCTGCATTTTCAGTGCAAGCCTACCACAGATGTTCAGTGCCATGCTGAAGGCAACAGCACACCCATAGCACACGTTACACAGAATAAATCTATTCTCGTCACCAGCCACTTGTCATAAAGCACAAATACCTCTTTAAAGTTTTAACAAATGCACACTGGTCTTCACTGAACGCTCATAGCTTCGTGACCAACAAAAGTATGTCAACATTTTACGAGTACATTTCTAACCTTCAAAAAAACCCGACAGAGTTACCTTACCCAAGCTAAAAAAAAAACAACCTTAAGCACAGACACAGATTCTAACGCCACCTCAGGTACAGCTTTCCCTGTTAAAGCCCACTATTAAATTCCCAGATCAGGAGAAGTACGCGAGGAAGATGACAAGCAGTTCCAATTTCCATGCAGCTCGCCCGTGGCAGGTTATTGATAGAACAAACAGAATTTGCAATACTTACTGAATGTTTCTCCTGCTGGCCCATAACTCCATGGTTAGCTGGGACTGCAAGTGGTTTCATAATGAAGAAACAGAAGCTGAACTGAATTTACACATCATGTACCAATTTCTTATGGATGGCAAGTCACCCTCTACAGCATTAAATTAAAACGAGGAGGAGGGGGGGAAGCAAGCTGGAGCTAAAAGTGTCACTACGGGTAAGCTCAAAAAACCCCTCACACTTGTAGTGCAGAGAAGCAATCCAAACGACAGCGTTAGTCTCCATTTTTGTAACACTGAAAGTCTAACCATGTCAGGATGCAAAGAGCCTGATGAAACCCTACATATCCAGTGCTCATCCAGGGGAACAAAACCATTCCCCGAGCCAGAGGAATGGAAAGGGAAAAAAAAAAAAGGAAAAAAAGCTAAAATGGCTGACTGCACAGAGACTCCCTCAAAAAAGGCTTAATAGAGTATGTTAGTCAGGGTGCAGGAACCAGCCCCCAGCACCCAGCCAAGCATTGTTAATACTCCTGTTTCATTTGCAACCACACACGCTCGCTCACTCACACACACACACAGCCAACCCCCCCTCCACCACCCTCCACTCCCCCAAAATCAGGGCAGAGCACTCGAGCAGGGACCTCCTCCCCCGGCTGCCAGCGCTACCGGCGGTAGTGACCGGTGATCCGCGTGCCGCTCAGCTAACCAAGTTTGCACAATTAATCTCGGCAGCGTGACATTGACGGACATTGGATTTTAAAGACGCCCGCTCCTCATAATCGAAGACGAGCGCATCTACCAGCGGGAGAGTCAGCAACAGAAATACAACACAGTAACACACACAAAAAACCGGAGAATCGTGAGTCTGAATGCAATACGCCAATATAATTACGTTATTGTGCTTACTTTGGAAGACCATGGCTGCAGGCAGTTGGCATAGCAACGCACAAGGAAAGCCATTTCCTGGGCAGAAAGAATGCTTCCTTTTCTAAATAAAAAAATTCCTCTTAGGATACAAACGGCATTGCTGCTTCCTGCAGAAAGCAAAGACACTGTAGTCTGTCTCTTAACCTGCACAGGCACACTCGATGCAGTCCTAGTGATGTAAGTGCATTTCTCACTCACGCTCTCCCTCCCTCTCCCTTTATCCACCAAAATATTCAAGTCAAATGGAAGACACATTCCTCGAGGCTCATCCCCTCCAACGCTTAACCGTTTCACTCATTAAGGTAGAGGTGGACAACGCAGAGAAAACAAGCAGCTCTTGCCTGTATGATGTCAGCCCCTGAAGATGAAGGCAACCCCGAGGGGAGGGATGCGCTCACGGCTGTTCCTGAGGGCGCTGCCGGAGTAAGAACCGGCATGTACCTCCACTCCCTGCACCGAGTGGGACTTTTCAGCAAGATGAAGGCAAAGCAGAAGGATTAACATCACCTCCCTTCCCACCCCCCCCCACCCCCAGCCAAAAGAGTGCTGCTGCAGAGCTGTAAGCACTGTTATCAAGTATTTATAAACAGTGCACTTGATGAGTTCTTGCAGATTTTCAGGTGCTCCGCTGTTAGTCAGGCCACAGACACCCGCAGCCCGTGGCCTGCAAACGTCCAGATCCCTTTAAAATACAATTCAAGCTTTCTGAATGTAGATCTTGCTTCTCCATGCATGCTGAGTACGCAAATCTCCCTGAAAACAAAAGGGGACGCAAGATCTGAAAGAGACCGACATACATATGGCTCTTATAATCCCCCTCCCTGACCGTAATTGCGTCTTAAACTGGGAAATCTCCCGGTGGTTCTCCAGGCGGGGCTGTGCCGGCACCAGGCCGCGGAGGAGACAAGCACAGAGGGCAGGCTGCAGCAGCAAGCCAGCGGGCGGCCTTCACCACGCTGCCCTGATCCGTGGCACCTGGCACTGGAGACCCACACGGGGCCAACGGGATCGTGCCACCCGCCCGGCAAGCCTTCTCGGGGCACGTTTACAGCATATTCTGTCAAATCAGAGACCATCTGTGCTTAAAGCCACTTCAAAGTCTTTTTTATTCCCTTAAACAATGGGAGGGAAGAGGATTTAACAGTTGTTACAAAGGCATAAACGCACAGGAAGAAATGAATGCTACAGAATACCGCATCACCTAATCCGCAGCTGCCTTCAACATAATACGCGTCCGCCGATAATTGGTTTTGTTACGTAGCAATTTCTTTCTGTGCTGACAAGGATTGCTAGGAAATGAGGCTATAAAAATTAGCGAAAACAGATCTGGCCTTTATTTTTCAGTCACCCTAAGGACACTGCTTTATATGCAGCGCATTTGAAACCGAATCTATTTATGTTTATGAAAGTTCATGACACTCATCCAGAATACGCTAAAAAGTTTCCATCAGAGAACCTTCTCTTTAAAATGACTAAATCACAACAGTAAGTTTTTTAAAGTCCTTGGGATGTGCCAGTGCAACCAACAGAGGACTTGAAAGTGCTAGACTGTGCTTGAGCCTCGTAAAGCTGCACCGCCAATCTCCTGGTGAAGCTCTAAATAGAAATAGGCCAAGATAATTCGCTTTCAGAAGCTCCAACAAAACCCACCAAGTACAAAGTCAAATGCTACTTGCTGGCAAAGCAAACGAGAAATTCTCAACTCAGCGACCTTCCGTGTAACACCACAACCAGAATCTGAGTTTGGTGCTTCAAGCTCATACCAGGAGAAAAAAAAAAAAGAAAATTTCTGCCAAGATTGAAATTACTCAGCAGCGTAGGAAGGAAACACAACACTTTCTGGTCTGCTAACGAAGCTACGAACGTGTACCTGCTTATGAAACAGAGGGGAATGGTTTAAACTAAAAAAGGGGAGATTTAGATTGGACATTAAGAGGAAATGGTTTCCTCAGAGGGCAGTGAGGCCCTGGCACAGCTGCCCAGAGAGCTATGGGTGCACCATCCCTGCAGGCACTCAAGGCCAGGCTGGACGAAGCCCTGCTCAGCTGAGCTGCTGGGAGCAGTCCTACCCAAGGGTGGGCTTTGAGGTCCTTCCCAACCCAAACCATCCTATGACTCAGTCGGCTCCACTTCCATCTCTTCCCAGGTACAGTGGAGCTCTGTAAACGTGTACTTTCTCTTATCGCTTCAGGAAAAAAATGAAGGCTGCTCCAAAAGCAATGCCTCTTGTTTTATTATGTCGGCCTGTAATATCAGAGGTGGATGTAGATGGTTTGGGTATGGCAGCAGAGGTTGAACCTTCCCACCAATACCCTGCTATGTTTTGTTTCCACACGACAGCTGGCAGCAGAAGGGCATTCTGACAAAACAGCATCTGACGTGGAAAGGAGTACGAAGCAAAAAGGCATGCCACTGAACTATTCCATGCAGCATAAATGGCTCCCATTGACATTCATCAGTGCTTGATGAACATTTCCGGAGACCAAACAGTGAATGGGAGCAAAGTGAGGTGGAGCGTGGTGCTTTTCAGCAGTGCTGATAGTAACAGTGGGTCACCTGCCGTGGTGCAGATTTTTACCAGCACGGCATGCAGGCTCCTGTTCATTGCTGGCAAAAAATTCATAGTTAACAGTGGTAACTATGTTAAAAAATGATGGTTTTTAGCTGAGAACTTGCTTTATCAAGTGTTACTGTGCTGTCTGCATCTGTTGTAGCTTCCATGTAAATAAACAGGCACTACTTTCAGAGCCACCCACATAATCACATAAGTTACACTTCATAAAAATTAATGAAGTAGTTCAATTACTTTTTTGCATCTTTCAGTAAAGAATTAAGGGTATTTAAATTAGCTATAGGCACCAGAGAATTATGTCCTGGGAAACTTCTACCATAAACAAGTATGAATCCACTATAAAGCCTAAACACAACATTTCATTGATATGTATTTCAAAGCTCAGGTACAAACTCCAAGTTTAAGCTTAAAGTTTGACAAGAGTAAAAAGGTTTTTGCAAACGCTTTTGTAGGCGGCTGAAGTGAGATGCTAATAAACCTGATCTGCCATAATTGGACATGATGAGTTATCCCCAACAGCTTTCCAAGTATTTTATGCATAAGAAAGCTGGCATCTCTCACCAAGCCTCATAAAAAAAATGTTAAGTATTCCTTATAAAGGTAACTACAAATGTCAGGACATCCTTGGGCAGAACTCAGAATAAATGGCAGTTCTGAATTTAAGGCAGAAATTGGTACGGATCTCAGCAGCGTGTACCACCTAACTAATGCCTCTAAACTATTTTACGCCCCAGAATATCATCTCACTGACATTCCCCTAAATGGTACCAAGAGTGCTTGGACTATTAGATCTTTTTAGGCTAACGACTAATGCTGCAACAACAGATCACCTCAAATCTCCAATTTCAAGCAATCATTTTTAACTCACAACTATTCACAGTATTTAACATTTTATACAGATTACGTACACACTAAACATTCTTTTCTATCTCTAAGACAGAACTTATCAGTAAATCTCCCCCTTTCTTTTGAGCACTGTATAAAGAAACATTTGCTTCTTGTTTAAAATCCAAGTCAAAAGACAACACTAAGATCACCAAATTTTTCTGCCATTTCGTGACTCCAGGAAGACAGAAAACCATTAAAAATAGTACTCCTCTAGAAAAGAAGACTAATAAAGCACAAACTCCACAATCATTACGTGCCCTCAACATACTTAAGGCAACGGGGCAATTACACAGATATTACACATGGCTAAAGGAGAAGGCAATGTCAAATTACTTTTTTAGTTGGTACAACATCACTGCCATTACAGACATTCACTGCTCTGGCTAGCAACAATGGAGTCCCATTTCAAGGGAGCAACCTGTGCTGCTTTGATAGCATATGTATTGATGGTACAGACCATTTGAACAAATGCCCTTCTGCTGAGCTGCTGCTGCAGATGAACCTGTAATCTGGATCTTTAGGAGAATGATGAGCCTGGAGCTGGCAGGCTGGTGCCTGAGTAGAGCACATGTACAGCAGCTGCCAATCTTCCCTGCGACCACAGGCTGATTTATCACCTCTAGCACAGCTCTGGCATCAGAACAACAAGTACCCATGCCTGGGCAGCCAGCTCAAAGGGGAGCAAGTTGTAACCTTCCTCTAGAACACTTGCCATCAAATTATGACAGATCACTTTTTTTAATGCTGGAACAGACATAATGACTACTCATCAAAAATGTGGCAGTGTCCCATCCTCATAGCATCCAAACCTTCCAAAATCTACTTGAGCAGAGGATCACCACAGTAAGAGAATGGAGAAATTCATTTGCACCCCCTATTTAGCTATGTTTTAAATCTTTTTTCTTTAAAAAATGCATATGTAACACATCCTTTGTTTTTCTGCAGTTGCACTTGTTAAATCTTATTTGCAAGACGAAAAGGATTTTGATAGTGCACGTTTGCACAGTCACTTCACAACGTAATGTTTTACTAATTTACTTGTTTGTTATTGGTTGCTTAAGACTCAAGTTTAATGCCACTAACCAGGCTTCCAAAGCATACATTATCATAATTTAATGCTAAGAACTGGACAATAAAATAGGAGATATTAATGATTTCCACCAGCAGAACGGTCAGAGATTAGTTCCCTTAAGTGTTTCAGTAGCAACACATTCTGGCAGAACTTTAGAAGTTTTTCCCAATGTTCATAAAGTTTTTTCTGCTCCTTGGTGTAAGGACAAGAGTGAAAAATAACATTAAACAAATCAGACAACAAGAAAACGCATCTTTTGCTTTCAAATTGTGAAAATAAGACAGGAAATAAAGTAAACACTCTTTCCAAGGTCAAGAATGATGGCATGATCTTGGTCAGACCTAAAAGACGCCTTGTCATTTATACCTGCTCAGGCAGAGGTTTGGTGCTAGGACACCAATCTCCTCACTGGCTCAGGACAGAAGCAACACAGACAGGAACACAATGAGGCCAACTCTTAACAAATTCACAGCAGGAAATTCAGAAACACGGGTTCTTCATTTAAGTGACTTTTGACTGTTCATTTGGACATCTCCTGTGGCAAGTATTGCTGTTATTTTAAGGAAGCTTAACTTCGATAGTGCTGGGTGCTATTATAAAGGATTTTCCTTCACTTCAATTATCTGTTGGAAGGAAATAACTTTTGTTTTTGTCTCCAGACACAGTTTTATCCAGGGAGATTCTCCCCAGCGCCTACTCCAGGGGTTCCCAATTAAATCCAACACTAAAAAACACAGTTTAGCAGCATACGATCATTCTCTTTTTGGAGAATTCCCTCCTCACATTGCAGCAATTTCCCCCGTGTGTAATATACAGCGTGCACTATCATACCCTGAGAGCCTTTGTTTTCTAGCAACTGTACAGAAATATTTATCCAGACCTGCCGCTTACATCAGTAACAATTACATACAACCTCAAGTAGTTATTTCTTAAAAATAAGAGATATCAATCAGAATGACCTAATTTATTTTTTAGAGTCTAAAAACACTGTTACATCTTTCAGAGACCTTAAAATAAAATTCTAAGTAGCCTTCCTCTGCTCCCTTTCGTGTGAAAATTAAGTAAATCAGGGAGCCAATGCCATCCACTGACAGAGGTCCTATTTGGCAAATTTAACACCATATTTTTCCCTTGAAATTTTAAGCTTGGTTCTGTGGATATAAAATACAATCAGGCGCATCTACCAAATTGGGTTTGTCTAATTTGATTCTGCACTGTTTTGTGCTGGAAGATTGTCTGAAGACACCAGCATGCTTAGTATTAGGATCATCTTTCGTGTCCCATGGATCATTTGCAGAGTTTAAAAACCAGTTAGCCGCACGCCTTTATATACAAGCTACAACACTCGAGAGAGGAATGAGCCACTGGTGAGGAGTATTATGGAGTGAAGTGAAAAGGCAAGGTAAAATATGTAAGTTTTAGCACGTGAATATGCACACAAGCATACAGAAATGAAACAAAATAGCACAGGAGCACTGCCTGTGCAGTTTTTATGCCACGCATATCAATAATACATGCAACACTGCCAGATGTTCCAGGTGTGTATGCAAACTTTACTGTCTTCGACCTGCTAGATAATTAAGGCTAACTGCTAAAGAATAAATTCCCAAAACTCATTACTAGTGCGCAACATAACACACTAACTAGACCTTACGTAAAAGAACAGGTTGGTTTTTTTTCCCCATTATACCAAATATCCTTCCATCACAGATGTGTAAATTCCAAGAAATTAATTGAAAGAAAAAATGTTCTTAAGGTTGTTCTAGAAAGACTTAGTTCCTCGGTGACCTGAGTCTGGTTAAAGGAGCACACTACTGGAATGGTAAGGAAAAGGAGAGAATTTACGCACAAACCTTGCAGCAAATTCAAGGCAACTACTCTGTTTTACTTAACAGTTAGCTCCCCAAAACTGGGCTGCCATGTAAGGTAAAGTACAAGCAAGGACAGCTGTGCTTCAACTTGCCAAGACATGGCACCGATATAAACATCTACCGAACAAAGTAGTTGCTCAGGGTATTTAAGCTGCATTTATAGGTTTAAAATTCACTTAAAATGATCATTTTAAACTATCCGAGTCCAAAAGTACCTTTAAAAGTTCTCAGGAAAAGAACCTTTAACAGATAGACTGATGCCAAGGGATAGTAATTTTATCTTTAAGTCACAATATGTCAAGCACAGCTCACATGACAGCGGCTCAGATGCTTGGGAAAATGAGCTGGCAGCTTTCTTTCATGCTTTAGTGGGCTAATATCATCACTTCTGATGTCCATCTCTGCAGAAATGCCAATATCCTAAGCTTAACAGATTACAATCAATATCTAGGTCCCATTTTCCTATATGCACTTGACACACAATCATTATCCTAAAAAAATTTAAGCTAATTAAGATTACGTATTTAAGAAATATTTAAAAAATATGTAGGGTTTTTGTTTTCTATTTAAATCTTCCTCAACTCCAATCATGTTTAGGTAGTGGAAATTCCATATATGTAATTACTTACATTATGCAGTGATCAGCTTAGGAAAGAGGTATGAAAAGATTATTTTTCTGCTACATGAATAACATTCCATCTTAATGACCAACATCACAGTTACTTTTTAGTCCTATACCCAACATCTCAGAAAAGCAGTATCATGCATGACATTAAAAAATAACCCCACAATTCAGGAACAAGTGAAAAATCTCCTGCTACACTGGAAAATCCTTGCTGTTATTAACCAGTACCACGTGTGTGTTCATAAACTATTGCCAGCCTCTACAATCCATAAACAAGACCCACTGTCAGTAATGCATCTGAACAATGGAACTGTCAAGTAAGATTACTGACACCCCAGTTGCATAAAATACTACATCATAACTTGAAGTATGTTGCACTTTGAATTTCCAAATCCAATCACAACTACAAATCCAGTTACATCAGTGTAAGCCCTTCTAAAAGGGAATGAAAGAACAGTAAATCCCAATGGATACATGAGCTCTTCAGCAGGGATGATGTAATACACAAAAATAGACATCCTTTGACAGAAGCTGCTAGTTGAGTAAATAACGCACTGCACGTCGTTAATTTTGCATTAGTTGGCCAGTAGATATTGCCAAAAGGAGAAAGATCTAACAATTTTGGTTTGATGTGGGTCCTACACAAAACAAAAACGGTGCCACTCATTTATCGACAGATTCCTTACAGAATAAATGAAGGAAGGAAGCCGTGTGGTTACGAGTTGCATTTTGCCACATAAGGACAGGAAATACACAGTGTCATTACAGCACTCTGTGGATATGGAATACAATGTACTACCAAGAACACACTGTAGTAAGGCATATCACAGTAAGTTACAGTGAGATGGTTGAGTTGTATTAAGTATTTCATGATCATTTGGAAGAGTCCATGAAAAGAATCCAAAATGTGTATCTAACAACATAAACTTAAGTACACGTGCAAAGAAGTAATTTCAACACGCTGTTTTTAACGTTAACTCTTGCCCAAAATCACGTTAGGCATTTGTCACTGATGTCATCAATGTCATTGATGATGATATTAGAAGAGCACTGATCCCTGGGGAAGACCATTTGTCACCAACATCCACCCAGACACTGAGCCATTGATCATCGCTCTCTGGACTTGATCCTTCATCCACTGAGCAGTCCCTCATCAAATCCACATCTTTCCAGTATGGAGAGAAGGATGTTGTGGGTTATCACATCAAAGACCTTACTGAAGTCAAAATAGATGACATGAGTGGCTCTTCCCTTGTGCACTGACGCAGCTACACCATCATAAAAGGCCACTAGGTAGACCAAGCAGGATTTGCCCTTGGTGAAGCCATGCTGGTTCTCCCACTTCAGCTCCCGGCCTTCCATGCACCTTATAAGCACAGCTTCCAGGAGAACCTGCTCCATAATCTTTCCCAGCACAGAGGTAAGACTAACAGGTCGGTAGTTCCCCGGGTCATCCAAACATTTGAAATACATCTCAATTACAAGAGGAGTTTGGGACGGGGAAGCAAGTTTACTATAATTCTTCCATTTCTCCTGACTTTCAAAATGAGCAAGTTCTAAATGCTTAAGGAAGTCGAAAAAGCCACCT
Organism: Cyrtonyx montezumae; assembly: GCF_038088225.1. Taxonomy (NCBI): domain Eukaryota; kingdom Metazoa; phylum Chordata; class Aves; order Galliformes; family Odontophoridae; genus Cyrtonyx; species Cyrtonyx montezumae. The sequence goes on from NW_027071936.1 coordinate 2,917,231, forward strand.
TATTTTCACATATTCTTATCAGGAGAGCCATGACTACAGATGAGACTCCATCAGATCAGACACTGTCATATCCAGCCCTCCCCATTCAAATTTTCAGTCACTCCATTCAACAAGATCCCCAAGGACAATACCTGTCTGCCCATAATGCTATCAGCAGGATGAGTGGCTCCATAGCACACAGCATATGAGGATGAATTTATTATTTTGGTTAATAACACAAAAATAATTGCAACCTGAGGGAAAAGTAGAGGTTATCATTGGGCTCACAACCACTGCACTTTTCCTTCCAGCACGCATGGGATAAGCAAGCTGCCTCCTGGTGAACCTCAAGCTGATAGGATAAGAAAGCCTCCTGAAGGCAGCAGGAATCGAGCTGGGCCTGGTTGAGGATGCACCTGAAGGAATTTTCATGAAGATGTTAAATAATCCAAACCTTCTCAGATTTGCGTGGAAAGGAAAAACCACATGCACAGGTCTGGTCCAGGGCTGGTGCTGCAGCATTTTACCTATGGGAATACCTATGTTTCTTTAAAAGTTCCTCAGACAGCTTTGATACTTGACCTGCACCAACGTAAAGGCCTCGAGAAAAGCACACAGCCCAGTTCACATCTGAAAAAGCACAGCAGAGACATTATCCCAAACTAGGTTGTTACACATCACTATTCTTAACCTCTGTGCCACTAAGTAACAGCATCTCATCTAGGACAAAGTCCTTTCCTTCACAAACTTAATGCAAACTAATGATGTCCTGCATTAGATCTATAGCCTCCAGCTCAGCTGCACTCAGATGGGGCAGAGACAATCCTTTATAGAGTAGTCACCACTGGTGACAGGACATTGCAAGAGATGTCTACCTTGCTTTAAATTAACCCTGAAAGTGACTTCTATTCTGAAGTTTCAAAACAAACAAAAAGAAAAGTCAGCATAAAGCAGAAAAACTCAGTAGTTTCTTAGGACATAGAGCCCATATTCTTCTCAGTCAAGTCGCACACAACAAAGGCTAATAACCAGAAGTCAAACCATGTTCAGGACAGGTGCATGCAAAAGACAATTTATGTTTAAACTTAAAATCCTATTTCTATTACTAAGTTGGGAGGTGTTAAACCAGTTACAGGAAGTTTTAGACGCTGCAAGAACAAGCAAAAATTGTTTTCTATTGAAAGTTAACAAAACATTATGAAGTACTCAGAACTCATATCATAATTTGAGGACCCCATTACCACTCTCTGCCATAACATTTTATTACCATACGTAACTCAGGATTCACAACCCCCCTACAAAATCATCGAGCGCTGTGCTCCAGATAAAGAACGGGCTTCCTGCAAAGAAAGGGAGCACGCTTACTGAAGAAAGAATTTCAGCACACAAGTCCATTGCATCTGACAGTGGAACGGTATTGCAATCTGAACCCTTTAAAAAGTTTTTTAAAACCAGTTCATTGAGCAACGTGGCATGGACAAAGCTTTTGAAATAAATACCTTCCCTGATAGAATATCGGAAAATTGATCGAAGCAATAATTGAAGGAAGGGAAGAATTCTGAGGAAAATAATTTTGCTTTCAGCTTTACCACGACATTTCTCACATATAACAGTGGAGACACTGAACAGATTAACAAGACTCACTCTTATCAAATGCTGGATTTGGTGGATGCTTATTATTTGCTTATTTTGACAATGGCAAACGCAACTCGGCTGCCAAAGACAGCACTCAGACTTTCAAACTACTTAGTCTGTGATTAAGATCTGACATCAGCCAAAACCTCTTTATTTTTGGTGTCATTCCATGATACTTGACTCACTTGGGCAAACCTTCTTTCCTGACGTAGCAAGCCCAATCCTTCAGCCTTTCAAATCTCAGACCTTACAAAGTCCAACAGCTTTTTACTAAATCAGCCCACATCACAAGGAGAGATGAGGTGCAAAGGGCACTCTTTACAAGCGATTATCTTCGCTCCTCATCTTGTCATGCTCCATTTCACTGTTCCACGGACAATGGTAGAAAACTACAAGGGTCCTTAGTTTTGGAATGAAGAATCAAAAGATTCAGTCCCCTATGTCACAGAAAAGATGCACGAGTAAAATCTCTGACAATAACTGAATATTTTACTTTTCCCCCTTTGATTTATCCATCTGTTTTCTCTAAATCACAGGATGTGAAAGCAATGAAGAAAGGTTAATCAGGCTGGGCAAGAGTCATCAAACTCCACATTCACATTAGTATTTTGAACGTTATAGTGGGACTGTTCAAGTGTCAGAGCAAAGGCTAGGAGGCACTTTCAGTCAGAACATTGCATCAGCATTATCACATCACACTGCAAACTCACAAGTACATCGTTAGTGGACCATACACAGTAAGTTACAATACCTGAGGTTTAGTGCATTCCTGTGAGCCAAAATGAAATGAATGCCATATAGGAGGAAAGGAAAAGATGAACATTATCAGACATGCCATAGTACATTCCACAACTATGAAGATAATGTTAAAATTATGCTAATGAGGGACCGCTCTCCCCTGCATTTTGGCTTCGTGTGCAGAAAGTCATGCCACAACTAAGAGCACTGCTTTTAAGTTCTTGAAAAGCACAGCCATGCATTTAAGATAGCTTCACATTTCCCTCCACATTTTCATAAAACTTTTCTCAGAAAATTCAGTTTGGACTTTCTGAAGAAAAGCATTAGAAATACAGTATTAATGATTTATCAACTGAAATTCATACTACATGGTAAAAATTTGGATTAAGACAAAAAAAAGCAAATTACACATTTAGTAATGATTTTGAGGATGCTATCAAAGCAGCTGTTATTTTAAATCACATGCACCTAACATCTAAACAAGAATCTATCCACAACAAAGAACAAATTCCAAACCACATCCATTGTATTCATTCATTTTCAACGCCTTTAACATTATTTACTGCAGTATCTGTACATCCACTTGTACTTATATTAAATGCTGCTCACCGTTCATTCCTAAGTGGAACCAAAGATGAGACCCTGACAAACATTAACCAGTAACCCTTAAGGTGTGTGCTACAATATACTCTGAATTCCTGTGTTACTGCTGTTGTTTTCATCCATAATTTCTTGAAAAGAATCAACTGATGAAATTAAGACTAAAAAATATGAGCTCTGAGGATAGAAAAGAGGATGGGAGAAAAGAATGCAGCCTTTAAGACGTGTGGTTGAAGCAACAGAAAAGGTATTGGCAAGAGAAGGGAATGGGACAGCATGTATACAAGATCACCAAATACTGTAAAAACAGGAAGGGAGAGAGCTCCTCTACTATACTGTAAAACCCATCTGAGTTTTGTTTAACTCAGTATTTGCTTTGAGAGAAAAAATTGTCAGTCATTCACATTACATTTTAAAGCAACATTTGACTGCAATTATTGCAGATTTTACAGTTTATTTGGCAATCTCTTCCAACTCAATATGAAATCCCTCTTGCAAAGCATTTACGAACACAGGCACAAAATCATTTTGTTGTATGGTACACAATGGGCTTTTACTACCAAAGTTAAACTTAGAAAAACTCATTACGTATACCTAAAGTGAAATGTATAAAACAGGCACAGACCAACCAATGCAAATGGCATTGTGTATTATCTAAATATTATCACTAGTATTAGAGAAAAATCACACCAGAACGGTTTGCTAAGCTCAATGTGAACATCAGTATCAACAGAAAACAACTCTTTCTGTGCTCGAAATTCCTATGGAGTACTACTCTGCATTTTTATTTTTCAAGTGTAAAACCAGTTAACCATTTCATCTTCAAATCAACTGGCTCAATCCTATTAAATTTAGAGGCAATTAAAACTGCACTGAAAATCAAACAAACAAAAAAACCCAAACAGTTGGTATAAAAAGTAATTATTCAACTCATGAGGAAAAGCCTCTATAATTAACTGGAGATATCATCAAACATGTACACACTTAGAGACAACACACTCAATATACAGGGAACGGCCAAAGAACTCAAAGGAAAAAATGGAAGAAGCCTACAAGTCTGCACGGGACCAAAGGTGGTATTTTAAAAGCTAAAGCTCTAATCCTGTACATCTATACACACATGGCTCACATGCAGAACTCAGCCAAACGAACTCACCAAGGCTGAATTATGTACAGTTATTTGCACCCACATCTTTATGGTTTCTGCAGGTCTGGGGACTTGAGCAACCAAATACGAGCCAAAGACAAACGCCTTTTCCAGTATTTTGTTTACAGTTCAAACCAATGCAAACGTTAACCTCAGGGAGCTTTCCCCAGTTTAAAAGACAAAAAAAAACTTTCGTAAAATACAATTAATATTTTGATTCCAAGAGAAAGTCCATGAGTTTTCAACATACATGAATGAGAAGAAATCAAGTAAAATGACCAAGTGATCTACTTAATGAGGGGCAAGAATACATCTCCCACTGAAACCCCTGTACATGAAGGGCTCCTGATATGGGTAAAGGTTAATTTGACAACTAAACTCTGGATTCCGAGAAAAAAAAAAACAACAAGAGAATTAAGCCAAGAATCCAGCCTGCTGCAATGCAGTACAGCCTTCTGATCTCCAACAACAGTTACATACATGAAGGTGTGCTTCACCAAGTTACCAATAGCATCGGACGCTAACCCTCTTGAACTGTAATCTCATCTCAAATGGAAATTAGAACAGGTTTTTTTCCACAGCTTCAAGCAGTAATGACTCCAACATTAAGAAACAGTGGGTGACATCCACAGTCAGAAGCCATGCTTTCAACTACGAACTAAAAGGGAAGTTGCACACACACTCAACCTACTGATGGAAGCAAATTCACAGTATTTTACGGGGAAACTCCTCCCCTGCTTTGTAAAGATATCAAAATGTTGAAACATGCTGGTTTCTATATTCAGTAGTTTTTCTGTTCATGTTGCTGTGAAACAAACACAGATAACTTACCGTATGGTAGCCTCTAGGTAGAGGTGGCTTCCCCACAGGGTAAGGATCCACAGTATCAATAATGGTTTGTCGCTCCCCTTTTTGGTTAATTTTCCTAAACCTCCTTCGAGATTGCCTGTGAGAAGCTTGACGCTGAAAGTATTCTTCATTTTCATCCATATAATCAACCTACAACAGATTCAAGGAAGCAGAATTTCCTGTAAGAAATACAAATGCTTTTGGCTGTTAGAAAGACAACTAATCCTGCTTCAAAAACAGCAGTTAACTGTGAATTTTCTGTGTTTTCAGCACTACAAAGAGTGAAGCCACTGCAAAAAAAAAAAATAACAAAAAATCAAATGCACAGAGAAATAATAAAAAAGCAAGTATAGTGATGAATAGAAGTACTGAACAGCAGTTTTGAAAGAAGTATTGATGTCTCCATCCCCTCTCAATTCTTTTTCTTGCGCAGAAACAAATTCTTAACTGTTCAAACATAACAAAAAACAAAACTCGCATAGGCAAGTACTTGGTAGTTTTCCTCCTGACTTCTAATTATCACTGCAGATCTTTCCTAACCAACCTATGGCAAAAGCTTTCCATTAAACAGCACTGCTTTTTATTATTTACTTCCATATTTTGAAGAGCATAAGAACACATTTTCTAACAGACTGAATTAATACAAAAACAAATTTGAAATAATAGTGGGGAGAATAAAGATACCTATTAGGAACATCGTAATATGAAGCTAGCGTAAGGCTTCTCAGGTTCAGACCTTTCAAAGTCTAAGTCCTAAATTAATAAACAACAGCACACTGCAAAGAAAAATATTTCAACTAAGAATTCTGGCTTTCCTGAAATAACATTGTTTTTAAGAAGAGTCAACCTCCCTTCTGTGCTCACCCTACCAACATCACCCCATGCTAACGAGGCGACAAGAGAAAGTTTTTCATTGCTGGCCATGAATGGGGATTCAGTTATTCCAGTCTTCAACTGAGGCCCACCTGCCAGGGATAAAGGATCACCAGGCACCTAGCAAAGCTCCTCCGTATTTTTCAATGAGAAAAATAAATACCTGACAAATACTCCCAAGAATTAACAGCAAATCTGTCAGAAGAGTCATGTAATAGCCAGCTCATGTCATGGGGCTGGCACAGGGCAAAAGCAGTGGGCTGCTGCAGAGGAGCTGCTTCTAAATAAGGGAGTATTAGAGAGAGCTTTAGGGCTAAGGAAAAAGCAACGGGCATTACTCACACGTGCCCTTCTGTACTTCCCTCTCAGTGACAACTAAAAACTTGTGTGACTGTGAGCCCTCAGAACTGACACTGTTCTGCCCCTAGACTACAGGAGACACCACTGACAGAACAACTGGCACGTAGAAAAGCTGGGAGCACTTCAACTCTTTCAAACAGATTCTTAAAACTTGATAGCTGGAAGTGCATTTCGTTTAATCAAGCAATTACTTAAACAAGCCTGAGATTAATACTTTAAAGTCCTTATGCTTGAAGTAAAGTAGCTTTTAAAGGCACTTATCTATTCTACTATTCTGCTAACTTAAGCAAAATTCCTAAGGTTACAAGGAAGCTGCAAGAGTATAAAAAGATGCGTCTCACTTCAGTGTGGTATGCAAGAAAAGGCAAGAAAGCTACGCATGACATCTTGGATTTATGAAAGCTCGTGTGCAAACAGATCTCAGCACGTTTTATTGAAAACTGAAGCTTTTATCAAGGCTGCTCCGGACAATAACGTTCTATTCTGAAAAAAATGTAAAGAAATAGAATGAAAATATTCTTACCACAATCATTTCAGATGGCTCCAAAACAATGCATTCACAGCCACGCCTGAAGCTTCCTGCAGAACGCTTGCCAAAACTGAAGAACAAAAATACCTCCATCAGGACAAAAAGTCAGATCCATACCAAAATCTGTAATCATGTCTGCATCCTACCCAGATATTATGAAGTATAGAAAAATATATACGTACCTCCTCACGACCTAAGTTTCATGCATCCTCCTACACATAGCCACTACCCAGGGACACTGGGAGCAGTGTACTTTTGATTTACATAGTTTACTGAGAGTAACCGCTAAATAATTCCATTAGCACTAAAACAAACGTCAATCAAGCACAGGGTACTTAAGATGCATGGCTGATTCTGAACTACATTAGAGTTTGATCTAGTATCTTCTTCTGGCATTACAGTATTAAGTTACTTAAACCATCTGCATTTCCATAAAGAAAGCTAACTAGCATGTAAATGAAAGAGTAAAAAGACTGATCGGCTTGCATTAGCTTTTTCTGTTTGGGTTTGGTTTTTAACTCAAAATAAATTAATCAAGTACTCTGAACGTAAGACTATTCCCAAACTGAAGAGATGAGGGCAAAAGCTTGTTCTGCCTTCCATTACATATTCCCACATTAGCGCAGCAATTAAGAGGGATAATATTTTTGCTTCCTATAGGATAAAAAAGCTATTTTAGTTTCTATTTCTGAAGTGTTTGCCTGTATTAAATAAGTGTGTTTCTGCAGGCTCAAGTGCAGTGAATCAGGGAAATACAGCAGCAGAGGTGCAGCACAGAGACCCAGTACATAATTCAGTGAAATACAATACAAGCCCTCCTATGATAAGATGCAGTCAAGGTGGGAATTAAAAAAAAAAAAAGGGCTGAAGATTGTTTCTGAGGTGTGTGCTGCCCCCTACCCTTCACCATCTGGATAGATCCTATTTAGGGTTGCCAGGTCAATGCCAGACCCTTCCTTGTGAGACAGGACAGTGGGAGACGTGGTAACTCTGGACTCACTGTGCAGCCAGTTCTCACAAGCCTGCTCTAAAATTCATCTCCCATGAACCGATGTAATCATTTGGCTTTTCTGTTTCTTGAGCTTGACGCTGCAGCAAGCACGGGAAGCCTTTGCTTGACCTTATCCCTGTGCACCCAAACTATTTGCAAGGCACTGAGCTTTCCAATGTTTCTCAGGCTTTTCAATAGACATCTTTGTTTCCTCATATTTTCTCATATCCAACATGGGAAAGAATACAGATACATGCGTGCGTACACACTTTTTTTCCACGCAAAAAAATAAACCAGAACACAAAAATAAGAGACACAGGAAAACGAACTGAAGAACTTAAGAGCGGCCTTCTGAAGGAAGCTTCACACAAACAAACCAGACTGAAAAAAAAGAGTGTAAAACCTGAATTTTAAGCAATTACTTAACACGTAGGCACAATGACACATGCAGAGTCAGGGAAAAGTAACTCGTTAAAAATATTTCAAACTTCAGAAGCTCATATACCATTCTGAACAGCGTGTCCAGCCTGTTTACATCCGCTCCCCTGTCCTGTCTGGCGATTAGTGGAAATGAACAATTTAACTTGCTACCCCAAAGGCTAATCTCTTAACAACAGCACGTTTATAGCTCCAAAAGAAGGCAGTCACATATTGAAAAGAAATGCCAGCTGTGCTTATTCATCAAAAAAATAATCGTGTTTAATGGTACACGGGACTTCTACAATAGAAAAAAATGTCCAGAATAACTAAGCCTCTTGAATGGAAACATGCAATAAAGAAGTCTATCAACTAAATGCATGTTTTCCTAGAGGCAAACACATGCTTCCTCCTTCAGTCCAGCAACGAACCAACAGGTTTCCTGAATTTTACAGAATTTCAGCTCTTAACGGTACAAGAAAATGAAGCCATATCTTGATTCATTAGACCGCCGAAGAAGTGACAAACTTATTTTCTCGGTCATTAACCTGATGTGAGGCACTGTTCTTCCTTAAAATCTCACTGGAGAGGGAGGGAAGGGCGAAGAGAGAGGAGATGGTAAATCAACTCGCCAACTGAAAAACACAACAGCGTAAAAATGGAGCTGAGGCAGTAATTGTTTTTTCCTCCTGAAAGTTTCCTCTTCCTATTGCTGCCTATAAGCATCAACTTCGAACTCTTAACGCTATGCTAACCACTGCTGCCACCTAAACATTCTGGGCTTTTGTAGAGATACAGTCAGCTTGTAACAACCAACATAGATTGATCAGCCATTGTAGGCCACAAGCCTTGGCAAGAGAAAGCGGGATCCTGAAGAAAGAATAAGAGACAAGAGTGTTTGGTACGACATGTACTGTACACACCTGGTTTGTTTGGAACAAGGCACTGATTACTTACAATGTTACTTAATTATGATTAAGCAATACAGCCGAGTTACATGAATACTAGTGGTGTAGCTATAGCTGAAAAGCTCAGCTGTGTGTATCAACAGTACATAGAAGATAGAGACGAGACGGAACAGAACACAGTAGAGGAAAATAGAAAAGGTTTCATGCTTGTGTCAAGCTGGAGACCTCATCTCTTCATTCCTACCACCATCAGGCTTGAGCAAGTGAAGCAGAAAAAAAAAACAGTGTTTCTGGATACACTCTTCCCAATAGTTTGTTTGGATTTTAACCATCAGCATAACGTAACAGGTAGCCAACACATTAAGACAAAAGAGATGCCCTGAGTAAATGCAAATAAAATTTCAGGTTTCTGCTCTCAGTAGCACACCAAGTCTTGCATCAAATAGCCACACTACAGTTGTTTTATCCCTACAACAGCACAACTTTTATCAGGGCACACATAATCCTTGAACAAAGACCACAAGTCACGCCAGGTTGTAAACAAAACAATCATTAAATACTGCACGTATGACAGTAAGTAAATCAAGGGCAGAACATGCAACGACATTTCAAGTGTTGCAGTTCTCCTCAGGCAACCACCAATCTGCTACTGAAAGTACATTATCAGTGAGGAGCCCACTGCTTTTACACACACAGCTACGACCAGCTCTGATTGTGGTGCAACATTCAGGGCAGAACCACACTCGATTAACTACATGTTGTTGTACAAATGTATGTTGGCACGTGGCTGAGGAACAACTGGAATCTTAGGGCGCTGCCAATCGCACTGTTTCAATTCAGAAGACTGACATTAAAAAAAAAAAACTTGCTGATTTTGATTTATCAGAGCTCAACACAAGAGCAAAAAGACCAAAAAAAAGGACACTTTTCTCTGCTCCAAATCCTCTGCTAAAGCTACTAGCCAGCAGGTAGAAGAAAACACCAAAGAAACTTGATCTAATTGAGCAAAAATAATTAAAATATCATTAAGAACCAGAAAGGATCAAACAACCAACACATGATAGTCTATTCACTGAGCTAAGCAAAAAATCCAAGCCATACAGCCTTCTATAAGATATCAGCAGAGAAATCATAGAATGGTTAGGGGTGGAAGAGACCTTCAGGATCATCTAGTTCTAATCGCCCTGCTATAGGCACGGACACCTCCTTCTAGACCAGGTTGCTCACAACCCCATCCAGCCTGGCCTTGAATGCTTCCAGGAAGGGGACATCCACTGCCTTGCTGGGCAAGTAGAGTCAAATAAGGTGATGGTTATTTGATTTCACCGAGGATCTTAAGATTAAACCACATTTTTATGTTTAAAATACAGTAGAGAACATTGCACCTTTTGCTTTTCATTTGGTTCTACCTCTCCTTCAGCGTTTCCTTCTCAAGTGCCTTGTTGCATAATGGTAAAATCATCTTTGCTTACCTCACCCTCATTAATTCCAGCTCCTAAAAATAATCCATTTGCACCTAAGTCCATGATGCACCTGAGAGAATCCCAGCTTTGCAACTATTTTCCCTGTCACAGTGATGTGCACGAGAATTACGCCAAAGCTAAGGCAGTTCAAAGCTATATTTGTGCTGGTGGCTGTCACTGGGAGGATGCAGAGGTTAATGGTAATGTAGACAGTCAAGAGGTTGATGGGTTAGGATATTGCTGCCCCACCTAAATTCCCTGAAGAACCTTGTCTTGCAGCAGTTCTTCCAACACATCTTTCTTGCTACCACATAAGTTCTGACTTGAGGCCTCCTGAGTGTTAAACCTCACAGATGCTCTCCTCAGTACCTGTCCTGGAGGCAATTTCGTTTCTGAAGTCCTTTTATATCGCAGTTCCTTTTATTTCCCATAAAGCTACTGGATGCATGATGTGAATATAAATCCACAGTTTAGAAAAAGCCCTTAAAGACATACCAAAGTATATTACTTGCAGGAATACACTTTATATTAACTCTCAGTATAGCAATTTTGAAATCAGATGGTAAGATATATATATTCCTTCTAAGCAACACTCCCTAATTATAACACTGCCCAAAACAATTGGCAAAATAAGTCTAATTTTCTGCTTGACTATTGAAAAGCATCACCTCCAAATGAATGCATTGCTACAAACATTTTTGCTCACTATATACATTAAAAGCAGGTACTCTAATCCATTTCTAATCCAGAAATCATTTACAACTTTGTTTCCATTGTCATGAATTCTAAAACTGAGCTCACACTGATTGCAAAGGATAGATTCCTTCTTCGTAAGTATACTTTACTAAGTATGTATCTCAACTATTTATATTCCCTGCTTTGGCAGGGGGGTTGGACTAGGTGATCTCCAGAGGTCCCTTCCAACCCCTACAACTCTTTGATTCTGTGATATTTAGAACATAGACACCTATACAAGAGACTGATGTAATGCAGCTTACAAAGTGCTGGTTAATAGAAGAAACCTCTTAAGTGAAAGCTAAGGGTTTCCACGTTTCCCAAGTTTACATATTCAATTTTCATTAAAATAAGTCTTTATGATCACCAAACTACTATGAATGCAAATACGCCAGTGACTGAAAGCAAAGTGAGAATAATCTGAGGTTACCCTTCATAGCTATTATATTTAGTAATTTAAAAGAGTAAAAATCAGAAGTACCTTCAAGTAAAGCGTCCGATGCTAAGCACATCACGTTCCCAAGCAGTTGGTCAGCACTGCCCCTTCACCCCACACCTCAAAGTTCGTGATTTCACATCAGCCCAACTCCCACATTATTTCTTGGCACCGGCATGTAAACACAAAACAAAACCCAAGGAAGCTCCACTGACCATGCATACCAAGAGACACTCTTACATGCCCTTTTCCCTTCCTTCTGAACATCAAAGCTTGCTCACAGAAAGAACAATTTCTCTAACGACAGCTGGTTTTGAACAAGAACATACAAAACTGTATTTTTCCCCTTTTTACTGAAGCTTGATTTTTTGTGACGTTTACCACCTTGTATCAGCTTAAAGTAATTAATTCATGTACAAACTACAAGGGGTAGCGAGATGACATTTAAGTCTCACAGAGAACACCCCCACAAAGCACGGGCAGTTGCATGCATCTGTAAATGCAATACTCAAAGCCAAGCTGCTGCTTTAGAATACACTGTAATTAATTGGCATTTGCTCTAATCCATTTAGACATTTTCCAGCACAATGAAAGACACAGCCAGCATTTCCTTGTTATTAGAGTTCAAAGTTTCTGTGGTACGTTTATGCAAGCAAATAAGTGCCACAGAAATCGTTTGGCTTTTATTTATTTACCTAGATGTGCAAGATATTAGAAGCATAGTCAACTTCTGCCAAAACTTTAGCAATCAGACATTCAAACACTTCATTTCTTCTGAAGTTTTCATATGCAGCGCACAAGAAAAGCCTATGGTGTCAGACCACTGCTTTGCAATGTTTACCAGAGCAGGATATCTCAGCGAGGAGATTAAAATAAATGCCTTCCCTCCCCCACCCTCCCTGAAACTAATCCTTCTCTCTTCCAGACTGCACCTGAATAAATCTGTACACGTAGGTCCAGTTTCCCAAGCTTTTAACATCAGCGTTGTAAAAACGCATCTCTAGGTGTATCAAGTCAGAACTTCCCAACTATTTTTGATATGCTCATTTGACATGGAGATCGAGGAGAACCACAGAAAACTAGACAAATGAAAGACACGAGGATCATCATGTCAAGTATCTTTAGGATGCGAGCTACACAGAAAAAAAACAACGGGGACTCCATTTTCTATCTGTCACTTAGGGAGACAGTAAGGGACACGGTCAAGTTCTCCCACTTCTTTTCCCCTCCCTTCCCCCCAAACACCACTTCTAGCTTTGATATGTCCAGACTAGAAAAGCAAATAAAAACAACGAGTCCTCTTTCAACACCTTATTCCAATCCTGGTTTAGCCTTGTTTCCTATCGACATGCTGGATGAGGTGAAACTCAGATCACTCCTCCAGCCAAAGTCTCCCTTGACTGGGATGAAGGGCAAAGAAGATGTCACTACTTGGCAGGGCACGTACACACACCAGCCATCCCTAGGGAAACGCTTAAGTGTGCTGAAGAAAACTAAATTTGGCGTGGCCAGCTTCTGACCCCTTGGATAAAAGGCAGAGCCCTTCATGCATGCAGAGCTGCTCTAATGCGAGCAGCGCCTCGCTGGGGAGGACACATGGGGGGGGGGGGGGGGAAGGTAGCAGCAGGCTTCCCGAGTTAAAGCTGCACATTGGAAACTACAAAAGCATGGATTTGTCCACTGAAAGTCAGAGGGCTGTTATCACAGAATTTGAACTGTACAATATAGGCTGACTTCTGATTCTCACGACAATTAACGCTCATCAGAAAAAGCAAGTACGCAAGCAAAGCCCCCAGCTGCTCTCCCTCGTGTTAAGTATGACTTTAAATTAAAATGTGATAATCATCTGCATATCAAAATAATAAAAAGATTTTTAACCTCTTAAATTCTCACATTATATTCACGACTTTTTTCAGCGAGGGCAGTCTGCTCCCTTAAAGAATCGCTTTCCAGGTGAAAGGAAAATTGAGATGCTGGCAACTGGAATGAGTTGAAAAGGCATTTGCAGACCTGTCAGTCCTCTGAAACACTGGAGACATGAGCTCACTAAACACCACGGATAAGGATGATTAGACTTACCCAGTGCCATGTGATAGCTTAGGTGTTTGCACTCCCAGATACAACAGCTCCAGTATCAGGGTGTTGCTTGCTTGCAACACCACAGCTAAGTACATGCCACTTAGAGGGGGGGGATATGAGCTCAAAACAAACGATAAAAGCCTAAAGCCAACTCACTGCAGCCCCCTGCTTGACCTGCAACTGTCTGTGGGCTAATAAGAATGATGGCATCTGGGTTAGTGACCCTTCTGCAGCAGGAGGATGTCAAGAAGGGATGAACCCAGCAAGTCCTGCAGAGAACGCCCAACAGCAGCCAGGCTGCATGAAGGACATTAATATCACAAGGGCATATGCCTAGGGCATGCTAATGCTTTAACTAATTCCCGCTGAAACTGATCTGGACAGGGCAAAAGCTGAACCAGCTTCTTCAGTATTTTGAATGCATTTAGTCGGCATCCTTAAAGAGGACAGACCATAATATTTTACCCTCAGAATAACAAGTTCTTGCTTATTTCTCACGCACATGCAACCCAGACCGAGGTAAGATTAATCTAGAAACATACAGCTAACTGCCATATGTGCTTCAAAAGTTCCTGAAAACCCCCAGAGAATAATTTGAGATTAGCTTAATTCTGGAAGTTCCCTTCCAGAGAAAGTCCATTCAGCTTATTCCCAAAGTATATATATATCTTGGGTTAGGCTCCTTCTCTGGGGATGTTCAAGACCCAGCTGGATGCCTGCCTGTGCAACCTGGTCCACGGAGCTGCTTTGGCAGGGGGGTTGGGCTCTATGATCTCTAGAGGTCCCTTCCAGCCCCTACAACTCTGTGATGATAGATGCTCAGGGCCTTTATAGCAGCAGGTAATCCCAAACACTTCTCAGACTGGAATTCCACTTAAGAATTCTTTATGATGATTTCAGATACACTAAGAACAGAAAAAAAGTTTATAGGATTGCTCCATGATATTCACTGTCTGCATTCAGACCCTACGTACACAGACTTATAAATAAAACTGGAAAGAAGCAGTAATCAAAACGCTTCAATGCAGCTTGCTGCAGCTTTGAGGTGCAACTTTGCAGCATCTGTAGTATAGAACACAGGTACCTCAGTAGAAGAGGTAACAGGAAAGATCGTCCTCAGGAATAAATCAACAGAAGGCTTCATCATAATTTATGCTGGGAAACATTCAAAGACATGAGCTTATTTTTTAAGCCTGATTATTTTGCATTAAAAAAAAAACATTTTAATGAATGGTTTGAACAAAATCAGCTTTGCCTATGCATTATCTTAACGATTGTCTGCATTGCCACAAAGATTACTGTGAAATCATGAGATCTACATTGAGTAGTCTCAAGAAAGGAAAAGTCATAGGAAAATATGACTTCAGAGGGAAGACCTTGTCTGAATAGCCTAATTAACATTCATGAAATTCATTACCACAGAGAAGTAGTTTTCCAGCGTTTTCATCTTCCATCCTTTTCTTACAAAGAAAAACATCCAGTAAGCTTTCTTAAGTTCTGTTATAGATTTTTCATAATGACCAGAAAATGTCAACTTTTTGAACTTTGTGAAGAGAAAAAAATATATAAAATAAGTACCTTGACGTCATTGGAGTATGCAGCAGTCAAATAAAACCATCCACAAATAAAACCGTATCTTGGTAATAAGTGCCCCATAACTGTAAATGGCTAAAAACTGAAACAGTAAAGCAGCGGTGACCATCGTGTTTTAGTTACTTTGCTTATCATATGCAAATGAATTAGCCCTCATTTAACATGCTGTACAACGTGGAGTGTAACTGGATTTATTTTTTTCTGAAATATTTGAAGCTTTCAGCCTTATCTGAAGGAAAACTCTCAGGCATTTTAAAGTCTTCTATGGTACCGAGTAACATGGTGTTAAAAACACTATTTGTAGAAGAACTATGGTGGCAGAACCATGCTAATCTGAATACTCCTATCCATTCCTTCCAGCTCTCTGAAGTCTTATAAATAAGGAAGTAAATGAGTCACTACTTCAGCTTATATACTTCAACAAAGGAAGCCTAGAGAACTGTAGATGGCCTAATTGAGTTCCAAACAAGGAGAAAATGCTCTTCCCCACTTAAACCCCAACCCCCATTGCAGTCATAACCATCCTGTAACAGATTCATACCAGACTTCTTATCTTGGATGTTTCATCATGCATTACACGTAGATAAGCAAATTAATATATACTAAAAAAGAAAAAATCATCTAAATTTGCCACATAAACCCAATACAGCCATCATTAATGAACTCTGTGTCTCCTACATAAGCATATGATCACTCCAGCAACGCACTTGAGGGCCAGTACCGTGACCCAGAACCTCTCTCAAGGCCATCATCAGGTCTTCGTAAAGACAAAAACCTCCAGCTCTAGGATGTAAACCCAGAAATCAGAAGTCCAGCATTTGCCATCTCTTGAGGAATGCTCCATTTTGTTCCTTTCCTAGTAGTCAGGCTTCCCTGAAAGTTATTCAGGTCATTTGTCTGCTTCTGTTACCTTCTCATCTCCTTATTAGAAACTTGGAAGAAAGCCTGGCAGCACTAACCCCACTACACTCAGCTTCTATTTTTATTTTCAAAGGATGCCAGCTTAAAAGATGAAGTCCCTTAGCATATTATCAGTTGTGCAAGAACAAACTTCCAGTAGCACTGAAATAATTGTTTTGACAGGAACAAGGCCAGACACCACCCGACCTCATCAGTTAGGAACCATATCCTCTCTTATTTCCCAACACCTCGGATTCCGGCATCGCACTTGGAAGATGACCAATTTCAAACCTCAATGAACTCTAAATTATTCAGCAGAATAGGAGATGGGCGCAATAAAGCAGAATGTATGTAATACCAGACTCATCTGGCTGTTAACATTTTCTTTTAAAGTATTTGCATATTTTTATTTTTAATTTCTGTGAACAAGTACGGTTTTCGACGACATTGGTGGTAGAAGTAGCACGTGCCCCAAACTTTGATGCAACAACATATGGCAAGAAGACAAGGCCTGGTTACATTTATGGCTCATCTAACTCAGATACAGGCAAGAGCTGAGTGTAAATTTGGTCTAAGTGAGGATGTCAGATTCCAGGCACTGGGAAGACTCCTTTCACATCGCCTTCTACCACAGTAAAAGGTGACACAAAGCAGTTTGGGTTACTTTCAGTATCTGTCTAAAATCCATTGGGAAGAACTCACAGTAGGCATAAACAATCATAAAGAGTCAGGCACCTCTACTTCTTCCAACTTTCCTTCAACTTCTGAAGTCAGACTTGATTAGGTTAAAAATCTAAGATCACTCTCAGTCACGGCCCGACTTCAGTTGATGGACTGAAAAGCTGAACTAAATCATTCAAGGCAGCCAGCACACATCAGCCCACACCAATGACACAGTCAACACTTCCCCGTTGGTTTTCCTGGTACATCACAAGGGTAGGTTCAAAACAGCATTAGGTACACGCAGAAATAGTAAAGCAGCAGGTCATGGCAGAAAAGGTAATCTTCATATTAAAGAAAAAGCTACGACAAAATCACGCATTTTCAAATAATTTCTTAAATAGATTTGAAAGCATGACCTGCTATGTTTATAACATTCTAACACATCCTTTCATACTTCTAATGGTAAAGGATTTTCACCATAATGACAGCAAAACTCAGAAACAGGAAAACGCTCAATCAGCTCAGCTAAGCACTCCATCAGCTCTCCATCTAGCTCAAATTACTGAAACAGAAGCTCTGAGCATCCCTCAAATCCTTACAGATACTATTTGTTAATTAAGGTATTAAACAATCATGAGGCCCATATTAGAGCTCTTTATGAACGTATCAAATGCAGTAAACAGAAAATTTCCACTACTGCCAGCCTGAGAAAGAAGAGCAAAGCAAACAACTGAGAAAAACATAACACATTAGCAGGTTGCACTTCTGTGCTAGCTGATTTTTTTTATTGCTTTAAAACAAATTCAAAGCAAGTCCATAATTTCTTCATCGGTTCTCCACTACAATTGGGTGTCCTACTCCACTTTTGACTTGTTTTGCTATAGAAAAGGCTAGAGGGATATACCACCAATATTTAAACAGATTTAATTTTGGAGAGAGAAAAAGCAGACCTTCCCTCGACTTCAAAACTTCATCTTTTAATTAGAGGAAAAAGCTTAAATTGTGGCTTTCCTATGTAGGTCTGGTAAACTTGCTCAAAGGAGTTCAGCTTCTCATTGCCACACCCTGAAGGGTGAGAGGACAGCAGGGTAGCTATGGCAGTAAGGAAGAGGCTCAGGAACTAAATAGGGCAGATAACTAAACAAAGACACCAGGACAACCAGGTATGCTTGTGGCAAGACAGCACTGCAGTGTGTCTGAGCAGCACAGCAAGCACTGTTCAGTCCATCTTCAAAGCCCTTCTTGAAACAGGGGAGAAAAGGTACAAAGCAACACAGCCTACCTATCTGAGGAAAACCATTCCGGCAATTCCGTATTTTGTTGCTGCTAAGAGTCAGCTGCATCCTCCACTTGCAGTGGCCATGGCCAAGAACGAAGCTAGAGCTGTGGGAGATGCAGAGATGCTTTTGTAGCGCAGCTCCAAGTCAAATAAGATGAAGGAAGATGGTAAAATTCCCATCAGAAACCAAGTCCTGGAACAAAGACTACACAGGAAGTCTGAGCAGCTGAGCAAATGCAACGAGAGCACTGAGCTGACCCAGGGATGCTGGAGGCAATTCCAAAGATTTTTTGAGGGACTGTCACATTACTGCTGACGGTGACCACATGCAGACCCAGGAGAGCCAGGACAACCTTCAGGGAATTAGAGCTTCTGCTCGTTTATTTTCTAGACTTAAATACATAAACCTCATTTTACCACGTTAACCGCTTCGGGGCACAAGAAGCTCAGGGGGAAGCGGTGAGGGAAATAAGTGCTCATTTGCACTTGTTTGGTGGTTGAGGTGGGAGGGAGAAGTCAAAACGTGTTTAATTTGACTGTAATCATTGCTTGAAATGTTTAAATTCAGGGAAAGTATAAAAAAAAGTAATAATAAAATATGGGAGGCAAGTCTTTCTTGCATTAAGCTGACAGAATAAAATTCCTTGCTTCAAATAAAAAAACACTGGCCAGGAGAGCAAAGATTAAGCTTTACCTTTTTTAACCACAAATATGGCACCTTAATTGAGGTCTAATTGACATAAAAACGCAGAAAAAATTGATTAAATAACACCTTCTAGTGTTATCCACCAATCAGCTTCAGGATATTAATGCACCCTGGTACTAACACTGTTAAATTAGCTACTAAAGATCCCAAATGTAAATAATACACTACACACATGCAGTCAAACACTAAGCTATTTCCACAATCCAGCTGTAGATCTAAAGATAGAACTTCACTGTTTCTTATAAGCTGAAATGCCAACAGGCATGAAGTTAAAAAGCAGGATGCATGTCAACACCCAAGTGAGAAAACACTTTTGAGAACTGAGGCTGAATTACCCTAACTGGGTGCTACTCCCACCTTGGCCTCTACAGACATATCTAAGAGTGGAAGCAAAGCATGGAACATGCTCTCAATTTTCTTGGACAGGAACCTGGACAAAGGGATTTCCTGTATGTGGCACACACCAGACTAAGCTTTGAAGATAAGAGGATACTTCTGAAGAAGGAAAACATGAGGTGTTGTGGATGTTGAAAGGTCTAGGGATAGAAGGGGGCCGGAGGATATGCCAACCTGAGCTCTGGGAAATGCTAGCTAGGGAAGGAAGGCTCTCTGAGGCACTCAGATATAGTGGAAAGACATTCTTCCTGCTCCTACAACACTCTTCTCAGCTCCATCCTCCTCTCACCTACAGCTGCACATGTGAAATTATTTCCTAGCAACTTTCTAGACTGACAAAGATGACACAGACCGAACCTGAAAAGCACCCATCTAAATATGAATTTACAGCAAGCTTGCTCAAATTGCATTGTTTTGGCCAAACAACAAGACCAAAATTAGATCTCCTCCTGGTCCCCCTAAGCAATAGGTTTGGGGTGCTGGAAACTAGGATGAGGAAGTCATCCCCACGCCTTGAGACTGCCTCTGCCAGTAAAGACAGAAGGGTAATTGTAGCAGGTGATCCTCTTCTCAGGGGAACAGAGGGCTGATGAAATCACACAGGGAAGTCTGCAAGCTATCTAAAGAGATTCCAGAGGTTTAGGGAGGAGATGCAGAGGAGAGCATTAAGAAAGGTTGAGATTTGAGGCTGCGTGGGCTGTAGTGATCACACCCTGGTGGAGTTTGTAATCTGGAGGAATGCAGGCCTGGCAAAAAGCAGAATCAAAACCCTGAACTTCAGGAGAGCAAACTTCCAGCTGCTCAAGAAACTGGGATCTCCTGGGAAACAATCTTTAAGGGCATAGGAACAGAACAGAGCTGGCAGCTCTTTAAGGATCCTTCTGTGAGCACAAGAACTCTCCATCCCCCAGCAGAAGAAATCAAGCAGAGGAAGCAGGTGACTGGCACAGCTGAGCAAGGACGTGCAGCTTAAACTGAGGGAAAAGAGAGAGATGTATGGGACATGGAAACAGGGTTGTGTAGCCTGGGAAGAATACAGGGATGTCATCCACATGTGCAGAGATAAGATCAGGAAAGCCAAGGTAGAGATGGAGCTGAACTTGGCAAGGGATGTGAAAAATAACAAGGAGGGGTTCTACAGGTACAGAGGCAAGAAGACACAGGCCAAGGAGAGTGTTCCTCCTCGGATTAATGAGGATGGAGAACTGGCTTCCTCAGATATGGAGAAAGCTGAGGTGCTCAGTAAGTGCTTTGCCTCAGTCTTCACTGGTGGCCAGGCTCCCCATGTCTGCCAGGACCCTGATCCTCTAGGTGTGGGTGAGAGGAGTGGATTCCATCCCACTGTAACGGTGGAACTTGTCCGAGACCTCCTCACGAAACTGAGTGTATGCAAGTCCATGGGGATTTCCAATACCTCCCCCTACCAGTTCTTTCTCATTAGCAGCCTTTTGGGAAGGTTTCATGCTCTTTTCACTGAGCACCCTAAAATTTGGTTATAGCCCCCTTCAGACATACCCAGATCCCTCCAGCTCATCTTGAACACTAGCATTGCTTTGATAACTATTTCTATACTCATGAGACACAAGTTTTCTGCATCACTATTAATAATTCTCTACCCAATCCCAGTATAAGAGCAGCTTACTACTTTCTTGTGAGGACTCGGTTGCCTGTGTAAGTAAAGCTGAATAACTTAGTTTTATTCACAAAAATCAAACTAACAAAAAAAAAAAAAACCACCACCACTGAACATCACTTATTACCCACCAATATTCAAAAATCTGGAATTCAACTTGACATAAGCCCTCTTTCATCTTCCCCCAGTTTTTTCTTCATGGATGGGTCAAAGGCCTGGATATTCCAGCATACTTGTTCACAAAGCAGAAATCCTGACAAATCTCTATCCTATATTTAAATAAAGTCTCCCTCTATCCTTTTACTAACTACAACTCATCTGCTGAGCAAAACTTCTTAATAGAATCAATGTTTTTGCTCTCTAGTCACGCCTTATCTCGCACCATTACATTCAAGATCCTAAATTTTGCTTTCACTGACTTGTTATGCTATCTTTGTTAATTAACAAGTCATCTCTCTCAGATGTGCTTCCCAAGATACCAGCTTCAGCAGCTGCTGGACTCTATCCACAGTTATGAAGCCTTGTGACACATTCCACACCTGAAATTCACCAAGAAAAAAAAAATCTCCACGGCAGACTCAGACACCATCCCAAATGCAGAAACAGCATCTATCTGGGTGACCAATCCTAGAATGCTTTTCTACACAGGCAAGACCCGTACCTTTCTGTTCCTTCTGCCAGGAAGAATCACAAGCTCACTGTTTATATTATTAAATCTCACCTTACAGAGAGCATCAAAAAGTGCCTGAAGCACAAGTATTGCTGTATTTCAAAAGAATAGAGGATTCTTGCCACAGATGATATGCAACTGCTCTACATTAACTGAGATGTCGTATGTTCCCTCTCTCCTGGCATCTAAAGGTAGCGCTTTCTGCCAGCTTTTTTTTCCTGGCACTGTCTCTTCAGGGCTGACATATGGGACAATTTTCCTCCATGTGCCAGCAGCAGGGATCCTATAATTTATTGTTGTGCTACTTTTTACAATAAGCAATTTTGCACCTCGATCACATACTGTACTGTTTGATGACACATCAGATACGCCTTTTCATCAGCAGTGCCCATCCTCTTAAATATGCAAGGGATTTGCTTAGCCAAAAACATACACCATCATCACACGGAAGTCCCAAGACCAGCATCCCCCTGCTCGCTGAAAGGCAGATCTGGATATTTAATTGTTTGTATAGCAACCAATGATAGTTCCCAATTGGCTTCCCACTGTTTAAAGCCATAAGGAAGTTTCTGGTTCTTTTATTCTCATCATACCACACAGAGAAGGGTCAATCCTTCATTCTGCCTCTCACAAATTTTATAACGTTATTTACTTCAAAGGAACCTTTTATAGTTGTTTGAATGAATATGCACATAACCAGCACTTTAATGTGAATCTGCTCTGCTTCCACTAAAATCCTTGCAGTACTTGCATTTTTTTTTCCTCATAGCTCAAAATAATTTGGGTAGATTTTTGGTTTTTTACCATAGCATTACAAATTTTGACCGTCTCACACTCAAACTTGTATCTTTCCCCATCTAAAGCTATCATTTTTATTGCAAATTCACTTACATGAAGGACAACCTTGAGCAGAGGGGACATAGCCAGCAGTAACACGATATAGGCATAGGACAAAACACTCACTGAGGACTTGTGTGAAGTAAAGTCCCAGGAAAGCATCACAAAAGCTCTAGTACCTCCTATGATTTTACAGTTGATTACAGTCTACTCAGTACATCGTTCAATTTGTTGAGTTGAAGGGGGGTATTTTTACACTGTCAGTCTTTTCATGACATTTTTGGTGTTTGTACAGTGCATATATAAGGCTTTCAAGTCTAGTTGCAGGCATCAAATAAACACGTCAGTCAGTAAAGGAAGGAAAAGCGTGCCTGTGTGAGCACTTCAGCACTTTCATTAAGAATCAGACTTGAGTAAGAATTAAAAGGCAGCTAATTCATCACTTGTGCTTAAGTGTATCTATGGATGACATACCTGCTCCTTGGAAGAAACATGGATTCTTTAATGAAGACTGAGCCAGACAGCAGGATATACCAACAGGTACCGATATCATCAGGGCTGCAATAAAGAAGACAGAGTAAGACTCTTCCTTGAAGAAACTCTCACCACTACCAAATTGTCAGTAGAAAGAACACCACAAAACTGCTCAAAATTCCAGAAGAAAGCCACGGCTCAGTCAATCACAAACCAATTCTGGTTTCCACATGGAAATGCATATATATTTCAATATTTGACACCACATATTTCATTTGAAGAAACAACTATCTATTTGGGAACATAGTATACATTCTCTCTCATAGGTTTAAATTCTTCTCAAGTTCAAGTAATATTTAGAGAGCAAAACAATGTAGTTTCCTAAAGTTACTTGAGATCTACAGTAGATATCTTGTGGTATTTCATCAGTCTATACTGAAAATATCTGTACCTCCCTTCAGTCCTTACCACTCCTACCACTTCTTCCAAAGCAGCTCGTAACAGCATACTTGACTTCAATTAGCAACTAGACTAGCATTCCTAGCCAAAAACCATGTCTCTAGTGACATTCCAAGAGATGCACATTGTTTAATTAATCCGTAGCACCTCCATTTTTATAAAATTATATGCCTCAAGTCTTTAGCAACAATTAGTTCTAACTTCAAGCAAGAACAGCCCACGTCCTTTAATAGCAATGACAGTATAGCATTAAAATCCAACCTCACATCTAGGTAGGTTACGAGCAGTAAGCAGCATGTTTTTCATTAGAGATTTTTAAAAGTACCCGCACGACAGTGTCCCTTAAAGGATACCACTTCCCTCAGCACTCCTTTGAAAGGGAAAGATGAAGTTAGAAGGGCGGCTGCTCTGATTATGACAGCCCACAAGGCCAGAGGCGGATGTTGGCCGTGTGGCAGTAGAGGTTGAACCATCCCACCAATATCCCAGTCTGTGTTGTTGCCACGTGAAAGATGGAAGCAGAAAGGCAGTATGACACAGAAGCATGCACGAAGCAAAGATGTGTCAACAAATTCCTCCACGTGGAAAAAATTGTACACAGTTGCATTCATTCATCAGTGCTCAAAGACCAAACAGTTGTTGTTTTCTTTTTGGGTTTTGTTTTTGGTGGGTTTTTTTTGTTTTTGTTTTTGTTTTTTTAAACAGCATACAGACCCTTGTAAAGTGCTGGGAAAAGTGCAGAGCTAATGGTGACGACTGCCTTGAAAAACAGTGCTTTGTCACTGAGAATTTGCTCTATCTATGGCAGGTATACAGCCAGCACTGGTGCTCCAGTGCAAGTCTGCTGTGACACTGCAGTTTTTCAGTAGATATTCTATATACTAACAACCTGCAATAATTAGCATAGTTGAAGGCCTCTAAAAAACAGTCATTTTCAGCGATGGCTGTTAGGCTGATTTCCCAAGTTGCTGGGATACGGCTCTGTGAGGATTTCAATGACAACTATCCCCCTCGTATTGGCAGTGTTTGTATTACAGCTGAAATGGTTGCTGGTAGGATTTTTCAGCTCCTTTTTCTGAAAATTGGCACTACGACTAAGTATAAAAGTGTAGTCTGACAAAAAAGAAACAAACAACCTCCACTGGGGTCTCTTTGTAGACAGTTGTGAGGGATAAATAAGATTGTTCGAGTTTAATCTTTATTACCTGGTTGGTTTTTGCTCTCCTTTTGCTTCATCTGTACTTCGGTAACTACATTTATAGTCACGTTTGAGAACCTCAGAGTTCTCCTAAGGCACTTCTACCACACGGTGTAAAACAAAGTATTGTACTGAACTCCTTAATTATCCACATAAATACATATCTCTTCGATACTGACGCATCACAATTGTGGAAGGTTACTACAGAAGATATATGCATTCAAGGTATCTTCCCCAAAGATACTGCTTATTCTTTTAAACATTCATTCCAGCCAACAAAACATCATAAATATCTCCAAGATAGTCTTCAAGATCAAAGAACACTGATGTATTTTCAGTCTCTTCATCGTCATAGCCACTGATGTCTTCAATTAGTCTTAATTTAGTCTAGAATCAAACACCTTTGAAAAGCCACAGATACGGAAAATACATTCTCTCCTCCAGAACACATTTCCTTCCAAATTAAAGTGCGGACAAATGAAATACTGACCTACAGCTTTTATGTGAAAATAGATTTAACTCCTGTCCTTCTCACCCCTTGCTACACTTTCATTTGTTTAGAATTAAGCCTTAACAAAGGCTTATTCTGGAAGCAAACTTTTCTGCTCGACAGTGCCACTATACAAACAATGAATTTTTTTATTATTTTTTTTTAATTTTGAAGCTCCTTGTGCTTTCCAAAACACTTTTCAAACCCAAGGTGGCTTTCAACCAACTTCCCATGTTTTCTGCACTACACATGACACTTGATTAACAGTGTGTCCAATGCTTCTCATGACTTTTTGTGCCTACAAGCAACTACAGGGGGGACTGTAGAGAAGAAGATGGTACAAGCAAATTTATCCTGCAGGGAATCAGAACAAAATCGACCCAAAATTCAAGTCCTAAAAGGCAGCAATAAGACAAAATTAACGCACGTAGTCTTTCTGTCCTAACTTTTTAAAAGCCAGCAAGAACCCTCAGTGAAGCCTCCCACCAACCTCCCATCCAAGACTTCCAGAACCACCAGTACTATGGGCAGCATCCCAGTCACACTAGAATTCTAACCCGTGTTACCACTTTAGGACTATACTACTGCTCACACGTCTACGACCACTGAAAGCACTCAGCTGCGGGGCAGACACAAGCCTACAACTCAACAGCAAGAAACTCATCTACCAGAAAACACGACTTTTCTTCTGTGAAGACAAAAGGATTCAGCTACCAGAACATAATGTTCTTCTAAATTCTATGACATACCAGTACAATTTTTGGAATACTCAAATTCAAGCATTAACCTGAAATATGGCACAAAACAAAGCCCATAACAAAACAGTGGCAAATACGAAGAGCTCATTCCTAGTCTGTGCTAAGGTAAGTTGTAGAAAACTTAAATCAAGCTACTTTAAGCTCAACACTAGCACCACAGCACTTGTGAGAGTACAGGATTTCCTGGGGAATCTATATTTAATTTCCCAGAATGAAAAGGAGCGTCATTTACAGGAATTCAGGAGCTAGAAAAGGAAATCCAGAGACTGGTTTGTAATATCTTTCCATTACGTTTCCCTCCTCAGCTTCCTTGACGTGTTCCTTTCCACGCAACTACAGTCTGAAGCCAAACAGCACTTACCAGCTATGAAAGTGACAGATACTGCAAAGTAAGTTCATAGCTGTTACTCTAAAAGCGTTCTGTTTGAACACTTCAGGCACACAATTATGGAGGTAATTGAAGGACTCAAAATGCTGTCACACCGCTGCTGAGGTTAGACAGCATTTTGAGCTTTTGTCTTCACATTCTTCTAGCATACAACTGTTGTTTGAGACATCAGAGGTACCCCAAGTTTAAGAAGCATTTATAATGCTCCAGGGTGTTAATCTACAAAAAAATTTGTAAGCTCTCTCAGCCTCTAGCACTGGTAATGAACTCTTCCTACTGCCAGATACTTATTCTCCTTGAAGCTGCAGCTTTTTTTTCCCCAAGACTCTCAACTAGCTACTCCTCAACAATGCAGGCTTTTTCCTAATTGTATGTACTCTTTTTAAAAGCAATCTGCACCACTTGTACACGGGTTTTGAAACGACAAACCCGGATCGACATTAACAGGACATTAAAAAAGACATACACAAAATGTAAATTGTTTCAACACATGTAGTGATTGAAAAGAATGTTATTCCAAGACAAAGAGCTCTTTCAATGTTAGCGTTCAGATTTTCTGATCACAATATAATGAAAAACCATCCAAAGTACTCAGGCAAATGAAGATTCAACTCAACCTGCTGAAAGACTCGAATACCAATAGCCACACTCTCTCTAGTAAACCCTACTACATCCAAGATCCGGCAACACCAGAAGGACCACTGAATCAAACAGCAGCACCCAACAGAGTTACTTTCTGATTCGAAAGCATGGTTCTGTATTTTTCTTCACAAAAAAAAAAAAGGACCATGAAATTGGAAAGATCATTTCCTTGATGTGGAAGATCTACTTCGAACTATTCTCTTTATGAATCATTAAACTTTAAATCGCTAAAGGATTCAAGGCTTGTATTTAAACTGTACGTGACACCACTCCTGGCGCTATGATTTATGTAGTTATTTTGATAAAAGAAATGGTATCTCAAACCAAGATGTACCTAGCAGATCGTATTTCCGTGATTTCATACTCAGTATGAAAGCTGAATGTATTCCAGAATGTAAACACAGTAATTCTGAAGAGAGACCGTTCATACTCCCAAGCCTCCACTTGAGGAACAAAGGAAATGTGATTTGTCAGAACTGGGACCTCCTTCAGGCATTGAAGTGCTACATAAGAAGAAATTAGGAAGAACATTGTTCTGTGGGCTTATGCTCCATAGGATATTGTTTCAGCAGATTACTCTGTCTGTTTCTCTTTGCTCATTTGGGCTATCATCTGTATGCTGAAAGCTACATGCCGTGAAGCATTTGTTTAATTGAATAACTACTGCTGCCATTGGACATCAGCCCTGAAGTGGTTTGGGACATCAGACACATCTTCAAGTTTAACAGTTCCCTCAGGTAGACATCTCTTCGCCCATAGGGCCTGCCCCCTAGCTGTCCCTCATTACAATACTCAAGATAATCAGTATCATTTACTCATTGCCACCATCGCCTATAATCTTCCTTAATAAGCTAGCTAAGGAGTTACCTGCTATGTGTCACATTACTTTAGATATGCTTCATGACGTATCCCAAATACAGAAGTAGAACAGCTTTGGTACTAAGCACATCAGCCCCACAGCATTTCTAAATATACTACTTTTTTCTAATGAACAGATTAAAGCTATGTTCATTCTTGCTCATCTTAACTCTGGACATTAGAAAAAAGGCAAAACATATCCAGAGGCATAACCACTCACTAAAATTAGAGCTTCCAATTTTGAAGAAACAAAAGCACCTGAAAATGAATATTTCAACTGATGTAAAACGTTCTCTTTTATTAATGGACTCTAGATGAAAACTGGATTCTTGTCTTACGGTAGCTAGAGTGGGAAAACAAAGAACTCTTGGTGCCAAACTCATACAGTGAATTAGCCCTTGATACCAGAGGAGAGAAAGTCAGAACAAAATTTATATCATCTTAAATCACACAACGACAGCAGTAGTAGTAAAATAGTATGACCTTGTATCCAAAGCATTCTGTGCTCACTCTAGCCAGACAGCGTTTATTTTAGATGTCTCAAAAGGCTTTTAATCTCAAAATCTCTGCAAAAATAAAAACTCAACAGCCCTTAGTAAAACATACGGTATGGAAGCTGAACAATTCAAGCCCCTCTGAAAACCTCAGTTTAGTCTTAATGAAGGCTCAAAATCGGGTCAAACAGTAACAAACTCAGAACTAACCACGCAGAGCCAACAGACTGAATCAAAGCTTCTTAATAGTGCCAGTGATCAGTGTTAGTGTCTGCTTACATAGAGGCAACTGACAAGTCCTTGAGTGCATTTTATGATGTGTGTTGCCTAAGCAGTTCCCTGCAGAAAACATATCCACAACCAGGCGTATAAATTCAGAGCTCTAATTTATTGCTGGTTCTCTGCTCTGGTATCTCAATGCTCAGCTGAACGTGAGGATCAACTCTGCTGAAAAGGATCAACCCCGCTGCAGCAGTGCCTTGCATTACTGACCAAACTGCTGCATCGCATCCACAGAAACCTACAGATGCACAAGCATCAGTTTCTTTGTAGGACTGGAATACTGGAGCATCCGTGTCTTAATTACATGGACCTACAGCTGCAAATAAAACTGCAGTTTTGCCCAGGTATGTCTTCCAACTTCCAAGATAATTCCAAACACATATAGAAATGCTGAACAGTACCACTGAAAACCAAATCCAGCCACTGTATGACTAACAAGAGAGAAAAATGGTGCTTATCCTACTAAGCACGTTCATTAAAAGCTCACATGAAAAGTACTTATTGCCAAAGACTCCTCTCTACCATCAAAGCAAACGTTTCAGTTTTAACCCCCAAAAAATGTGTTTAACTCTCAAGAGGTATAAGCACTATGAATCAGCTAAAATCCTGGTTTCCAAACAACATTAATTAGAATCTTACTTAAGGAAATGACATGTGTGACCATTAGTCAGCTCTGAAACTCTTTTCTTCCAACTACATGTAGTACGTGAGGTGGCCAGGTTATGTGTTTTATTTTAAAGGGAATCTTAAAGTACATTTGAATAAAGACAGCAGGTAAGAAAGGAAGGTATGAGTGCCAAGCAAAAATGTCAGCTCTGAAATTTTTGCCTTGAAGGTTTTAAGCCCTTTTATCGTCAACTTCCAATCAAATGAAAGTAGTAGCATGACTGGCAAATGGAGAGTAACTCGAGCTAAAATGCCACTTTTAATAACCCAGTTTCCATTTAAGCAGGGATACGGCCGCAGGGCTTGAGAATTTGTCACTGCCATGCACTCCCACTGATAGTAAAGTAAACATGGATAAGCCAATTTTAAACAATGTGCTTTGTTTTATCCCTTTGGCCATTAAGAAAAAGAAAGCTGCTTCGAACACTACCCACTTTTATTTTTAAAAAAGGAGGGTAAAAAGTTTACTGTATTTATACTGAATGTGGATATAATTATTTCCAGCACTGCACGTGTGCAACACAAATTTACCTTTGCAAACAGAATTTCAACAACGAATTGACATCGCATCAAATAAACAGAGCGACAGTATTAGTTTTAAGGCAAGCACTCAGGGATGAGGCTTCAGCTTATTCTCACTGAGACATCAAGTTGTGCCTCAGGGAGGTCACATGCACGGGTCAATTAACAGCTGCAACGATTGCAGCTATTTTAATAGTTTGGTTTTTTTTTCTAATGAATGCAAAAGATTAGCACCCAATTTCAAATTTTTAATTCGAGTCATTTCATTGCTAGGAAAAAAATAAATAAATTCCAGATTAATTAATGAAAGCAAAAACAACAAACTTAGCCTCCACGACCAAACGCTGAGTAAAGAGCTCCTGCCTGTTCGATGCAAGTGACCAGGTTGCGTGCTCCAAGTCCATTTTCTAAAGCTTACGACCAACTGCACTGATGCTAACATCTATCATGTCATCTCCTGCAGTACTCTAAGAATTCCTCATAATGTATATATTATAGAATCGGAATTCTGCTTAGAAGAATGCATGTTGAATTTATGAAGCAAGAATGCATTCCTCCAAAAAATATTCTGCTAGAAATATTAAAACTAGATTGCAAGTTCTGAGTTATTCTCCCCACTAAATAGATCTCAAACTGCCCATTAAATAACATACAGAGCTCCAACTCGCATGACATTACAGCCACATACATACACACGTAGGCCTCCAATTGAAGAATCTTGATGAAATCATTCAGTCTTATCTATCAGGTTTGGACTCTCAAGCAAAGTCAGTGATGTGAAATTCTGGAGAGTAAGTATGCTTTGCATAAGCATCTATACACAGAAACTGCAAAACTGCCAATTAAATCTACTGAATAAATCATGGGGAAACAAATGTCAAGAAGTGAGTAAATAGGAATGACAGGCAAAAAGAAAAAGACAGGAGAAAAAGAAACAGCAAAGTGAAGTCACAACGTAAACCAGTGCAAAAAGATGGCAAAAAGCACTTCAACTTAATCCAGACTTCATGGCTCTGTTTGCAGATTATATTTTCTTTGGATACATATTTCCTCACTACTTTTGCCTGCTTTGATTTTCTTTGTACGTAGCAGCCTTGATTAATCACATAATTCCAATTAAACCCACAGTTCGAATTGAGCACTCTACAGCACATAACAGACATGAAACCAAACTGTCTATACAAGGGCAAAATGAGCAGTACAATGGCCTCTACTAAATTAATGTGTAAAATTAATTACCAAGATTATATTGGTCCGATTACAGAATAATCAACCCAGCAATGGATCCTGACCTTGAGCATTTTCCATACACGACCAATTAATGTGTTTCAGTTGACATTCATTCAACCTTGCAGAACAGTTAAGGCTTAGCATTAAAATTTGTTCCATCAACTCTCCCCTCACAATGGTCAATATAGGAAAAAAAAAATGAATACGCATAAAAAAAAGGAACACAGGTACACTTCTTTGAGTGCCTGAATGTTCAAAAGGTACCAGACAACCCAGCAAATCTTAATTTAGAGCCTAGATTAGCTACGCTGAGTTGAAACCTGATAAAAATATTGTTTCAGTAAGCTGCTCGTGTAAATGAAGCAACTGCAGCCTTCAGATTTCTACTATTAAACTGATATGACATTAGATCACATCCCTGCTAATTATAAGCCATGTTAGATTTATTGACTTGGCATCTCTGGCACGGGAAGCTGGTCACTACTGCTTCAACAAAATCGATGTGAAAGCAAATGACAACTTATTCTAATAAAATGACATCCCACATCCCTTAATTCTATATCATCTCACTGGTTACAAAAATTAATATAATAAATTTCACCAAGCAAGAGTCAGTATTAGCTCTCTGCCTATTACCAGTAAATTTCTCAACTGATTGATCAAAATGAAGTGGCTTATTTATGTTTACAGGCTCTGCACTGGGTGAGGGAGCTGGTGTTAAACACTGTCCTTAACGCACTCTAGAATGAATCAATTAGAATATAATTAGAACCAACATAATATGAAAGGGAAAAGAAACACTTACTAGTACAGAACTTCATTTGCTTCATGCCTTTCATATCTAACAGTTTCACACATCAGTCTGAAAGAGAAAGAAGTCATTTTTAATTACGACTTATATCAGCATTGCAGGACTTCACTTTCTGAAATTAGTCCTCATTTTCACGTTTGCCTCCAGCCCTTACAGAAGCTAACCATCCATTTAAAGCTAAGCCCATTTTTAGGAAAGTAAGTTGTTATTAAATCCACGCATTAAAGTCATCGGTTTATCCAAGATCAGATCCAACTTAGGACGTGACATGTCGCTGCTGCCATAAAAAAAGAACAGCTAAAATGTTAGTGATCTCATTCCATAAGGTTATTTGATACACGTAAGTTGCTTTATGAAGAAGGAACTCAGAACTGTAGAAGCTGGTAGAAATTTACAAAGCATAATGCTCAGAGATACCATGGTATAAGGACTGCTTTGTTTTCCAAATGAAAATCACGTTTCTCATCAGTGTCCAATAGATCACATGAGAACGTATACTGTGTGGTACATCGTTGCTTCTCACTTGTGCAGGAATTCAGCAACTTCATATAAAAATTACCAGGAGATTTTAATGCTGAAATCCCACAGGGTTCAGTATGAAGAGAATTTCCTGCAGGAAAATCCCCTGTCTAGAGAGGAGGATTAAAACACTTCTGGCACATTTGTCAGGCAGAGTGAACGCGTAACAGACAGCAACTATAACAGAACTTAACACATATTAGGAAACGCAACATTGAATTAGTGGAGGAGGGAAGGGCAGCAAACCAACATACCCTTTCTGTCTATTTTCTGAAGGAAATGGGTTCAGCAAAATCACTGCAGATGGGAAGGACATAAAACCCACCACCTTCCTTGGACACCCTGGCAGTAAGTAAACTACAAGCACCCAGACAGTTTGACAGACCATCACGGAGAGATTTGCTTAAGAGGCTCACGAGAACATTCAAATGAGGGACTATATTTAGATTTAGGAATGAAACTCTCATTCCTTAAGAACCGCAGCGTACCAACGATGGGATATGCACAGCTCACAGCTTCTTGCTCAGGCACCAAGTCTCAAAGAAGTTGATCTGAGGCTTTGAAGAGTTGCCTTGGATCTGGTGTGACGTTCAGAAACACGTTCAGAAACTCCTCATTACCATCTCCCACAACTTCCTGATTTCATTCCAACAGCCCGTCGATTACTAAAAGTTGCCTTCACCCTTGTCTGTTTCAGATTTTAGTTATTAGAACCACTCAGAAACAAATAATGCTTGTTCTGCCCATAAAGTGGCAGGCTTATTGAGGTATCTTGATATTCAAGCTTTTCACAGAGAAGAACTAGGGAACTTAATTCTGTTTGCTCAAAATTTGAGTTTTATTACTATAACCCTTCACCCAGACATCTTTGAGAACTCTTATTTATAAACAGTCTTGTCAAAATCACATAGAGGCCAAACTGCTGCTGTCTCCTTCTACCACCAGGTCCCTCACTTCCACTCTTGGGTCCCCTGCTTTCAGAGGGACACTGCGAAAAGACATGAGGTTAGTGGTGATATCAGAAGAAAATCGTTGCTAGCCATCAGATCTTAAAATGAAAAGGAACGTTAAGGGGTTTAAGGAACACACTAGATAGCCTGCAAACTGCTGGGTCTGAAAAGATTCTGGGCAGCAGGCCATTCAAGAGTAGGAGTTATAGGAAACAGAATCACTCTAACAAGCAAGTTTTGTTCCCAGATGAATTTGAAGGAAAGGAAGTACATTCTTGACAAAGTCACGCAAGTTCATGACTGGTGCTCTCCGAGTTTCACAGCCCACTGTTATGATGGTAATGCAGAAGGTAGACTAGAGCTTTAATTCTTGTGCTAAACTGAAATAATCGGAAGTCACAGTTACAGAATATTAAAACCAAGACTACTACTTACAATATTTTTATAACGTACTTAGATTTTGTCAATTCTGGCGTTTAATTTTCACTCAGATGTGATTCAGTCCTACTCCTGAACACAATAAACCCAAGATGAGATCATCAGAAAACTAGAAGCAAGCTATTCACTACCAAAGGCCATATTTAATACCAATGCTTTAACGCATCTCAAGTTTCCGTGGTATTTCAGAGCCGCAATAAATACCGTATCTTAAAGGATGCTATGAAAGGTTTTTAGTCCCACATTTACAGAGATTCCAGCCTTTTCCATCTATGGCACTGTAAACAGAAGCTCTCTTCTAGGAATGTACTGTGCTGGGAGAGCGAACTCAAGTTCCACACATTCCTAAGCAAGAACCTCATTCGGCACAGGAAGCCAAGAGGCACAACACCACGCAACCATACTGTGCACACTTTGATCTCTACAAACAAATAACACCACTTCAACTCCAGCTCTGCAAAACTCGAGATTCTAAAAGACTCGCATATAACAGCAAAGCACAAAAAAAAAAAAACTAGACCGAATGTGATTGTGGAATGCTTCCAAAACAGAAGTAATTACACATCTACTTTGAAGTCAGCATTCGCATTACAAAATGCAGAGTGGGAGAAAGAAAATCCCACTTCTATTTTCTCACAGTTACAGAACGCTGGTTTGGGAATGCAGACTGACAGAATGACGAAGCAAGAAACCAGAAATGAGAACAGCATTAATCAAAGTTGCTTCAACATCTCCAGCTGTGGCAAATGTTGGCAAGCCCCAGGATGCAATACAGTGATTTAACCTCTTTCCTCGTAGAGCATACAGGAGATATACAGGTCGCTTTTTTTTATTATTATTTAATATCTACCAGCTGCAAACTGATGTTTGAGCACCCTTTAAAGCCTCAGCTGATAATAAGATGTCTGTGTGAAGACAACTGGAACGATGACTTAAAATCTAACGACCAAATCTTTTAAAAATATCATGTTTATCTGGAAGCTATTATTTAAATTACTTTATTAAAATGCTTTATGAGGCAAAGAAATCTAATCACATTTATTAGTAGCTTACGACTAAGCATCATTTGCATAGCACAACTTGACTAATAGCTCAGCACAAAAGAAAGCACAAACTAAAACAGAACCCAAATAAGATGTTGCTTCTGTGATTAATACATCACAGGGATGGCTTGGACTACGTGCAGACTTTAGTTCAAGACTGAAATCTGTACACTATATATAAAGCACTTACTTCTAGCCTGAAAGTTTAAAAAAGAAAACCAACAGGAAAGACATACCCACATAAAGTAAATCAAAAGGAGCATACAGGTATATAAACAATAACATCTACAAGAAGAAATTGTTAAGACAATAAAAATGGAAAAAATATATGAAGCAAGCTTTTGAATGCAAGGTATGGAACACAGCAAGCACATATAGTTAAACATTCTATTCACTGTCTTCATTAGTACATTAATATATGGTAATACCTTAAATATTTCAGAAATAATGAAATACAATTGACTATTTATGTACAAACCAGCTACATTACTTCAATTATAGCATAAAATTTCAAATCATCACCTCTTTTCCTGAGTGTTAAATAGCTGTTCCTACAAGGAACTTAATTTTACGGCCAAAGGAAGAAAGCAGTATCTTTATACTTGTTTTAATCAAACTTCAAGTTTCTAAATAACGTTGCAGCTTTTGCCTCATGACATGTATTCATGCAATACCTTACTGTAAAGTACACAACTTCACATTTAATCTTCAATGACAAAAAAAAAAGATTGTTAATGCTTCCCTTTAGATCAGCATCAATGAAGACTATGCTCTAAACTGTGTGTCATCTGCATGTGAAACAGAGAAAAAGCATAAAAACCATTCCCAGAGCAGTAGGAAAATTCAGCTTTCTGGTAACAGGCAAACCAGAGCAAACTGCTCTCATCTTCAGCCCAGTTCTACTCTTTCCATTTGTATGGGAACTGTTGAACCACAGTCTGAACCACTGATTGATCACCTGAGGTGAGCACTGAGTCAGCCACAGAAGCACAGATGAAGGCAATTCACCTGTGTGACTGGAAGGAGCGGAGTCTGACTCCACCTCTCCTCGATCTCATTTAAGGGCTGACCACCACTAGGGAAGGATCTCTTGTTGGAGATTTCCCTTTGGAGTTTTTCCACCGTGAGCCTGGGATATGGGTGAGCATTCCATCTACTTTCAATTAATCCCTTCCACCATGATTATCTTTCTAGTTATACATCCTGACTACCATACTACTTTGAACTACTTATTCTGTTAACTACACAGCTGTTAACTATACACAACTGCAGGGAGAAGACTGCCCACTTTGCTCTGCAGTACCACTCCCCTTCCACCTTTCAAGATCATCATTTCTCTCTCCTCTATTTTTCTCTACTGGTAATCTTCCATGATGAAATCTCACAAAGAAATAAGGCCAACCACAGCAGCAAATCTGTCAAAAAAAAAAAACTGTCTAAAGTAGAGCACATGTCTCCAATATAAACTGTCAGCTGTCCAGACACTCCAGATGACGTAAGATTTAGAGACTGAAGTACATAATGGATTTCAGTAGGCCTTTTTATTATTCACTGGAGAGCAGAGAAGAGGGAGTAGCACAACGCTCCAGGCTCAGAAGCAGTTCAAAATTATTTCTATTTGGCCTTTCTGAAGGCATTCAGGGCTGGGTTCACACCCAGAATAGAAGGAACTTCAGACAGAAGAGTTTAAAGCATAGACAAAACTATAATTAGCTGAAAACGTTCTCAAGTAGAAACACTACAACTTCCTATTCAACTTTTATGATACCGCCTCCTAAGCAAGTTCAAAACTTGTGTAAAAAAGTGATGTAAGTTATGAGCTCCTTCATATTTAAGCATGAAATCCTGTTTTAATAAAGTATAAGCATAACAAAAATGTTGGCAGCCAACTTCTTGGCCTTTTTTTGAAGCAAGGTCAAAAGCAAGCGACAAACACCTATTAAAACACTGCTTTTATGCTTTGTATGAAAAAGTACTTTATGGTGAAGATTACTGTGTCTGTAAGAAAAGCAAATTTTTACAACACTGTGTAAACCTTTTCTCCACACACAAACAGTAGCATTTATAAAGTACCATACCTTAGCTGATGTTCTCTCAGATTAGACAAGGCTTCCATTCCATGTAAATATGAATACACAATCTCCAAATCCTACAAACACACAGAAAACACAGTTAGGATTCTCAGTTTGATACAAGCTGTTAAATACTGCTTTTATAATTCACCCAGAGCTCTCCTACTCCAGGTCACGGGAATATTAAAAGTGACATGTTCACAGGGAACTAAGGGCAAGGTGCATGAAAACCTTAGTTTCCAAAAGGGGAATCAGACACGGGGAAGAAATTTACTATGCTCACATTATAAACTTCTAACACAGAAAACCTTTATGCTCTTGCTGTTAGCCCTTATATTCAGGAAGCAAGTCTGGTCCAGAATTCCATGGTGCTACTTTGCAGTTGTCCTGCTTCTCAATGGCAGCATACCCAAAACCCTTCACTTATTCCATAAGGAATCTCACAGGAAAAATAGTTTTTCCATATGCAGTGGAAAAGGGGAAAAAAAGGCACAAAACAGCCAAACTACCCAACGTAAACAAAGGTATATAAAGTATCTTCAAATGGAAACTAAACCATGAGCTTAAGTGAGGAAAAAAAAGGTGAAGCAAACAAAACTATCGTCATGGAATAATATTAACAAAATAAACCCCTCATGAATAAAATGCTAGTTATACAATACATTTTAAATCCAACCCACAGTTGACCATTGCAGACCTCTGACAACCAGCTCCAAAGCCAACACCCAAGACTAAAGCTTCCCAAGATACATCTATGGAAACACATCAGTTTAATGTTATACCTTCACAGCACTTCTGAAAACTTCAATACAGCTCTCAATTTCTATGACAATTTAACAGCGCCTGGCAGATTTGATACTGTTCCATCATCTGTTTCTTTTAACTAGCTGGCCAACAGATTATCTACAGTAAATTGTAAATCAGATCAGTTGCTCGCAGCCACTGTATGAAGCAGACAAGAAGCTGAGAACAAACTAACTCCAATGCCATCACAATTCAAATGTCAGATTATGTTCCCGAGTAACAGACTCTATGAAAGCTATTAACCTTTTAAAAAACTGGGGAGATGGGAAAGTGCCGGAAAAATCAGGAAAGCTTCATTTAAAATTGAATGAGAAATCCAGTTTACAGATGCAGTGTAAGAAAATGGTGATGGCAATTGGGGAGAGACTTCAGTACTGAAGTCTCAAAGAGAAATTAAAAGAAGAAAAGTTATTATTAGTTCTAGTTAAATACATAATTGCACAAGGGTTATTTTACTTGACAGTCATGCTGCAGGATCAGAAAAACGTGAGGAGGTGCAGTGAGTGGTTAAGACTAATTAACTGAATCTAAAAGGAAGTCTTTTCCCCATACACACTGAAAATAAGAGTAAATAGACAAAGTGGAAGAAACACACAAGTCAGAATTCTGATCCTTCTGTTCCTTGCCCTCTGCAGGCCTCAGTCCTCCTGTGAGGAGCAGAGGATGCACCAAGGACAAAGCCCACTATGCATGGGCTGGAACACAGGAACCTTGCACGTACAGCTTTGAGAAGAAAATACAGCAGTCACTTGCAGGTTTTTCTCTTTTTATACTAATGAAAGGACGCAAAAGGTCATGCCTGCTGCTCACTTGCAGCTTGACAGGCTTGGGGCGAAGCAGAAGCTCCTAGAAGTCTGTCCTTGCTCTGCGGAGCTGAGAGGAGATCACACCTCCATGCAACACACTGCCGTGGGCAAGAGCCTGGTCCGAAGGCTTTAATTCTGAACTGCTGTCATTTTCAGCAGTAATGTGCAGGCACAGGAGAGAAGGAGCTCTCCTCTAAGCCTTTGCCCTCAGGGCTGGCACTGCCTAGAGCTTTCCCTAGAGTGGCACAGGTTAAGATGCAGGGAACGATTCACAGGCTAACTGAAGACTGTCTTAGGGAAGTCCACAGACCTCAAGTGGAAGTGCATGATCAGAAGGGCCCACGGACATCTTGCTTTCGTGTCAAAGCACACCAGCATTTTTGCACTGCAGCTGATGCAGAGCAGTGCAGGATCAGCTGCTCCTCACAAGTGCTGCAGTCCCTCTCCAAAGGGTGTCCGAGAGCAAACAGCTCCCTCTAGCACCACGAGCCGAGCACTGAAACTTGAAGAATTCATCCCCGTATCAATCCAGACACTGAACTCCCCAAACCGTGACAGACCAATAAAAATAAAAATCCTACAGCAGTGCTGGCCAAGAGCATGACTGTGTTTTCATACCCAAACAGTAAGGTACTCTACGCTCCCATTCAGTCTGCAGCACGAACAAGTAGGAAAGCTACTGAGTCCCCCAGAAACATTTGCATCAAGTCACACCAAAACCCAGACGGAGTCAGAACGCTTGAAACAACGGCAAAACAACAGCCACCTTAACCCACCTGCTATCCTCTCCCTTCCCCAAAGCCCCTCCACCTCCGTACACACAAAATTAAGCTACGTGTTTTCAGTTGTGGCAGTGCAGACGCGCCAGCAGAAAGCTAAAAACTCCAAGTTCTTAGGAGGAGAATTTTGTTTCAAGAAGAACACAACACATCCCTACATTTAAGCAGAATCGTCGAGGAAACCGCTAAAAGCAGCAATTAAATTACACAGATAAATGGCAGCTGAGTGATGTGCTTTCTGTTTCGACAACAAATGTACTCAAACTGCCACACGGTGGCAGCCTGAGCCATCAAGTTCTAAGACTGCAATTCTTAACATAGTTCCTCCTCTTATTTTAATATAGCACCTTACAAAGTCCTATGCTAGCTGTAACTGATGTGCGTGGTTAAACACCCTGCTACACACTGAGAAACCACCAGCTTTCTGCTCTCTGACTGTATCCACAGGAAAAAGAGATGACTGCAACAGCAGTGCAAAGATTGGGTTGATCCTGCTACCAGAATCACAATCTAAATAAAGGCCTGGACATCAGTTAGAAAAAAAACGTCAGTGGAAACTCTGAAAGCAGAGATTAAGTTAACACAGAGCACAAACTAGCAGAGCTTTTAAAGCACTTTCCTTCTTCAAATGAAGAAACAGGCTGAAAGGCTGAAAACCAATCTGTACTCAAATGTGAGGTACAGCCAAAGTCGTATCCTTAGTTGCTGTATGTGGAGCAGACTGAAATTTAATTCACTGATATTTCTCAATTTGTTTCAGCAGCATCAGCTGGCTCAGGTCAACTTTCTGACTGGGCTATGGGAGTCTTGAGATTTAACACAGCTCAGTTTCATTTAGAACTGTAAAGAAAAAAATCAACATCTGCAACCCTTTGCTCTCATTTCTAATAAACATCTAGAGATTTACATACAGACATTGCCAGTATGCTTGAAACAAATGCAGTGTCAGTTAAAAACCAAAATATGCACCCCAAATTCTTTCTAGCTTTAAAAATGCCCACTTAGTGAAGTGTCATACACGCCTCAAAATCCGCCTGTCGTGGCTTAGAAAACACGTGCCTCCCTGTACGTTTTAGACTTACACCGCTTTCAGAACTGACTCTAGGACAGACTCCAAGAGGCTGCCCCTTGCCACATCAACTCATCACTCAGATTGAGGCAGAGGAGCGAACAACAGGAGACACAAGACAGCGAGCAGAGGCGGCGGTTTGGGGACAGGAGGCTGCACCCCGCTCACACCTCCAGGCCCAGGCAGCGCCCCAGCCAAGCAGTCTCAGTGTTGTGAAAGTGGGAGCTCCCAGCCCTGCCACACACATGCCACCCGCATGGCTCAGCATCAATCTGCTCGACGTGTTGCCATGCAGGAGCCCAGGGGTTGGGGAGATGAAGGTGGAACGTGGCAGAGAGAGACCCTGCAGCCTTCCTGCCCTCAAAGCCAATGCTTCTGAGGGAGGCAGGCAAGCAAGCGACTTGGGTTGGCCCAGCCAAACCCAAAGGTATGGTAAGACCTATGAGAGTGAGCTCATGCTCTGCAAATATAAAGCTGTCAGGAGCAAAACCACAAACAGACTTACACCACGACACAAAAATCCAGCACTGCTGATACTAAAAATCCATGCCATGCACAAATGAAGATGAAGTGCTCGACTTCTAGCTTCCCAACAGCAGGAAAAAAAACTTCTTCATAGTTGCTGTGCAGGTATCAGTGAGCCTTACCAGGACTCATTTGCTGAAGAGATTAAAATGAAGTATTTGTGAGGGAAACAGCCTGTACTGCATGACATCAGGACCTTCACACTCAGGGAATGAGCATCCCCCATATGGAAAGCCAGGCACGACCCTAAGTAACACCCTACTGTAAGCAAAATTATTCCTTTTAACTTCACTGAAAGATACCACACCAATCTTCTGAAAGGTATTCCCACTACTGTATAACACACAAAAAAAATCTGTGGCTTTCAAAAAAAAATTTCTCTCTTCAGAATATGGTGACCCAATTGGCACCTACACAGATCTGATTTCGAACCACTGAGAAAGCAAAGCAAGCTATCTCTGAACACAGGAAAAAAAACTGCTAATTCTTCATATAAGATCTGAAAAATTTTGCCATCTTCAACCTGTATGAATTTGTCTTGACTAGTACGCATCGTATTTCAGGAAACCTGTGACAAAACATTACTCCTCAGTAACCAGGCATGACTAAGCTTGGGAACCAGCCTCCATCACAAGGGCAGGAACCGAGCACAAGCCTTCACTTCCTCTGCTTCAGTTAGGCAGTGGGAAAGGAATACACGAGCTGTACTGATCTTGCTCAGGCTTGTTGAGACACAAAAATTGTTATATTAGCTCTGCTGTGAGGAAGGACATTTGTGCCGGGTTAGGAAAGGAATTTCCAATTGGTAACAGGAAAAGCAGGCAATTTCTATCTGAAACTGAAGCACCCACACATGAAGCTCATCAGGAACAACTCCAAAACCTCCTGAAGACAAAGGAAAATTCTCATTTTCATGGTCTGTCTTAACTGGGCACTGTCCCAGTTCAGAACAAAAGAATGCTTCTGCAAAGGCTTTGCACTATTACCTCTAAAATTCAGAGGTTAGAAACCTCTGCTTCCACACCATGCCTCAGAGATTCACACAGAATAATTTGAGCAGTTGCTGGTTTTCAGTCTTAACCAGCAGGACCTGCTCAAACGTATAAAATGGACTTGGAAGGTTCAACGACCCACCCCACAGGAACAGACTTCTAACCCTGGCTCAAAATTAGTACAATTGATTTAACACACCCTGCTGGTCATAAAGCTTTTAGCTGAATGAAGTGAAGAAATTAAGACAGTCGTGATTATAACCATCCCATACGATGAGGTTACATGTGGAAAGGGTAGACGGGAAATTAAAGCCTGCCATCTCATCCAAGTCAGTGCATAAACTAATGAGCATAGGAAAATTACAGGGTAGTGCTGTGCATTTCTTTCCTGCTTTCCAAACTCTCAGAAGGCAGACAATTAAACGCTTAACACAAAAGTATAAGTTCTGTAGTCAAAAAATCCAATCTTTGGTCGCACGTCCAAATGCAAACAAAACTGTTTCACCACAAAAGATCTCTCTTACTGACTGTGCAGTCCATCATTATAAAGGGCACTTAGCGTTATTCACCGTTTGAAGTATATATAATTGCCTTTTCAATATTTATAGCCAACAGTTGGAAGCTTGCATTAAATCTGTCCTACCCATTTCACATTCACTGTACCAAAGTTCACATACTTAGTTGCACTTAAACCAGACCCCAGGGGCTTGGGTTCCTTTTGTTTTCATACTGATAAGGAGAGTCTCAAACTGTTTTGAGACTGTGTTATTTGTCCCACTATTTCCATTACTTGTATAGAAAAAGATTCAATGCCTACTACAAGAAAATCAGTCTTGTAACAAATACCAGCAACTAAATACAGTAGGACTTATTAAAAAATAACTACTTGCAACAGAAACGTAACCAACCACTTAAAATTATCACGGTTGACAGTTTTTGGACAACAATTTGCTTTAAGGTTTTTTTTTTTGTTGTTGATATTTCTTAGTGTGGGTCATTAGCTTGCAGGTTAGATCAACGAGGACTACAATCCAGACAACTCAAGCACAATTAAAGAAGCCAAACCAATCCCTGTGAAGAAAAGACATCCCCCCCCTCCCGACTTAGCCCTGCTGAAATCCTGATACAGTTTCCTCGCAGTGGGCAAGTGCCCTCTACAGACTGAGGAACGTGAATTTCTACGAAGCATAGGTCACATTACTTTGACATCACATCCAAGCAATAACCACAACTACACAGCACTCCTTCTTCAAACCCATCACTACAACCACTGTGATCCTTACAGGTCACAGCGTACAGCACACGGGTACTCACAGAGCATCAGGCTTGTTGGGAGGGGTGACTATTCCCAGCCACAAGCAAATAAATTCACAGTGACATTAAAGAGCTGTCATTGGCCAGCTGATCTGTGATAGCCATTCTCGTAAAGGTTTTATGTTCATCATTGCAAACAAGCTATAAATACATTAACAGCCTAAGAAGGCAACGTTGCTCAGCTGATGAATGGATAAGCTGGTAAACTACACCAGCACCATCAGTTGCTGTCATCTCTGCACCTAAAGCCAGTGCCCAACTGCTCCTGTTCTCATTTCTCCAGAATAGTCGCATTTTCCCTTATCTTTTTTTTTTTTTTAACTTAAAGCTTTGCACATCTTTGCCATACATTAGAAGCCCAAAGCCCAGCTGTGAGGCGCAGCCTTTTTCAGCCCTGTCCCGAGTGCTGAAAGCCAGTGAACTCCACCCACGACTTCATGCGTCTTTCCTTTGCCACTCAGGAAATAAAAAATAAAAATAAAACAGGAAAGCAAAGAAACGAACATCCACAACCACCAAAACGAGGTTTCCTAGAGGTCCCCAGGGGAGACCCCAGCAGCTCCAAGTGCTCTCGCGAGGCTCCTTGCTGCGGACTGACATCAGCATCCTCAGGGACCGGTGAGCTGCCTCCCTGATTGCCATGACAACTCACAGGCAGAAAACAAAAGAAACCAAGTGTGCTGGAAGCACAGTGCTCCGCCAGAACTTGCAACAGAATTATCTCGGCAGTGCTAAAATCAGCAGAAAAGAGCAAGTTATTTTATATCACTGGCCTGCAACCATTTTGTATGGCTGGCTTATGATCAACCCAAGCAAAAGCAGAACACAAAAAGCAGCTGCCGACTGGCAGCACTAACTGCAGCAGAACTGCACAACTCCTTTACGCCGTGGACTGGCCTGTTTTCAGTTGAGAAAAATCCTATTTCTCACTTCC
The DNA here is from genome assembly GCF_038088225.1 of Cyrtonyx montezumae. Lineage (NCBI taxonomy): Eukaryota > Metazoa > Chordata > Aves > Galliformes > Odontophoridae > Cyrtonyx > Cyrtonyx montezumae. The sequence goes on from NW_027071936.1 coordinate 2,961,164, forward strand.
TTTACATTGACGAACCAAGAAATAAAAGCACAAGGAAAGGAGGAGAAAGGACTACACCACAGCTGATTTCACAAAGGTTTTGACTGCAACATGCAACTTTTCTATCATGTTTAAACAACGCATTAAATTTTGTCATCTAGGCTGACAAAATTTAAACATTCAGCTCCTCTTAGCTCAGTTTATATCTTCAACAAAAGCTTTGTCGCTTGATTTCCTGGTAAAAGGAGATAGCAGAAAACTTTGGAGGGGAGAAGGAGGGGGAAGAGGGTTGAGCATTCCTTCCAACAGATATTAATCTTTCTCCAAGCATCGGCAATAGGTCACAGGAAAATTATTCCCAAACAATCAAGCAGATGATCACACGCTGAACTACGTATTTGCATGTCAAATCAATTCGCGCCCAACAGTTCACCTCAAAAGCTGCCAGGGGTCACATCCTCCCAGGGCTGCGATTACTCTTCTGTGCAAATGAGGTGATTAGAAAACTGCTGAAGTACTATTCCACCCTACAGCCTCTCCAGGCCTCAATTTGCTAGCTCAGGTGTTTCCTGAAAGAGGCTGCATTTAAGTAGGTCCACATTTCTACCTTTAGGGTTTGGAGCTGAGTTTCTGGTTTTTCTTTCCTTGCGAAAAGGAACCATAGAAATACGTAAGGACTTGTTTTTGTCTTAAACATCACTTGGGGATGAATCAGTTTCCATATCTCAGATGGGCTGGCTGAAGACACTGCTCTGATCTGAGCTGGGAAGATTGTCACAGTCCTAGAAGCAGAACAGCAACCGCCAAAGACATTTTCGCATCAAATTGTGACACATTCAGCGACGAAGCACTGTCCCTCTCTGGTCACCATTCTGCACCTAAACGCAGCTCTGAGGACCATAACATAAGACAGTGAAGAAAAAAAAAAGCAAAAACACAAGCAGCTTTCATTGCCAACAGTTACGTTTCCTTTCACCCTGACGCTGGCCATGTTTGAGTCCTCAGTGAGCCAACCCCACCTGCCTAAGCCAGATCCTGAAGGTTCAGGCTACTGTGCTGACCCTTCAATGGCCTAAGCCCGGTGAGGCCACACGCATGCCCACACCCAGCCCAAGGGAAGCTGTCAGTGGCACAAGGAGCAGACAGGACCACTGTAGCTCTGCAGCCAACCTGCAGGATGAGTGGGGCTCAGCCCACCTCTGCCTGTGATCGTTAAGGTGAAGTGACACCAAACAGCTTCAGCTGATAAAACTGATCACTGCCTTGCAGGGGAAGGGCTCATCTCCATTCAGCCTAACCCAGCACCCCATCCACAAGGGAAAGCCAACAGGAACTGAAGCTTAAAAAATACAAGAGAGAAGTCAAGCATAACGCTTCACTGCAACACTGCCAGTCCAGAAAAAATTGCATTTTAGAGAGAACAAGCCATGAACGTTGGTTTGGTATGAATTGTCTGAAGGAATTTGGAAACGCTCTTCTCTTTATCATTCCCCATGAGCAGCAACAGACAGCTCTTCCTCAGTACCGGAGTCCCCTTTATCTTATCACACTATCAGATCTAAATCCATTTCTTGCATCAGACTGCCCTAAACCAATACCCAACACCTAAATCTGTTGTTGAATCTCAAGTTCCACGCCTTAAAACGCTGTACCAGAATCAGGAGTTAGTCCATCCAACAGCAATGACTGTTTACCTCGGGTCTACAGAACTACAGCTCTATTTCTACTAATTCCTAACAAGATAACTGCTGGCCCAATCACAACTGAGTTATTTACTCACTTCTCAATGTTCCCAAGAACATTCAGGCACTGTCCTAGTGTTTCTCCTCACCTTGTTCTCCAGTTTAAACAAATACCAACCAGCTTCTACAGGTTGGGCAGCTGCCAAAGGACCTGCAGCAGGTTTTGCTGAATGGAGAAAGCCAGCGCACCACCACCACGCAACAGCTCTTGCTTGGTATAAGTCAACTAAGTGAAGTCTTAATACGAAAAAGCTTACTGGTTGCTCTGCAGGCTGATTTAGACTGAGCACGTGACAGCCATCAATTGACAAAATCTTAAGATACTGCGAAGGAATGACATCTATTCTTAAACACCAAGTGCATACCTTCACAGCAAATTAAAGTTCACGTGTTTGAGCTACAAAATTGCACATTAAAGGATGCACGTTCCTCATTAGAGACTAGCAGCTTAACTACCAAATCTGACAACACACTTCCTTACCATGAAGAGCAACCCCGAGCAAAGCCCAGCTCCAGCAGCACAGTGAGACACCACACATCTCCCTAAAGCAGGCAGGAGACGAGTTCTCTCCCCAGAGTGCTCCACGTAAGCTCTTGCAATACCACCACATACCCAACTCTCAACAGGGCCAGGCACCATGTCAGTACGTACACATTCCTAAGGGTGTACCTAGAAATATGACTAACATTAATTACCTGTTTGCACAGGCCTAGAGCGTTCAAAACAAGAAAGGGAGATGAACATCTTTCCACTTACTCTTCTCAGTCCAGCACAAGACCACAGGAGTGACGAGAGGGAGTCTCCAAAGGGCAACAGATATTTTCTTTCTGCACCACAGCCATGGAACAGGGGGTGGTGGCCAAGGAGGTTGGCTCCAGGAGCAGCCAGAGCAACTCATGGCTGCATGGCAAGCCAGAGCTTTAGGCACAGGGGAAGAGGGATTACTAAAGACAGTGTGACTAAAAGCAGAGGCTTCTTGCAAAGGCTGGGCACAGTGGCTGAGCTGCACGATCTGCTTGGCTGCAGAGTACCGTGAGAGTGAGGCACAGCCCTGTGGTGTTGGGCATGAAGAACTGAGATGCAGACCAGCCTGTCATTAACTGTGGCCTCCACTGGCCTCATGCTGGTACCAGCACAGCTAATTGCTGCTTCTATTGCTCACCGTCCAGCCTCGCTGAGCAGGGCTCATTAAGTCAGGAACCTGATGGCAGCAAGACAGTCTCCACGCATTTAGACAGCATTTCTCTGCTGGAGAAATAAGCCACAGAGATTCTGGAGGATGAAGCGCAGAAGGTGAATCCACAGGGAATCAGCTAGGGCATCTCTGTGTTATTCTCACTGCCTCAGGTCTAGAAACTCAGCTCAGGGTTACTCACCCCATCCCGACATTGTCACAGGCTTTCCTCAAGCACTCCTTGTGCCTCCACGTGCTGTTCCATCTCAGCTCAGGCATGTGGTGAGACCTGACTTCTCCAAAAGATCCCCGCAGCACATGCAATCCACATATTAACTGAGGAGGCAGCCTTCCGTGGGTGAGACTTCTTCCTTTTTGAAAGCCTCCTCCTCCCTCAGTTAAGCTTAGTAGAGAAGATGATTATTATTTCTAGTGACCGCCATATCCAAAGGGTGGCTTGTGTGTCTGATTTTATCCATTTAATCCGCAAGTGATTAACAGCCTCAGGCAAACTGGTTCACAAAACAGCAATCAGACTGTCAGCATTTCATCAGCAGTGGGTTGTGGAGTCACAGAGCTTTCAGGTGGCAGTCAGTCATTTTTTCCCCGCGTGCAGGACACATTTATTGCAGCCGAGTACTGCTGAAAGAAGCTTCTACCTTGCCACTTCCCTCCCTCACCAACATTAAGTTGTTCCATCACTTCTACTTTTTAATAAGGATCTGAGGGGCTTCTTGGCTGCTCTATGAACTTGGCAATTGCTGTAGGTTGGCAAGCACATCTATCATTTTATTTTCCTGGTAGCTGGTTGAAATAAATTAGATCACTGAATTTCTACCACACTCTCTCCTATACCTTCAGCAATGCTAGTATGTAGAGCAGGCTGGAATACAGTTGATGGCCAGTACTAAAATGAATTAGTGGCCTCCAAGCAGCTGCTCCAGGGCAAGTGCACAGCTTAAATAACCACCAGATGAGGAAAGAAATTGTCACCTCGCTTGGCAGATGCTAGAAAAAGACTGGCTGCAGCAGCAGCTCCAAGGCCCCACACATTTTATGGCCAGACAAACGCTGCAAAATCTGGTATAAGTGCTACGTAAGTTCCAGCTGTACTGCTAACTAAAGCCATTTGGCACTTACGAAGGTGCAGAAGGCAGCTGGGAATTCTTATGACAAGTTCATCAGCTGTACATTTCTGGGGAAACAGTCAGCAGTGCAATGTTTTCTTGAAAACATGGTTTATGGCTGTCCTTAGGAATAGGGAACCCCACGGCTTCTGCTTGGAGCGCAGAATACCACCACTACACTATTGATTCTTGGTGCTTACTCTTCCAACAACCAACCGAAGGAGAAATAAAGCAAGACTTGGCTGCAGAGCACTGTGACAAGCAACAGATTTCAGTTGCCTGCAGCTCCTGTTGCACCTCAGCTCCACCTCTGCAAGCCCAGCTGAGCGCTCACTGGCACAAAACAACAGCAGGGCTCAGACACTGCTCAGGAGCTCACTGTGTGACCTGCCCTAAGCCAAATCTCAATGGATTTTTTATACTTCCCATTCGCAATGACCTTAACACTTGCTACTTGTGTGTTTCTTGGACTTCCAAGGAACCTGCATCCAACAGGGGGCTTCAGCTCCTAACTCTGACACCCAAATTGAAATTCGGACCCTAAGAATTGGGAACAGCCTTTTGCAGCCTGCCAGAGACTGTTTCACCACCTCAAACAAGGCAGTGGTACGAAACAGCACGTATCCTCTCCTGCCAGTGCTGCACAGCTGGTAACACACCAATGAAGGACAGCCTGAATGACAGACACAGTCACTGCTCAGGTTTTCTTGGGTTTCGCCATGGACACTGAATTACACACAAGAACTATTTACCCTTCAGTGAACCAGCTGATAACTCCAGGTAGTTTAGAGTCAACAGTGCGTGCTTAACATCACTGCTATTGGGGTGGGGGGAGGCAGAGCGTCCCCTCAGCATTTGAGGGAATGGTCCAAAAGATGAGGGTGAAGATTGTACGTTCACACCTGTCCTCGGTCAGGTGAGATGGTGACCAGACTCTCCTTTAGATTCTTCCACACGAAGCATAGAAGCAGCACAAGAATGAGAAAAGCTAACAGCAGCAGAGACCCACAGAAGGAAAGCACTGAGATGCTGAGAACTTCTTCTGGCTCAGTTACAAAGTGAAGGTGGGTGGGGGGAGGAAAAAAAAAAAAAACCAAGGCAACATGAAGCTACACTTGCTTCTCAACCACACTGCAGGAAAACAGATTTCAGTGGCTGGAAGGAGACAACACTATTTTCTGGCTACTGGTCAGTTCTCTACTACGCCAAAGCTCTCTGGATTTACTTTGAAAATACTAAGTGCTTCGGAAATTCATTACACCATTTTTTATATTTTAAACAGTGGAATAAATTATTTTTAGAGCTCTGGCTTTGCACAGTACATCCTTGGGTATTTCTCCTTTTTAGTCTTTGGCAGTAGCTAACCACCTCATGGCAATGAAATGTTCTCTCCAGATAAAAACAGGAGCTTATTTAAGGCCAAGCATCCTCATTTTTGTTAGACGTGAGTTAGGATTCCTTCATTACAAGGGGAGGGAAGCAAACACCACTAATCAAAAGACAGATCCCAAGAAGAAAGCAAAACTCTCAGACCAAGTTGCAGAAGGTCTGACTGCACACAAACTTCCCAGAAGATACACACATTTCTTTCTCATTCAATTATATCCAGAAAAGTCTTATTTAAAAAAAAATCACTTTACAGGAGTCATTTTGAGAGGAATGATAATGGTTTGTCAGAAAAGCCTGCCTTTAAGCTTGATTTTATAGTTTTTGGCAGAAGAAAACTCAAATACTGAACTAATAGCTCTACAGGAACTGGCGAAATCTGCAAACCTGATCTCAAAACTAAGTCCGAAGAGAAAAATCTTCTGTCTTTTCTTTGAAATATAGGGTTGACACAAAAGGCAGTTTTTCAAAGGTACTTTAACTAACAAATGAATCAAGGATCCCATGTTTTGCTTCAATACTTTTACTCTTTTGATTTAAGAAAGGTACTTTTGAGTGCAAGGTGTATTTATCTCAGTTTTCATCACTTATTATAATTATAACCCAATCTGACAGCCCGAAAGAGACTTCTGGCAGGAACAGAAGAAGAAGAAATGGAGAAATTTTAAGAAACTGGAATCATCACAAATCCAAAAGGGCTGGAAAGCACAAGAGGGCATGTGTTGGGAACACCAAACACTTGAGGACACAAATATTAACACATTCCTGTTCACAGAATAACCTCTCTTGAAAAAATTAAAAACCATGTCAAATACTTCATACCAGAACAACTGACCTGAAACAGAAGCTCAGCTCCTCCAGGTTTTCTCAGTTATAATTTAATACTGAACTTTCCTTAGCTCGGATACTAAAAGCGAGTTACGTGTTAGCGAATCAAAATACCCTACTCACTTTTCCACTTACAAAATACTTTCATAACATCTTCAAATGAAAAGCAACCTCAAGAAAAAACAGAGCTTTGTTGCTTTTCAAGTAAAAACAGCCTACCCAAATTCTCTTGGAAGTGAAAATGCTTAGATCTTTCCTAGGTAACAAATAAATGAATTGCCCAAGCTCTCATTCTTGGCTATACAGAGAGCTGGCAGAGGAGTGAAGAAGCTTGATCATTTGGCAATGCAAAACCAAGAAGTCAATATCTGGCTGGCTGACAAAGACAATTTTCTGGCTGTAATCTCATTCTCCTAAACAAATTAAAACCAAGAAATGCTCCCATTGCCCTTCTGGTTAATGTCATTTCATTCACTGGAACAGCCTGCTGTTTGACTATTAATATGACTATTGCTAAGAATAAGTTGTATTTCTGACCTCAAACCAGCAGAGTAAAGTCCAAGAAACATGGGATACGTTCACAGCACAGCCACTGCTCACATGAATCCACATTAACTCTGGGTGTGCACATGGTTGGCGAGCACACGCATTACTAGGCACCAGTATACATCACAGGGAAACAGGTCCTGCTCACACAAAGACAAGAAAAGCAGAAGCACCACAACAACTGACCAGGAGGCACCACGCAGAGCAAGCAAAGGGCTCTTGTATTCGCTGTTTGCTAAATAGCGAAGAGTGATATTCTGAAATTAAATACTTGGAAGTAGTGTAGCAAAACACAGTTGCAAATAAACATGCAGTCAAAAGCTGTGAAGTTTCCTTCTCTGGAGAGGTCTAAAACCTTCCTGGATGTCTACCTGCGCAACCTGGGTTGGGGAGCTGCTGTGGCAGGGGGGATGGGCTCTATGGTCTCTGGAGGTCCCTTCCAGCCCCTACAGTTCTGTGATGCTGTGATTTCATTTCCTCATAGGACATATCCCACTGCCTCCGGTGTCAAAACCTTCAACCAGAACATTTTATTAACAAATAGCACTGGGAGGCAGAACTAACAAGCTCATTGGATAAGTACAGGTTTTTCAGTAAGGAATTACATCATGCAATCATCTAAATTCCCAGACACCGTTCACGAAGAATCCCATTACTGCAGAAACATTCTGGCATTATAAAGGTACTTGATTTAGCTTGGCAGTAGTCCACAGTTCACAAGCACACAGTGAGGTGTAAGACCAAACAAAGCAATTGCACCTCTTAAAGGAGTCCATTTTTTTCCCCTTTTAAGCTCTCCTTTATGAACACACCAATACTGCAGCTGAATCCCACAGTTAGTGTGATTTTACAAGCTCCTGTTGCAGGTCACTATCTTAGGAAAGCGTCTTGAATACCTACAAGCTTTTTACACAACACTGGAAGCAAAAGTAACCCAAGCACCTCTTACTGCTACTTTGCCTGTCTGCGCTGTTTCCTACCTCACCATTTGAACCCCAGCACACGCAGTCACTGTTTTGAGAAGGAGCACAAAGACGCCCTAATTATTAGAAATCCCTGAACAAACCTAAGCAGCAGAGTAAGATTAATACAGTCACAAGACCCAGAGATTAATCTATTTACCAAAGAATCTGTGCAACAAAGCAGTCTAATACCAGAAGATTACTGAAGCTAGATTTTCAACGAGATAAGAAGGGTCAAGAGACCCAGAGAGTGCAAAACATCTCCCTAATAATGGCTGCTTCTAAAAATATGTTCCAGAGGAACAGAGGAAAAAGGTTCTGCCTTGCCAACTTAGAAAAAAGAAGCCTAACTTAAAAAAATATCCATGAATTCAATCAAGAGCCAAAATTACAGTAAAACACATTGCAATATAAGCCAAATAACAGGCTGACCAGTAAAATAAGTCCCCTCCTTTTTTAATTACGTCTGAAGAATGAATACCAAAAACCAACCTAACACACACACCCCAGAAAGGGACTCCGTATCTTAGAGCAGTATCAGTAAAACGAATCCAAATTTTAACTGAAATAACTTTAAAAAATCCCCAACTGTAATCGTAGGAGCTATTTATTCCATGTGCTTCATGACTCAAGGATGGGATTCTTTCCTAAAAGCTACCATAATCATTTTAAAAGGAAAAGAAAAACAAACCCACTGGCTCTGGAACATTAACCTTCCACTGAGCTTAAGAAGGTAAAAAAAAAATAAGCAAGCTCATCAGCTAAACCTAGATGAACCGAAAGAAGGCTCCGAGGCCCTGAGTCTTGATAATCATCTACAGTGTCATGTGTCAGACATCCCAATCACAGTTTAACAGAAGGTGGTACAGTGAACTCAGTAACCCAGGACCTGGAACAAGATGATTCCAACTAGGAATTTAAGGGATCGCTGGAAGCCTGTTGTTTTTGTAGACTGCTGTTAAACATTCAGCCAGCTTACCTAAAGAGTCCAGAAAATCCCATCACTTAGAGATCAGATAGCTGTCTAAAGGCATACTCACAATGAATCGTAGGTAGGGTGCAGGAGACGCCGTAGGCGTTCCTGCGTGTTGTACAGAAGCTCAGACATTCAGAAACATCAGTGCATTCTTGATCATTGAGTCAGACTTCCACTTGTCCTAATCCTAAAGGCATGTTCTCAAAAAGAAGTTCATTTCACGCAAAGGACCTTAAGACAACCAAGAACTGATGTCACTTGAGTTTGCGTTGAACTCACCCTTAGCGTTCCCATCATCCAATATTTTCCACTTGCCAGTATCACTTCTAATTTGTATTGCATGAATCAGAGGCAGCTGCCAGCTCTAGAGGCTTCCAGGGACCTGTAACGGAGCTGAAGCTGCTCTCAAGCCTGGGAAAGCGCGTGCACAAAGAGAAAAATTCTTCTATCCATCTAGAGCATCGAGGAGAAAAAAACAAGGATGACAACAGAGGGATTAATGAGTTATGATAGCTCCCAAACTCCATGCTCCAGTTTCAGAGGCAGGCCAGCTTGCCACAGTCCCCAGAGGAGAAGGGAGCCCAAAAGTAGGAAGCATTTGGGGTATATGAGGAGTACAAGGGGCAGTGCCTTTTCCCCACATGCTGAATTTGTTTAACATTCAACTCTTGGTCATCAAAAGCTACACACCTCTAGAAGCAGATGATTTAACACAGCCAAAGTGAAGAACCAACTGGAAGATGCAAAGCCACATCATTCCCTCACTTCTCAGTGTCTACATTAAACCACACCTAGCTCTGTTTTAAAAGCAAGTCGTACCAGCCACATCCTCCCTTCCTTTTTGTGTTAAATAATTATCTTTAATAATACCTTCATAGCATGCCTTCATTTTCCCACAGTCTCATTAACCTGGTGATTTGAAAACAATAGAGTTTCTTGCATGCAAAGACAGAGGATGCAGCTGCTTCCATCTATAAATAAGATGTTGCTATATCAGATGTGACTTCTATTGTGTCAGCAGTCAATCAGTTACATGAGAAGATTAAAAGCAAGGGTCAAGGTGTACTTTTTCCCTCCTTTCTTTGAATCAAGAGGTCCTCCATAAAGGATGAAAAAGGTGACCAGAAAGTAAGTAAAGCAGTTCACGCAAGTCACCTCTCGTACATTCCAGCTTCTTTCTATAAAGGAAACTTGAAAAGTAAAAGCAAACTACTGGACAACAGACTTTGTGTGGGATTTTAGTATCATGTGAGGCTGTCCTTCATCTTGTATATCCCACAGTACTTTAAAGCATCTATGGGGAAGAGCAAACCTCAGCTTTCTTTCAGACTTGTGTGCTCGCCCGGTCTATCAGTACATACCTGTATTTTGGAGGGATGGAATTCAATGATCTTTAAAGATCCCTTCAAACCCAAGCCACTCTGTGTCTTTAATCACACCTCAAATTTTCAAGAAGGACAGAGATGAAACCAGCATAGAAGCCTGTGACAACGGCCAATCCAGGGAAGTGCTGCAGTTTATCAGGAGACTAAGTTCAGAAGTGTCTTCTGCTACCTGCAGGTTAGTCTGAGGAGTGGTACACAAGCACCGTGAGCCAGCCCCTGTCTGACCAGAAGAGACAAATACAGATGGACAAAGACACCCAAGTGGCTTTAGCATCACTCTGTGGATAGACCCTCATGTCTAAGTAGAAGGGGAGCCACAAAGAGGAGGAAAGAAGAAAGCCACTACCTACCACTGTCACGGGGCTTGAACGCTTTACTGTCCCGTATCAGACATCTCTATCTGGACAGATGTACTGTTCTCTTTCTTGATGACACTTATCACTATAAATCACACCAGCCACTAATCCAAAACAGTGTTATTATCAATACGCTTAGACATTTCATTGGCATCCTTCATTCAAAGAAGTATAATTTGTGTTTCTTTCTGAGAAAGCACTACAACAACACAGCCCTTACATCACCTGGGGCTGCCCTCGCTCCCAGGGCTCCAAGCAGCCCCAGCAGAGCCAGGAGGTGCAGCTGGGACCCCATGCTGGCACCCACTGGGAAACAACACCCTGCAGAATGAAGTACCTCCACCTCTCAAGTTACAGCTGCAAAAGACAGCCTGCCAGGCAGGCAAATGCATCCCAGCAGGGCTGTTAAGTCAGGAGGAGCAGATCAAGACTACACCTGTCCTACGTGGATTATAAATAATTAGCTGTATCTTCCTGACAAATTATATTTGGCAGTTTGCCTGCACTAACTTTCGCTGTGGCAAACAAAGCATTAGGTTTTGGGTTGTTTATATACACTTTGAAAGGTAGGAACATTTATATTAAGGGAAACCATTCAAGATGGTTTACAGCCAATTGTGCTGCCTCCACGTTTACCCCCCAACAAATACTCTAACTGGGGAACACGCCTAGGTTCAAAATTCAACCCTGCACCACTTCACAGACTACTATTGATGGAGTTCCCTCCTAGTCACAACACCAGATTTCAAAATCCCATTCTTCAAGTCTTAACTTTGGTATTTCTTGTGTCTCAGTACAACTCCTTCTCTAGATCTTGTTTTCCTACTGCAGAACACGTAGAAGAGGCAAGACCATACACGAACACGTAAAAGAGGCAAGACCATACACTGTATCCATTAAGACTGTTGACAGCAGAAAACATCGCCGTATTAACAAAGGAAAAAAGAACAAAAAGGGTTGCTCAAAATAGAGAAGGTGAATCGGAGCAAGCCAGCTGCAGCAAGAACACAAAAACCTGTGGGCATTGCGTAAGGACACATCCCTACTTCCCAGCAAAGCAAACATTTAAGAACAGCTATAGCACTACAGCTCATCCGAACGCTTCCGTCACAACAGAGATACCATCAGGAAAGACCATGACCTGTACTGTTCTCTCTGCTTTTTTATTTCTCAAGGGCATCCTCGAGCGCCAGCAAATTAAGGGAGCCGCCATCCTCCTTCCTCCCATAACATTTGCAGTTGGGAGATAAAACACAGCCTTCAAACTTAACTGCATCTTTATAAGCAAGAATGAAAGCACAGATACGAGGCAAAACAAGAATTGTGGACAGAGAAGGATATAGGAGTGTCATGCAAATAAAAGGTGAAAAGGTCGAGGCATTAAATCTGATTGGATCATTTTCGTTCTGTAATGCTCAAACATAGCACATCATTCACGCTAGGATTTTCCATACATCCATCAAGCAATGGACAAATACATACAGAACAATATCACCTATAGCTTCATTTAAACAGGAAACACAAGCAGCCAGACTTCTCAACTACTACTCTTACCTCCAAGCATGCAGGGGTTTGAAATGAATTCTCGGGTCAGAGAGAAAAATATAAGCCATCACAGAACAGCTAGCAATATAAACAAAACCAGATCTTTTTTGTGTGTCATATTTTGGTTCTGTTTGGGTGAGTTTCTTCCCTCCCCCCCCCCCCTCTTTGACAAGATACCTACTAATTTTGTTCAAATTACTTCAAAATCAGAGGAGCTGCAGAGCCTGTTTAAGAGAGGGCTCCCAAAACGTTGGCTGTGCTAGCACACAGAGGAGGCTCAATCAAACCACAGCTCTCTAAAAAGGAAGATAAATAGAGTATACAGAAGATGATTAAAAGACAAAGCTACAGAGCTAGCCTAATAACACGAGCACCACTGCCATGGGAATTAAGAAAGGATCACTAACAGTTCAGGAGACACTCTGCTGCATAACAGTCTGGCAACTGCAACAAGATGGATTTAGTCACCCAGGGGTGTCTCCTACTTCAGTCCTAAAACAAAGCTCACACGCATTACGTTAGAAAAACAGCACAAACTCTCCCCTCCCCCTCCAGAAATAAGCCAGTTTCACAGTCCAAGGAGGCCTGTCGGGCAGTTTGGTACCACTGACTGCTCCTGATATTGCTCAACTTCACTTTTAATAAAAACAAAGTAAAACTTTTAGAGTTTCTCGCAAGGACAGAACCAAGGAGAAACCTTTAGAAGAATGAAATCACACAGAGTCCAAGTTATTCTCCAGAAGCAGTAGGTTCACCTTCCCCTACTTCGCTGTCCCTAATAACATCAGCCACCTGCCCCACATCAGAGAGCACCTGCTGGAGAAGGGACAAAGACTCTGCCCCAAGGGGTTACTTCAACAATGGGCTGCCTCACCACCTAGGACGTTTAGCTCTGAAGGTGTGGGCTGCTCTCACAGTTAAAACGAATACAATGTACCTGCACTTCATTGAGTATGCGTAAGCACAGCGAGTTCACCTCTTACTGTTCCCATAAAGTGTCACTCAGTCCGGTAAACAAACCTGGATCCTGTCAACCTCTGAATTACAACTTTCAGAAGTAAAAACTCCGTACAATAGAGATATTATCATTGAACAAGCTTAAAAAAAAATCAGAGTGTCTTTTCCACTTCACAAAACTTATTAAAAGGTTCAAAAGAGCACAATTTTAAGCTTAAGTGCTGTTTTATTTCCCCTACTCTCATCACTCAACTGCCACAGTCCGGGTGCTGAGCATCTTATTGTCCTTTCCCTGGAACTCTCAAGTGACAGCAGTGCTGAGGGGCACTGAACACAAGGAGCAACATGCTGCTTTGGCCCAAACACTGGAACAATGCTGAAGAGAAAAGGTGATCTGTGCAGAAAAGCAAGACTGAGATAAACAAGAACAACCAGAGCTTCAGAGAGCATAATCAAGGCTACGTGTCCCAGAGACCAACGACAGGCAAAGATAACCTGTTGCTCAATACCTGTGGCAGAAAACAGTGTTACTCCTCTCTCTCTCCTCCTCCCAACCAGGCTAATTTAAGTTGCCTCATAGGAATGCAGAGCTGTTTACAGTGGCATTGAACTCGTGTCCTAGCTTAATGCACACGTGCACCTGAACATACTCTTCTACATTAAGCAAAACAAATACTAGGGGAAGGCACCAGGATAGAGAGAGCTATCAGGGCACCCCTACTGAGGACAAAATGTAAGCTGTGCACATAACAATTAGCACTCTGAAAACAGAGAGAGAAGAATGGTGCTTGATACCAATTCTTCATAAACTTGAGTTGACGCATTACTTAGGAGCATTTGTTCATGCAAAACCAGCTTATTTCCTTGGCTGTGTCCTTTCTGATCAACACTTCAGCTCAGAATGGAAGCAAGGTTCCTCTGCTAACAACTCCAGGGCAGTTCAGCACTCACTGAGCTCACCACAATCAACGAGAAAGCAGAACTTGTAATATTCTTTTTGAAGATGAAAAGTTACTTGCCATTTACTCTGCTCATTCACAAGTAGCAAACAGGAAGGGCAAAGCCAACTAGAGTTAGTGGAGTAGCATCTCAGAATATTTACTTGGCTCTTCAGCTTTTGTGTTCCACAGCGGTTACACAGCTCAGAGAAAAACGACACAGGCAAGTTATTTGCTCTGTTGAATTATGAGCAAATGCCTCTGAAAGAAGGGAGGAGGGGAGATGAAGCTGCAAATTCGTAGTTCAGCACCTGCAAGTGAGACCAGGCACACAGCAATAAACTTGCATAGCTAAAATGAAGTTATATTTAACATATTAGGCTGCAAATGAAAGGTCTGTGTCGTTACAAGCACAGAGCCTATCAACCCAAAGTGAGAAATTCAGAATGAATATAATTCAGTCAGTCACTAAATCCAGACCCCAGCTAATCTAGGCAAATATACAAATCTTTCTGGTTTATGGGATACTTTAGAGAACACCAAGATAACACACACACACACACACCAAGCACAGCCATCCATCTCCGTTAAACACTTCAGTGGCATAAAGCTGGACTGCAACCAAGTCGTGCCAAATACCTCAAAGCATTCCAGAAAGAGCAAGGGCTGGAATCCACAGCGTGCCCTTCATCAGTGTTGAATGCACAACTGGCATCTGATGGCCCCAATGCAGCACAACACATATACTAGTATACTTTAAGAATAGCAGCCAGTTGATGATTTGGGGTAGGAGAGATTGCTCTGGTCCCAGTAACCCTCAAGTACTGAGGGCTACACCTTTTTCTAATTCTTTAGATTCTGAATTTCTTTGGTTTAACGTGTGGTCTAGCAGCACTACAAACAGGGATACCACAGGCTTCTGCTAACCAAGTTACCTCCCCACAGAGGTAAAAGTTCATGGGAAGGGAAAAAAAAACTCTGGCAGAGCTGACATCATTAAGGTAACTCCCTTGAACGCTTTTTCAAGGTACACATCAAACATGCAGATCTCCAACAGAACACTGCCTCCTCCATATGTTTATTTCACATGCCCCAGTTAACACATCCAACAATCATACACTGGCACAAGAAAAGAAAGGAAAGGGGTGATGTAAAACTGCAAGATGACATTATTCTCATTTCACAGGACTCTATGACCTGGAATGCAATGGGGCAGTTACATAATTGTGCCACGGAGCTCTTACTGAAAGCGATATTCACAAAGAAGACAGCCAATACAAAAACATAAGACGAAAATCACAACCACAATATTAACAGGAAAAACCCAGACAGTCAGAGCTATCAAAATGTCTGCCAACAGGGCTCAAAACCAGCTGTTGGCTCTGCCAAATCAGTTCGTTTCTGAAATGCATTCCTTTGTCATCCTCCCAGTGGCACCCAAACAGGATTTCCTGCATTAAACTCATTTTTCAGCATTAAGTAGCATTCACAGTGAATCCAGCTTTAAAAGTATTGACATTAAGAGCATACTGTTTATCCTCTGCATAGCTACTGAGCAGCAAATCCCACTACCCAGAATTAGTGGCTCTAACAAACGCATTACTCTTTTTTTTCCCCCCAAGTTTCATTAAAACCTGGAAGAAAAAAACAACTGTTTTTGTTTAGTTCATCTGAAAACAACAAGTTTTTGTTGCCTAGAGCAAGCAAAAGCTTCAAAGCATGTGAGGGGCCCTGAACAAAACATGCTACAGCACAGTCTGGGTGGACAGCGGTCTCACATAGTACTTCTGAAGTTTGTAATCCTTACTTTAGATAAGGAAAATTTGCGCTTCATTTGCGCTTCGTGAATACTGCACAAGTAAATCCCACACAGCAGCTGTGCCCGGCCAGCATATCAGAGAAACAAGGAGCCAAAAAGATGACTACCATCCACCGGGCACATCCTCTGCTGGTGTCTGCACGCACGTCTCCACAACGCGGCCTCGGCCGCGTGGCACAGCTGAGACACAAGTGACTCAGTGTGGTTTGCGACAGCCTCCTCGAGGAGACTTTCACTGTGCAGTATCTCACTAAAAACACGCTTTCTGAATTTTTGTCTGAATTGTTGAATTCGGTCTCCATTCCCATTTTCATTAATAACAAGTCTTTTTCCACCCCAGGATTGTCTGAACTCAAGGCCTAGAAGCACTCGCAAGTCGTAGCAATCATCTTCCCTTCTCCCTTTCCTCACCACCCAAAGGAGACAAGTGTAACGGTCAAACATCCAAATGATCTTTCCCATACATACCTCCTTCATCCTCAAACTCAGAAGAAAGAATATGGGAACGCCCTACAAGGACTATCAACAACGTTACAGCAAATCAGAGCCCGAGCAGGTAAGCAGTCACGATGAGAAGGTGAGAAGTGAAACACTGATAGTGCCAGACAGAACTCTGAAGACAAGCCATTGAAGAAACAAGCTCTACAGATCAAAAGCATCTTCAGCAGCAACTGATTCAGGTGAGATACCATTTCGGGGTCTTTTGTTTTGCTCCACAGTAATTCGTTATCTTCAGTATACTGTTCCAAGCGTAAGCATCAGGAACTCACCAACTGCAATAGGTATGGCTTTGATATGCTGAAATACATCATCTGAACTGTTAAACTTCCTCTTTTCACTAGCCAAAAGCGCATACCAACAGCTTTTCCAGCATGCTTCTAATACTCCATCACAGCCATACCCTCATCCTGACTCACTGATCACTGTGGTCAACTTCCAGTAACCTTTCATTACACAGAAATTAGAAATGAAATCTATGACCCCACCTCTTATCTTCTAGAAAACAAACAGACACTAGAAAAGACTAAAGGCTTTAAAGCACCTTATTTCAGAACCCTGCAAGTCTTGGCCCAAAATATCCAGAAAGGACTACAGAAGGCAAAACTCCTCAAGAGATGGCATTGCTTTACTTCTCACATCTCCTTTGAAAGAAATCGGTCTCTGAACAGTTTTAGTCCACCTGAAATTTGTACACAGATAAGCCATTAGGGAGCCTGTGCTCTGCCCTCTGAAACGTCCTAAATTCCTCTTCATGTGCTCAGAAGTAAGCAGAAATAACTATCAAGATAAAGTACATTAAAAAAAATGCACTCTGAAATATACAACATAGCTTTTATCGTAGACAGATATGGGTGCTTCAGGAGCACCATCTCCAGCCCATGCACTGCATGGGCACCTGGCAGCTCCCCTTAGGAAGTTCTGCACCTGAGAAAAAGATGGAAGAAAAAATAGAGCAAAACGATTGAAGACTCTGGAAGCTACAGCTAAGCCTCCAAACACTATCAAAAAAGATGGAAGTTACCAAAAGAAAGGCTTCTACCAGCAAGGACAGTACTAAGCCTCAAACTTGGCAGGCAAACAATAGCTTGCCTTCCATCAATCACAGAAGGGTTTGGGTTGGAAGATATCAAACTCCCACTAGTTTTTCTCCCACAATATCACTGCTTTCTAGCTTCTTTGTGAGCTGAGAGTAATAGTAATAGTAAGAGAAAAGTTACTATTATTGATCTTATTCAGACAAGATTGCTAGGACTGTTAGCTTTGTCATTACAGTCCTATTTAATGGTATCATCATAAGCAAGCTAAGAAGTGCAGAACAAAACTACCTCTGCATGTTTATTTTACTACGTTTACTTCCTATTTACTGCACATGTGAATTGGCATTACTTTTTTAATTGAATCGTACATAAAATCACGTGTATTCCATCCCATACAAATCAGACCCTTTTTCAAATCCGCAGAGGCTGTTTTGTTCCAGGCATTCACTTGTCCAATATGCAAAGTATAGCTGTCCATCAGCTAGTATCCTTGACAGCATAATTGCTAAGTGGAATGTAAAAAACATGAGGGGGGTCAGGACTAAGAGAAATACCAATAACATGCCTTGTCGCATGCTTTGGTGCTAATTTAAGATTCTCCTTCGTTAAGATTCCCCTCCAGCCACTGTTGCAGCCAAAACAGGAATCTGCACAAGGTTAAGAATGCCTCAAAAGACACTGTTCTGAAATAGGTCATTTTTGTACCACTCCCAGTAATTCCCAAAGAAAGCAGTAGTTCTAATCACTAATAGTAGCCTCTTCTCTCAGAAACAGGGTCAGCATTTCCACTAGCCCTGAGATTCCATTTTTTAGCTTCTTACCTCAAAGTAGATGTAAATTCACCTCCGTGGACATCTAATGAAACTACATCTCACTGAAGACATGGCTATCCTTCTCATTTCACTGTTGCCAAGTCATTTTTCTCTCACGCTATGACAGAGCTATACACAGCAGCAGAAATGCTGAGACCATGACAATACGTAAGATAAAGGGATTTTTATTTATCAAATGTGCCCAGTTATCTTTACAAACATGAGAAACATGTAAGCCTGTCTTTTCGTCAACAGCTTTCAAGACACTACAGGAATAATGGGGAAACTGACTTGTTTCCTGCCAAATTAGCAGAATTTTACAAATACTTGTGGTAAGATTTATTTTCACACTAAGAATACATTTTAGAAAAAGATTGGGTACAAAAGCAGTATCATCAATACCCATGAAATGTATTTAAAAATTCAAAGGTCTGCATTGGGTGAATGTTCCTGGTAGCTTTCAGGCAAATATTCCAGCTCCCATAAGCTGAGGGAAATGGTTGTGGCTCTTCGTAGAGCTTTTGCCCAACACATCTGTGTAGATGTGGCACATACGGGCACAGTGGTGATAGAGTAGATCTTAAGAGGCCTCTTCCAACGTCCTCAAGGGAGGTTGCAATGAGAAGGGGTTCATCCTCTTCTCCCAGGCAACAAGCAGGACCCGAGGAAATGGCCACAAGTTGTAGCAGAGGAGGTTTAGATTAGACATGAAGAAAAACACTCAGTGAGAGGTCAGGCACCGGGATGGCCTGCGCAGGGAGGTGGTGGATGGCCATCCCTGGCACAGTCTGGATGAGGAGCTACGAGATACGGTTTAGCAGCTTGTGGCAGCAGTGGGAATGGGTGGATGAAGGTCCTTTCCAACCTTGTGATTCTATGATTCCACATAAAGTGTATTTTTCTGCTTTGTAAAGGAATTGACCCCCCCAATGCCCTAAAGGCATCTGACACATTTTCATCCTGCTCATGGCAGAACTGACTAATAGCTATGGCTTAAACCAGCTACGCTCCTGGCAGCTGCTGACGGACCACTCATCTGCTCACTGCTGGCTCTTTGCTATGCATGACACGTGCTGCTAAATGCAGGCTGTCAGAAGTGTTAAAATGATTCACTTCTAAATCTGCTAAATCTAGGTTATGACTACTTAAAGAAGTCACTCCTTAACTTCAGATGTTAAAAACGGACTGACATGTAAAAAATACTGTCAGTTTTACTGTCAAATTTGGGATTACAGTTTTCGAAGGTTATAAAAAAGAATTATCAATTGAGTAGAAGAAATGGGAACTTTTTCTTCTGTTTACAGAGCAAGGTTTAATTAAATAGAGAGGCCTCCTACGTGCAATAATGCAGCTTTGAGAAAGAAAGCAGTTGCACACTACTAGAAGTCTATTTTTTGCCACTATAATTTACCCAACAAGCATTGCCTCAGAAACTACTGTTCAGCCATGATGGCAACAGTTTTGTTTCCAGACTACAAAATATGTCTCTCCACACTAGAGTTTGGTATCAGAAATGCAGAGGGATTTCTTTTAAAAACATATTTATGAACATTATGCTATGGTTTTCATTTCCCCCACCCAAGGCATACAGCAGACTTTAAGAGAACAATAGCATCCCAACCACAAACCCAGATCCTACTCTCAACATCACAATCATTTTTGGCTACAAACATTGTCTGGCTATCTTAGATCTCAAGGAGCATATATACACTATTTCTAATGACAATAGAAAGCTGGGAGGATTTGGAGGCATTAGGTTGTGTTTCCATGTGGAAATAAAGAGACTAAGCTTTTCTGTAAAAAAATAAAAAAATAAAGAAATTCAGAGTAAACTGAGATCTTAAAGTGCACTTGCTTCCTTCCTTTGTGCAACTTAAGTTTCACCTCATGCATTACATTGTAATATCTATATCCATCTATTACATCTGTAATATCTAACCATCCCACGCTCCAGCACATCCCCTTAAATACGAAGTACAGTGAGCAGTTCAACCCTTCAGCCAGCTTGCCTAATAGCTTCACGTTTCATACAGCAATATTCATCATCTCAATATTCTCCTCTCTTTTTATTCTCAAAAGAGAAAAAAAAAGAAAAAAAATAATGTTTCAAACCAGCCACACCATATTTTTGTAATGTATTGGAAAATAGAAGGCTGCTTCAGTTTCTCTTGGTACCTCTTATAAATAGAAGCACTGTGAGATGAGACACATCCATCAACATCACAGACATCCAAAAATTCAGGAACACCTGCAGATCAGTTAGCTTAACAGTTGCAGAATTCATTGGTGAGGTAATACTTGTACAGGAAGATATCGAGGAGACTGCAAACACTTCACTAAATTTCATGAAAATGAAAGCTGCTATTATCACTCCTACACTCCCTCTCCAGACAGTTTTATAGAAAAAAAAGCCTACAAAGGCAGTCAAAGCTAGCTGACACAAGTGGAGACATCTGCAAAAGCAGCTCTGCTAGTACAATATGTGTCACTCCTCAGAACAAATTGAGTATTTTGTGATATACAATGATCAAAAGCATTTCTGCTGGTTAAAAATTGAACAGAGCATTGGTTACGCGTGTACTACCGCACAGGAAGGCATCACAGACGTTACCTTCTTGAGAGAATGCCAACACAGACTTGAGAAAATCCCACAGCTGCAGTACAGTATGCAACTTATTATGGCACTACGTTCCCTTAAGTCAGTGCACGAACGATTGTGTCAATACGTTCAGATCAAATAGCTGCTAGAATCTGAGTGCACTGAAAAGACATTTCTACCTGGATAGGAACGGAGGGCAGACAGAAATAAGTTCAGCCGCACGTCAAAGCTGTCACACAAAGCATCTACTTGGCTGTTAGATTATTCCTGGTGAACATCCCTGCACTTCATCATTTAGCATTTTCAACAACCCTAAGAAACTGCCTGGACTTGCGGGCTGAAGGCTATTAACATTTCTGAATACTTACAGATACTGTTTCCAAGTTCTGCGGGAGTAATTGTTGCCTGCACTGTTCTTAAGCAGTTGCACCTGGCGATCTACATAAAGAGAAACACACACCCATCTCCAAGGATTGAGGCTCCAAGGGGGAAACTCCACAAAAGAGGGATCTCCAACAAGAGACCCTTCCTCACTGGTGGTCAGCCCTTAAATGGGGTCTGGGAGAGGTGCAGTCAGACTCCACCCCTTCTGGTCACACAGGTGCATTGCCTTTACCTGTGCTCCTACAGCTGACTCAGTGCTCACCTCAGGTGATCCGTCAGTGGTTCAGGCCCTGATTCAACAGTTCCCATACAGCCCCCATCACAGTCTGGAGCGTTCTGATGGGCTAACCACAGAGGCCCCAGAACCCATGTGCAGATATACATGCAACTGCATCAGCTGCTGAGGACTCCGTGATCCTTCGTCACATAGTAAGCTGTACTGCAGGACATTAGAAACAGCATTTGCCATCCTTGAACAAGAAGATATGCCAAATCATTTTTTCAAGGGAGTGTTAGAAGTAGGAGCACGTGGGTGGCAAAAAGACAAGAGAGAATGGTGTTTTAAAATTGACTCCTTAGCAGCTCCACTCATTTAAGTGACTCTACAGGGGCTAGGGGCTAGCAAGTCCCTGCAGCCAATGCCAGTCCAACCAACAGAAGAGAGCAAAGCCTTAAGACATGCCTTGTTAAGCAGGCAATGCCTCTCGGCCGTCCACGGGGTAGCAATTACCGAAGAGCACTGCAGTTGTCATGCAGAACCAACAGAAAGTTCCTTCTAGATGGCTGTCATTGGAAGCACAAGCAACCTCCAGGGACACTCAAAGGAGCTGGACACAAAAATAAATCCCTGAGGGTTCATTTGCAAGAAGTTAAATTGGATGGAAAAAAAAGAGCACTCCGGTCCTTCACCCGCTCTTCCAGCTTTAATGGCAACAGAGGGCAAAACAGCTCGTTGCTAAAATATTCCCTCTCATGCATAAAAACATACTTCTTCACCCTCACTTTACACTGAATAAAACAAAAAGCATTTCTTAGTATCCAGATCCACAGCTCTTCCCACTAGTCCTGAGCGAAGTGCCAAACAAGGAGCTGATTTCTCAAAATTGCATAGAAAGCCAGCTTTTCCAGAATCCCACAGCAAGTTCACTCTGGATGCAATATATAAGAGATGCCTTATTTCAACCCACAATGCCACGTATGAAATACCAGTTAGGAAAGAACATGCTTTTTACACTCACGTATGGAATTGTACAGACCTACACAACACGCCTGAGTTTTATTTCACGCTTGTTTGAACCAAGGATAGCTAAGAACTCTTATATCTATTCCAAGAGGAAACATAATACATGAGCTAGAAAAAGACGACATCAGAAGAAACAAAAATGTCCCACAGTTGAATATTTAAAGCATATTCCCACTTCAATCATTTTGAGCTATCAGTGAATAAAACTTAAGTGTAGCTAAGTTAGCTTCAGTTGCAGTAAGTCACTTATTCTTAATGCAAACTAGAAAGAAACCACATATACTCCACAGAACAGCAAATAAATTCTCTTGATTTCACACAAGTATAAACAGATGTTTGAATAGAATTTTTTAATATACGAAAAGTCAGAAACCATTTCTAATGTGTGTCATTCCAGTATCGTGTTGTTATTACTGGGGACTTCGTTTTTTAATAAAAAGCAAATGTAATCCACTGAGACTACTGATTGAATAGAAACTTTATAAGTAACAAGACAAAAAAAAAAAAACCAGTGTGGGCTTGCTTTCTTTTTTTAATTCATCATGCAAATAGATGTCAGCGCAATCACTATCTCATCCTTCAGATTTTGATACTGTATGGGATTTGCAAGAGAAGCATTTCTTGAGGCTGGGGAAGGCATCTCATAAGCAGCAAGTACAATTTAGCAATTATGACAGACTGAATTCCTCTTTATCCCTAAAGCATTTTTCCTTGCATTGTTCATTACCAAAGTGAATAGCTTCAGAATTTTACAAAGCTGAATCCTGGCAGCACAAAAGGATCAGAAATAGAGATCCTCACAAAGAAAAGACTGCAACTGAAGAGGATAGGAAGAGCTGAGAATAAGCACTAAAATGAGCGGATGGAAAAAACTCCCAGTTTTTTTCTAACTAGGGGACTCTCAGAGACCGATTGTTCTTTACCTGGCTTTTCATCAGGTCCTTATCTTGCCCCTGCCTGGAAGTTTCTCCCTCCATTTTCTGTATCTACCTAGGATCAAAAGGCAATCTTACGATTAACAGGTGGTCTCAATTTTTTTGTTGTTTTTTAATTGCAGGGAATCATCTTTCAGTTCTTAACAGTTCTTCTGAGAAGATTAAGTAAACTGCTGAATTAATTCCCTGGAGTTTGCTCAAATGACTCAACCTCAGCATCCTGCTGCCCAACACCATGGTGCGGCCCGCAGCTCCATCCCTGGCTGCGGGAACCCGCTGCTCTACAAACGACAGGCTCCTGTTCCTCCAGCTACTTACAGTCACTACTTTATCTCCTGGACACAAATCACGCATCTATCTTAAGGTAATTCATCCTGACATTTCAGAGAGCGTGTAGACACCAAACTAGGATACGAAGTGAGTGAAAGTAAACGCGAAAAACATCATCTTCAACACTCAACGCGTGGCCTCTCACCTCACTTCACTGCTGCTAGGTCTGCTCATTAATCTGAGTGCAGAACTGCTCATTTCTGCATGCAGTCTGACTTCAAGGCTTCAGTCAAGCTTCAAGGTCAGCTTCCAACACCAGACAGCCTGAAAAGGTGCTTACCAGCCTTCTGTATTTCACAGCTGGAAAACGAGGCATAGGCGTTAGTAAGGTTTGAGGGAGGCTGTATTTTTGTCTTAATTGTAAGTCCCTGTTATTTTACTGGGTTAGCAATTAAGGAAAGGAGAAAAATAATGAATCAGCCTTGTTACTGTGGTGAATATTTAAGAGGAGGAAATAAAACGTGAAGTTTTCAACTACACAGCTCCCTGACCTCTGCAGACCGCACGGAAAAGGGAGCAGCTCACACGCCTGCTGAGCCCTAGCATTTGTTTTTAATCTCATCTTTTATTTAAATACAGAATGCAAAATTGGTAACGCAGCCAACGGGGCAACAAAAAGGCCAGAAAGAGGGTGAATGTAGAAAATTGCTTTGTTCACAGTACTTCCTTAACACCATGATGTCTGCTGGAGTAAATTTTAATCAGTCCGGCCAAAACTGAGAGATTGAGGTTGTCAGCTAGCAACAACTAAACTCACAGATTTCTTTTCTCGAAACAAGGGCAACAGGTTGCAAAGCCTCCTGGAAGTTAACAATACTAAACACAAATCAGGCCCATTACAAACAGTCACAGAGCAGCCAAGTACCTGAAGCTCACAAGAAGTTCCACTGCTGCTGGCAGTCCTGATTTTCAAACACAAGTTTACTGCACATGGAAGAACAGAACAATACAAAACCAAGCTGAAGGGCCGAGCAGCCACTGCAGATAACACAGTCACAAACAGGAGGAGTTACTGCTCATCACTCAGGGAGTACATAGCGACCACGACAGGACAGCTTGGCAGCAGGGCCTTTGCTTACTTAAAGATTTTTAATTTTGACTTTAACTATAGCTTACTACTTTTAAATTCCTTAGAGAAGTACCTATTCCTCAAGAGTACTTCTAATTGCCTCACGCGGTCATACTAGAAATGCACAAGTTCAGTCCGTGCTGGACGAGCAGAACAGCACAAGCTTGAATGACTAAGCAGTGCTGTGCGAGAAATGAGCTCAGCATTTAAGACCTAGCACTGAAATCCAGCCACCACAGGAGCAGTTATTTCGTCTACAGCATTCGTTGCACTTTTATCCCACATCTTCACTGCCCTCAGAGTTAGCACGCTCTCTCAGGACTAGCTGAAGACAATGTCTTTTGTTTGTACGTGGGATGGGGGAAACTTCTTCCTACTCTTGCATTAGCAAAAGGCCTTATGCATTTCATGACCTTGGGCTTTGTATTCTCGTCCCCTCCAAGACGGGAGAGACAAAGCAACGTTGGTACCAAGACCATGCTCCTAAATAGTTGGTGGAAGGATACAGAATGGCCGAGCATTTCCCCCACTTCATACACATTCCAGTCTAAAATTAAGTCGTTACGACCTTCCAGTACTTAAAGGGAGCTTAAAAACAGGAGGGAAACTAACTTTTACACTGTCTGATAGGGATGGGACATGATGGGGGGAGGGGACGGTTTAACTAAAAGAGGAGAGATTTAGGTTAGACCTTAGGAGGAAATTCTTTTCTCAGAGGGGTGGTGAGGCCCTGGCACAGCTGCCCAGAATGCTGTGGGTGCCCCATCTCTGAAGGGGCCCAAGGCCACGCTGGATGGGACCCTGGGCAGCTGAGCTGGGGGGGGGCAGCCCTGCCCACAACATGGGTTGGGGCTGGCTGGACTTGGAGGTCCCTACCAGCCTGAGACGTTCTATGATTCAATGGTCTGAAACTGCACGTGGGAAACGAGCCCTGCCAAACAGGACCGAGTCCAAGTTCCCATGCCCCCACACCCCAACCCACACGTGGACACTGTTCAAAGCTGTAATGCTTTCCATTAAAGCACTTAGCGTCTCTTGCATTTTAATCCCTTGTATAACTGATGTGGACACCAAGAGATGATGAAAAAAACTGTACTGTTTTTGGAAGCAAAGCAACATAAGCCACAGTCAGCAGAGCCTGAAATCTGCAGAGCTGAGGAGCTGTGCTTCACTGTGGAAAAATACTTTCCGTACAGTTCCTCTCGGGAAGGAGCAGGGAGAGGACATGCCAGAAACCCACAACAAGTAGCATTTCTGGGAGGAAAGCACTTCCTGACCTTAGCTTTCAGATAAATCCAAAACAAGACATCCATAAATAGAAGAAATGAGAAAGAAATCGAGTGAGATATCACATAGCACTTGCACAAAGCGGGATTTTCATTTTTCTTTTAAAATTGGGTACCTCCTTCCTAAAGCAATGTTGTAGCCTCGCCAGCATTAGATGCTGGCACAGCCACCTCCATCACCTCCTAGCTCCACTTACAACAAACTGATTTAGAATCATCTTTTGCTATTCTCAGTAGATTAAATGCAAGCCTATCCACGTGCTCACACAACTCACAAGGTACTCTCATGCTCATTCTACCACACTAACTGCACTTATAGTATAGTTTCAATATTTAATAAGTGCCTCTCAATTGTTGCCACCCTTTGACAGATTCGGCAGAGCTGCCAAGTTCAAGCTGCGTATTTCCTACTGCAACTAAGAGCACCCTGGAACGGCCAGGGTAGGCATTAATTCATTACATGCAGTTTAAAAAGCCATCCTGGGGACTGCATTTTAGCAGCTGTCTGGCTGCAGAGGTGTCAGCTGCATGCCGGCCTGTCCAATTGTGACAAGCACCTTCTAAAAATAAACAGTGGCGTAAGGAGGAGTAAGCGTCGTGAAGCCACTGCCAAGATGGCTTTTTTGAGGGGAAATAAAATTGAAACAAATATATGCAATAAACCAAGATGCCTTATGAAACTACCTACAGTGAAGTACTACTTCACCTAAGAAGCATTTCTAAAGGCCAGGGCAGCCATCGGAACACCTGTGCCAAACAAACCCCCTTTGTTTAAGAGACCCAGTAAGGGAACTCCTGTGCTGAGATGTGGGCCAATGTCAACAGCAAGCCTGCCTGGGTTTATTTAGGTCGTGTCTCTGCAAACTGTGCTACTTTCGTCACAGCTGAATGTTCATTTACCGTCCAGCTAAGACAGACTGCATGAAAAGTTCATTTCTTTTGCATTCACGTAGAACGTTCACTCACCTAAGACCGTTAGACCTTAAAAAGCAAAGTCAGTTCATGAACCCTACACAGTCTAGCATATGCCAATTCAAATGAGGAGGTACTGGGGGACTTCTACGTTTCTCCTACAAGCAGACAATATTTTCTATAACATACTCTGCAGAATGCTTTAAGTAAAGAGGCAATTTCTTCCCACTCCAAAATTAATATACACGAATGAAAGCATAAGCCAAGACCACCAAAGTGTCTCTCTAAGTGCTCTAATAAGAAAAATACCGGAGGCAGTTACTTCAAGGTACAACTACCAACAGGGGTTTAAAAAGGGAAGAACGAGAAGCCATTGAATTATTAGGGCAGAGATTAAACTGTGGCACAAATTTAGGTACAAAGAGTAAGAGAAGGCAGAAATGGAAGAAGGATTCATGCTCCACCTGAGCATTCAGAAACACACCATCTTCCCTCGCAGACCTGCAGCACATGCTGCTGCACACCTCAGGATTCTCTGCTCCTTTCGCTACTAAATGCTGCTCTACAAAGCTAACAAAGCATTTCTGTACACCAGCACATAACCACTATTTTCCCCAAATATCCAGCTGTCTAGGTACTGTTCAGCTACTGAACAGAGTCTTTGCTAAGAGCTGTCCTAAATAAAAGTCTTGCAAGCTTCAAGAGGATTTAGGAGCAATGGAGAGCAGCTATCCATCAGCGCCATGTCTAGCAGAATAAGAGCCAGCAGCACTAAAACAGACGGCTGCCTCAGACACAACAGAGAGGCAATAAACTCCTCTCCTCCCCCTCTGAAAACCTCTGCAGCAATTACTCTTTCCCCAGCATTGCTGCCTCAAATCATTTTTAACAGCCGAGCTTGAGCTGTGTTGCCATCTGACAGCCATCGAGCAGCCTGTGACCAAGGAGCTGGCATCGTCCAAGTAAATCATCACAAATTAAAACAAGACATCAGCCGTAATTAGCAGCTCCCAGCAGTCACAGAGCAGTGCAACGAGGCTGGAAATGCCTTTACCCTCACTACAGCCTTCCTGGTCAGCATGCAGCTCCACACCTGCATCGCACAGGAAGAGATGCTCGGTTCTCAGAGCAGGGTGCTCACAGACGTGATTCTCCAACAGATTTGGTGCAGCACCTAGAAGCAATCAACACACATCGACAGAGAAGGCGAAATGCAACTCAGACAGACACCTTCATAATTATCTTTCTGTAATTCAGAGCGTAAACTGCTTTACACAGTCCTTACTGAGTACTCACTACCCGGGAACATAATTCCAGAACATTCTTAGCCACTGCACCAATAAAGAATAAAACATATTTTTAAGATACATTTGCCACTTATTCCTTTGAGACTACAGCCAAAGAGGAAGCAATCCAATCAAACTGTGCTTCCCTGTACCCTCAACCTGTATGTTATCCACAAGCTGAATGAATATTTTACAAAGGCACGGTCCTAATGCAACTTCAATCAATGGGCCATTTACTACTGCCAGCGGGAAGCGGCCACTCGTTAGCCACCCTCACCAGGAAATCACTACTCAGGTCAAGACCAACAGGGTCTTGATGGGGTTGGAGGAAGCCCCACAACATCAGACATCTCAGCAACACCGCACGCTTCAGCAGCACCAGGCATCCAAAACCCCAGAGACACCAAGGGCCACCATACATCGACGCAACAGAAGGTGAAGGGATGGGTTCCCAACAGGATGAAGCACTTATCTCAATGGCAAACAGAAATACTGTAGGGTCTGTATTGAAGGTATGCCCCAACAGGTAAGAAACAGAAAAGCGTGCATGTCACTCAACACATACGGCAACTAAGTAGGGTGCCTTTACACCTTTTGTTTCCCTCAGAAAGAGCCCCCAGCATCCACTTCTCAGCTGCCTGCAACAGAGCAATGCAAACACAGACAAGAGTCAGTATCAGGCACACAAAGCCTATCAGGCATTAGCATGTTACTCACTCAATGCAGGTACACAAAGATAGTGTTGCTAACCGAGATTCTTACCATTGCTACACAGTAATAAACACCTGCAAAACAGAGAGCTCTCACAAAGGTTTCCTCTGAGGGTAACCTCCAGTAGGGCACATAAAGACAGAAGCAGCTCTTTCAAGAACTACCTTGCATATATGCATCATTAGCTCAAGAAACATTCTGATTTTGGAATCATTTGAGTTGGAAAGGACCCTTAAATGCCATCTAGTCCAACCTCCCCGCGATGAACAGGGACACCTATGGCTCCATCAGGTGCTCAGAGTCCCAGCCAACATGACCTTGGCTGCCCCACCGCGGAGACATCCAGAATACATACTCCTGTAATATTCCTTTTTTTTATCATCATTATTCTTGTAATATACCTGAAGAAAGTGTCTGAAAGCAGAGCCCTGTACACTCTGGAGGTTAGTCTGTTCAGAAGTTCCTACACACAGCCATAAGCATGTACTCTCCACTTTACAACGCAAGCTTTCACATCTTCCACTTGCATCAACAGCAACATTTGGAGCTGGAATCTAAACCACACTACTGCACCACCCAGATCTCAGTAAGGAAAAGCTACACCCTACCTCTTGGAGTAAGTCATTTCTCTTTTGTTCAACTAACAAGATTGTATCACTTATCCTGTTTATATTCTGGCCTCACAAACAGGCAGATCAGCACAAACGAGGCAGCAGAAGACACGGGCATGAGAAACAAAGCCCCTAAACAAGCTTTACCGCTAGGAAAAAATACAACACACCATAAAGCATCCCACCTCCTGCTTCAATAAGCCCAGTCTCAAACAGAAGGCTCTTCCAACTGTATTGGTGGTACAGCCTCAGATCTCCATTGACTGCTTACAAACCACATTCACATAACATCCTCACTTCCCTATGTATTTATTTATTTTTTGGTTAGTAGGACGTGAAGCCTGAATGACTAATGTCAAACTGAAAAGCCTACTAGTAATGTTCCCACCAAGAAATAAAATACAGACGGTGACACAAGGGCATTCCAAAAAAAATAAGGGAAAAATAGGGAAATCTAGTTATCCAGAAAATTATTAATACAGAAAAACTACTTTGCTTTATCAGCGATGAAAAATAAAGGCACTTTTTTTTTCCCCCCACAACCACTGAAATATTTAAACTTCATCTTTTACCTCCAGTGTTTTAATGATATATATACTGCTCATTGTTGTTAGTCAGAATCCCTCAGAACTGCTGAAAACCAGATATTAAATCACTTTTATTCCAGTCAGACAATAGGGAGGCACACAAAGGAATGTATCTACAGATATATGTGCATAACAGAGCTGCACGGAGACTAAACAGCTTATCTCAACCCCAAAACAAAGCCGTAAGGAAAGCTCTGCAACAGAGCTCCCCTCCCTCCTTGTTTTCAGGAGAAGTGGCCAACTCCACAAAGTTCAGCAGCAGCAAAGTGGAGCACCACTTCCACTCTGAGGCTTACTAAAATGCATCCTTTCACACCAGATATACCCAGCAAATTAAATGTGCGACACTGGCGGCAGCGCGCAGGCTGGGCTGCCTCTCACAAAGGCTCTTTGTGGAGCTATCTTTCTGCCAGTGCTCCTTTTGAATTCCCAAACAATACCTTGCAAAAATTAGATCTCCTACTGTGGGAAAGTTCCCGAGGCACAAGCCAAAATACATTTTCTCATGAAGCCCTCAATGAGGAAGTCAGAATTCTTGTACCGTCCGTTCAGCGTACATACGGTTGTTCTTGAAAGACAGCAATAGATCAAGGAGCAGCACCTTGACTCAGGGAAAAAAAAAAATCAAAATGAAAATCAAATCAGGGATTCATCAGAATGAATGAGTAGAGACCACTCATTAATAAAGTGTAAAGTTCTAAAGCCCTAGAACTGAAAAAGCAGTAGCTGCCTTCAAAATACCTTAGCTAATCTCCCCTGTAATTGGTGTAAAATACACAACACATCTTCCGAGAAAACATTTAAATCTTCTTTTCTCCCCCCTCCACAGGTACAAAGTGTTTTCTGCGACAGACTATGGAATGATGTCCCTCCCTCCTGAGGGGGAAAACATGATTCTGGGGAAATGCTTACACACCGCTGATCTATCGCTGCTTCCGTGGCAAGAACAAACTAAGCTCTTTCTGCCTCTGCAGCTCAAGTGATGGATTTGCTTCCAGCCAGCCTCAGCATTCACCGTGCCCACTGCTAAAGCTAAACTGTGAATTCCCAACTTCAAGCTCCCAGTTAGCATGAATTTGTACAGCCAACCCCAGCCACGACCTCCTGATGCAATGAGAAAGCAGGCACGTGTTCAGGATGAGGCTTTGAATCAGCTGTTTCTGCTATGCACATGAAGGTGCTCTCAGCAGTGGGCACACACAGCTGAGAGCAACACACACACACACAGGAATAGCACTGCTATGGGGGAGGATTAATGCAAAATAATAATTCCAACTTCTACACTCTTATCGTTGTCAAAACTCTCAGCAACAAAGGCGTGAATAGCTACGGAGAACGTGTCCTCCTTCAGAGAGGCCTGGAAGTAAAGGGACTCTCTGCAGGAACGTGCAGACAGCGGAGCAGTGTGTTACAGCACAAGCCCGCAGCTTCAGGAAGTGCATGGAAATTTATGGTGGAAGTTCTGAATCAGACATTCCTGAACTTTCCTGACAGACCAAGATGAGTGAGGTCACAGGAAAGAATGCGAGCTAGGCAAGGGCTTGCAGTTGGGGTTACCAGGCACGTGAAGGCCCACCAGTAGGGTTAGGTTTGTTCAATAGGATATTCTGTTACAAAATACTGTGTAGCTGAAGAGTAAACACCATGAGAAAAAGCCCACTCCTACTTCAGAGTGATTCTTGTCATTTGGCACACAGGAGAAACTTGAATCTCTTCTCTTGGGCTGGACTCGCACACGAAGCACTTATCTGCTATGACCCCACTGTTTATTTGCAGATCACTGCAGACAGGAGGAAATGTTCATTTCTGGCTTATCTTGGCGTTGCACACGAACACGCTACGAGTTAAAAATAACACCACTGAAGAGCAAGCTGAAAGATTATTTGGAAAAAGCCAAGGTACATCCTATAATTAAACCACTCCTTCTCCCAAGCAACTGGCACAGGGAACATCTGCCCAGCAGTGACATCCTGCTCCGGTGCCTTCTGGCACGTGACAGCATGCCAGCACTGAGCCCAGGGCACCAGCAGCACCTGCTAGGACAGCCTGGTGCCATCACGCCCCTGTGGCTTCCTACCACTGGAGTGAAGCACATCAAGAGCTTCCAGAAGGAAGCTCGCAGCACCAACCATATATCTAAGGCATACATGCAGCCCTTCCTGCAGACTTCACAGTGAGCCAGAATGTGGAGCTTCCTACATACAGAGCTCCTCGCATACCATGCCATGCAAATGAGCTGCTAGGGCAGAGAGGGATTAGCACTGGGTCTCTTACTGCAAACAAAAAGGAGCCTTCTTTTGGGTTTGTGGGGTTTTTTTTCAGGTTAAACTCCTCCAGTACACAACTGCGTGCTCTCTGAGGTGGTCTACGAAGCTAATAGGAAACGGTTTTGATAGGACTTGAAGCTATAAAATTTCATATAAGATGACATTTGGAGGAAAAAAGAGAAGTAGATTGTTATTAGTCACAGCTCGAGGGCATAAAACCATTTGTAATTTATGAACACTTAGAAGTTAGATTCCCCAAAGTAGTTAAATTAACTTGGCAGTTCGAGTCTTCAAAGAGAAAATGAATAGTTTAATGAAGCAATTAAGAGGAGAGCCATTGTTACACAACAGACGTGCTGAAGTACAGGCTATACTTCCATTTCTTTTCTATTTGGAGTTCTAGTCAACGGAGCATTGAGTTGTAACATGCACAACTCCGCTCCTTGCTCTGAGCCTGAGGTGAAGGCACTGCACTGAACTGGCACAGGACAGAGTCAGATGCAAACTCACATCTCCCTTATTTGAGAGAAGCTGAGCCCAGTGAGTTGGTTAACACGAGCAGGCAGTGCACACGACACTAACGCCGCTGTCATGTTATTTCCTGTACTGACACGAAGACGATATATCTATTTTCTCAGCACTCTGTCAGCTCCCAATGACTTGACCTAATGAGATCCCAAAAGCCAAATGTACGTACCTACACAAGACAGTGTACAAAACAAAAACACAGGGAGAGGAAAGCAGACGGTAAAAAGTCACTTTCATGGAACAAGAAAAAAACAAGGTCCTCATGTCTTCATACAAAACCTTCTTTGGTCTGTTTGTTTTCATTTCACTTGTAGCTATGAGTGATATTTCTGTAATGCAGTTATCATTTCTTTCAAATTCCAACACCACTGCGAGATAAAGCTGAGACTACTTCCAGAGTGGAAAACAAGCACGAGAGGACTGGCCAACAGCATGACTGCAAACAGCGGGTCAGGGGGAGCAGGGGGCCCTCACCTCCCACCAGCTCACTTCCACTGGCAGCACTGGGCAAGCATGCCTGATCCCCAGTTCCCAGCACCCCCAGTGCTTGACCAGGCTGCCTAGAATAGTTAAAGATGCCCCATCCCTGGTGGGTGGCTCTTAGCAGGGGGCTGGAGCTCAATGATCTTTAAGGTCCCTCCCAACCTAAGCCTTTCTATGATTCTGATGACACACTCTAATTTCCCACCAGCCCGATCTATTTGTGGCTTATTTTGGCCAGTCAGCTCTGTGGATTTCAGGGTGGGTTTCTTTTCCTGTGGCAACTGCCACAGCAGGCTTTCAGTCTGCTGATTCTCGAAGTTTTAGCGCGTTAATGCAGCCCTGGCGTTCCCGATTTAGCTCTGTGCCCTTCACACCAGCTTTGTCCCTGCTTTCCAGATGATTTCCTCACTGCACCAGTTCTCACTTGTTCACTGCTCTTTCCAGCTACCCCTGCAGAGAGCGGGGCCTGGCAGGGACAAGGCTCCAGCCTCACCTGGCACGGGCTCACAGCTGTCATGGGGAAGCACTGGCTCCCCAAGCTCAGCTTGGTGGCCCCACAACCTAACCTACTGGTTCCTGAGCAACTGGAGGTGTCCATCCCCACCACCACCACAGCAAGGCTCCCACCCTGAACTGTCCCAGCATGGGGACTCGGCTGCCAGCCTCCCCAGGACACAGCACTTCCAGCGGGCACCGAGGGATCGCGGAGGGACATTGGGAAAGGTCAACCAAGGACAAAAGAGCTCAAAAACACGTTCCAGAAGTAAGTGAAGAAAACAAAATAGCGGGAAGACAAGAAGGTGCGTAAGGAAGACAGGCGAAACACGGCGCCCGTGTGTTTTTCCATGCGAGCTTTTGTTTTCTCACACACATCCCACCAGCACAGGGATAAAAATAACACGACCACAATGACGTCTCTCCAGCGGGAGGAATGACTTATGGGTGCAGGCCGAAACTTAAGGTTTCCTCTTTGCCCCCAGTTTGAAACCGTCGCCAGCCAATGAAAGGCTCGCCAAAATAATCAGCAAAAACATCTCTTCCTAAAAAAAAAAACAGAGAGCAACGAGCTGCCGGGGGAAGAGCCTGCGGGAAATAAGGCAGATGGCAGCAGGACTCGAACTAACTCCTCCGGCCGCGCTAGGGAGGGGATCAGCGCAAAGCCCATTAGCGAGCAGACAGCTGCAGCAGCACCGGGCCGGGAGCTCGCACTGGGGTGCCGGTTTCCAGCTCTCATTAAGCGTCCCATCAGAGCCCGCTGGAAGCGCCCCGAGCCGGGCAGCACGCCCTCGCTTCGCCTCCCCCCCCCACCCCCCAAAAGCGGGCAGACCCGCGCCCCACACCCCGGCAGCCGCCTACCTGAGCGCTCCGCTCCGCCGGGTTCTTCATCACCGCCTGGCGGAAGCTGTTATCCACGTAGGACGCCATCGCGGCGGCGGCTCGGAAGAGGAAAGCAGGGCCGGCCGCGGCCTGGAGCTGCGGCCCGGGGCGAGCGGAGGGAGGCGGCGCGGGGACCCCGGCGGAGCTTCGGCTCAGCAGCGCCGCCGCCCGGATCACACCGCGGCCGAGCCCCGGCGGGATGGAGGCGCCCGGCGGCTCCGCGCTCCCGCTCTACCCGCCGGCCCGCTCCGCCGCATCCCCGCGGGCAGCTCCGCCGCCGCCTCCCATCCGAGCTGCTAGGGGCTCCGCGCCCGGCTCGGCGACGGGGAAGTTGCTGGCTCGGGGAGGCGGGGCCGGGGCGGGGCGGATCGCTTTGTGTGAGCCCGGCAGCGCCGGGTCTAACGCTGTCCCGCCTGACCCAAGCAGCGGGGTGACGGCAGGAGCGGCAGGCTGGGCCCGGCTTGAGCCAAAGCAGGGCCGAGCTCAGCACGGCTGCACGACAGGCAGCCTGGGAAGCCAGCCCCGAGACTCCTTTAAGAGACCGAAATCCCAGAAAGGAGTGCTCGATTGTCCCGAGGGATGTGCTCCCCGAGAACTCACAGCTTCAGAGAGGCAGCTGAAGCCCCACCAGCTGCATGGGGTGACGGCAGCTTTGGCCAAGCCACCTGTTGCCATTCCTTCCATCGCTGACCCCCAGTGACCTGACCAGCTGTCCCCGCACACGAAGGAAGGGAACCAAGGCCCCAAACCAGCGCCTTTTGGGGCTGCCAAGCTTTATTGACCACGCTTGGTGAGAGGAAAGTGCAGTGGCCTCATGGCACGGCTGGTGCTGTTTGTTACCTGACCTGAACATGCCACCAAAGCAGCCCAGCAACACTAGGAGTGGAACTGCTATTAAGGTGTCATTAGTGGCAATGTAAAACTCCTGCTGTGTTTGCTCTCATCAACAATGTCTACCTTTTGCTGATACGTATCGTGCAATGTAAATAACACTGACATGAGGAAATCTGATTGAATTGATTTTCACTCGCTGACATGGATTGACACGTTTGATCATAAGTAAGGTTGCGTCATGTTTATTTCTTGTGAAAATGTATGGACATTGGTATGAAGAAGGCTTTTTTTTTCTTACATGACATACACTTCTGGTTTCGGGAGACAAAACCTTATGCTTTTTAGACACAGTTGACCCTCTAACAAGCCACATCTTCAAACAGTATTCTTCTAAACCTCTTGAAATCCTAAATTTGGTTGATCAACAAAGAACACTCTTCGAGCTAATCCTACTCACACGCGTCAACAAATTATTTTTGCAGCTAATACTGATCATTCTGGGCAGACCACAGGACACAGATAGGCAGAGCTCCGCATCCCAGCCGTATCCTGCTAGTGGTTGCTTAGTAGTAGTTCTTAAGGGAATTCATTTTTTAACTAACAGACTGGAAATATAATGCCTTTGCCCTGAAAAAAAAAAAAAAGTTTTAAGTATTCCTCACATTCATCATCTAGAGAGTATCATTTCTGCAAATTAATCAAGCCTGCAGCTACATGAAAGCGCCAGCTTTTCTGAAGCTCAGCTCACCAACCCAGAGTGCTAGCATTTCCTTTTTTTGTGGGGCACATGTATACGCCAGAGTACCACAGGAATGCAAGGAATGCTCTCCTGGGCTCTTCTCCTCCATCACTTCAGGGCACTGAATATCTCCTGTTACAGACGAGCTCGCCTGACGTGTTCCTATCTCTAAATCAAAACACAGCTACCCACTCCATTTTAATACACAATTACCTTTAATTCCAGACCTATTACCTTTAGCAGCAGAAAGCAAAGTGTTTCACTGCAGTTAATTTCTGTTATCTGTTAGCAGGATACCTGTGATTCACAGTGATACTCAGCGTCAGCTGACACACTTCGGGCAGCTCTGATTACACAGCGATCAGTGCGACAAACCTTGATGGCTATCAGCATATTTCAGTGGCCCGTCACGTGCCACATGACTTCTTAGAGATGACAAGGAATGAAAGCTAGAAAACTATGTTCAAATACATTCAACACTTTCTCAACAGTATTTGAGAACACGTTGTACCTGCTTAGTCTTTCTTCAGCTTTCTGCAAGCAACGCACTGAATTATGCAGATACTCCTCATTCTCTGTGGTGGATACAAGTCTATCCAGAATGTTTGTTTCTCTTGCTGATATTTATAGTAGTTCTTGCATCTGAATAGGAAAAAGAAAGCATCGAATAATCATTAAGATACAGGCTAAGCCCTACTTTTCATGCAAATGTTGATGAAATACAACGTCAAATATGCTTTTGCAGCCTTCACATTCACCGTCTTTCCCATTTTCTGACTTCAACAGTAGATCGCTGTTTTACCACACAGACGTGTATCAGGATCTGCTGTTCATTTCACGTTTCCTTTTTGGTTAAATACACATATATACATGTAAATACAGAAATGCATAGACATAATTTCAGTAAGATATGCACAGATTTCAGTGAGGACATAAACCCATGGATGTCATTTTATCTCCTTTCTCTGGGTGAACTGTCAGTTGCTTGTATCTTCTGAAGGTAAATTGACATAGATCAGTTCCAGTATGCAGAACTGCTTGTCTGCTTCCCAGCTCTCTCCTGGCAGCTCCTCTGCAGTCATAAGAAGCTCCCTTCATAACCGTTTGTGCAGGTGGAATGCAAAGGTGAGCAGAGGTGGCCATCCGATGGACCACTCCATGTCTGACCTTGAGAACAAGAGCCTTTCCCACTGCACTGAATAGAATCCAATTCTACTGGATTAGCGAGAGTTGGAGGGGACCTCCAGAGATCATTGAGTCCAAACCCTCTGCCAAAGCAGCTCCCTAGCCCAGGCTGCACAGGTAGGCACCCAGGTGGGTCTTGAACATCTCCAGATCAGGAGACTCCACAAGCCCTCTTCTCATCCTGTAGAAAGAAGCACAGTCATAACACAAGTTGTGTGTCATTATGAGGACGTGTCATGTTAATGCAGTGACCAAAAGTCCTAAGTCAGTTCTTCCTTACTGGTAGGCTTGAGAACAATCTGCCCACAAGGAGAAAGAGTTGTAAATTTTGATTCTTGAGTGCACTCACTGCGTGGTGAGAAAACAGACTAAACCCAGGTCTCTTTGGGATAGATGACACATGCTGACTGATGTAGGTAAAACCTGCAGTCAAATAGCCATCCACAATCTAACACGGGCAGGATTAAAACCATAGGATCATAGAATCCTTAGAGTTGGAAGGGACCTCTGAGGGCCAACTCCCCTGCAATGCACAGGGACACCATGACTACATCAGGTTGCCCAGGCCTTGAAAGTCTCCAGGGACAGGGCACCAACCACATCACTAGGTAACCTGTCCCACAGCCTTACCCTCACTGTAAAAGTTGAGGAGTCATTTCATCTGCTGAGATCTGTTATATCCCAGTTTTGTAAGTTATATGTTCAGCATCACATGCTTCACAGATAAGTAGCATCAAAAATAAGGGAAAAAAATACTTCATTCTTACTCAAGTTTTCATCACTGCACAAACTGGAGTTCAGAGTTACGTTTCTGTGCTTTGTTTTTAAACCAATATATTTCCTGGAAAAAATTGCATACGTATTCTTTCTAAAATAACAGCAATTAATTGAGTTGTTTAAGATAGTCTTTTGAAGTTTCTACAATGTAAACATTACATGATTGCGCTGAAGTATGAAAAGGGGAAATGGTCTGGAAGCCAATCTAGACAGAATTGCTATTTATTCAAAGCCAGCCAAGCCTTTGCAAGAATTTAACTCAAGTATGAACAACAGATAGCCAGATACACATTAATATCCATGATATCACTTTTCATAAAGCACTGAAAGTTGACAAAATTAAACCTGTTCCACTTACAGATCATGCATCACGATTAATAAAACATCCAAATCTCTGCAAGGAAAACGGAACATGAAAGAAGTAGGAATTTCATTTCAGCACAAAGATGTGAAATATTTATAAGTGAAGAATTTGTCATTAACTCTCTTATGAAGACCTTTCACTGCAAATGCGTGGTTTTTTTGTTTTTTGGGTTTTTTTTCCAGTATTAGGATTCTACACCGATTGCCTAATTTTCACTATCAGAAATCATTTTTAAGACAATCAGTTTTACTATGTAAGATTCACGTGTTTGGCTTTTGGTCTATACTAACTCTTAAAAAAAAATATCAAAAACAAACAGATATACCCATAACTCTTGGCATTACCTCAGGGCATTATTTTATTAAAAAGAAATTTACTGCCGGTAGCATTTTTCTGTGATGAATTATTGATTAATTATTCCAGATATTGCCTTTCCTCAGTCAGCCACCAAGCATTGTTTACTGTAGCACTCGATGAGCTCGTGCTGGAACTGCTTCTTGGAACGAATCCCCGAATGCCGCATTCCCCTCATGTTTCACCTCTTTACTCTTGTCATCATGTTCTATAGGAATCAGCCACGCTCTTCCCTACTGACTGCAACACACTGTGCTGTGCTGGGAATGTTCTCCAATATGATACTAACGGCACTCACTACAAGAGCGTTTCCATTTCCACTGCTTTCTAATGACTTTTATAAGCTATTCCATTGCTTCAGAATTAATAACCGTTGGATGAGCTGGATGTTTGCGTGGTTCTGCCTTCTTCTTCCTTCAGTCGCCATTGAGATCTGTTCAAAGCATATGGGGATGTGTAGGTGTGAGCCTAAGTGAACGTCTCTATGCTGTGCATACATATCCTGGCAAAGCATATTCACACCTGTATCACAGTGTGACAAGCACTGGGTACCAATTTAAGTGGATAGAATCAACTTTAAGATCAGTAGAAGCTAAAAATTTAGTATGTTTGTTAATTACAATCAGTGACATCATACTTCATCAATTTGTTCCTTTTTTTCTATTATTATATTTCCAGAAGAAACCATCTAGTAGTACCTGGAACTAAAAAAAAAAAAAAAAAGAATTAAAGCCTAATTTTTCCTTATTCCAGAAAACCTATTTGAGATAGATCAACACCAAAGTAAGCTATCAAAGCAATCTAAACTTACCCTGGAATTGCCTTCAGCAGTGCTGACAGTACAATGATGACATACCTACCCTCATGTATGCAGAGTGCCCTGCTGCATCCATTAACCAAGAACATGTGGATTTGATCACACAAAAGCAAGGGTCCAAAATGTTGTTATCATCAAGTCTGTTGTCCAGATAATAGGTTTATCAGTAATGTCAGTGGTGAAAATTAAGACTTTCTACAAGTCTTTCTTGTAGAAAACTTATAGAGATTCCTGTTTCCACTTGCAACTATCTCTATACAAATTCGGTGATAAATTTGAGTATTACAGCCACCTGAAGAAAGAAATCCATGGTTAATATGGAAACGACATGAAGGAAGTGGCAAAAATAAGCAGCGTAGCACAGGTGACTTGTTACTAACTGTGGGGCAGAAGTTCACACAGCGAGCTACTTGTGTTGCCTGGATCAGTTCCTAAGACAGACTTGAAATAAACGATTACTTTCCTTATATCATTTTGTGTAGATGTCATTATCTTTTCCATTTGTTAAGCAGATAATGCTCTTTAAAGGTTCAGCAGCAGGATGTGATAAACAGCATCTTTGCATTCCTGTAACAACTGATCCTGTCCTGAACATCCACCATCACCATCTCATACCACTACTGCAAAACCAGGTGGGAACCCACTGCTTGCTTCACTTTTGATCTCCAGAACAGATTTACTTAAAAAACAACAGAAATAAATACCCCTCTCACTTTTTGCTGCACGCAGGGGAAGCTGCCAACAGGAGGTATGCAGCCAAGCAAGTATATCTTGTATATGTGGTGTTGTTTTTTTTTTAAGTCAGAATAGAAACTGAAATGTGGAAAGCAACTGTACGAAAGAGGTAGTAGAGATGAAGATTACCCTTTTGTGGGAAGCCAGAAGAACGCTTTGGAAGATGTGGATTTTGAAAGACACGTGAACTCTTTTGTCATGGGGAAGTGCTCTGCTAGGAACTTTTCCTTTTTTTCATGCGTTAACAATTTATAATACTGCTGACATTTTGGCATCTGACTGGCTATTGTAGATAGCCACAGTAAGTATACCCTTGTGTATTAACCCATATTGAATTTTTTGTTTCTCTTCCTTCAGCTCCAGCAAGCTAGAATGAAGCACTGTGTATTTAGCCCTTTGGAGAAGAAAGAAGAAAGTCTCGGTGTACCTCAGAAGTATCCTCCTCCAAATATACTGCAGAGTGGAGACTGGAAACTGCCTGCTCCAGAGTCTACACAATCACATCCATGTGAGGCAGGACACGAGTGGATCCTTTCTCCTGATTCACACAACAGCCCAGGTCCTCAACTAATGAAAACCCACGTTTTTCAAGGAGATCAGCTGGTTCCTGCCTGTGTAAAACAGCTCAGGATCTGCTGCGTGGCTCTGGTTCCTGTTGTGGATGCTGGGAACTTCCATAACATTGCAACAGAGGGTGGGCATGCCCTCTTTCACCTCCAGCTAAAAATACCACACAGTTTAAAACTCCCAGAAAGAGAGATCTCTCTAAGTCGTGCTCAGAAGTGCTGCTGGGAAGGGCTGCAGAACAAACAGCAAAACCATCTTGTCCCTGTTTGTCCAACGGCGACGTCTGTGTCTTGTTAGCAACGCAACAACTCGTGAAATGATAAGTCCCCAGGTTGAAGCTAGCTGTGCGACTTCATTCCGTGGATGCAAGTAGCTTGTAATTTTGCCTGAAGCCTTAGCAATGCTCTTGCATTCAGGATGAAGGGACGCTCTTCTTGCCATGGAGAAAAAGAAATGAAGTAGAAGAGAAAATTTCATCTTTAATTAATCTCCCTTGGTCCCTTGTGCTTTAGAGATAATACCAGCACTCCTGAAGTTAAGTATTCACATGGATATTTGGTTTGTTATATGCAAATAGACTTCCTGAGACTTGAACTCCCTATCATTCTTCACCCACACTCGCCACCGTTAAGGATCCTACTCAACGCACACGTGAATGCAAGCCAGACAGCGGGCTGATACTCCTGGGCAATGTAAATGCAATAGGTTAAAACACTCATCAACACATCGTCAGAGTGCAAAGAGGGGCCCTTCAGATGCCTCCTCCATCCTACCATATTCAGCAGGTGAAGGTGAGCATCTCTGCCTCGCTTGTTTATTCAGGACAAGTGCCACACCATCTTTTATTAAGAATTCCTATGCATGCTCTGAGGCTCACTGAAGGTGCAAAGACCCCTAATGCTGATTATTAAACCCCTTTCCAGAGCTCGCTGATCTAGTTTAGGAACCACGGCTCGCAGTGCGATCTTGTCCCTAGCCGGATTATGGCTGCTGGACGACACTTGAAACATTCATTGGCTCAAACGTGCAAGGTAAAGCATGCCAAGGTAGTCATGCCAATACCAGCTCAGAGGGAATTCATAATTACAAAAAAACCTGCCGTAGCCATAGCTTATTCCAGCCCCCTCACTTAGATGA
This sequence comes from Cyrtonyx montezumae, assembly GCF_038088225.1. Taxonomy (NCBI): domain Eukaryota; kingdom Metazoa; phylum Chordata; class Aves; order Galliformes; family Odontophoridae; genus Cyrtonyx; species Cyrtonyx montezumae. Next base: position 3,003,352 of record NW_027071936.1, read on the forward strand.
GATGCAATATTACAAAAACTTTTGCTAGAGCTGAATTCACACTGAGGCTGTTGCTGTTACCGCAGCTACTTTAATTATAATCCTACAGTTCAAACAGGAAAAAAATTATCTCGCCTTCTCCTTTGAACTGAGAAGACAAGCAATTTTTATCACTCTTCCTAATATCACTTCCCTCTGTTTTGGGCTACGACACGAGGCAGCTCCAGATCCTCCATCAAACTTGGGTATCTTTGATGATGCCCTTCGACTCCTGTTCTTCTGTGTTAATTGAAGCTGAGTGCAGTGGGAAATTTGGCCTCACAGCTTTCAGAAGCACTGCATATTTATCTAGTACTACCGTAACCTCAGATACATTTTAATTTTTGATGTCACTAATCACTTCTTCCACATGGAGAGACGTGCTCCCACGGTGAAACCACGTGGTTTTCAGACAGGAGAACATCAGAGAGGAAGCCCAGGGAAGTGTAAAGATTTCCTGTTTTTATAGTGCTCGCTACACAGTGCATCTTTGAACAAGCCACTGACATGCGTCCCTCCTTGTGACGAAGCATATAATAAAACACAGCAACACCTCACAGGACTGTTCCGAGTACTCGAGCTTATAAAGCCCTTTTGAGGATGAAAAGCACCATGTATGTACTGAGCTCTAAGCTCCAGCATGCGGACAAGCTGTGCACATTCAAACCTTTCTAATAACACCCATCTGCATCTTGAATACAAGAAACAAAATCGTTAAGACAGCCCGTCAGTGACCAAGGCCTTTTCATGCAGCTCACCCTACTGTTTGGCCGCTGGCCAGCCCCCAGAGCCCACGGAGGAAAATGGCTCTGGAGGAAGGAATGCACATGTTCAGCAGAGGACAGCTTTTGTGAGCAGTGAGAAAAAGAAAACAAACAGGCAAACACCCTCAGCTGCCAAAGCCCTCTCTGGTACATGGAGGAATGAAGCAAGACAGAAGGGGAGGCAGAAACCACAGTAAGCAGGGGCCTGCTATTCTCACTGAAGCCTCTACGCCCTAAAAGCTGAAACAGAGCACAGTTTTGCTTCAGGATCAGGTGTGCTTTGCACCGAGGACGTCTCACTGTGGACAGGTTGTAAGAAATCAGGCAGGGATTTCCTCAGAGCTCATCTACCATATTTTTAGATAATTTAATCTAGAAAACTTTCTAATCACCCATTAAAATTTTACACACGAGATTTCTCCTCTAATAAATCATAATTTACATTCAGAAATTACTCCTCATTCTAATAGCTTGTCATTATTGAGCAGTTGATTCCAGTCATGATTCACACGTTATCTTTCATTCAAATCCCTGCCATAGCCAAAACGCCCCGAATTAAATATTTAAGCAGCTTTTAATTCGCCTTATCTTGCACCAGATCAATCCAGCATAATTCATCCACTAACACAATCAATAATTGATGTGGCTGCAGTTTGTCTGCACCGGGGCTCTGTCAGTCCTCCTGCAGCTTGCTGGGAGAGCGTGGTGTGTAAGACAAACCAACACACTCTTTTCTCTGCATGCAGTACCAGCTTAAGCACACCTACCAGAGAGCAGCATCGCATGAGGAAGTACAACACCTCTTCAGCTACACTGACACTGGGAACGGCTGCAAGCATCCATGGTGGGTTTTAAGAAAAGAGCAGA